>NC_080656.1:6427500-7052500 GCF_027579445.1 Ammospiza nelsoni | reverse complement strand
CTGGAATGGAGCACAGGGATCTCACTCGCTGCTCACCCAGCTCTGGGTTTTGGGGTGAGAGGAGCCCCTGGAATGGAGCACAGGGGTTTCACTCACTGCTCACCCTGCTCTGGGTTTTGGGGTGAGAGGAGCCCCTGGAATGGAGCACAGGGGTCTCACTGCTCATCCAGCTCTGGGTTTTGGGGTGAGAGGAACCTCTGGAATGGAGCACAGGGGTTTCACTCACTGCTCACCCAGCTCTGGGTTTTGGGGTGAGAGGAGCCCCTGGAATGGAGCACAGGGGTCTCACTGCTCATCCAGCTCTGGGTTTTGGGGTGAGGGGAACGCCTGGAATGGAGCACAGGGGTCTCACTGCTCACCCAGCTCTGGGTTTTGGGGTGAGAGGAGCCCCTGGAATGGAGCACAGGGGTCTCACTCACTGCTCACCCAGCTCTGGGTTTTGGGGTGAGGGGAACCCCTGGAATGGAGCACAGGGGTCTCACTGCTCACCCAGTGCTGGGTTTTGGGGTGAGGGGAACCCCTGGAATGGAGCACAGGGGTCTCACTCACTGCTCACCCAGCTCTGGGTTTTGGGGTGAGAGGAGCCCCTGGAATGGAGCACAGGGGTCTCACTCACCGGCTCGTGGGCGCTCAGGTCCTCGGGCTGGAAGTTCCAGCTCACGGACAGCTGCTGGCTCACGGGGCTGCTGCTGGAGAAGGTGCATTTCAGCCGCTGGTTGGTGCCGTTCACGGCCACCACCTCCTTGGCAGTGTGAACTTCCACTGCTGCCGCCAGCCACAGCGCTGCAGGGCAAACACGGGGGGAAATCAGTGTCAGAGTGAGCTCATCCCTGCTCTTATCGCCTTTAGATCCCCGGGAGCCTTATCAGCGCTGGCAAGGCATGGCCTGAGTGGCTCAGGCATTTCAAAGGGGGTGATCCTGCCTGTTTATTCAGAAAAACCCATTCAAACTGGACTGAACTCACCCAATAATTGCTATTTCCCATGCCAGAACTTCCCTTTCTACACTTTCTACTGCCTTTCTACACTTTCTCCTCAGCCTCGTGCACACCACGGTGGAACTGCTCCTACAGGTATATCCAGAGCCAGTTTTAGAGGCTTTATAAAGCTGGGCAGCTGCAGGTAAATTCAGCCGGGTCTAGAGGAAATCCTCAAGGAAGACGTGGATTTGTTTTTCCAAGAAACATCACCACAACCACCATGGCCGCTGCTTTAAAAATAAGTGAGCATCGAGTGAACGATGCTCTCCTGGAAGAGGGACAACCAGCAGGAGGGAGAGCATGGAAAGGAAAGGAGGAGAGTGAAAATTAAGAAAAAATAATGGTTTGCTAGAGAAGGAAATAGAAAATATTAATATCCTGTCACATTAAGAAGATAACCCAGTGTGATTCAAGCAAAAAACCAAAAAGCTTTTCTAGGGTTTTAAAATATAGCTTCAAAATAAAGATGTATTTGGAAATAATTAATGACTAAATACTTCCTTCCAAATAATTCCTTATCTCAAAGGGAAAAATACTTGAATGCCAAAGCACTGAAAGCATTCCCACGTGAAAAACCTCATTGGCAGAGATCACGTTGCTCATACACGGATTCGGTGCCAAATCTTTTTGTTTTAAACTCCTTGAAAAGAACTAAGCGACAAATAAGAATATAATACTTTTTTTCAAGCCAGATTACATCCGTGTGCTGATGCATTTGGGAAAGGAGGATGTGTTTCGTTAAAATCCAGTTGTTCTGATATAAACCAGTGAAAAATTCAGGTGAGTTTCGTGTCGGTCTGGAGTCTTTGCTGTGTAAAGGATCTGAGGCCGGAGCTCCTGGACAATCCCCGACTGTTTAGGAACAAAGGTAGAGGGAAAAAAAAAAAAAAAAAAAAAAAAAAAAAAAAAAAAAAAAAAAAAAAAAAAAAAAAAGAAAGGCTGGGTGTAAAGTTCAGATTCCAGCAGGAGAGAAAAAGACTTTGAAAGCGGAGCTGAGGAGGAAATCAGCGGAGGAGATCGGTGCTTTCCTGCCGAATACGCCCAAACCTGTTGGGGAAGAAACCCAACCTCTTCGTGCCACTTCCAGCGAACCCCGCGCAGGAAGAATGGCAGCAGGGACGGGGAAAAGCCTCAGCCCTGGGGATAATTTCAGTAATTTCAGGGATCGGAAGAGGGGAGCGAGGGCCGGGACAGGTTTCCTTCCTTACCTCGGAGCTGCGCCCCAAGGACGAGCGCAGCGCGCAGCCAGGCGCGCATCGGGGACACAAATCCGGGCTGCAAAGGCAAATCCGCTTGGGGGAAAAGATGAGTTTCTCGAAGTCCTGCCAGCAAAACGGGGCAGGTTCCTTGCCCCCAGCCCGGCCTGTGGCTGGGGACGGTGAGCGCTCCCTGCCCGAGTCACGGCGCGCTCCTTGCCAAGGTGTGCCCGGCCCTGCCTCGCTGGCTCCTGCCGTAAATCAGCGATTCCCAAGGTAAGATTAATTTCTTCTCCCTCCCATATTGTCCTGCTCTTTGGTGTTGCAATCATTCCTCCTCCCAGCCGCCGCCCGAAACCACTCCCCTTTTGTGGGAGGTAAAAGAAGATTTGCCTGGAGGTGTTCATAGGTGGCTCGAAGGAATGAGGGCCATTTGTTCGGAAAAAAACCCTGCAAACGATCCTAAAAAGAGCAGCCCAAAACTGACAATCCGTGGCCGCAGCGCGGGCCCTCACCCAGGGGATGGAAACGTCCCACCAAACACAGACACCTACCCGAAAGTGATTTGAATGTTCCTTGGTTGCAGCCAAGGATTGGGAGGCTGGTGCCGGGGAAGTTCTGGGAAAAATCAGGTGGGAAATGGGCCCAGCCCGGCCATAAGTGAGAAATTCCGTGGGACATAAAATATTCTGCAGTCGGCACGTGGCTGTTGTGAGTGTGAAACCAATCAGAGCCTGTGTGTTGGTAAAATGAGGATGTTTACACTCGAGGGCCATAAATCACTGGAGCGGCAGTGTTTGTGTCTGGTTCATCATCGTCCCAGAAGTCATCCCAGGTCACCGCTTCCATTTGTGCCTGGTACCGATTTCCCTTTCAGGGGTGCAAGGGGATGGTGCCCCAACCTCGGGGTGTTTGAGGGTTCCCTTCAGCGATTTGGTGATGGAAAAACAGCGCTGAGGCCGTCAGCTCCCTGCGCTGTCCCCAGAACAGAGCCGGGAATCCCGTGTGTGCAAACGCCTCCGAGACACCAAGGATCTCCGTTTTCATGGAGTGATTTGGGACACCAAGGGTCTCCATTTTCCGGGAATGATTTGGGACACCAAGGATCTCCGTTTTCATGGAGTGATTTGGGACACCAAGGGTCTCCATTTTCATGGAGTGATTTGGGACACCAAGGGTCTCCATTTTCCCGGAATGATTTGGGACACCAAGGGTCTCCGTTTTCCCGGAACGATTCGGTCCCGCGTTAGCCCTCCATCACTTCGCGTCCCCAGATTCCCACTCGGTTACAGTTCCAGCACATCGCCTCCTTTTGTTTCCTCGCCACTGTGAATATTTATCATTCTGGGGCTTTGTTCGGGTTGTGTTTAATGTTTAGCAGCCAATTTGCTGCCACTTCCTAGTCCTGTTTCTGCACAGGGCTGGGAACAGCCCCTTTGCCTGCAGACTTTTGTTAATCTTTATCTTTTAACAAAACACGTGGACTCCAACTTTTAAGAGAAGACCAAGTCCCTGGCACACTCACCAGTAACCCGAATTCTCTGACGGTCTACTCGGAAACATAAATAAGGGAAAGAAAGCGCTGACAAAGAGAGCACGGCAATACAGGAAATGGGGCGCAGCAGCACCCCCCTGTCCCTTTGGAGCCTTTACCGGTACTTTGCATCTGCGCTTCATCCTCAGCCAGCCGGGCCAGGAGCCCCCTCTAGCGGGGCCAGCCACGGCCACGGCAGCGCCCGAGCGGGAGAGCATCCCAAAAATGATGCTCGAGAGGGGCTGAGTGCAGGGGGTGTGTTACAGACATGTTTAATGGAAAATCCTTGCTTTAGGATTTTTTCTCTTGAGAAGCCTCAAGAACAAAATGTAAACAACTATCTGCTGCTGCAGAATGCAACAGGTGTATCTTTGATTAGTTTCATGTAGTTGTTTGTAATTAATAGCTAATCACACTCTAGCTGTGTCTCTCTAGTTGGAGACAAGATTTTGTAATCATTCTATTTTTCTCTTTTGCTTTCAAGCTGTCTAATAAAATCTTTTCTTATATTCTTTTAGTTTGGTTTTAATATAATATATATAATAAAATAATAAATCAAGCTTTTTAAAGCATAGAGTCAACATTCTGGTCTCTTCCCTCATCCTGGGGGCCCTGTGAACACCGCCATGGGGATGGGCAGGGAGCCATGGCCCGTGCAGGGCTCTGGGTGCTCAGCTTTGGGGGCAGCTCCTGCTCCCCTCATTCCAGCCTGCCTGTGCCTGAAGGGAGCTGCAGGAGGGTGGAGAGGGGCTCTTGGCAGCGGCTGTGGGGTAGAGCAAGGGGGAATGGGCTCCCACTGCCAGAGGGCAGGGCTGGATGGGATATTGGGAATTAGGAGTTGTTCCCTGGCAGGGTGGGCAGGCCCTGGCACAGCTGTGGCTGCCCCTGGATCCCTGGCAGTGCCCATGGCCAGGCTGGACGGGGTTTGGAGCACCCTGGGACAGTGAGGCTGTACCTCATGGCAGGGGTGGGATGGGATGGGCTTTATGCTCGCTTCCCACCCAAACCACGCTGGGATTCCACGTGAAGTCCTTTGGCACACTTGCAGCCTCTCAAGCTCTCACTTTGAGGAGCTGTTGGGAAGGTCCTGATGGATTCCAGCTCGTTTCCCTCTCCTCGGCTCCCAGGGCAGCTCCAGGATCTGCCCAGAGCCCGCAGAGCTGGTGCAGGGCAGAGGAGCCACCCCAGGCTGCCGGTGACGTCCCGTGAAGACATTTTGAGCCTCCGCACTTCCTGACCTGGGCTTATTTCATGTGTGTGCCTCAGCCTCGGCTGCTCTGGAAAGAGTGAGTGCCCCAGCCCTGCTCGGGTGGGCAACAATTCTGGGAAGAACAATCCTGGGCTTCTTTCTAGGAAAGCCACCGTGCTCTTTCCTGCCACAGCCATGGCAGTCTGATGTGGTGGAGAGGAGCAGCAGGAACACGAGGATGAGGCTGGAGCAGTGCCTGCCCCTCCTGGGGCTCCTGCTGTGTGCAGGTGAGTCCCCAAACTTCAGGCAGCTGGGTTATAGCTGTGTGAGCTGTAAGGTTCCACACTTCTAATTTTGGCGGTTTTATCCTTTATCCGTGCACTTTTCTCAAAGCGTTTGGTGATCCTGGGTAAGTGACTCAGGCTTGGTGGGACATCAGGGGTGGGGTGGCAGCTGGGGTGCCCCACTGGCTTAGGATGAAGTGCAGAGTACCTGGAAAGGCTCTAAAGAACCCAGTAATGAGGAAAGATGAGTGTACAGGATAATCCATTAAGAGTTGTTACCAGACTCCAGCTACTCTGCCCAAGTGCTGCAAGTACCAACTTTGTGAAGATAGAAAACATGGTTTATCAGTGGCCTATTGTTTTTCCAGATTTAAATATATCTCTGTAAAATAAAAACCATCAGGTCACCTTCTCTCCATGGAAGTCCGCTGTGGAATTAAAATCTGCACTTATTCAAATCTGCAGTCGCTTATTTAAGTTACTTTTTGCAAAAGGACAAATGTCTTTAAAGGAAATCACAACTGTGATTCACACCTCCTAAAAACTCTTCCTTTAATATTCCAGCTCCTAAAACTCTCATGGAGCATGTTGTTTCCTACAAGGCAGAAAAACCACACAGATAAACAGTTTTACAGTGTTAAACCAACGTCAAGCTCCCACTCTTGCAGAGGTTCTTACCAGGATTTTCCAGCAGTGTTTGCTCCACGATAATAAAGCAGAATTTCTGGGTTTGCATCTTGCAATAACAACCTTTTTCTCTGAACTGGGTTGGAAAATGATTCAAGTTTCCATTCTGCGTTAGGCTGTGTTGAAAATGGCTTCCAAGTTCAGAACAACATCCTGTCTCACCAGCAGAATATTTCTGATGCCTTCAGCATGAATGTGGGATTGTAAACATCTCTTTCAAGCAGCTGAGCTCAGAAAGGATGTCCTGGGAGTAGGAAAGGTGTGTGATAGCTGAAGTTCAATTATTTAACATTTCTTATTCCTTTTTTTGCAGTTGGCACCACAGCTCAGCAGGGTAAGTGTATTTTACTGCCATCCTTAACTATTTATCATGCTAAAATCCCTCAAAAGTGAGGACTAAAAGTCAAATAGAAAGATTTGAATTTTGTAAATATTGCAGGATAGGAAAAGTTCACTGTTCATTAATTGACAGTGGTCTTACTGATTGGAGGAATTGGTATGTAATTATTACCAGTGCTGGGCATTTCCAGCACTGTGAGGCAATGGTGAGATGATTTTTTAACACTCTTTGTTTTCTGTTTTGCAGATGAAGAACTGGAGGGTAAGTTAACTTTACCAGCATTCTTTAGTATTTAGCGGGGTATAAAGACTGCAGCAGACTAAAAACCAGGTGGAAATATCTGACTTTTGCCCTTGCTTTCCTTTCGCATTGGTGCGTCCTCCCAAGAGCAATTCCTGGTGGAGATTTCTGGCACCACGGTGACCATCACGTGTCCCTTGGACGACAAGAACATCCAGTGGGAGCTGTCTGGGAAAACCCAGGACACCAAGGAGAGCAAGTTCATTATAAAGGACCACGACAGCTCCCCTGCCAACCTCAGCTGCTCCTTGGGACACGCGAAGCATCATCTGTACCTGAATGCCAAAGGTGAGTGCTGCCCCCTCACCTGGCAGGTTTGGGGGCTGACTCTGGGTTTCCAGTGGGGTGGGTGAATGTGGTGCTGCTGAGGCCAGTCCCAGAGCCCATTTTGGGCAAATCTTCCCTCCCAGTTTGCCCTTTCCCCCTTCCCAGCTGCCCGTAGCCCTGTGCCAGGCTGGGCTCTCCCGGCTCTGAGCATCCCCTGCCCTCATCCCTGCAGTTTGTGCCACCTGCGAGGAGCTGGACGCCCTGATGGTGGCAGGGATCATCACTGCAGACCTCCTCATCACCCTGGGCGTGCTGATCCTGGTCTATTACTTCAGCAAGGGCAGGAAGGGACGAGCCAGCTCTGCTGGGGACAGCCGGCCACGAGGTGAGAGCCACTGCAGGCACCCCAGCTGTCTGTGCCACCCTCTGGGCACCCAGGTGTGGTATTTTTGGGGTCCCCAGATGGAGGAGGAAGGAAATGGTGAATCTGACTCCATGGTTTTAGAAGGCTGATTTATTATTATATTAATATATTAATTATGTTAATTATATTAATTACATTAATTATATTATGTTGTACATTACATTAATTATATTATGTTGTACATTATATTACATTATATTATATTATATTATATTATATTAATTATATTATATTATGCTATACTAAAACTAAACTAAAGAATAGAGAAAGGATACTCACAGCAGGCTACAAAAAACGATAATGAAAACTCATGACTCTTCAGAGCCTGACACAGCTCAGCACTGATTGGCCATTAAATAAAAGCAATTCATATCTTGGATAAACAATCTCCACTCACATTTCAAAGCAGCAAAACGCAGGAGAAGCCAATGAGATAATTATTGTTTTCCTTTTTCCCTGAGGCTCCTCAGCTTCCTAGGAGAGAAATCCTGGGCAAGGGGATTTTTCAGAAAAAAGACAGTCACACCCAGGGAAACCCTCATTGCATCCTCTGCTCCCCACGAGCTTCCAGGCAGTGCTCCTGCGTCCCAGGGGTGTTCTCCAGGCGTTCTCTGGGCAGGGATGGGCCGGCTGCTGCAATGGAGCTCATTTCCCAGGCCGCTGTGCTGGAGCCAGCCCTGCAGCTGTGTGTATTGTGAGCTCTTCAGGAGCTCAGAATGAATCCATGGCGGTTGATCTGTGGTGTGCCTGGCCCTGGGATCAGCCTGGAGAGCCCTCATAGCAGGGACTCACCCTCTCTGTGCCTCCGTTTCAGGTCCAAAGATGCAGCGGCCTCCCCCTGTCCCCAACCCGGACTATGAGGTGAGGACAGTCCCTTTCCATGCTGCTGCTGGGGAGGGACAGCCAGGTCATCCATCCCTGAAGGAGCATCCAGCCAAGCTCCCAGATTTCCTGGCTGGAATTGGGAAAAGGGTGGTGAGGGTAGAGCCCCTTTCCCTGGTGCTGCCACGGGGATTTATGTGGGGGCAGAGCTGCAGCTCCCTGGGCACTGCCCCTGCTCTGCTCTGCTTTTCTCCATGCCCTGTGTGGGCTTAGTGAGGGCTCCTTAGAGCTGGTGCTATGGAGGAATGATGAGGAGGACTCCATCTTATCAGAAGGCAAATTAATTACTTTATTATACTGTATTATTCTATACATCTAAAACTGAACCTGCCAAGCACTCAACTCTGCACACACTGCACAGAATCTCGTGACTGTCACCCTCAGTCCTGACACACACACACACACACCTGGCCCTGACAGGCCAAGGAAACAAAACACCATCACTGTGGGGAAACAATCTCCACATTGCTTTCTGCTATTGCACATTCTACTATTGCATTCTACTTTGGCACAAAAACAGGCACAGCAAATGAGATGAGAATAATCTTGGGAAGAATTGTGCCCTGCTTTTCTCTGTGAGGAGAAGTGTGGGGCTCCATCTCCTGACCCAGGATCTCACGTCTCCCCACAGCCCATCCGGAAGGGGCAGCGGGAGGTGTATGCAGGCCTGGCCCCCAGGGCCATCTGAAACTCCTCTGATGGCAGCCTGGACAAGCAGCTCGGGGTGAAACGCTTCTGCCCACCTTGTCCCAGCTCTCTGCAGCTCTGCTGAGCCTCTGGTGTTCTGGCCACAGGACATGGACGTGCTGTCCCACCCCGGGGTGTGCTTGGGTTTGCCAGCCCGGAGCAGAAATGAGCACATTGGCACGAGATTTCCTTCTCATTAAAGGACTGCAACCTCACTGGGCCTCCCTGGTCTCCTTTTCCCTTGCACTTCCCTCTGCTCCTGCTGCTTTCCCCTCAGGTTTAATTTCCACCCTGAGTGCCCCCACTTGGTTCTGGTGTTCCCTGGGCTGAGAACGGATCCTCCTCAGGGGGATTTGCCTCTGACCTTTTCCTTCAGGCTTAATATCTACCCTGAGTGCCCTCACTTGGTTCTGGTGTTCCTTGGGCTGAGTATGGATCTTTTGCAGGGGGTTTTGTCTCTGACCTGGTCCCGCTGTCCCCTTCCCAGCCTGGCCCCATTTGCAGCAATGCTGCTCACAGAAGGTGACAGCGTGGCCCTGTGTGGGTTTGGGGCTCTGGGGCTGCTTGGTGCTGTGTGTATCTCGCCATCTCCCCGCCGGGGTGTGGGGCCTGCTGTGGTGAAGGAGCCCAGCTGTGCTCTAAACCGCATCCTGGAGCTGCTGGGGCGCAGCTCAACGCCCCCAGCCCTGCTCTGCTGCTGCTTCCTCTGCTCAGGGCTGCCTCAGCCAGGCTTCGAGCTCAAACAGGCACCAAAACAACCCACGGGCCCCTCTTCACCGCTGCACCACCGCTTTGGGCTTTACTGCCTGCAGGGCTGCAAATTTCCTCATCCTTCCAGGCTGAGGTGATGCTGGCTGGCCCTGTTGGTGTCTGTGTCCCATTCTGGGGGCTCAGACGGGAGATGTCCTTTTTCCCCATGAACATTCCAACGTGAACTGTTTCTGCTTGGGGCTGGGGAGTGGAGACCTGGCATTGCCATTCCAAATCCCATCCCTGCGCATCTTCCCAATGACCACGTCTCATCCCTGTGCACCTTCCCAGTGAACAGATCTTCGCAGTGACCAGATCCCATTTCTGTGCCCTTCCCAGGGACCAGATCCCATCTTGTGTGCACCTACCCAGTGACCAGATCTTCCCAATGATCAGATGCCACCCTGTGGATCTTCCCAATGACTAGATCTTCCCAATGACCAAAATCCCATCCTGTGTGCACCTTCCCAGTGACCAGACGCCATCCCTGTGCCCTTCCCCATGACCAGACCCCATCCCTGTGCCTTTCCCAATGACCAGACCCCATCCCTGTGCCCTTTCCAGTGACCAAATCCCATCCCTGTGCCCTTCCTAGTGCCCAGACCCCATCCCTTTGCCCTTCCCAGTGCCCAGACCCCATCCCTTTGACCTTCCCAGTGCCCAGACCCCATCCCTGTGCCCTTCCCCAGGAGCTGCACACAGCAGATGGAGCAGGGAGCCTGTGGGACAGGCTCATCTTTATTGGCATTAATACAGAAGTGCAAGAGGTGTGCAATGAGCACAGGGCTGCAAGCAGCCCACCCTGGAGGGACCCCCAAGCAAAGCCAGCACGCTGATGAAGGCAGTCCCAGAGTCTTCCTCCTCACCTGCGCGCACGGGCGGGAGCCAGCCGGCTGTACTGATCCTCCTCCCGCTCTCCCAGGGGCTGCCAGGGGGAAAAATAAGGGGACATGAACCCAAACTGCACCTGCCAAACCCTGGGAGGGTGAGCTGGGTCAGCCTTGGGCAAGATTCTCTCCACGCTGAGGGGCTGAAGGTGCACACACACACACAGGGGAGCTGAAGGTGTCCCCAAACACACACAGGGGTGCTAGTGGTGTCCCCACACACACCCAGGAATGCTGAAGGTGTCCCCAAACACACACGGGGTGCTAGTGGTGTCCCCACACACAGCGGTGCCCCCGCACTCACCTGGTAGAGCTCGTTGGAGATCAGGTTCTGCTTGTCAGAGGCTGAAGGAAGAAAGGACAAGCTCAGGTAGCCATGGGCAATGTGGGGAACGTTTCCAAACAAACCCAAGAGCTGGCTGCAGCCCCCAGGGGTGCCACACAGAGCTCCCAGGGGTGCCAGGCACAGCCCCCGGGCTGTCCCCATCCCTCACCTCGCGAGGTGTGTCCCCTGTCATGGCCACTGATGCAGTACACGGCCACTGCCAGGAGCAGCGTGGCCACCAGGTCGGCGACGACGATGCCCGAGATGGTGGGAGCGTCCACCTCGATGCAGTTCTGGCACACTGCAAACCCAAAAGGACACAAACACTGAGGGCAGGGCCAGCTCTGCCAGTGCAACAGAGCCCAGCTGGCTTTGCTGTGTGACCCCCGTGTCCCCCCCACCAGTGCAGGGCAGAGGAGCAGGTCATGGCACTGAACTGCAGGGCTGTCACAGTGACACCATATGCAGAGAAACCACTGGGGACACTCCTAGATGAGGGGAAATTCCCTCAAGGCTCGGCTTAGGGGAACACTCCGAGCAGCCCTGGCTCTGGCAAGGCAGCAGTGAACACTTACTGCGGTAGTGCACCTGGAGGCTGTTCTTCTGGTCTCCTGTCTCACACGTGTAGAGGCCCCTGGGGTCGTCATAAACCCCGCTCAGGTCCAGCTGTGCCTCGTGCCCAACAGGGCTCCCATCTCTCCACCACGTGATGTTCTTGCCTTGGCTCCTCACACACTCCAGGAACACCTTCCCGCTGAATTCCTTCACGAATATCTGCCCTGTGCAAGGAGAAGGGAGCAGAGAGCTTCACCTCTGAGTGATGAGCAGCAGGGCAGAGCTCGGAGCTCCTTCCTGGGCAGGAAGCATCACATCAGGCTGTCCCAAAAGAGCTCTGGCCAAACTCTCCCATCCTCCTGCACCGATTCCTTTTTCCCCGTGGACATTCCAAACTTTTCCTGCAGGAAAACCTCACCAAGCCCTGGGGTTCCCAAGCCCTGGGGTTCCTTCCCACCATGGCCAGGGACCACGGCGAGTGTCCGGCCGCTGACCCCACAGCCCCGGACTCACCTCGGACCCCCCAGCTGGCCAGGGCCAGGCTGGCCAGCAGCCCCCAGGCACTCAGAGCCTTTCCCCCCGGCATGGCACGGCGGTGGTGGCTCTGTCCCCGCTCCGGGACGTGGGGACAGCTGTCACCACGAGGCACCTCCCGCCCGGGCTGCGTCAGACTCCGGATGCCGGGGGCTGATCCTCCCTCCCCCGGCAAGGATGGATGGGGGCTCGGGGCCTGCCTCCTCACCCCAGCACCCACGGAACCCTCTGAGCCCCGATCTCCCTGTCCCCCTGCAGCCAGGGACATCCACTGATGGACCCCGCAGCCAGGAAACACTGCAGAGCTGGGGAGTCCCCGAAATTTCCACATCCCCTGCAGCCACTGGTCCCCCATAGCCACAGACCCCGGCATCCACTGGTCCCTCATAGCCACGGACCCTCAGCATCCAGTAGCCACAGGTCACGCCATCCACAGATTCCCCGGCATCTCCGTGTCCCCATAACCGCGTTCCTGCTCCCTCTCATCTCCGGGCGTCACCATAACGGCGGTCCTCTCTCCCGCCACCTCCAGATGTTCCCATAACCACGGTTCCCGCCCCCCGGTATCTCCGCGTCCCCATAACCGCGGTCCCCGATCCCCATGGGATCTCTGGGTGTCTCCATAACCGCGGTCCCCTCTCCGCCCCCCCCCCCGCCATGTCCGGCTGTCCCCGGTCAGTCTCGAACCCGCGGTCTCCGGATCGAGCTCCGCGCCGCGGTCCCGTGTCCCTCGCGGCCGCCGTAGGGCGCGCAGCCATGGCGGCGCGGGCGGGCTCGTTGGTGGCGGCCGTGCTGGCGCACTCGGGCCGGCTGGACAAGGAGCACCTGGGGGCTCGCGTCGGGCGCCTCTCCCGCCGCGTCGAGGAGCTCAAGGCAAGGGACGGGGAACGGAGGGGGCGCGGGGAGAGACAGGGAGCCGGCACTGAGGCGGAGCCGGTCGCGACTGGGTGTCCAGCTGTGTGTCACTCGGGTGTCCAGATGTCCAGCTCTGGGTCAGCCGGATCGGGGTGTCCAGCCCTGGATTATTTCGGGTGCCCAGCCCTGGTTTGGGCCGGGTGTCCAGCCCTGGGTCAGCTGGATTGGGGTGCCCAGCCTTGGTTCAGCCCCGGGTGTCCAGTCCTGGTTCGTCCCGGGGTGCCCCAGCCCTGCTCAGGGATGTCCCAGCCCTCTCCATCCTGCGGTGCCCCAGCCCTGCCCTCTCACCCTGTCCCTGTGTCACCGAGGTGACGCTGTCCCTTCGCTCGCTGTCCTCAGGGAGAGGTGTGCACCATGATCAACAAGAAGTACAGCGAGTTCCTGCCCAGCATGCAGAGCGCAGAGGACCTGGTGGCGCAGGTGGAGGGGCTGTCCAGCAACATCGACCTGCTCAAGGCGGGCATCGAGAACGAGGTGACTCCCAGGGACATCCTGCTCCATTTCAGCCCATCGTGGGGTGCTTGGTCACAGCCCCAAACCTGCCAGAGCTCAAGGAGTGTCTGCACAACCCTTTCATGATGGGATTTTGGGGTTTGTGGCAGGACTCGATGATCCCATCCAGCTCGGGGGATTCTATGATTCTCTGGCTGGGATCCCTGGGTGATATCAGCCCTAAAGAATGCCTTGAGGGGACACCAGGGTGCACATTAAGAGCTGCCATTAAGGGGTTGTCACTCTTGTATGGGTGGAAAAGTGTGTCACAGTGTCCTTCAGAGAGAAGGACCAGCCTTGGCTGGGGCAGGGGATGGGACACAGGAGTAAAAAGGATGGAGTTTTTCCTCACCAAATCATTCTCTGAACAGAAATAAATGATAAGTGAAATTTAAGAGGAAAATGTGTGTGCTAACCAATGCTGTGAGTGAACTGAGAACTGCTGTTGTTTTAGGTCCAGCGAGATCTAAACGTGGCTGTTGCTGAGTTCACAGAGCTGAAGCAGCAGCTGGAGAGGGACACGCTGGTCCTGAGTGTCCTGAAAAAGCTGCAGGAGGTGAGGAGGGGGAGCAGAATAATCCTGCTCCTCAGTGTGAGCATTGTTCTGGGCTTCTGTTTGGGATGAGTGTCTGTGGCTCACAGGTTTGGGAGTGTCTGTAGTTTACAGGTTTGTGTGTCTGTAGCTCACAGGTTTGGGAGTGTCTGTAGTTTACAGGTTTGTGTGTCTGTAGCTCACAGGTTTGGGAGTGTCTGTAGTTTACAGGTTTGTGTGTCTGTGGCTCACATATTTGGGAGTGTCTGTAGTTTATAGATTTGGGTGTCTGTGGCTCACAGATTGAGGTGAGTGGCAGCAGCTCACAGGTGTGGGAGTGTCTGTAGTTCAGAGGTTTGGGTGAGCGTGTAGCTCACAGGTCTGGGAGTGTCTGCAGTAGCAGAGCTGCAGTGACACCCCCTGTGTGTGTTCCCCTTTGCAGTTTGACACAACTATCAAGGAGTGCAACTCTGCCCTGCAGGAGAAGCAGTACGTGGCAGCAGCTCAGCAGCTGGAGAAGGTAGCAGTGCCCCTGGCAGGGGGCTGGATGCCCTGGGTGGGTTCCAGGGGATGCTTTCCCTGGCAGGGCAGTGCCCACCTGAGCTGTGTCTGCTCTCCCCAGGCACGGAGCAGCCTCAGGAGCCTGGAGTCCCGCAGGGGCTTTGAGCTGAAGATCCTGAAGGCCCTGGGCACAGAGCTCACAGTGCAGACACAGAACATGATCTACCACCTCGGGGAGGAGTGGCAGAAGCTCATTGTGTGGAAGCTTCCCCCTTCCAAAGGTGCTCACAGGGCTTTTTTCACTTTTTCTGCCCCACTGAAGTTCTCACCTGCAGGGTGGGACACGCAGTGGAGCTGTTGGGCTGAGGGGGCTGAAGGAGCTCTGGGGAGGGTGGATCTGCTTCTGCTGTGCCCTGTGACAGTTCTGAATGTGCTCTGTGTGCAGGGAGCAGCAGCCTGGAGGCCCTGGTGCTCTCGGAGCTGCACTTGCACACGGTGCCACCCCAGGACGAGGACACTGCTGTGCCCCCCGTGGCTGCTGTGCTGCAGGCCCTGGCTGTCCTGGGAGAGCTGCACTCCAAGCTCAAAGACTTTGGTAAGGCAGAACCCAGGAGCAGCCCCAGTAGCTCGGGGGGGATACTTCAGGCTTGTTTTAACATGGATAGTGAGACCCACTTCACTCCAGCAGGACACTGGAAAACTTCCTCCTCTCCTGGCTTGTGTTTCCCACTGAGGTGAATGCTGTAGCTCTTATTAATAGGAAAATATTTATCCCATTATCCACCTGGAATTATTTCTCCTTTCCTGACAATTCAGTGTATTTCTGATCTGTGTCTATGTGGTTTCATAGCCTGGTGCTTGAAGAGTTTTACCTCATTGGTAATTCCCTGATAGAGCTGATCAAGGGATTATTCCTCCCACTTCTTGCAGTCTCTAAATCCAGAACAGTCAGGGCTGGACCTCACTGGAGCCATCTGCTGTTGGGAAACCTGTTTTTCTCTTTCCTCAGGCCACTTGTTGTTGCAGTACATCCTGAAGCCTCTGATCTCACACCCATCTCTGGAGCCAGTCCCAGAGGAGCAGCCAGATGTGTTCATCCTGAGGTTCAGGTCCCAGGAGCTTGCTCTGGACGAGTCCTCTCCCATGGAGGTGTTTGAGAAGATCAAGCTGGTGTTTGAAGTTCTGCACAAATACCTGCTAAGTATGCAGTTCTGGAGTTAGTTATGATCAGTACCTTGTTCATTTAATGGGAGTTTTCTAGAATATCTGGTTGTTAATCAGCATTATGTGCAAGGAAGATGGAGGAAAGGCTTTTGAGCTGATGGAGGGCCTGGCCCAGCTGTGTTAAAATCCATTTTTCTTCTCTGGGATGCAGATGTGCCTCTGGAGCAGCCTGGGGAAGGCAGAATCACCCTGGCAGAGCTGCTGGGGGAACTCATCTGGGAGGAGCTCTCAGACTGCCTCATCCACAACTGCCTGGTGAACTCCATCCCAACCAAAAGCAGCAAACTGGAGCAGTACAAAGAGGTGGGTCCCAAAAACCCTCCCAGGTTTGAACACAGAGCCCAGGTACTCCAGTGGGATGGCATTCCAGTGGTTAATGCCCTCCAAAACCTCCTTCGTCCTCTGCTTTCAGCCTTTATACCCAATTTAACTTTGTTCCCTGATTTTTGGGGGCTGTGCTAACATAGAACACATCTGCTCTCCTCAGGTGATCGAATCCACAGAGGAGTTTGAGAAGGCCCTGAAGAAGATGCAGTTTCTGAAGGAAGACACAACTGCCCTGCTGAAATATGCCTGCAACGTGGATTCCCACTTTGCCAACAAGAAGTGCCAGGATGTGATCATGGCAGCCAGGAACCTGATGACCTCAGAAATACACAACACTGTCAAGGTGACTGGGGATGCCTCACACAGTTGTTCCATGTGGAAAACAATCTCTAAATATTTTTTAATAGTGCTGCAATGTTGTGTTTATCTTGAGTCTTAAACCTCTGCCATTGAGTGCTTTTTAGTTTTGCAGATTCTCCTTTCAGAGCTCCGAGTTCTGTTACCCTATCTCTCTGTTTCCCTTAGATCACACCTGATTCCAGCATAGCCCTCCCAGAGCTCCCTGATCCTGGCTCAGGAGACCACATGAAGCTGCCCAGAGCCTGCAGCCTGGTGCCCAATGGCACAGTGAGTGTGGGCACTGAGAGCAGGCTGAGCCCCCTGACGCTGTGCCTGCCCTGCTGCCGCATCAGCTGCTCCGTGCAGCAGCTCGTGGAGCTGGCTTACCACACCCTGCTGGAGGCCACAGCCAGCACTGACCTCTGGTAGGGATTGCTTGGTGTTCCTCAGTCAGCATCACTTATCAAAGCAGTGTTTATTTATTGTGTGTCAGCCCCTAGCAACGCCCAGCACCTGGAAACAGATTTAAAGAACTTGAAAAATTGGAGTCAGTCATTACTCTTGTTTTGGCTGGAGGATGTATCCCTGGGTTTGGGCAGGAGACTGACACTGCTGCAGGCTGTTCCTTCAGGTTTTTAGAAAAATCAGTTGTTTAGAAAAATCAAACCCATCTCTTTTTGCCAAAACCAAGTGCTGGCCTCGGTGTGAGCAGAGTTCTTTGTGCTGGTGAAAACAAAGAACTCCAGGCTGCAGCTGGCAGGGCTCTTGGGGATAAACAGACAGGATCCATATAAACTCAATTTTAACCAGAGCCCTGAAGTAGGAGAGTTGCCCAGGTAATAGCTGCCCTCAAGGGGCAGGGACAATGTCCCTGAGTGTTCCTGCCCACCTGGAGGGACAGGGACAGTGTCCCCTTTGTTCTGAGCTTTCATGGATCTCCCTTCCACACTGACCCTCAAGGTCAGCACAGCCTTTGAGAGTTTTCCAGAGTGTTGATAGTGCTGTCATTGATGCTGACAATCCCCTCTTTGTGCCAGTGCTAAAACCTTGTTGTGGGGCAGGCTGAGGGTCAGCTGTGAGCAGGACACCAGTGCCAGGCTGACACGAGCCCTGTTTGGGCAGGCTGAGGGTGAGCTGTGGGCAGGACACCAGTGCCAGGCTGACAGGAGCCCTCTTTCCCTTGCAGCTGTGTGCAGCTCTTTGACTGTGTCAGGAACATCTTCCAGCTCTTCTATGAGGTGGTGCCCACATACCACAGGTGAGTGTGTCCACATTTCCTGTTCTGAGGGGCAATACTGCTGTTGGAACAGTCCCACTACAGCTCCATCAGCAAAAATCAACGACTCAATCTCTAACTAAGACTTACCTGTGCAAAGCAAAGTGCTGGAGAATTTCTGTGTTGGCAGTCTGTGATCAAGGGTGTGAGTGAAGCTCTCACACAGCTGTATTTGTTTCCAGACATAACTTTGACCTCAGATCTGATGCGCAGATTTTTCAGGATGTTTTTCATGTGAAAAAAAGAGCAGCAGTGAAGATGGAAAGTTCACAATCCTGTCAGAGACTTTCTCTCCCCTTTCCTCTCTGTGACTTTGCTCTAACAAAATACATTCCCGTTTGAAAGCCCATGGCTGGAAACTGTGGGATAGCACAGGGTTCAAGTGCCTCAGTGCCATTTCAGACTCTTTTCCTGCTAGTTCCTGTGGGGTTTGTGAGATTAAATGTTTTCACTCTGATGTCAGTCAGGCCTTGCCAGCACCAGACCGTGCATTTCTCTAGGATAGACACAATCAATTTTTTAACAGAACCAGCTCTAAATAAACCCATTTCTCCTTTTCCCTTCCTGCTGGGCCAGGGAGAACCTGCAGAAGCTGCCCCAGCTGGCTGCCATCCACCACAACAACTGCATGTACATCGCCCACCACCTGCTGACCCTGGGCCACCAGTTCCGCTACCGCAGCACCAGCGTGCTCAGCAACGGGGCTGCCACCTTCGTGGACCTGGTGCCTGCCTTCAGGAGGCTGGGTAACTCCCCTGCCCCTTCCCCTCTCCACAGGTGCTTGTGGCTCACCTGGGAGCTCACCCTGCTGGGTGCTTTCGTGGGGGTTTGGCTGCTCACTCAGTGTGAGCAGTGGGTTGGTGGTGTTTGGACAAGTGGCACGAACATTTCTGAGTTAGGAGGTTTTGGCTCTTTGAAACCTGTATCTTCCTGTGAGCTTAGTCCCAAGAACAGCTCAGTATGCAGCAAGTTGTGTTCTGGGATCTGCTGCTCAGTCCTTTGATATTTTCATTAGTTATTCCACAGAAATAAATTCAGAGATAGGTTTGTGTGAGCTAACAGGAGCAATCCACAATTCCTTCTGCTGCTCTTTTCCAGCAGTGCTGTAGCAACGCAAGCTGCACAAGAGCTCACTGGTTAAAATGGCTCTGGGAGACTGTTTGGAGACTGGAAATTGATTAAAAATAAAACGTTATAGCAAGTTCATTATTCAGCACTTGCAGTCATAAATAGGCAGAGCAAATTTAGTAATTGTTTAATTGCTCCTCTCTGCTTGTTTTGCTCCTAAAGGGATGGAGTGTTTTCTGGCCCAGATGCGAGTGCAGAAGGGAGAAATCCTGGAGAGGCTCTCGAGTGCCAGGAACTTTTCCAACATGGATGATGAGGAGAATTACTGTGCAGCAAATAAAGCCATAAAGCAGGTGAGGAGGGCAGAGAGAGAGCATCCCAGTGCCTGCAGGTATCCTGGGGAGGGTGCACTGTGCAATCTCAGCTGCTAAAAAAACTGTTTTCTGACTGATGGTTTGGGGGTTTTTGTCCTGGGCTGTGTCTTTAGCAGGATTGCTCCATTGTTTCTCCCCATCTGTACTCTCCTGATGCCCTGGTGCCTTTCCCAGGGTTCTGGTGTCACACTCAGCTGTTGCCTTGCAGGTGCTGCACCAGCTGAGGAGGCTGGGCATGGTGTGGCAGGATGTGCTCCCTGTGAACGTGTACTGCAAGGCCATGGGGGCCCTCCTGAACACAGCCCTGGCAGAGATTGTCACCAGGATTGCTGCCCTGGAGGTAACAGCCATGGGTGCTGGGGGCAGTGTTTGTCACCTCCAGGAACTCTCCCCAAAATCACATTTCAGGGGAGCAGTTCATTCACACAGAAATTATAATCATGTGTCCACAGGAAACCTTCACAATCCAAATTTTTCATTTCACTTGGCACTCCCAAAATAAGCCTCACTTCAGCTCTGTTGATGTTCTCCCCATCCCAGGATATCTCTGCAGAGGATGCAGACAGGCTGTACTCACTCTGCAGGATCATGGTGGAGGAGGGACCCCAAGTTTTCACCCCTCTGCTTGAAGAGGACAAAAACAAGAAATACCAAGAGGAAGTTCCAGTCTATGTGCAGAAGTGGATGACATTCAAGGAGCTGATGATCATCCTGCAGGCCAACCTCCAAGAAATTGTGGATCAGTAGGTGTTTCCTTTCCAGCTGCTTCTCCAGCCTGTGCAGGGAGCTGCAGTTCAGAGGAAGAGCAGGAACTTTCCCTTTCCCTTTCCCTTTCCCTTTCCCTTTCCCTTTCCCTTTCCCTTTCCCTTTCCCTTTCCCTTTCCCTTTCCCTTTCCCTTTCCCTTTCCCTTTCCCTTTCCCTTTTCTTTTCCAGAGGAAAGGGTCAGGACCAGCTGCTGGCACAGGTCCTTGGAGGTTTATTGGAGGTGCCATTTCTGGGCAGATTGGTCACATAAAGCTCTCCCTGTCTCCCCTGCAGGTGGGCAGATGGCAAGGGGCCTCTGGCAGAGGAGTTTTCAGCAGCTGAGGTGAAGAGTCTGATCCGAGCCTTGTTCCAGAACACAGAGAGGAGAGCAGCAGCCCTGGCCAAGATCAAGTGACTCCAGTTTACCCCTGCACCTTGTGGCACAGCAAGAGCAAACTGACACTTCCAAATACTCTTTTGATTTCACCTTTCTTATTTCTGCTGGTCTGGGAAACGTTGGGATTGGGTTGGTGCTTCCTGGAGCTTGCCTGGCGGAAGGAGCATTTCCTGCTCAGTGTTCTGTAACCTCATCTCAGGCTGGGCCCTTGCAGTGCTCAGCTGGGACTCTTCTATGTGCTGCTGCATGTGGGAGCTGCAGCCCCTCTGTGGCCTCTGCTGTCCCCCAAAGCACACGTGGAACCCAGAGATTGGGGAGTCCGTGATGTCCCTCCAGGAGTGCCAGAGTTTCCCACCTCAGCTTCCCCTGAGACCTCCAGGGAGAGACACTTGAGAGGGGGATGTGGGGAGAGGAGATCCTGAGCTGGGTGACCACGGGTCAGGTCACAGGATTTTTTATAAAGTAGGAAAATTCTCTTATTTCTCATGGAAAATATCTTCAAACTGATCTAGAGCTTTCCAGTGTCACTTTCCCAAGTGTAGAGGGCAGTTCAGCTCCTTCCTTTATGTTTGTGTTGGGTGTGCACTGCACACCTCTGTGTCTTTCTGGTGTATTTTCTGTCCTTCAGGAGTGATGAGAGAAATGTAAACCAATATACAAAGGGAATGCAAGGTGCCCTCACAGCATGAAGTCACAAAAGGCTGTTTGGCACTTGCATTGTTGTACATTTGTTTTAATTGAAAATCTCACTGAGAGCATTCACTGAGCTCAGCCCAGAGACCAAGGTGCTGCCAATCCTTCCTGCCCTGTAGTGCTTAGAAGAGTTTCAGTCACAGTTTCATGTTTTAATCTGTTGTCTCCTGTTCTGTCCCACTCCTATTCCCATTCCCAGGTGTTTGTGCAGGGGCTGAGGCTTTCCTGTCACCCAGTCCTTGCAGAACCTTTGTGTTTTTGTTTTCCCACAACACCTCATGGGATCCCCTGTCCCTTCAAACACAGTCATCCAGAACGGTCTATTTTGAAAAACACTTCTCCCCCGTTGATTGTTCACAGAATTGGAATTTGCTATTTTCTTTAATAAACTATTTATACTGAGCATGTTTGGGAGCCTGTTTGGGTTACAGTGAGGCAGGAGGAGCCAGTCCTGGGCTGTTCCTCACTTGTGGGAAGGGCAGGGCGTTTCCATGTGCAGTCTGTCCTTTCCTGAATTCTAGTGGGTCTAAGAAAATCAGACTGGAAGAGCTGTCCCATGCAATAAAGGCATTTTCCCCCTACTCCTCCATCCCTGACAGCCACAGCTGCTGGCTCAGTGCTCCAATGAAGCACCAAGGAATTTTTAATGCTGTTTAACCAAAGGAACTCCCATGAATGTCTCATTACCTGTGCTGCAGTTTCAGGTGGGTTTGTTCTCCCTCTGAGCAGCACCAGCTGTGTTGTGGCACAAGCCTGGTGTGTTTGCTGCTCTGAAAATGGGAGTTTGGGCTTGCTTTGGGGTTTTTTCCTCCAAGCCTCCTGTCTCATTTAGAGTTCAGGCCAGAAAAGCTGCAAATACCCCCACATCACCCCTGGCCCAGCTCCTGACTCTTCCTGTGCCCGTGCCGCGCCCTGAGCCCCTGGAGCGCCCTGGCAAGACTGTAGATGGTGCTGGAGCTCCAGCGGGAGAGGAGGGAACAGCCCGGGCACGGAACCCACCCTGAGCATCCTGTGCCAGCCCTCCTGGGCACACAGGGACTCACCAGGCTGCTCCTCCAGCCCGGGGCTGCTGCTGGGCATCTCCCAGGGCATCTCCCCTCCGAGATCTGCCAGAAACTGAACCTTTTCAGGGTGAAAAGAAGACGAAAAATTAAGGGCTGTGAATGCCAAGATAGAGACGTCTCCCAGCACAGCTCCTGGAGGATTTTCCTGCTCGTTCCCCACTGCAGAGCAGCCCCCACTCCCTGCTCTCTCCCGGGGCAATTTCCTGGGTAATGATTATGGAGCTGAGAAGGCAATTTCAGCAAAACTGGTTTCTGCCTGGCAGGAATTGAATGGAGGCACTGCTATAACCTGCTACAATAATCTCTTTAAAAAGCAGCTGGCAATTTCCAGGCAATTCCCTGCAGGGATGTGCCAACCTCCTCAGAGGGCACAGGAGGAATGTCCTGACCCCTGTGATGCTGTGACTGTGGTGGGGACACCTCAGTGCCCACCCTGAGCAGGCACTGCCACCTCCCTGTCACCTGGCACATCTGATGCCCTCTGTTGTGTTTCTGCAGAGCCAGGAGAGGGCTGGGCCCTGGCTTCTCATCCATCTGCCAATAAAGAGAGAATTTAGGGATGAAATGTTTTCATTCTCTGCGCCGTGTTCCAGCACAAAGATATCCCCAGGGATTTATTCTCGGAGATGAGTCAAAGAGGAAGAATAATTGTTCCAGAGAAATTAATTTATGCTCTTTTCCCTCCCGTTTCCAAACAGTTTATTTGTCACTTGTCAGCTGAACCTTTGCCCTCGCAAGCTGCTGAGGACCCAAATCCCAGGAATGGAAAAGGAAAATGTTTTTCAGGAGGCTGGATGGCGTTTCTGCTTTGTTGTACCCTCAACCCCTGCATTGAAACCGGAGCTTTTAACAGTGGGGGAGTCACCCTGGGGTGACATTGGCCACCTCGATGGGGAGCAGAGCCGGGCTGGGCTCACAGCCAGCCCAGACAGTGACACAGGGGCCACTGAGCCCGCGTGAAGTCACAGCTGATGTCACCGGGGCTGGCGGGTCCTGCAGCATCTCCGTGTGCAGGAGCAGCCTCCTTTTTATCCACTTTCCAGCCACATTTCCCTTCCCTCCTTCCCCATTCCTGAGCTACTCGAGAGGCTCAGACTCCCTGATATGCCTAATCCTGAAGATTTCCCAAAGATTCCCCTCTAAGGTATAACTTTCCCTTTTAACTTTTAATTCTTATGGAATTTAGGGGGTTTTTCCCCATTTCTGAGGTGCTTTCTCAAGTGTCTTGGTTCAGGCTCCCCAGAACACCTGATCCCAAAGATTCCCCTCTTATGTATAACCCTCCCTTTTAATTTTTAATTCTTATGGAATTTAGGGGGTTTTCCCCATTTCTGAGGTACCTGAGAGGTTCACACTCCCCAGAACACCTGATCCCAAAGATTTCCCTCTAATGTATAACCCTCTAATTTTTAATTCTTATGGAATTTAGGGGTTTTTCCCCATTTCTGAGGCGCTTTCTCAAGTGTCTTGGTTCAGGCTCCCCAGAACACCTGATCCCAAAGATTCCCCTCTTATGTATAACCCTCCCTTTTAATTTTTAATTCTTATGGAATTTGGGGGGTTTTCTTCCCCATTGTTTCTTTCATCTCTCAATGTCCAATTTAGTTTCTCAGCAAAGCTAAAGTTTATTTGTAAAAAGCAAATCTCTTTTTCCATTCATCAATCAGTGGAATCCTTCTCATTGTTTCTTTTCTCTCCCTGGTTTTATCCCCCAGCAGATCCACAGCTTGTTTGGAAAGACAAATCTGCTGTTCCTCTCATTTGGGACAGAAATCCAGGTTTCCCCAGCCAGCAGCAGAATTTTCCTGCTCTCAGTTCCTCCTGGATCCCGACTTTCTTCCCCTCCAAAAGCACAAAGCCTTGGCCAGCGCTGCTCCCCACAAACATCTGCCTAGGAGCTCCCTCCCACAGCCTCATTATGGATCCTAATTAAATAATTGCACATTTGCATTCTCTGTAATTACAGCCACTGCTGATGTAAATAAATACGCCGCCTGCAATTACAAAGGTATGAAAAGCTATTAGAAAATATGGATTTGGTTAAAGAGAAAATTACATCAGGCAGATCCCCCTGGTCCCCTTCACACCCTGACACCTCCTTTGGCACCAGGAGCCCCCTTCCCACCTGGAATTGTCTGTATTTCCCCAGGCTACAAAGGGAAACACCTTTAATGCATCTTGGCAGAGAAATAACTCCCCTTGTGCCAGCATTCACCAGCAGTGCTGCAAGGCACAACATTTGGGAGTAAAGGTCCAAACCAGCCTTTCCTTATTTATTTGCCCCACCTTCCTAATTTATTTCCTCCCATAAATTCACTCTGGGGAGTTCCTCAGCACTTTAAAGCAGCAGTCTCGATGTCTCCCTGAAGGATCACTTAAACCTCAAAAAAAAGAAAATCCACATTTCTCTTTCTGTTTCATTTCTGCAGCACTTTGGGAATCACAGCCTTTCCTGGGCACGCAGCTTCCTGCAGCTCTGAATGCTCAGGTTTGCAAAGCAGCCCGTGCCGACTGGAAAAGGGGAGAAAAAAATAAAAGGGATTTTATTTGGGAAGTGCCTGAATGGGAGAAAAACGATCCTGAACCCTGGGATTGTGTCAGCAGAGTTTTTGTGCGATGCTGAGAAGGTGCTTGGCTTGACAGAGCTGCCATGAGTGACTCAAAAATACAACGTGTTTTAGGAGGTCCTGACAACCCAAAATCTTTCCTTTCCTTTCCTTTCCTTTCCTTTCCTTTCCTTTCCTTTCCTTTCCTTTCCTTTCCTTTCCTTTCCTTTCCTTTCCTTTCCTTTCCTTTCCTTTCCTTTCCTTTCCTTTCCTTTCCTTTCCTTTCCTTTCCTTTCCTTTCCTTTCCTTTCCTTTCCTTTCCTTTCCTTTCCTTTCCTTTCCTTTCCTTTCCTTTCCTTTCCTTTCCTTTCCCCTTTCCTTTCCCCTTTCCTTTCCCCTTTCCTTTCCCCTTTCCTTTCCCCTTTCCTTTCCCCTTTCCTTTCCCCTTTCCTTTCCCCTTTCCTTTCCCCTTTCCTTTCCCCTTTCCTTTCCCCTTTCCTTTCCCCTTTCCTTTCCCCTTTCCTTTCCCCTTTCCTTTCCCCTTTCCTTTCCCCTTTCCTTTCCCCTTTCCTTTCCCCTTTCCTTTCCCCTTTCCTTTCCCCTTTCCTTTCCCCTTTCCTTTCCCCTTTCCTTTCCCCTTTCCTTTCCCCTTTCCTTTCCCCTTTCCTTTCCCCTTTCCTTTCCCCTTTCCTTTCCCCTTTCCTTTCCCCTTTCCTTTCCCCTTTCCTTTCCCCTTTCCTTTCCCCTTTCCTCTTTCCTTTCCTCTTTCCTTTCCTCTTTCCTTTCCTTTCCCTTTCCCTTTCCCTTTCCTTTCCCTCTCAGCACAGCTGTAAAGCCCACAGGACACCACGCTGACACACGCACAGCGCACGGGCTGCAGTTTCTCACTCATTAATTCAGTTTTTCCAGCATCTGGAGCCGCGCAGGGCTCGGGGCAGTGACTCAGCCCGGCTCACCCAGCTGTGAATCCTCGTTTGACGCCGATGGAGCTGCGGGCAGCGCTGCCTGGCCAGCCCAGAGCGGGGAATTTTGGCTGCTGCGAGCCCCCCGTGTCACCATAAAACACAAATAACACAATGTGGACACGCAGATCTCCCAAGGTAAAACGAGAAATTTTTAATTTCTGACTCCAACATTTATAGATTTCCAAAAGTGACAGTGGGCTGGAGGACAGTGCCACCTCTCCAATGACACTGGGCCATCAAACCAACAGCCCATCAAATTTCTCCTCCTCCATAAAAGAATGAAAATCAATCAGTTATTTACAGAAAGTGTGCAAGAAAGTTTGCTACAAGAATGTAATCACCAGAAGGCTTAGAAGAACTTAAAAAAATAATAAATATAGAAATAATAAATAAATAAACAGGGTGACAGGGTTTTTGGGGGATCTGTGGGCTCTTGTTGCTTTAGGACATGAAAAAAAACCACATGGACACTGGTTTCCCTTTAAAGTCAAATTTGGTCCCTCCTGGGCAAGGTGGAGGGAGTGTCACAGACATATATTATATATTATGAAAAATCCTTTTGCCAGGATTTTTCTCCTGAGAAGCCTCGGAGGAGAAAAACCCCAATAATTATTGCTGTAGAATGCAACAGGTGCATCTGTGATTGGTCTCATGGGGTTGTTTTTAATTAATGGCCAATCACAGTCCTGCTGTCTCAGACTCTCTGGTCAGTCACAAGATTTTATCATTCCATTCCCTTCTATTCCTTGCTGGCCTTCTGATGAAATCCTTTATTCGATTATTTTAGTATAATTTTCATGTATCATTTTCTTTTAATATAATATATTAAATATATATATAATATCTATATATCTATTTTTATATTTTTATATTTTTATATATATTTATAATATATATTATTTTTATATATGTATATATTAATATATTTGTATATAAATATATATAATGAATACGTAATATATTATATATATTATAAAATATCAGCCTTCTGAAACATGGAGTCAAGAGTCTCATCTCTTCCCTCACCCTGAGAACACCAGCACTGTGCAGAGCTGATTTACCCCGCTCACCCTGCACAGAAAGCAGAATTCCAACCCTTCCTGCAGCAGGGCGATGTTTTTAACCCACTGTGCCCCATGCCCTTGGAGAGCCCCTCAGGAAGCACTTCTGCAAGGGATTTGTGTCCCAAAAAAAGAAAAAACAAGCCCAGCTCGCATCCCAAAGCAGCCTCCAGAGCTGCCTGCCAGCCTTTCCTCAGAGCAGCTTTATTGCTTCCTCATTTCAGAGGTGATGATCTAATGAGTCATTAAAGACAAACAAGAAACAGGAGAAAGCGTTTGACTTAGCACTTCTCCTTCCCAAAAAATCCTGCAACTGCAGAATTTTAAGCAGAGCGAGCCAGAGCAATTTTAATAATATTAAGCTCAAATTGACAGCGAAAGGGGTGAATACAAAAGAGTAACAAAACCCAAATATATATAAACCATAAGGCTTTGTGAAAAGAAGATGATTAAGCTTTCAAAGTTATACATTGAAAATTGAGCAGTGCTGGGAGCGAGGGCTTGTTCTTCCCTCCCATGGCAGTGCAGAACAAAGGCTGCAATCATCCAGATAAAGGGACCTGGAGCCTTCTGGTTTCCATGTCCAGCTCAGGTGTGTCCTGTGCCATCACAATTGTCACCTTCTTGTGCCAGGGAAACCAAGAACTGGTGCCCAGCAGTGAAGGCAGAGCCCAGCTCTGTGTGCCTTGGCTGCTCTCCCTCAGCCCCAGGAAGAAACTGCAGATTTGCAGTGAAAATCAACAAAAATAAACGAGCAGTTTTACTGTGCAAATTCACCTGAAGGTCCCTGCACACGTTCCCTGTGTAAATGTCATTGTTAATAATTGTAATTGTTAATTGTCGTTGTTAATAATTGTAATTGTTAATTGTTGTTAATTGTGGTTCTTGCAGCCCTGCAAAGCAGAGCCAGGCTGTCACCGGGGCTGGATTCCCCAGCAGCAGCAGAGGCTGCAGAGCACGGGGGATGCTGAGGGGCAGGGCTGGACCAGCAGCCCCCAAAATCTCCCTGGGGATGGAATTTTGCTCCTCAGCTCTGCCCTGAGGCTCACTTTGCCAGGCTGGACAGAGAAAAGCATCTCCACACCAAGAAGAGCCTTTCGGCCCCCGATTTCATTTCCAGAGCATCTCCACACCAAGAAGAGCCTTTTGGCCCCCGATTTCGTTTCCAGAGTATCACCATACCCAAAAGAGCCTTTTTGGCTCCTGATTGCATCTCCAGAGCATCTCCACACCCAAAAGAGCCTTTTGGCCCCTGATTTCCTTTCCAGAGCATCTCCACACCCAGAAGAGCCTTTTGGCCCCCGGTTTGGGACAAACCCCAGCATTTCCCAGGACAAGCCCAGGAGCTGCTGGCAGCGCTCCCTGCGCAGCCCCTGAGCTCTTTGTGAAATGGCTCTATTGGTCCCAGCGGGTCATTACTGGTTAATGATGGCGTTCCTGCTAATTGCAGCTCCTGTGCTTCTCTCCAGGTGAGGTTTGATGAATCCTCGCCTCCTGTTTGACAGCCTAACAGGTTTGCAGTTATTTTGTTTGTTTATTAAAGGATGGTGGAGGGAGTGAAAGCGCAGAGTGAGGCTGTGGTGTCCCTGTCCCCTCCTCAAAAGTGTCACCTGTCCCTTTGTGACCACACTGGGGTGACACTGCCCAGGGTGGCAAGAGAGCAGCTGGGATTTGGCAAATGAACGGTAACTAATTAAAGATATGACTCCAGCAGGGCTGATTTTTCACTGTCACACAAACAACAACAACAGCAACAACAATAACAGGCCAATATTGCCAGATACCAGGGGGATTAAACATCAAATTAATACTTAGCAAGGTTAGGATTAAACAGAAATAACAGCTTTATGATTAGAGCCTGAAACTGCCGCTGATAATGACTGATTATGCTCCTGCAGAGGAAGAATTACAAGTACTTAAGGACAAATAACCCTCCCGAAGTCGCTGGCAGCCTAAAGCTGAGAAGCAGAGCCATAAATCGTCTGTGTAATGGGGCTGGAGCTCTGCGGACAGAGCAGGGAGGTGAGGGAGGATGGCAGTGGTTTCCAGGAGATAAAACACTTGCTTGTCTCTATGTCACCGCCACCAAAGTGCCAGGGAGGAGTTAAACTGAGCAAAAAAGGATGAAAAAAAGAAAAAAATCTTCTCAAGTCCTCTCTCTGCGTGGGATTTGGAGCCCTTGTGGCAGAGCCCTCGTTCGTGTGAAATGATTTTATGTGGAGCTTGGCAGCGTCTGGCTGCAGTTTCCAGCCCATTAGGTTGGTGTTCCTGGAGCTCCTCTGGGCTCCTCTCCACGGGCTGGGCTCCCCTGGGCTTGTTCCTGCCAGCCTGGGCACGGCAGCCAGGCAGGGACAGCACATCTGTGCCCTTGGGCAAAGCTGGGGATGGGGAGAGACAATCCTGGGGTGCCAGGGCAGTAACTGTGGTGCCAAGGCAATAACTGGGATGCCAGGGCAGTAACTGTGGTACCAAAACAATAACTGTGGTACTAAAGTAGTAACTGTGGTACCAGGGCAATAACTGTGGTGCCAGGGCAGTAGCCAAGGCATTAACTGTGGTACCAGGGCAATAACTGTGGTGCCAGGCCCAGCAGAGAAGCTCCGTGCCAGGCTGGTGAGGAGGAACAGCTCTTTCTCTGCTCGCTGGTGGCTCCCAGCTCTGGATTTTCCAGCTTTCCTGCAGACACGTTTCCTTTCCCCTGCCTGCCTCTCCCTGTCTGATTTACTGCCCCCACGACAGTCTGGCCATGCAGCTTGGCTCGTCTGGCTCCAGCTGGCTGCTGTCCCTTGGAGAGCCTCCCTCAGCCCTGTCCCTGTCCCCACATCCTGCCCAGCCCCTCCCGAGCCTGCCCAGCCCTGCTGCTCCCTGCTCTGGGGAAGGAGGGCACAGGAGCTGGCATGGATGGGCTCTGTGTGCTCCAAAACTCCCTGAGCCTGGCACAAGCCCAGCCTGAAAAAAAATATGGGTTATTCTCCATGATTCCATCAGGGACACAATAATGGGTTAGTCCCATGAATCCGTCAGGGCACTGGGTTTGGGCAGGGACACCATAATGGGTTATTTTTTGTGAATCCATCAGGGACACAAGAATGGGTAATTCTCCATGAATACTTCAGAGCACTGGGTTTGGGCAAGGACACAGTAATGGATTATCCTTGGTGAATCCATCAGGCACTGGTTTTGGGCAAGGACACAACCATGGGTTATCCTTGGTGAATCCATCAGGGACTGGGTTTGGGCAATGACACAGCCGTGGGTTATTTTTGGTGAATCCATCAGGGACTGGGTTTGGGCAATGACACAACCGTGGGTTATCCTTGGTGAATCCATCAGGGACTGGGTTTGGGCAATGACACAATCGTGGGTTATCCTTCGTGAATCCATCAGGCACTGGTTTTGGGCAATGACACAACCGTGGGTTATCCTTCGTGAATCCATCAGGCACTGGTTTTGGGCAATGACACAACCGTGGGTTATTTTTGGTGAGTCCATCAGGCACTGGTTTTGGGCAATGACACAACCGTGGGTTATTTTTGGTGAGTCCATCAGGCACTGGTTTTGGGCAATGACACAGCCGTGGGTTATTTTTGGTGAGTCCATCAGGCACTGGTTTTGGGCAATGACACAACCGTGGGTTATTTTTGGTGAATCCATCAGGCACTGGGTTTGGGCAATGACACAGCCGTGGGTTATTCTTGGTGAATCCATCAGGCGCCGGGTTTGGGCAATGACACAATCGTGGGTTATTCTTGGTGAATCCATCAGGCACTGGGTTTGGGCAAGGACACAACCGTGGGTTATTCTTGGTGAATCCATCAGGCACTGGGTTTGGGCAATGACACAATCGTGGGTTATTCTTGGTGAATCCATCAGGCACTGGGTTTGGGCAATGACACAGCCGTGGGTTATTCTTGGTGAATCCATCAGGCACTGGGTTTGGGCAATGACACAGCCGTGGGTTATTTTTGGTGAATCCATCAGGGACTGGGTTTGGGCAATGACACAGCCGTGGGTTATCCTTCGTGAATCCATCAGGCACTAGGTTTGGGCAATGACACAACCGTGGGTTATTTTTGGTGAATCCATCAGGGACTGGGTTTGGGCAATGACACAATTGTGGGTTATTTTTGGGTTTGCTTTGCTGGGGCCACCAAAGGCAATGAAAAGGAATTTATAGGAAATATAGACTGGGCTGCAGTCAGCTGGGCTAATGAGGTTACACAAGTGCCTGGGGATGGGGTGGTGCTGCCAGTGCCACGGCATGAGGGGACTGGAATTATCTGAGCCCACAGGGCCCAGTGTCTCCCCATGCAGATTCGATTTCTTTGATCTTTGTCAGCAGCGAAGATCGATTTTATTAAAAATGATGCAGAGCAAGAGCCCTTTTTCTCATTTACTGCAGCTGCATCCCACCAGGCTGTGTGAAAACAACTCCCTACTCCCTGGAAAGTGCCCTGCTGGGACTTTGATTTGGGTATTTTACCAGTTGGGGCTGGATTAGCCAGAAACCCACGCAGGACGGTTTTCTTTCCCCACTCCTGGATTAGCCTGGATAATCTGAATGTTTTGAAGCTAAGAAACAAAATGACCAAGACAAACATCCCTCCATAAGCCTGAGAGCTGAGTTCTGCTGTTTAATTACTGTGCAGATGTAAATGGTCTTTTTTCTTTATTTAATGACCGCTGTGTGCCAAGCAGGAGCAAGGACAGCCCCCGTGCTTTGAGGAGAGCTCTCCCAGAGGAGCTGCCAGCAATCCCTCCCCTGCCTGCAGCCAGCATCCCCATGCAGCTGGGTGAAGAGTTCTCCCTCCTGCCTACACAGCCAGGTAAACGTGGGCTGGCAATTAGAGTCCGGATTTCAAACTCTGAGCGAGTTTGCCTTTGATTGCCGTGCGTCAGTCGCAGAGCACATCATGTTTATTCATGATCTGCCTCCCAGCCTCGGAGCTGCTGCTCCCTCCTCACCCTGGGGAGCTCCTGGGACCCCTTTGGGCAGCTGGAGCAGCCAGGCTGGGCTGGCACAGCACAGAGCCCTGCACGGATATTTACAATTACTTTCCAATACCCATCACCTGTGTTAGACGGTGAGCTTCTACTCTAAACCAATCCCAAAGTGCCACCATCACAGCAGAAGATGGAGGCCAAGAAGAAGAGGGACAAAGGTTGGACATGCCCAGATCCCTCCATTCTGCCCCCTGAACCCCCATTCTAAAAACCCCAAAAAATCTACTTTTCCACTCTGTGATAAATTCACCATCATTCTACTTAATTTGTCTGTCTGGACACGCCCAGATCCCTCCATCTTGCCTCCTGAACCCCCATACCAAAAACCCCAAAATCTACTTTTCCACCCCGTGATAACTTCACTATCATTCTGCCTAAACTGTCGTGGCTTGCTGATCTTCATAGAAGGTTGGTAACTTGTTCCATGGGTCATAATCCAACCCAAATGCCCACACAGGGGCATTTTGGGCTCTGTGCCAGGGTCTCTGAGCCCCCCGGCAGGGTCAGGGCTGCCCAGCACAGCCAGAGGGATGTCCTGGGTTCCCACAGCCATGGAAGGGGTGCAGCTGGAAATATTTCACGTGCTTCCACCCCAAACCTCCCTGCGGTTCCATATTTCACACAGCACCTTCTCTGTGCCTTCGTGCCTGGGCTGTGGGGTGCAGCTCCTGCTCTCCACCCCACTGCCCTTTGTTCTCCCCCAAAAGGGGAACATTTCCAACAGTGCCCAGCCAGAGGTGTTCCAAAGCCCAGCCCAGCACTCCTGGACATTTGGCCTTGGTTATAAACATGTGGTGGAACAGAAACCTGCACAATTGAACAGCCCTGGGCTCCCTTTCCCAGGCAATTTCCTTTCACAACTGCTGGTGGAAATTACCCAGTTCAGCCACGGGAAATCAGAGCCTGGACTGATCACAGCTTTGTCTTTCATTCATATTTATACATTTGGCTTCATTTCCTGGCTGGTTTGCCATGTATGTGTTTGTTCCAAGGCCTGGGCACCCCAGTTTTGGCATTTTCCACACCACACCTTGCCTTGCACTGGGAATTTTTGCTGCTGTTTGCACGTGGGGATGAAAATTCAGACACTGAAACAGCACCCAACAACAACCAGCACAGAGGCCAGGGTGGAGCACTGGGTGGGATCCATGGATTTCTCCAATATTCCTTTAGAGATGGTGTAAAACAAAAATTAAAACCAGTTTGTGTGAAGGTCTGCGACAAGGCCTGAGTGCCACAGGCTGGGCTGGGCCTCACTCACTGCTCTGGGAATATTGGAAATGGAACTGGGAATAAATGGAAATGGAAATATTTCAAGTGGCTGGAAACCTTCTCCACCTCAAGAGGTGGAACAGCATCCTGCAAGCTTTGCTAAGAGTTTTCAGAGATCCCTCATTTTATACAAATCTGAATTGTCAGAACATTTCTGAGCCATGGGAGTCAATAGCAGCAGGTTTAATTCTGGTCTTGGTGCAGCCACAGAATCTGTCCCTTGGGAGGGATGAAGGAGCACCTGGGGAGAATTTTCCCCCTAATCAAACCTTAGTCCTGATTCTCATTTGTGAAATATTTGGTAGTTTTTTTGTGTGAGTCTGATGCAGTCCTTTACACCTGTACATCACCCTCAAGCAATGCCCAGCAGAAAATCCACATTCTGCTCCATTCACCTGCTGTTTTGGAGAGCCAGAGGAACAAAAGATATATATATATATTTTTTTTCTGCAGTCTAGAATCCTAATGTTTATTCTCCCAAGATCCACAGAGCCCATAATAAGGAGATATCACCTCTTTTCCTCAAAAAATGAGGAAGGGATTTCTCACTGGGGAGGTTCCTGAGCTGTCTGGCAGCACCTGGAGAGATTTAGGAAGTTTTATTTTGTTGTGACACAGAGAACCCCGATCCTGGGCTGGGAGGATCCTGAGAGCACAGCCCAAGGTGAAGCAGTGGACTGAGACTCCACCTGGGCAGTGCCAGAAAAGTCCTCTGAAAACCTCCCATGCCTTATTTTAATAACACACAAAAAAGTTATAATTTCTGTCATTTGAATTTCAAATCCAACAGAAAGATCTACCTGATGCTGCTATTTTAAAATGCAATTCTTTCTTCTCTTTTCTTTTCAACTCCTTTGCAGAACCAAACATCATGTTTCATCTCCAAGCACTGAGATTAAAAAAAGCCAAAACAATTAGTGGGGAGCTGATGAAGGTGACAGGGTCATAATTAGTGCTGTTCCTCTCCAGCATGTGTTTATCATGCTAACAGAACAAGTCACTCACAGTGCCAGAGTCATGAGCTGCAGGAGCACAAATGCCTTGTGCAGCTCTCACTCTGCAGGGGGAAAAAAGGCCCAAATTTAATGTTTTAAATCCAGTTGGAGAGGTAAATAAACAGGGATGCTTTGGATGCTGCAGGTGGCTGAGTTAAAGTGGCCTTGCACAGCTCCCAAACTGCCTCTGTTTGGCGTTTTGGGGGTGGTCCCTGGTGATAATTCTGGGATATTCCAAAAGGAAATGGGTTTGTGGCAGCAGAGACCCTGCAGCATCCTGCACAGAGAATCCATCGGGGTTTGGGTTTGGTGAGCACAGAGAGCAGGAGGAGGCAAATCCCTCATCAGCCCCACACCAAACTGGGGGAAATCCGGGTCATTAAATAAAGAACCCCTTGTAAATCCCTCCTTTCCACCCTCCCCACCCAAACGCTGCGTGCTCCTCGCAGGGTTTTGCAGGGAATTGAAAAATTCAAATTTAATAAATTCAAATTGAACAAATTCAAATCGAATAAATTCAATTGGAATAAATTCTCCCTAAAACAATTTTGTCTTCCTGAATCCGCAGCTGAAAATGAGCAGCAATCACCCGGGGAGGACGTCCCTGTGAGAGTCCCTTGCTAATTAGTTCTTAAGTGATTAGTTCCCTTCCCATCCTGCCCTAAATCTCTGCATTTTCCCCCCTAGTGTTAGAAAGTCAACAGTTGGAGAAAAAAAAACAGTTAGGAACTCTTACTGAGGACAGGCAAACAAATGTCCAGGAGGAGCAGAGCCAGTGGGAAAAGGGAATTGTGGCAGATGTGGAATGAGCTTTACATGAAATGTAAGGTTTCCCTCTAAAACTGGATTAAAAACTGGATGATTTTGGATGATTTTGGCTCTGAAATGGGATTAAAAACTGGATGATTTTGGATGATTTTGAAGAGATAGTGACACCTCTGCCTCAAGAGCCACCAGCCCTGCTCTGAGAGGCCAAGGGAAAGCTCTCCCTGCTTTACCCATCCCGCACTTCAGTGCCACATCCCCCTGGCAAACCCCAGAGCCACCCCAAAACTGCATTTCCATGGCTAAATCCTCCCTTTTGCTGGGAGGATTTGTTTGTGTTTCTGCATTTGTTTGGCAGAAATCTGCAGGAGAACGCCCTGAGCCACCAGAAATGGCTTTGAATCAGCCCAGCTCCATCTGCCCTGCTGCAGGATGGCTCCACATCATGGAAATGATAATTAACACAGGGCCATGATAATTAACATAGATCCATGACTGCCTTAATGAGCGGGTGGCTGTCACTGCTGCCCCTGTGAATGAAAGGTGCTGCTCTGAAAGGAGCCCTGATCCGAGAGGAAAATGATTAATTGAGCTCATTGACACCTGCCTCCCAAACCCACTTTGCATTGGGGATTTCTTGCTGTGATACTTGGGCAAATTTTAGTGCAAGAAAAGAGGGAATAGGGTTCCCAAATCCAGGGAACCCAGCATTTGCATTGCTCAGCCTTACGGGGATTTCTTGATGCCATATGTGGATAAATTTTAGCGCAAGAAATGTGGGAATTGGGCATTTTATCTGCCACCAAATTATGGCAGAGCTGGGGCAACCTCAGCTCCTCTTTGCCTGGTGTTTGTATGGGGCTGTTTGGAGCAGGAGCAGAGGATGATCCAGGTTCTTGGAGCAGGAGCAGGGGATGATCCAGGTTCTTGGAGCAGGAGCAGGGGATGATCCAGGTTCTTGGAGCAGGAGCAGGGGATGCTCCAGGTTCTCCCTTGGAGCAGGAGCAGGGGATGCTCCAGGTTCTTGGAGCAGGAGCAGAGGATGATCCAGGTTCTTGGAGCAGGAGCAGAGGATGCTCCAGGTTCTTGGAGCAGGAGCAGAGGATGCTCCAGGTTCTTGGAGCAGGAGCAGGGGATGCTCCACTCGAGGCAGGACATGGTGCTGGACATTCCAGAGCTGCTCCCAGCCAGGAACAGGCAGATCCTGCTGGATTTGCTGCCCACAGAGCCTCGTTTGCCAGAGCTCTTCTGTTCCTGTCACCTGCCACGCTCTGGAAATGCCACTGGGATGGGATCAATACTGGGATCAATACTGGGATCAATACTGGGATGGATGGGGCTGGGGTGACAGGACAAAGCAGGGATGGGGTTTGGGTAACCAGGCAGCAGAAGAGGTGACAGGCAGGGAAAACACCTGGATGGATCCCACAAAAGCATCTCCTGCTGCCCGAATTCCAGCCCAGCAGCCAGACAAGAGCCCTGCCAAGCCCCGCAGCTCTGCTCCTAAAGACAGAGCTTTCCTGTGTGTTGGTTCAATAAACAGCAGCCTGTTATCATATTTATTTGCTGATTGAATCTAAATTACAAGCGAGCTGCGAGCTGCAGAATGGCTCTGTGGAATTAGCAGCTCAATCCCGCTCCCTTTTAATAAGGATTCTGATTGCAGCAGTGATACATCCTGCAGGCTCCACGGGTAAGCCTGAAATGAATTCAAAATAAAAGGGAAAAAACGAGAGTGGAGATAATCTCCAAGTGTTAATTTGCCTTTTAAACCCGATTTGCCAGCTCCTGGAACAGCCCTTTGCTGGCAGTGGAGGAGGCAGCGAGCTGGAACGCTTTTGAGGAGATGTTTTATCCCTAAATCAGCTGGGTTTAAAGGTTTAGCTGGGCAAAACTCGGGGAAAAGCCAGGCCTGGGGGCTGCCAGAGCCCTGAATCAGCTGCTGTCCCCTGGGCAGAGCTGCTCATCAGGCATGCAGAGCTGACCTTTCCTGTTTTATTGCTGAGCTGCTCCTCAGGGAGGGCGCAGGCAGCAGGTGAGCTCTGGGCAAACACAGGTGAGGCTCCTCCTGAACTTTGCACAGCTTCCCACGGGAGAGCTGAGCCAGGGATGAGCATCCCGGCCCTGTAACCCCTTCAGGGGTGTCCTGGTGAGAGGAAAATGCTGCAAATCCAACCCCATTTTCCCCCTTTTCCCCGTGGTTCTTGGGAGGAGATGTCCTCTGAAAAATCTCCTTCAAACAGAGATCCATGATACGTGGCTTTTCTCTCCTCGAGGATGAAACAGGCAGGGAAAAAAAGCACAATTTCGTGGAAATCTGCGGAAAAAAAAATGGTGGAGTTTGCTTTGAATTTCCCACCCTCAGATCCCGAGCACAGAATTTTCCCCAGGCTACCCCAGCACAGCAAAATGCCCCGTGGATAAAAAGCCATCCCAACCCCAAGGAGAGGAGCTAACAGGAGGGAAAGAAGTGCCAAGTTCACCTCCCTGCATTGTGACAATCCAAAGATGTAATTTCCATGACAGTTTTCCTCCCTAATTAGAAGCGTAATTAAAAATTACACTTGGGGAAAAAAGAAAAAAAGGAAAAAAGAGCAGTTTGTGCTTTCCCACCCCACCCATTTAAGGGAACAAAATCCTTTGAGGATTGGTCTGAAAGCAGGATTGAGTCCTTTGGAAACAGAGTGAGCTGAACACTTGGGAATTCACCTCTCACTGTGCCCACTCCAGTTTGGGACGGAAGGCGGTGGAATGACATTTGCTCAGTGTCAAACCCTGCCCTTGTTTGCCTTTTTCCTCCTTTTCTTGCCCAGAATTCCCCAGGGCACAGGGAAATTTCCTCTCAGAGCACAGCCCTCATTAGACACTCAAAACCTCAACGGTGAGGGTGCAAAGTGCAGGGAATGAGGCAATTTCTGCTGCTCTTTGGGCAGTTTGGGAGCACCAGGACACTGAACCTGGTGGGGTTGGTGTCAGTGGGAAATGCAGGGAGGTTTTGGGCAGAAATGCAGGGAGGTTTTGGGCAGAAATGCAGGGAGGTTTTGGGCAGAAACATGTGCAGGGCATCTGAAATGGAGCTGAAATCAAAAATCAGCACTGCAGGTAAATATCTAAAGTGGAGGGATTTGAATTTTCAAACCCAGCCTTCCTTCTCTCCATCCTGCATAAAACCATAACGATGGAACCCCCCTGATGAGCTGCTTTAGAATCTTTATTGATTTCTGCCTCCTGTGTGATGGTTTTACCAACAAACACCCGAACCAAGGATTGGAAAACTCAGACTTGAGGCAATGAAAGAGCCCATGAGCGCTCACCCTTCCACGGGAGCAGCCCCATTTCTGTGATGACAGGCAGAGCTGCAGAACACTCAGCTAATTACACGGTGAGGGTAATTATTGGTATAAAACTGACGTTAGAGGCAGATGAAAAGTGCTGGTGTCGTTTTTAAGGCACTGAGTTACAGGGCTCAGAAATGTCAAGTCAAAATTTCGGTTTGAAACACAATTCCCAGCCTTTTTTTTTTTTTTTTTTTGCATGTGTGGTTTTTGATCTAATGGCAAGCTGGAAGCCTGCACTCAGAGAAATCTCATTTCCAGAGGGAAGCTCTCAGGTTTTCTGGATCCTGTTCCTTCTTCACAAGGGCACATCCAAACCACCCCTGCTCTGGGTGTTTTTTTGGAATTATTTGGGAGTTAAGGGAGTTTTTTTGGAATTATTTTGTTTAAAGGGGAAACCATTCTGTTTGTGCAGCCTGGGCCTGTGCAAGGTGCTCCTGCTTGTGGTAAATTGGAGTAAGATGATTTCTAAGGTCATCCCCAACCAAAATCATGCTGGGATTCCCCATTTTTATGGAATCCTGCCTGTCCCAGCTCCTGTTCAGGCACACAGGTGGGTCAGGGCTGCCTGTGCCCGCAGCAGGCTGACAAAAAGAACTCCCCATATTAGCGTAAATTACACTTAATTAGTAAAAGACAGTAAACTTTTGCTATGGGCAAAGAGACACAAGATGGCTGCAACCACACACACCAGGGCCATCTGCTGAGAGCCAGCCCCGCTCTAAAGACTCCATGCCTTGATTATGCAAATCAGGGCGATTATTCCGTCCTCAAGACTGCGGCAAGATAATTAGCCAGCAATAAATCACCCCAACTCCAGCGGCTGCAAATGAATTTTCGGCTTTATGGCCATCATTGCAATTGGATGGTGGTGGTGAAGTGAGCAGGAGAGAGGACATCAGGCCCCAGAGATCCCTCCTGCTGCTGGGGAGGGGAGCTGGAATGGTTTGGCTTTGCTCAGCCTGCCAGGAGCTGCAGAAGGTTCATTGGCAGGAAAAAAAAGCATTGTAATATATAAAAGATATTATATATAATATTTACAAATAAAAATAAAATAGAAAAGTATATATCATATAAAAAGATATAATAAATAAATAAATAAATAAATAAATAAATAAATACATTTTCTATTTATTTTCAGCTTCTCTATAAATACAATTTTCACCTGCCCACTAGGCTGGGTTCTGCTGGGTCAGGCTCTACAAATATATATAATATATATTATCTATAATATATCTAAAATATATATAATATATATAAAATATGTGAAATATATATTTTTAATATATATATATATTTAATATATACATTTTTGGCTTCTCTATAAATACCATTTTCACCTGCCCACCACGCTGGGTTCTGCTGGGTCAGGCTCTCACAAGGTCTGAAGTGAGGAGTGAATAGCAGGGGTTCAGCAAGTCCTGAGCCTGATTTTGTTCAAATTATCAGCATTTGAGAGAAAAAGCTCAACCTGTCACCTAGACCTGGTTTGTGGTGACTCTTACCTGGCTGGAGCTCTCCAAGTTCCTGAGCATGAGAAAATAAACTCAGGTAAAATCTTAAAATCAAGCAGAGCACAGCTCCTACAATGAGCTCTACAAACAGAGGGGAAATCCCCAAGGCACGTTTTACCATCAAAGTTAAGAATTGTCATTTTTGGCTGAGTTTTCTTTGGAAAAAGCCACATTCCAAGGGAGAAGGAGCCCAGCCTGGAATTCCCTCCCCTCCTCTTCCCTTGTGTCACTGGTGCTCCAACAAACCAGACAGCATTTCCTCCGAGGTTAATTCAATTTATGTTCCAACAGAATCAATTATATGGACTTAGGACAGACATTTTAGGTGATAAAGGATGAGATCAATTACAAACACGTTTACAAAGGAGGGAGATGCCTGATGGTTTGGGAAATTTAGAGATATTGAAAGTATTTGACGTCTATATTAACTCAAAGCCCTAAATGGGCTGGGCTTGTTTACATTGCTGCAGTCTTATTACAGGGTGAATTTTACCAGCTGTCTTGCTGAGCAGTCATTTAGCCTTAAACTATAGTTAAAACTGTCATGGTTTTAAGCAAATTATCTTGCGTAAAGTAATTATTTCCCCAAGTGCAAAGAGGATCCAGGTAGCTCGTGAATCTCATTGCTGAGCAGGAGCTGGGGAAGCGCCCTGGGTGTGAGAGCCTGGCTTGGGGAAGGGTTTGCTGCTCCAGGAAGGGCTGAGCCAGCTGGGCTTGGGTGCAGAGCAGGCAGGGAGGGAACAGCTCCTGCTGAAGCAGCTGCTCCTTGAAGCTTGGCCAGCGAGAGAGAACTGAGGGATGTGGGACTCAGGCAGCTCTGCAAAATGCAGTTTATTATAAAATGCAGTTTATTGCAAAATGCAGTTTATGGCAAAATGCAGTTTGTTAAACCAAGAGGTTACAGCAGTCCAGGGTGACAGAGCTGTGCCTACAGCTCCAGCTGCAGGCAGGCCTGGAGACCCTTGGTTTAGGTTACATTAAATATATCATTAAATATATATATATACATATACATATATGTGTGTGTGTATATATATGTATATGTATATATACATACACACACACACACATACATATATATATATATATATATAGGTTTCATTGGGAATTCACCTCTCACTGTGCCCACTCCAGTTAGGGAAGGAGAAACATTAGGTTACATTATACACACACACACACACACACACACATATATATATATATATATATATATATATATATAAAATATAATATATAATATATATATTATTTTTATATATTATATATTATTTATAATTATTTTACATATATTATTTATTATTATACATAATTATAATATATAAATATTATATATATAATACATACATATTCTATATTAGGTTAAATTATATATATATACACACATATATATATGCATTATATACTTTTCTTTTGGTTACACTGCATTATATACTTTGCTGAGCATTTTAATACAGTAGAACCAATCTATACCTTAACTTTTATCTATAGCCTGGGATGTGCTGGGATGTGCTGGGATGTGCCGGGATACACTGGGATGAGCTGGGATGTGCTGGATGTGCTGAGTTATTTTCTGTGATTTTTCCCAGCTCTGTCTGGCAGCCTCTCTCTCCCAGCAGCCTGTGACCCGTGGGTGGCTGTCCCTGGGGTTTTCTCTCCTCCCCATCTCTCCTGCCTCATGAGCAGCCGCCTTTTATTATTATATATATATTGTCTATATATAATAATATACAGAGCCACTTTTCCCCGGCTCTGAGCCTCCCCAGCTCCCGAATTCCCCCCAGCTCCCACTCCCAGCAGCTGTTTGGAGTTTCCCTCCCACTCTGGGGATGTGTGTGTGTGTGTGGCACCAGCAAGGGCCCATCTGTTCCCCTCCTCTGCTCTTTTCCCATCTCGCAGTGACAAAGGAGAATTCCAGCCCAGGATGGTCCCTGGGGTTTGGGGTTTGTGCTGCCCAAAATTCCAGCAATTAAATCCCCACCAGCACAGCAGGGCACAGTGTCCTGGCCTGTCCATCCCCTGTCCGGAGTGGCCATACAGCAGCTCAGAATGATGTCAATTAGGGGTTTTGATTGCTGTTAAAATGCCTTATTTCCCCCAGCAAGCCAGGCAGGTTATTTAATGCAGATCCTCCTGAAATCCCAGTACGACAGAGGCAAAATTCCCGGAGGGTTCTGGATCCCAGAAAGGGCAGGAGTCAGCTCTGGGCTGGGTGTTTGGCTGTGAGATGTGACAAGAGCGGCTTTGATCATCCATCAAAGCGTTGTCACCTCCCCCTGGGCCCCGGGGAGGAAAAACTGCAGCTGGGGCATTGATCAGCACCAGAGATCTGTCAGCAGCAGCCTCAAAAACAAACAGAAAATGAAATGTACCTGCACGAGGTGACATTGCCACCTCCCCTGGGAGCGGGACAAACCCTGCAGTGCTGTGGGCGCTCTGTCCCGCTGAAATTTCCCTTTCCCTCCGAGCCTGAAGCACCCTGAAGTCAGTGGGGGGCTGCTGCATCACCGAGCAATCACAATTAACTCTAATTACACGTCTTCACTGGCTGCCGAGCTCTGTGAGAATAACGAGGAGGCAAAAAAGAAAAACACCTCAGAAAAGGCAGAGGAGAGGCTCTCGCAATGCAGGTGAGTTCTGCCAAGCTGATTGCCAACACTCAGCGCTCCCAAGGGCCTTTGTTAGCAGAGAGAAAGCACCAGACAAAGAGATGGAGAGAACAGGAAAACTCATCTCCTTCTACCTTTTAAAGTTAGGACCCAAAACTTGGGACAATCAGGTATTTTGGGGCTATCAGAGCCTGACATTTCTGTGCTTCCCTGGTGAGACACAGCTCTGGCAGCACCTGAGCCACCCCACGGGTGCTGGAACAGCGAGGAGCTGAATTTTCTGGGGTTGAATCAGAATTAATAACCTGGGCCCAGCCAGGTGCTTTGAAATCCTCCTCCTCTTGTGCTTATCTGTCCTGCAAAATATTGAATGTGGGCAGAAACAAAGGGCCTGCCACGGAACCCCTTTCAGCAGCACGTCCTTTATCCCTGTGCACAAGGAGGAAATGAAGGGAGGATTTCAGGTTCCAAAAAGCTGCTCTGGGAGGGGGGTGTGTGCTGTGCCACCCTGGCGTGCCCACCCTGACCCTTCAGCATGGATAAACCATCACTGACTCTGCTCTGAGCCTGGCTTTGCCCTCCAGAGGGCTCAGCCATGGCTTGGGAACACCACCACAGCAAATCTTGCTTTATTTGAATGTGCACTGATGGCATTTCCCCAGTCAGATCCTGTGGGGATTGCACAGGCCAGTTCAGAGCATAAAAACAACCCTGAGAAACGGCAATTGATTGAAGAATATCAAATATGTGTCAACCCCACGCCCATGACAATCCAACGCTCTGCCCTAACTTTGGGCTAAGACAGAGAAAAAGCCAAAGTGTGCCCAATGCTCCCCACAAAATCAGTGGCATGGGCAGGTCAGATCCATTTTCCAGCCCTCTCTGTCAGATTAGAACTTCTGGTGATTGCTTTTGGGAAAAAAATTTAAATATTTTGAGCCCACTATTGACATTATTGATTGATGGCAGTAAGAGCATCTCCTGGCCCATCCTGAGGAATGTGCGAGGAGAGGAGAATTAATTTCCTTCCCACAGATCTCAATAGCCAGCCTGGCTCCTGCAGAGATCTCACACCCAGCACTATTGATTTCCTGCACTCGAAATGAACTGGGTCAGGCAGTGCCAGGGCTGGGTGGACACACTGGGCTGGCGCTCAAACACACTGGGAATGCACTGGGAATGCACTGGGAATGACTGGGAATGCACTGGGAATATACTGGGAATGACTGGGAATGTACTGGGAATATACTGGGAATGACTGGGAATGCACTGAGAATATACTGGGAATGTACTGGGAGTGTACTGTGAGTGTACTGGGAATGCACTGGGAATGCACTGGGAATGACTGGGAATGCACTGGGAATATACTGGGAATGTACTGGGAGTGTACTGGGAATGCACTGGGAATGCACTGGGAACGCACTGGGAACACACTGGGAACACACTGGGAATGCACTGGGAACGCACTGGGAATGCACTGGGAACGCACTGGGAACGCACTGGGAACGCACTGGGAACGCACTGGGAATGCACTGGGAACGCGCTGGGAATGCCTTCATTAACAGCACAGCTCATTTGGTGGGACACTTCCTCAAACACATCTGTGCCCAGAGCCTGCATTCCCCAGGGCTGCATTTCCCATCTGCCATGAGCAGCCAGCCTGTGCCAGCCCTGGGCGCTTCCCTTGGCATCGCAGAGGGCAGAGAACCATCCCACAGGGAGAATCATCCCCCAGTTCTGCCCAAAATTCCCTGAGCCCGTTCTGCTGAGCAAGGCAAAGGCTCTGAGTGTGCACAGGGGGCTGGGAGTGCTGCTTGTTTTGGCAGAGGAGACGAGAAAACCGCAGAGCATTCGAGTTCAGAAGGCTCATTATGACTAATCTGCCTTCCTGAGCTGCAGGTCTTTTATTCCAGAGTCAGATATAGGCCTGCCCTGCGAGGGAACATCTGCAAGGGATGCTAATTTGGAGATTTGTGGGAAAGGTGGCACAAGCTGCAGCCAGATCAGTCTGCAGCAGGGCTGGGAGGGAGCTCAGGATGGGGAGAGGAGCTCTGCCAGCTCCCAGAGGGGTCTGCACCAAAATCCTGCACCAAAATCCAGCTCCAGAATCCTGCACCAGAATCCAGCATCCTGCTCCAGCATCCAGCTCCAGAATCCAGCATCCAGCCTGGCTCTGGGGCTGCTGGAGAGGCAGGCTGGGCTCTAAGTGGGGAAATGGGACCTGCATTTCCACCCCTGAGCAGCATTTAGCAGTTCAGATGTTACATTTGCTGCTGGAGAGGCAGACTGGGCTCTGTCTGGGGAAATGGGACCTGCATTTCCACCCCTGAGCGGGATTTACCATTTCAGGTGTTGAATTTGGGTGCCACAGAGAAAGGCTGAGCAGCCTGGGCTGGCTGTGGCATTTTCCTCACTCTCCTCCTCAGCTGCACGGCACTGAGCCCTGATTTTGGGAGCACGAGGAATTGGTGCTTTGGAGCACCTCCCATGAGATAACATCACCCTGCAGGGAAACAGGGGGAGTTCTGCACCATTCTGGGCTAGTTTTTGTGGTTTTCTGGGTTTTTTCACTTTCTGTGATAGCTGAGCAGCATTCAGGGGTGTGTGTGATGCTCTTGTACCAGTGAATCAGTGTTAAAGGGTTTGGGTGAGTCTGGTTTGTGCAGGAGGAGGAACTGAGTGCAAACTGAACTGGTTTGCTCTGAAAATCTTCCTCGTTTTTGTATTTGTCGAATGTTGGTGCCAGAAAGAGACAGGCCTGACACAGAAAGCAGCAAAGTTGAGATAAACCTGCGGGGAAATTCATTCTGCAGTCCAGGACTGGCCCTTACAAACCTCTGCCTTATCCCAGAGGCGCCAGAAGTGTTTCCTCCTCAGCATTTGTGGCCAACTGCTCCTCTCAGCAGAGAAGTCAGATCACCATCAGGACCTCAGAGCTCTCTCCAAAGCTTTCCACAGCAGCAGCCTGGGACAGAGCAGCAGAGGAATGAATCATCTCATGGTCAGGGCCTGAAATCCCCCTGGCATTTCCCTTTTTCTGTGGCCTGGAGCAGCGCAGAGGCGCCTGATCCCCTCCCAGTCCCTGTGCTGCTCTGAGTCTGCTGCTGCAGGAGAAAAAAATGAACAAATGGTCAGAAAATACAGAACATTCGAGATATTCACCAATGTTTGCCCCAGGAACAGCACTCCACAAACCAGAAAAGCCCCGAAAAGAAAAGATTTTGCTCCTTATGAGAAGGATGGGCTCGTGGGTTTGGAGTTTCATTTTGTTTGGGCTTTGGTTTGCTTGTTATTGAGCTTTATTTTCTGCCGTGATTCATCTGACTCCAGGGCGTTTATTGAAATCCTTGGTACGGAATGCAAGGGAAATGAATCTCACTTTAAACTTCCTAAGGACATCTCCATCACCTGATTAAAGCCTCCTGCAGCTTTTTCCAGCTCTTCCCATTCCAGACTCAGAGACAAGGAGCATTTCTGGCAGGGGCAGGTGTGATTTGTGGCACATCTCCCATCAGACCAGCCATTATTTTAATCCATCCTTTTCCAGGGGAAAAAATAAATTATTCTTTTCTTTAGTAGGGCTGAAAAAAAACCCCACACAGAGATGAGTTTTACAAGCAGTTAAATGCTGTAAATCAACAGGCTGAGGCAGATGGCAAAGAGTCAGTGAGACTCAGAGCTCGTCCATTAAACACCTCGCCCAATTCTCAGTTATTAAATTGCTCTTTCCCGACTCAGATTGGAGTTGATTTCCTTATGGATGGCTGGATGGAAAATATTCTTGTGATCCAGCTGGAAGCCCAAGGAGTCAAGGAGAGGACAGGTCCTTCTTGGCTTCAGAGAAAGCATAAACATCTCAAAGAAATCTTGTCCATCCATTAAATAAATATCTTTATTTAGAGGCAAGCAAAGCGTGTGAGAGCTTTTGCTGTCCTGCTCCCCGGAAGAAATAATTGCTCTGTGCTGAGCTCATCTGGCTGCCTTGGCATTGCAATACTCACATAAATCCGATAAAAAGGAAATTATTGCAGCAACACTTGGAAAGTTCAGGAGAATTGAGTCTGACTTTAGCACTGAAGATGACTCAGAAAGTCAAGAGTGAGCACATAGCAACTCAGGAGTGCAACATCCCAGGAGATTTAGGGTCCCACCACCCAGAGAGGTGAAAGCAGCATTTGAGATCCACTCATTTGGAGAAAACCCCACAGAAACGGAATTTCCTTAAAGCCTCACCACAGAGATGGGTTTCACTCTGTTCTCTCTGTCTAGGGCTGTTTGGTGATATGAAAAATACATTCAGAAAAGGTTTTGAGCCATTACAGGAGAAATAAAGAGGAGATTTCTCAGGAAACCCTTCAGATGAGGGACTGCCAATGCTCTGGAAGGAGCTGGTGTCAGGGATATTAAACTATGAGAAGATATGAAAATATTGCAAGTGCGGCCACCCTTTCAGGAAACGGTTTCTCTTGGTGTTTGAATTGCAGAGATCTCTTTGCCAGCACAGGGAGTGTTCAGACAAGGAGCACAGCTGAGAATTCCAGCGGGGTTTTAGGGGCTGGGAAGGACGCGGTGCCCCGGTCCTGTTCCCTTACAGCGGGGCTGTACGAGCTGCCAACAGCGGCAATAACAGCTCCGGGCGGGTTTTACACAGAAATCCCTGCTTTCCGTGCTGGGGGGCCACTCTGAGCTTTCCCTGCTGAGCTGGGTGGACACTCTGAGGTTTCCTTGTCCTTCTAGGGGCCCATTCCGTGCTTTCCTTTCCGTGCTGGGGGGCCCATTCCGTGCTTTCCCTGCCGTGCCACAGCTGTGCACACGAGGGGACAGCGCAAACCTTGGTGCTCAGAGGGTGCCAGAGCTCCGGGAGCACCAGAGCATCCCTGACTGAGCATCCCTGAGCGAGCAGAGAATCCCTGGCAGAGCGTCCCCAGCCGAGCATCTCTGAGGGAACATCCCGGGCTGAGAATCCCTGACCAAACATCCCGGATCGAGCATCCCCGGCCAAACATCCCTGGCAGAGCATCCCTGACTGAACATTCCTAACCCAGCATCCGTGATGGAGCATCCGTGATGGAGCATCCCTGCCCGAGCATCCCTGACTGAACAGAGCATCCCTGCCCGAGCATCCCTGCCTTTCCCTGCCATCCCTGCCCGAGCATCCCTGGGCGAGCATCCCTGGCTTTCCCTGCCATCCCTGAGCATCCCTGCCCGAGCATCCCTGCCCGAGCATCCCTGCCCGAGCATCCCTGGCCTTCCCTGCCATCCCTGCCCGAGCATCCCTGCCCGAGCACTCCCGGCGCTCAGCCGGGAGCTCAGCGCGGGGCAGGGCAGCGCTCAGGGAAGGGCCGCTCCCCCGAGGGGTTCCTGGGGGTGGGACCCCACCTCGCTCCTCTCTCCGGGGCTGCGCTGGGGGCGGCCGAGCCCCTCCAGCCCCCCCGGTCCCGGCCCCGCGCTCCGCCCGGCGCTGTCCCGGTGCCGGGGCCGCATCCCCGCGGCTGGAGCCGCCCATCCCCATCGGCCGGGCTGAGTCCGTGGGATTCGGGGGAGGAAACTTCGCCCCCTCCCCTCCCTCCCCTCCCTCCCCTCCCTCCCCGCGGCGGCGGCAGCGGCAGCGGCGGGCGAGGCAGAGCGGGAGCGCTGCGGGAATTCGCATCCCGCGGCCGGAGAAGGGAGCCCGAGTGGAAACAGGTTGTTGGCATCTGCCCGCGGGAGGAAGGGGCGCTTCTGCCCGGCCGCTAGCCGAGCCTGGGCTCCGGGAGATGGAGCCGGAGCCGCTGCCTCGCCAGCCGGCCGTGTGCTGAAGGGGATGGACAGCGAATTGCTGCGGGGGAGCCCGGCCCCGGGGAGCTGAGGCTATTCCCGAGGGACTCGGGAGCTTCCCGAGGGGCTCGGGAGCTTCCCAGAGAGCTGAGACGCTTCCCGAGCTCCCCAAGTTCCAGCAGCGCCCAGCCCGGGGTGCCCACGGCGAGTCCCACCCGCCCCGCTCCCAGGGGTCAGGCAGGTGATTGCCTTTCTTTCTGCTCCTCTGCTTCTTTTGCGTGAATGCTGGACAGCGAGAAGTCTGCCTGAAAGCCTGGGAGAGCTTGGGAAAAGCCACGGCGAAGAGTTGTGGTGGTTTGGATTTATTTGGCACAAAGTACTCGCGCCTCTGCTCGAGGGATTCGTATGGCTTGAAGGTAAGGGATTGGTGTTGTGCTTTTCTTCCAGAAATAGGGATGTGGTGAATATCCTGGTGAGGGAACACAGACAGCAGTGGCTGCTGTGATCACCACTGCCTAGAGATGTAAATAAAGACAGGAGAAAAAGGAAAATATTTGTCATTACACCAAAAGGATCCATTAAGCCGTTCCTTTCCACGAGACAAGAGGCGAGAGCGGCTTTTCAAACTGAAATTCAGGCTGTCTCATTTCTCCATCTAAACCTCTCACTGCAAAGCAACAAACAATTGTTATTGTATGCTAAAGAGGCATTTGGAGTTGCTGAGAAGCTCGGCTCGTTTTTAGAAGTTTGATGTTTAACGCTGCTCTCAGGCAGACACAATGGAGAGAGTGACAGGGAGAAGTGGAGGAGGAGGATGTGTGCAGAGGATATAATGTGGGTACACTCCAGCTCCCCAAGGAGCAAGGGTGTTCAGTCTAATTATTTGAGGGAAAACACTCTTTTCTCCTCTTACCACACTCATTCTTTTACATCTGGTGAGGCAAAGCTGGCATCCTGTCAGACTTCGTGCTCAGCACCAGTCCTGGTGCAGAGCAATCCTCCCCAGTGGAGAACAGGGGATCTGTCACCCTTTCCTAAGAACCCCTGGAAGCAAACCTCTCAGAAATTCTTCTCTGAATGCTGCAGGCAGATTTTGTGTTTACAATCACCTTTGTCTCGACCTTAATTCATTTTTCCATTCCCCCCAGTTCTAAGCTCCATCCAGCCTTTTGAAACCAGTGCAAAGTGCGGCTTTGGGGCAGGGAACCAAACCCCAGGCTGGCGCTGGGTCCTGCTCAGCCCCGGGGTATTTTTGGTCCAAGCTGTTGTCTGTGGGTTGTTTCTACCCCAGATCACACTTCCCCACTCTGCAGTTCTCAAGTCTCTCTCCCATGCCAGCTTTGCCACATGCCAGGCGTGGAGCTGCACAGCTCCCAGCATGTGTGTGGAGCATGAATCACTGCTGCTCGAGTTGTTGGAGCTCCGAGTTGGAAAGGAAAACAGCCTGGTTTGTTTTATAAATACCCAGGTTACAGCAGGGCTGGTCAGAGAGGTTACACATGCTGAACAGCGTGGGCTGGGTCTCCTACGTGCTCAGGCTTTCCTGGCATTATTGCTCTTTACACACACAGTGGTATTAAAAACTCAAAGCCCTGGTTTTTATCTCTTTTGAAGTAATTGCTCGTAGTAATCTAGGAAAAAATTCTTGGCAATATTTCTGACTCCATCAAGTAAAGACTGCTGTAGTTCTTGTTATCCCCCCTTAACTTCTATTCCATGCTGCAGAAATTCTGTTACGTTCAGGGCTCCCTTCCTTACTTCTGAACAGAGTTTGTAAAAGAGTTTTCTACTGATTTATGAACCCCTGTGTAAAATCTGCTGCGCTTTCCACATTTCCACCTAACTTCCATGTGCACACACGCACACTGTGTATGGAAATGAGCTTCCCTGCCACACTAGAGCAGAAAATGTGCAAGCTTCAGGCTTTAGAGAGAAACCTGTGACCCCACAAAAGCAGGGGAGCAGTCAGTGTGGGTGTGTTTGAGAGCTCCTTCCCTGTGAGATTGTGCCCCTGTGTCACTGCCACCCTGCAGGAAAGGCTTGGCCAGGGACTGGGTGGGATCAGTGGCCCCACAGTGTCCCCCGTGCCCATCCTGACACTGCTCCCCACCCCAAATCACCCTGAGCTGAGGGGGGTCCCCCCCTGAGCCTGCCTGGCCGTGGGGATTGGCTGATTTGTGCCCACAGAGGGGTCAGCAGAGGCACAGGTGTCCCCTCTGTGCCCCTGTGCCAGGCAGGAGGGCACGGGGTGCCCTTGGTGTGCTCAGGAGCCACACACCTGCCTGGCAGGGACAGAGCTGTGCCCTCCTGGCACCTCATGGATGGGGCTGGCATTGTCCCCTGGATGTCCCCTGCCCATGGATGTACCTGGCTGCTCAGGCATGGCCACACTTCACATTCACAGGGGGATAAATAAACCCACTGAGCCGCCTGGGGAAAGGTAATCAGGGAATCACCTGAATAAAACCCTCTGCTGGGCATCCTCCTGCTTTTGGAGCTCCTTTGCTTTATCCCAAATTTCTCTGTTGCCCCGGCTGTTCCAGGGTGTGCAGGCGCTCAGGGGCTGATAAATGCACACAAAAGTACAAATATTGGATCCTGCTCGCTGCCCCAGGCTGCAGGGACCAGGCAGGATTCACAGCAGAGACCTCCTGGCACCTCATGGATGTGCCTGGCATTGTCCCCTGCCCTGCCCAGGCTGTTCCAGGCTGTAGGCACCAGGCAGGGTTCACAGCAGGGACAAACGTGCTGGGAGATGCAGCTGCAGCAGCAGGAAAAGCTCACAGAGCAGCTCAGAGCAGGCAGGGCTGTGTCAGAGCTGTTCCCCCTCTGTGGCACAGGCCTGGCACAGAAAGGGCCATTCCCTGGGTGTTCTCCTCCTCAAACCAAACCCATCCTTTGCTCCAAACCAGCAAACCCCCACCCTCCCTGCTCTGGGTGCTTCAGCTCTGGAGCTGCAGGTGAAGCTGATGGAAGCAGGAATATCCTGAACTGGAGGGACCCGCAAGGTTCATTCTGTGACAATCACCGGACACAAATTCCCTAAAACAGCTGCCAAAAATCCCCTTTGAAAAAACATTTCTCTTCAAGGTTTTGTAGCTCTCCAGTTATGAAGAGGATGGGTTTGGCTCACACCCCTCACAATCCTTTCAGGATAACTCGATTTCAATTTCACCCTCTGTGCACAAATTCCCTGTGAGCACGGAGGAAATCTGGCTCTGAGCTCTGGATTTCCCTCGTGCCCAGAGCTGACATTCCCTGCCAGGAGGTGCAGGACAGAGAGCCCTGAGCCGGGAACCCTGGCACTGATGCAGAACGTTCCGAGTGCTGGGGACCCTGGGGAATTGCAGTTGCAGGGGAAAGGAGTCCACAGATTGTTAATGAATGCACAGCAAACAGTTGGGTGATGGGGGAGTGTTTGCAGAAACATCACAAACATTTCTCCATTCTCACACTCCTGCCCAGGCAAAGGCAGAATTGGATAAATGAAAAGATCCCAGACTGGTGGAACTTCGGCCTCCCTGGGGTATTTTTCTAAGAGAAAATTCAGTGGGCTGAAGGTTAAAATGCATTGAGGTTTAGAATACAGGTTTGGAAAGCTTTGTCTGGGATCAAACTTTGCTGTTTTTCACAAATAAAAACTTCCAGCAGCTCCTGAGGAGCAGGGACCCAGAGCAGCGAGAGCCAGGCTGCTGCCAGCGAGAACCTTTGGGGAAGGGGGAGGCAATTGTTTAAGTCCTGTCAGATGCATCATCCCCTGTGCTGTTACAAAACCAACCTATATTCAATCTGGAGTGATTGCTAATAACCATTAACTCCTCTCCCAATTGTTCTGCTTCAATCATGTTTTCTCTCGCTGTCCTTCACCTGGGTATTTTTAGCCTTGTAATTTTTTTTTTAATTTTTTTTTTTTTTTTTTTTTGGAGATGTGACTGTGTGTTCAGTTGCTGCTTCTCTGTACATCCCTCCCAATTATCCCGGTGGGTATTTTTCTCTCAACCCCCCAGAATGGGTTTATTTCTGGTTTACTCTTCCCTGTTGGTTTCCATGTGGTTATGTGGGAGGCTGCACTTTCTTTATCAAAGCAGAGAGCCATGATTAGTCCATTCAGAAAATGTAAATGCAGCTTTATGTGTTCTGGAGCGCTGGGGAGAGGGAGAGGCTGCAAGGAGCAATAAAAGCTGCGATAACAGAGCCCTGCAGGGAGCTCAGGCACGGCCACACTTCACACTTCACAGGGGCATAAATAAACCCACCGAGCTGCCTGGTGAAAGGTAATCACGGAGTCACCTGAATAAAAACCCTGAATAAATCCCAAATCTCTCTGTAACCTCAGCTGTTCCCGTGTGCCAGGGTCTGCAGGCATTCAGGGGCTGATAAATGCACACAAAAATACAAATATTGGATCCTGCTTGCTGCTCCAGGCAAGGTTCACATCAGGGACAGAGCTGTGCCCTCCTGGCACCTCATGGATGGGGCTGGCATTGTCCCCTGGATGTCCCCGGTCCATGGACGTACCTGGCTGCTCAGGCATGGCCACACTTCACATTTCACACTTCACAGGGGGATAAATAAACCCACTGAGCCGCCTGGGGAAAGGTAATCACGGAGTCACCTGAGTAAAACCCTCTGCCGGGCATCCTCCTGCTTTTGGAGTGCCTTTAATTTATCCCAAATCTCTCTGTGGCCTCGGCTGTGCCAGGGTGTGCAGGCGCTCAGGGGCTGATAAATGCACACAAAAGTACAAATATTGGATCCTGCTCTCTGCCCCAAGTGCTGGGGCTGGGGATGGATCAGCAAAATCAGCGCCATTGGGAGCGCTCTGTGCAATGTGCAGCTCCAGGGAGAGAAATGAACCCTTGAGCAGCAGCTCAGGTTGTTCAATCAGCTCCCCTGAACGCTGCAGCTGACACACTCCAGCAGAGAACTTTGAGCTATTACCTAAAATCTGGCACCTTGCAAATTACTCGTCTAAACCCCCTCCTATTTTGACATCTCAGGCAATGTGGAGCTCCAGCAAATTAAGATTCTCTGCAACGAGCACGCTCTGACCCCCAGCCCCTTTGTATCTGCTTGTTTCAAGCTTCTGCATGGTTGTATGACAGCTGAGGAAAATGTGATTATCTCTGGGATTGCTGGAGTCTGGAATTAGGTGTCCAGCACTTGATCTGTTTCCTCCTTTCAGTCCCAGCCTTGTCTCCATCCCTGGAGCCCACCCCAGAGAGGGGCCAGGACACCTCCAGCCTCCCTGAGACGTCCCCACACAGATCTGGGAGGTGAATCTCACTCACCCGGCTTTGAAAAGCCACAATTATAAAGAACTTGCTAATTTAAAAAGCCCTTAAAAATAGAAACACCCCCCCACATTCACATCCATATTGTTGAACAGGAAGAATCACTCATGTCCCAGTACATGAATCATTCATCATCCCCATGAGGTTATGGATGCTCTAAAAATGTGTTTGTGAGTACTAAAATGGGGATTATAATAAATACTACAGGAATACATCAGCCCACCATGTCCAGGCATGTGCAAAGCTCCTTATTTGCACTTTGATGGCAAAACTGTAAGAATTAGGGGGAGTCTAACAAGGGAGTCAAAAAGTCAACCCCAGAATTTCCATGTGAGTGGAGTCCCACACATTGGTTTGTTTTTATTTGTAAAGCAGGCTGTGATCCATGCCCGGGGCCTGTGCTGTAAAACAGGAGCTAATTAAAGCAGGACAGTTATTATTATAAAGCACTGCCATTATTATTATTATTGTCGTTATTATTATTATTTTGAAATGGCACATCAGGTACCAGTGAGATCCAGGCTGCTGCTTATCTTTCCTCTCTAGAACACCAGACTGGAAGAGGAGCCTTTCCCTCAAATTCAGCAATGGGATGCAGAGCAGGATTGGATATTTCCAAGGATAGCACTGAGGGAACAGGTCAGGGATTTATTGGGTTTATTTATTTCTTCACTGGGTTTGGGTTTATTTATTTCTTCACTGGATTTGGGTTTATTTATTTCTTCACTGAAGTCAAGAGCTGAGGTGAATTCCAGTTCATTTGGTCATGAGCTCCCACCCACAGGGATTTCCACCCAGGAATTACTGCAGGGCTCCCTCCTGTCCTTATAGGACACAAAATGATGATGTAGACACTCAAATTTCTAAGGTAGAAAAGAGAGTGTTTAATTTCTGATTCCAAGATTTATAGATTTCCAAAAGTGACAGTGGATTGGAGGGTGACAGTGCCACCTCTCCAATGACACTGGACAAACCAGCAGCCCATCAAATTTCTCTTCTTCCAGGAAGGAATGCAAAATAATCAGTTATTTACATAAAGAATGTAAACACCAGAAGGCTTAGAAAAAGTTACCATGCCCTGGTGTGGTGGTGTTTGAGGGTCCCCAGGACAAGATGAGAATGCTGACTCCATGTTTCAGAAGGCTGATTTGTTATTTTATGATATATATTATATTTTAAAAAATGCTATACTAAAACTATACTAAAGAAAGAGAAAGGAGACATCAGAAAGCTGGAAAGGAATGAAAAATAAAATCTTGTGACTGACCAGAGAGTCTGACACGGCTGGACCATGATTGGTCATTAATTAAAAACAAATCACATAGAACCAATCAAAGATGCACCTGTTGGTGAGCAACCTCCAGACCACTTTCCAAGCAATCAGATAATTATTGTTTACATTTCTGAGACATATTGTTTATGTTTCTGAGGCCTCTCAGCTTCTCAGGAGCAAAAACCTGGTGAAAGGATTTTTATAAAATATCATGGTGACACCCTGGTCCCCAGCCACCCTCTCTGGAGCCCAGCCTGCATTTCTGTGAGATGTTCCACTAATGAAAGCAGAAATCCATGTGCAGGAACCCAATTCTGTGGGAGGATGTTTGTCTACATGTGATGTCTGGTGCTCTGCACTTGCCTTTGTCATCCTTTCCGAGCGTTATTTTTATTTATCTCAAGATTTATAATTTTTTTTCCTCTCTCGGCGTGAAGAAAGAATCAATTAGGAAACCACAAGGCTAACAGAAAATGACAAGGATGGATGATAACAATAACAATAGCAATAACATAATATCATCAATAATAAATAAAACAAACCAATAATAATAATGATGATGATGATGATGATGATGATGATGATGATGATGACGATGTTGTCCAATTTCTTTGGGTCTACACTTCGCAATTTAATTTTTACCATTGAATTTCTGATTCAGGAGGCCTCACAATCACAGCCATCAGAATTTAGCTTAAGAGGCATTGTTTGTAGAGAGAATAACACATGTTAGAAAAAATTAATGACAAAAAATAACAGGCAGAGCAACTACTAAAGAGGGAGTTCAATAACTTGCATGTGTCCATCATGCTTGTAGTGTTCCCATAAAAATATTATATTTAATGGGTCAGGTGGGACAAGACAGTGACCATTATGAGTGGGAATGATTGCTGGTGCCATGGAAAAAACAAAGTCACAGGTGCCTGAGCACCTAAAAGAGAATATTTATTTTAGTATGACCAAGAGCAGTGTCTGCAGGAGGCTTTTCTTGGTTTCACCCTTAGCAAGTTGGGCGCCTGCCTTCAGATCTGGTTTTAGTCCCTGCAGCCTGTGATTTTTATTGCTGATGAATTAAACAGTTCTGGGTTTAGTCCTGCCTGAATTTGCACAATAACTCACACCCAGCACCTTAATTAAAAACATTACAGCTCCTTGTAATTCTTCATCTGAAAGGAAATCTGCTCCCTGCCAAGCAGGGGAAAATATTCATGGCTTTGTGGAGCTCTGCTAATGACTTTGTGGATTAAAGGGAAATGGAAATCATGTGCAATTCACTGTCCCAGGCACTGGATTTAGGAATTGGGTTCGTAATGGATGGAGTGTGCACTTGCCAGCAGGCTGGAAACTTTGCTGACTGTGTAAAAGTCGAATAAAATTGAGGAGAGCAGCAGCTGAGCATGTGCAGTGATCCCAGGGACACAGAAATTCCTGCAATCAGCCAAAAAACGCAGCACTGAAAGTTCACATTTTTCCCCTGCCTGGGGATTTGTCAGTGATGCTCCCAACGAGTTTTGTGGAATATGGGAAGAAAATATTTGTCTTTTCAAAGTGGTTTTTTTTTGGGTATGATCAGCCCAAAACCATGAAGTGAGCAAGGGATGCTCTGTAAGGGGGTTGGAGACACCTGGAAAGTCCAATCTGATCTTGGGTGGCTCCACTGCAGCACCTCCAGGTGTTTGCCTGAATTTTAGTGAGGTTTTAATGGGAGAAGTTCAGTTTGGTGGCTCCTGCGGGTGGAAACAAAAGAAAACCTTAAAACACTTTTGTAACAGGCAAAAGGCAAAATAGCCACGATTTAAACTGGCAAATAGCCATGATTTCACCTTAAAATTGCCACAATTTCACCTTAAACTAGCCATGATTTCACCTTGAAAATAGTAATGATTTCATCTGAAAATAGTCATGATTTCACCTTGAAATAACCATGATTTCACCTTAAAATAGCCATGATTTCATCTTGAAAATAGTAATGATTTCACCTTGAAAGTAGCCATGATTTCACCTTGAAAATAGCCATGATTTCACCTTGAAAATAATCATAATTCATGATTTTGAAAATAGCCACAATTTCACCTTAAAATAACCACAATTTCACCTTAAAATAGTCATGATCTCACCTTGAAAATAGTAATGACTTCATCTGAAAATAGCCACGATTTTACCTTGAAAATAGTCACAATTTCACCTGGAAAACAGGTGGTACCACACCTGATGGAAGCAAAATCCTTCCACTACCAGAATTCACTAAATATGAGAGAATTTGAAATGTTGTGTGGGACCCCTCTGCTCTTGGGAAGTTTGATTGATCAGTAAAACAATTCCAAAGGCCAGGAAGGGAAAAATATTCCCCAAAAAGCACAGAAACACCTCAGGGTGCCGGGCTGAGCATCTTTCTTAGGGAAAATGAACACCCTGCCTGGGAGCGATGATTTTCCCAAAAATGCGAGTTTTGTGGCAAAACAGGGAGCAGCAAAGAAGAGAATTGGTGGCTCTGTGGGTGGGACAAGCCGGGCAGAGCGGGGACACGATGATGCAGCAGCACCAGGGTGGCGACACAGAGCAGGGAGGGATGAAAAATTGCAGATATCAGAGGGAATGAACATTTCTGTGCGTCTGGGGAAGGTCGGAGCAAGGAGGGCAGGCAAACACTGGTGCTGGAGAGGCCGCAGGGCAGAGCAGGAGCTCCCCAGGAGAACAGAACAGAACAGAACAGAACAGAACAGAACAGAACAGATGCTGCTTCCCAGAGCTGCTGATCCAGCACAATTCCTGCATGGCTCAGTGCCCGCAGCAGCTGGGAAAGGACAGATCCAGGAGGAGAGGTGGATTCTCCTTGTGAGAAACGCCAGTCAGGTGGTTTCAAATGTTAAAGGTTTAATGGTAATAAAATGGTTATAAAAATAGCAATATAATTAGAGTAATAAAATATAGTAATAGAGTATAAAAATAGTAATATAATTAGAGTAATAATAATTTGGACAATTAGGATTAGGAAAATACAAGACAATAAAAGCAAAGAGTCACAGACAGTCCGGGTACCTTTTCTGGGCAAAATAAGCTCAAAAAAGGACCCACGTGAACAGAGGATTAACCCTTAAAAGCAACAGCCTGTTGCATATTCATACAGCTCATCCATGATGAATAAATTCCATTCAAACACAGGATTCTGGCTGGGCAGTGTCAGCTTCTGCCTCTGGATCCTGACTTCAAGACTGAGTGAGGCAGGAAGAAGTTCATTTCTTCTGATAATGGAGCAATAAATTCTCTTTCTCTGAAAGATTCAGGTGTCCTGTGGCTGCTATCTCAGTGAGAGTGCCTCATTCCTCCCTTTTAAAAGAGTATCTTACATAGCATAGTTTCTATTGTAACATTATAACCTAAAACTATATATAAACTAAAACTTATAACCTTATAGTGTTAACTTTTAACCTAACATTATAACCTACAACTATATTTAACACACTACTTAAGAAAATTAACACAGCATCACTTTCTAACACAACATATATAATATTCATTTTAATATTATATATATATAAACACATATAATATTCATTTAATATTTGCAAAAAGCCAATCATAAAATACACATTTTTCACATCCTCCTCTCCTTTTGCCTGCAGAGATGGCAGAGGTGGGTGCTCAGGATTTGAATAGCTGAGCTGATGCAGCCCAGGGATGAAATGATTAAGGATCATTAGGATTTGAAATTTGAGGAGAACTGGATGGGGGAATTCTCAGAGCTTTCCCTCTGAGATGGGAGCTGGTTCTGCTCCTTGGCCACGAGGGACAGCAATAATTAATTGTGTTTTCTCGGGGTTTTAAATGCAGGGAATGGCACTTGGAGCGAGGGCTGTGCTGATTGACGCATCCCCATCAGAGCTGCTCCACGGGACTGGGGGCAAATCTTAGTCAGGGATGGTTTGGGGCAAACTCCCAGAAATCTGAGGAGAACGGGGAGGAGGGAAAGGGGAACCAAAGAGCTCTGGAACTCGCTGCTTTTGGCAAACATTTCTGCAAACAAGCTCAGGGGGAGGAGTGGCAATGCAAAGAGCAGATGTTCAACGAGTGCTCCCTGACATAAGTGGAGGGCAAATATTTGATGGCCTCAATCTGAATTATTATTATTTACTTTTAATAAAGTGTGGCTGAAGGACTTGAGAGCTCACAGTATCCCTGTGCCAGGTGCTGCACGAACAGGGGAAGCCTGGGAAGCAAAAAGGGTTTGTTCAGGCAAGGAATTAACACAACCTATTTCTGCAATTAAATTGTTTTACACTTCAAATGCCAAGTACCAAAATGTGAACATTAGACAGACAAGAACAAATAAAGAAAATAAACCCCTTAAATATTTGCAAGGTTTTATCCAGTATTTTGTTCAAATTTCAGCCACTTCTGTACATAACTAAGGGGGGTGGGAAGCGAAGAGATTCAACTTTTCCAATTCCTCAAAATTAATACAATTGGCTGTGATTAAGAGTTATTTGCAGACATTGGTGGATGATCTCAAACACAGCACGGATTCTAAAGGAACACAGATCCCCAGCATTCATGAAGTTGGGAATTTATTAGATTAGTCAGAGGCTCAGATCTCGTCAGAGAGATTTTAGGCATTAGGATAGAGATAAAGGAATTATGAGCAGAAAAAAGAGCTTTTGTGGAGAACAGGATGTTGGGTCTATAGCAATGCAATGTTTAATAAGAACCAATATCTTCAGGCTGAAGAGCTGCCTCTGACAGGGACCATCCCTATGGGAGAGCACAGGGGAGGAATCAATCCTTCCCTTTAGCCACTGAAAATCGAGATGTGCTCGGTGTTTCTGGCTGTGTGTCCAAAGCTGAAAGCACAGAGTGAGAAATGGTTCCTAAAAAGCCTTTTCTGCCCATCCTCTCCACCCAGCTGAGAAGGGCTCAAGCGGGCTGTGTCTGGAGCAGCTCCAGCTTGAAAAATTCATCTGCCAAATGTTGCAGAGATCAAAGCTTGCCCTGCACCCACAGATTCTGAAAGAACAGCAGGAACCCAGGGCTCTGCTCAGCCTGGCGGGCAGGACCAAAGCTCTCCTGAATTCCAGGTGGGCAGGGGCAGTGCTGGGCTTTCCTGGGAGCAGATTCTTGCTGGAGGGAGCTATTTATACCCCAAAGTGGTCCTAAAAGGATTATTCATGACAAAAACCCCAAACCAATCCACTATGACCTCTCCTTGTTGAAGTTTAACATGTTGGAGTGAGAAAATGTTAGAATTGGAGGATTTCTGATAAAACCATATTTGGCTGCAAGTCTTCAATGAAGGCAAAGCCTTAATCTTTAATTTTAAAGATTCCTCTGGAAACGGAACCTGTTTTTTATTAGCAGAAGAACAGGTTAAGGGAAGTTACAGGAGCATTCCTCCCCCTCTAGGGAAGATATGCCTGAATTCTTCCCTTCTGTGAGGGCTTGCTGAGAAACCTGGGAGGATGAGATTTTCAGAGGGCCTGGAAGCAGCAGGCAGTGAATCCCCAGAGAAATTCAGCCTCAGGACATCCTTCTGCAGGGCTCCAGCCTGATGTGTGCCTGGATTCAGCTGGGAGGGCAGAGCACAGTCCTGGGGAAGGTTCTGCTCCATCACAGGCATGAAGGACAAATGCTCTGGGATGAAACTTCTTCCCTTTCCTTCCTGCAACAGAAATTTAGGCAAAAATTCCGTAGGGAAAGAGGGATGCTTGAAGGAGCAGCACCACAAATGGAGAACTGGGAAATCTGCCTTGAAACCAGGGCTCAGCCTGGAAATTCTGGAGCCACCAGGAGCTGGGATTGTCCTGCCACCCTCTCCAGAGGCAGGAAACCCTCGCTGTGCTCCAGAGGAGGCTCCTGAGGGTCTCTGCTGCCTGGGAGGGGGTGAATCACAGCCCGGAGTCGGTGCAGGGAGCTCTGAGCAATGTGATTGTGATTATCAGCGCTGGGAACAGAGAACGCCGCGGTGGCATCAGCGAGAACAGCTCGGGTGGGTGACTCAGAGGCCGCGGTGGCAGCGGGGTGGTGTCACCCACAGAGCCCTCTCAGAGCCCTGGTGTCACCCACAGAGCCCTCTCAGAGCCCTGGTGTCACCCACAGGGCCCTCTCAGAGCCCTGGTGTCACCCACAGGGCCCTCTCAGAGCTCTGCTGAGCACCAGGAAAGGCTGGGACCAGGTGCTCAGGGGGGCTGTGAGCACCTTCCAGCAGGAGCACCCAGTTAGGGATTATTATGTGTAGTACTTTCTAGCAAAAGCACCCAATTAAGTATTATCTGTAGTATTTTCGGGGTCCCTCGTGGCAGGAAGGAAATGATGAATCTGACTCCATTTATTTAGAATGATGAATCTTCCTCCATTTAGAAGGCTCATTTATTATGATATGATATGATATGATATTATTGATATGGTATGGTATGGTATGGTATGGTATGGTATGGTATGATATGATATTATTGATATGATGATATGATATGATATGATATGATATGATATGATATGATATGATATTGTATTACATTACATTGTATTATGTATTATATTATATTATATTATATTATATTATATTATATTATATTATATTATATTATATTATATTATATTATATTATATCATATTATATCACATTATATCACATTATATTATATCATATCATATCATCATATCATATCATATCAAATCAATCATATCATATATCATATCGCATTAAAGAATGCTATACTAAATTGTACTAAAGAATAGAGAAAGGATACAGAAGAAGGCTAAAAGACAATAATGAAAAACTCCTGAGTCAATTGTTTTGATTTAATCACCATGATTGGTCATTAAATCAAAACAATTCACCTGTTGGATAAATAATCTCCAAACCACATTCCACAGCAGCAAAACACAGGAGAAGCAAATGAGATAATTATTATTTACCTTTTTCTCAGCTTCCCAGGAGTGGAATCCTGGGCAAAGAGAGTTTTTCAGAAAATGTGATGGTGACAATTATACAGAACTAGGAATGTTTGTGAATCAGAAGTGAGCAATAGCTGCAATTAATACACCCTTGATATCTTGGATAGCAGAGGATCAGGGGAACGGGGAGCCAGGAGAGAGGCAGAGGAGGAAGATTTTCCAGAGGATTTTGGAAGGAGATGATGGCAGAGCTGTTGGCTTGATCGATATGAAGGCTGCAGTGCTGAAATTAGAATTCAGCCCCCTGAAAGCCCAGCCTGGGCAGGAGTTTTGTAGGAACAGATCTCCAAGGGCTCATAAGACCCGGCACAAGGAGATCCCTGTATAAGATTTTGTCTCTAATTCTGCCCCTGTGTGTGCAGAGGTGCCCAAACTCCTGCTCGTGCATTGTGCTGGTTCCTGCAGAGCAGAGAGGGCAGGGCAGGGTGGGAAGCAGAGCTGTGCCTCCCCCAGCCGTGCTCAGAAGCACTCAGGTGTAATTACTGCCAGGCCTCAGTCACGCTGTCACCTCCCCTGTCACCTCCCTGCTGCATTTGCATCAGCCACAGAGAGCCCGGGGGAGCTGTGGTTATTTAAAGCCACCAGGACTGTGCTGGGTGACTCCTGTGCCAGCTGCTCCTGAGGAGCCCAGGGCAGGGCAGGGCATTTTCAGCAGCATCAGCAGAGCTCTCAGGTCAAGGCAGATTTACAATATTTTCCTCATTCCTGGCCTCTCCTCCTCAGAGCCTGCAGACCTGTCCCCTGAGCAGAAATGAGTAGGAAAAGGTTCTCACTCAGTGCCAGCTGCTCCACACCTTCTCTGCTCTCCAGGGAACCACGACCAGGAGTCCACAGCAATTCTGGGCTGGCATGCAAAATAAAAACCAGAGAAACTGCTCCAGAAGAGGCTTTTATCCCCCCTCCACAAACAGAGAAACAAAGCAGCTCCTGAAACACATTTCACCCTTCCCTTTTCTTCCACTTTCTCTGTGCCCCAAAGAAATGCTGCTTTTTCCTTTGACTGGAATATTTTTGTGGCATTCTCAGCAGACACCTTGAGGACAGAAAGGAATGTCAGCTTGACAGCTTCCCATGGCCCATTGATTCCAGATTTCCAGAGCAAAGTGACAACACCCAGGGAGGCAGCGTTCTGTGCAAATCCCACTCAGACATTGATTTCTGTGCCAGGCCTTTGGAGAGGCTCTGCCTGGGAGGGATGGGCACCTCTGGGCAGCAGCAATGAGCAGGAAATTTCAGTCTGGCAGCACCTGCAGGCCAAAGGCCTTGGGGACAGCAGGTGGGAGCTGATCTGAGTGGGACATGGCCCTCAGGGATGCTCTCAGTGCTGGCTTTGCCTGCTTTTTCCCTCTTGGGTGCCCAGTTGTGTCCAAAATTGGGTCTGGAGTCCAGAGGAAAGTTGGGAGCTGAAATCTCACCCTGAACTCCTGATTTCATCTTAAATGGGTCATGTCTGAGGCAAAAACCTTGGGGGCTCCATGCAGGAGCAAAGGCTGGCTGAAGTTTTGGTGGGGAAGCCCCAAATTTTAACCAGGATCAGGCCTGGCAGGGTTTTATTCCTCGAAGGGTTTGCAAGCAGGGTGAAAACCAGAAGGAGAGTTGCAGTTTCTGAGAGGAAAAAGGTTCCAGAAGCTGCCAGAGACACAAAGGGGTTTGCTGGGCCGTGAACATTCCACATTCACTCTCTTGTGCTCTTTCTCCAACCCTGATTAGAGGATCCATGAGGAGATATTGGCACAGCAAATGAGCATTTTTCAGTTTGATCTCTGGAAAAGCAGGGGGAGCTGCCAGCAGAGGAGGGCAGAGCCCTGGCTCTGCACTGCAGCCCTTCTCCTTGTCCCTGTGAGTTCTGCAGATTCCCCCCTGCTCCAACACCAACACACAGGACTCTGGATTTCTTAAGCAGAAAAGCTGAATCATTATCATATATCTTATATTTTTATGGGGATATCAGAAGGCACTGTGTTAAATCAAATTGATTAATGATTTTTTTTGCTACTTAATTTATTGGTTAGAAAATGTCTGTTTGTGTACATGTCAAGACTTTCTCTTTACTTAGGTGTTTACATTTTTATTTTGCAGATTCTTATGTGACAGAATTTTGTTTTTAGAGGTGTGAATTGTTTCCTTACTAGAATAGACTGTCGTGTTAACTGATTTTTATTTTCATTATTCTTTTACACAGTAACTTACCAGCTAGCTGCTAGGTCAGCCAGAGTAGCAGGGCTTAAACTGTATTTTAAAAATAACGGTATGACTGTACTTCAAAACTGTATTTAAAAAAATTATAAATAATAATTATAAATAATATAATAAAATAATTATTATAATTATATATTAAAAAAGCCTTTTAGAAGGCTTTTTTTGGTAAGGTATTAGTGAGATGTCCCACCCTCCAGCTGCTGGGGAACTGCTTGCAGGGAGGTTTTTTGGGAGCAGGAGGGTGGTGAGGAGGATGAGGATGATGAGGATGAGCAGCAGGGAGGAGCAGCAGGGTGCTGCTGCACTGCTGCTATCAAACAAACACGAGGCTGCAACCTTGCATTCCCTGTCCTGCCCTTGACCCTGCAGCTAATCCATGGCTGGATCAGCTCAGCCACCCTGGAAATCTCTGGGGTGGGAATTACAGTGGCTTTGCTGCCCTTAATTCTCAGGGGAATTTGTTCCTTTTTGGGCACTTTCTCCCCCAAACCAAGGCTCTGGTTTATCTCTGTACAGGAACTTCACCCAGGCCAGAGCCAGGTGCTGTTTGTGCCTTTTCCCCAGGAAAATGCAGCTTTTGGGCAGAGCAGGAAAAAGCCTCCCTCTCCCCCCCAGCTCTTTAAGTGCTTCTTTCTTTATTTCTTCTTTCTTTCCTCTTTCTGAGGAACTGTCAGCACTGAAATCAAAATTGCTCCTCAAAGCAGGACTGAGACTCACAAACCTCCCTAATGGCCACCAAGAATGCTGCCAGCTCTGGGCTGGGGAAAAGAGGGTTCTTTTTAGCACTAAAAACTCCACTGGAAGTTCTTTTTAGTTCTAAAAACTCAAACTTTCCAAAGCTGGGGATTAACAGAGTTGTCCATGTAACTGTAGTTTGTACCACGAGGATGTGTGCTGAATACAGCCTTTAATTGTGTCATCACACAGTTTTAATTTAAACAGTTTTAATTTCTAGGTTTTAATTTCTAGGTTTTGGTGTTTAAGTTTCCCTATTTCATACAAAATGTTTGGAACTTTTCTTCTCTTTCATTTTCCAAAATTAAAACTTCTTTTATTTTAACAGAAACACCAAATCTTTTCCTTTGTACAATATTCAAACATTAACTTTCCCCATGATGCATAGAAAGGCAAAAATTATTACTGTGAAAATAGTTCTATTTAAAGAAAAAAAAAAAAAAAACCTCTGGAGAAAGATAGAGAAGGAAATGAAAGGAAATGTTGATTGCTTTACCCGGGATTTTTACACACTCCCTGAGCACCGTTGAGGGAACTCCTGATGAATGGACATGAGATGAGCTATAAATGCCTCCTCCAATCCAGCAGGGAGCTGGAACAGCCTGGGAAGGGCTGGGATTGCTGAGCCCGTCTCCATCTGTGGCCTTTCCTTCCCAAAGCCAATTTCCTTCCTGCGCTCAGAGCAAAACCAGCCCAGGCCCAAGGGGCTGCTCCTGCCCCTCTCCAACCCTCTCACACCTCAAACACACTTCTCCATGCCCCTGCTTTTTTTAAAAGAATTTCTTTTTTGGTCCCACCCTGCATTTTCTGCATGGTTCTGCCTCCTCGAGATAGTTTTGCATTATGAAAGGGCAACAGGAGAGGAGAAAAAACTGTTGCCGTATTTAGCATTGATTTTTCCCCTTCACTCTGAGTCACAGAAGCTAACATTTAATTAATTTCTGACACTTTGACAGCTCCTAAGAAGACATTTGTAGAGCTATCAAGTGCTGCTGATAGCACTGTCAGACAGACACTTTTTGAATTATCAGCTATTAAGGACCCATATGCAACAAATTTCCAAGGATTATTATCCAAATTGTTCTCTGAATGAGAAAAGCACAAAAAAGCTCAGTGAAACATAAAGAAACCATTGTTCCCAGGTGAATTTGATATTTGCAAATGTTTTGCTATTTTGATCACTTACGTGGTTTAATAAATCAAAGTCACTTTGTCTTTTTAATAAGGAAATTAAGTGGCCTTGGTTTGGGGTGTCTGAGAGCAGGGCCAGACCTCCCAGTGTGGTCTTGGTGGAGATAAAGCTTGGGAAACGTGGAATATTTGATCAAACATGGAATATTTGATCCTTCCCTCAAATGGAATATTTGTCCTTCCATTAAACATGGAATATTTGGTCCTTTTCTCAAACATGGAATTTTTGATCCTTCCATTAAAGATGGAATATTTGACCTTTCCCTCAAACATGGAATATTTGACCCTTCCATCAAATGGAATGTTTGTCCTTTCCCTCAAAGATGGAATATTTGATCCTTCCACCAAACATGGAATATTTGATCCTTCCATTAAACATGAATATTTAATCCTTTCATTAAACATGGAATATTTGATCCTTCCACCAAACATGGAATATTTGACCCTTCCATCAAATGGAATATTTGATCCTTCCATTAAACATGGAATATTTGGTCCTTCCCTCAAATTGAATATTTGACCTTTCTCTCAAACATGGAATATTTGATCCTTCCATTAAACATGGAATATTTGGTCCTTCCCTCAAATTGAATATTTGACCTTTCTTCCAAACATGGAATATTTGATTCTTCCATTAAACATGGAATTTTTTACCCTTCCCTCAAACATGGATATTTGATCCTTCCATTAAACATGGAATTTTTTACCCTTCCCTCAAACATGGAATTTTTGATCCTTCCATTAAAAGAGGAATATTTGGTCCTTTGGAATTTAGGGGTTTTCCTTCCCCATTGTTTCTTTCATCTCTCAATGTCCAATTTCATTTCTCAGCAAACCCAAAGTTTATATGTAAAAGTGAATATCTTTTTCCATTCATCAATCAGTGGAACCCTTCCCATTGTTTCTTTTCTCTCCCAGTGCTGGTTTTAGACACCAGCAGCCCCACAGCTGGTTTGGAAACACAAATCTGCTATTTCTCTCACCGGGAAAGCAAAGTTCCCAGTTCCAGGAGCTGCTGAGGGCTGTGGGGTGGCAGCAGTGCTGTCCCCACCGTGTCCCCCCTCACTGTCACCTCTCTGGGGCCATGGCAGAGGCAGCACAGCCCAGCCCTGCCCGCAAAAGCTGCTGCTGTCAACTTCCATCATTGTCACTATTCCGGGTTTAAAATTTATTTATTTCACTGCTGGAGGAAAAAAGATATATAAGGAAAAAAGAAAAAAAATGAAAGGAATGCAGCCCAAAGCCCCACGAAGCACATGGAAAATAAACAAAGTGTGTCAGGGCACTTGTGCCCTGAACTGTGCACACCTCACAGGGAGCAGGGGATGGCAGGGACAGAACATCAGAACAGCCCAGGCACCCTGAGCCAGCTGGAACACAGAGGAACTGCCACAGAAACCTGGGCTGAGCTGGAAATAAAACCAACTGCTGCAACCCCTGCCTGGGTCAGGGAATAAAAACCAACTGCTGCAACCCCTGCCTGGGTCAGGGAATAAAAACCAACTGCTGCAACCCCTGCCTGGGTCAGGGAATAAAAACCAACTGCTGCAACCCCTGCCTGGGTCAGGAAATAAAAACCAACTGCTGCAACCCCTGCCTGGGTCAGGAAATAAAAACCAACTGCTGCAACCCCTGCCTGGGTCAGGAAATAAAAACCAACTGCTGCAACCCCTGCCTGGGTCAGGAAATAAAAACCAACTGCTGCAACCCCTGCCTGGGTCAGGGAATAAAAACCAACTGCTGCAATTCCTGCCTGGGTCAGCAGCTCTGCATCCATCCCATTTCCAGCCAAACATTTCACCAGGGCAGGGAGAACAGACTCCAGGGAATTCACAGAATCACTGGGTTGGGAGACACCTCAAAGATCATCAAATCCAACCCAGCCCCAGCACCTCAGCTAAGCCCTGGCACCCAGTGCCACATCCAGGCTTTGTAAACACACCCAGGGATGGGGACTGCATCACTTTCCCAGTCCCCAGGAATTCCCAAATGTCTCCCAAATTCACAGAATTCAGAGAATCACTGGGTTGGAAGAGACCTTCAAGACCATTGAGTCCAACCCAGCCCCAGCACCTCAGCTAAACCCTGGCACCGAGTGCCGCATCCAGACTTTGTTAAACACATCGGGGATGGTGACTGCACCACCTCCTTGGGCAGACCATGAGCAAGGCAGCAGAAACCTGATTTATTTTTTCCATTTTCATTTCCCATGCTGACCCAAGGGCCTGTGCAACACCTGTGTGGCAGGGTGGAGCTGGCAGCTGGCACAGGGGCCCCCATGGATCCCCTCAACCTCTCGTGGTACGACGGGGACAGGAACTGGAGCAGGGCCCTGAACGCCTCAGAGGCGGCGCACAGGCCGCACTACAACTACTACGCCGTGCTGCTGGCCCTCCTCATCTTCATCATCGTCTTTGGCAACGTCCTGGTGTGCATGGCAGTGTCCAGGGAGAGGGCCCTGCAGACCACCACCAACTACCTGATCGTCAGCCTGGCCGTGGCTGACCTGCTGGTGGCCACGCTCTGCATGCCCTGGGTGGTCTACATGGAGGTAAGGGCTCGGAGCTGGCCTGAGGGAGGGTGGGGAGGGTGTAGCAACCTGGAAATCGGCCTCCTGAATTCCCCACAAGTGATTTTCATGCCCTAAATACAGGGGGTTTTGTTCCCTGAAGTGCAGGTTTTTTCGTTCCCAAAATTGCATTTTTTTCCATTCCTGAAATTGTACCTTCTTCATTCCCGAAACTGCATTTTTCCTATTCCTGAAATTGTAGCTTTCTCATTCCCAAAACTGCATTTTTTTTCCCATTCCTGAAACTGTAGCTTTCTCATCCCCAAAAATCGCCATTTTTTTCCAGGAGAAGGATGGGAGAGCAGGTAGCTTGAAACCCCACTGCTGCTCAGAGCACTAAATCACAACCCAATTGCACCAGAAATTTGGGGTCAAGTGGGAAAGGACCCCAATTTTGTGTTCAAAACTCCACCACGGGTATCACACTGAAATCACAGGGAATTTGTGGAGGTGGAAGGGACGCACAAGGATCATTGAATCCAGCAATCAGAAAAAAAAATAAAAATAAAAAGCAATCAAGGCCCTGTTTCTGAAGGGCTGCAGGAAGGCAATTGTGGAAGTGGAAGCAGGATGGGAAACCACAGTTTTATGTCACAATATAGGGGGAAAATATCACTTTTCACAGCACAAACCATGCTGAGTTTCCAGGCACTCACCCATGGGAGGGATGATAACACAGGGAGGAGAGCAGGGGAAGGAACCATCATCAGTGAGCCCAGTGAGTCCTGATGCAAAGCAAAACAGAGCCAGTGATGTGGCACGGGCTGTGGGAGAGCACAGTGCTAATTATCCCCGAGTTAATGATTGTTTTCGTGGCCTTGGATAACTCAGAGCCGCTGCTGAAGCTCATTAAGTGGCCACGGGCTGGGGGAGGCAGGCTCTGCCTCTGGGGCTCCATCTCCTTCTGTTCTGCTCCTTCTATTCCACTTATTCCACCAGTCTGAAGCAGAGGGTGATGCTGGGAGAAGATCCTACTCCCTCAGGTCCAGCCAGAAGAACCTCTCAGACCCTTTTTAATTTTAAGGCAGAAGAATAAACCACAATGATGCAAAATTCTCTCCCTTTTCTGGGCTCACGTGCAGGGTTGGTCAGGAACCACAGCTACCTTCATCTTCCATTTGGGACAGTTTCCTCCAGGTTTTGTGTCACAAGCTTGGCCTAAAAATCAAACTCAAAATTAACACTTGAGAAAACCCCAGCCTTGGTGCAAACAGATCTTTTACCCCCAAACTTTGGAGGTTTCTCCAGCACAAATGAAAACACCAAGAGAAAGAACTGTGCAGTTTCCAGCTTCCCCCAAACCATGCCCTCAGGAAATCGGTTCCACAGAGGTTTGGATCTGGCTGGAAACCTTTGCCTTTGGGCAAATTCTCCTCAAAGTTCCTGATGTAACTGTCTCTTAAGTGCTTTTTTAATCACTGAGTATTCATCTGTCACTCAGGCTTCAATGCAGTCATTCTCCCTTCTTTATGCTGCCTATGGTTATGTATATCAGAGCAGAAATAACTGAAGAATAGATATCTTATTCATTCTATTTTCAAATGCAGTAGGGCTCTATTTTTGTTAGAGGGAAATATACTTTTTTTTTTCATCACATGTCAAACACAGCAGTCCGAATAATTGCTATTAAACTTAATTGGCAAAGTTCAGCTTCAACAGCAAGAGAAGTGAGGAGAAAAAAGGCTACTGGTGCCTGGAAGTGTTATCATTAGTTCTTTGTCTTTAGCACTTTGTGTGGAGTGTTAAAGGCTTTTCACTCTGAATTAAACTCATTTTCTTCACCAAAAATAAAAGAGATAAAGGTTAGGAATGCCTACCCCGATTTTTTAAACTAAGAAATGAAGGGAAGCTCTTGCTTGTCTGACCTTTGCTGGGTGTAATTGGAAAAACTGTCTGGGAAAAAGCTGTGAGTAAAATCAGAGGTGCTTGGGAATGAAAATTAATGTGTTTCCCTCCTCATTCTGCCTTGAAATCCTTCAGGGAGCTGTTTAAGCTCCTTTATCTTCCCTGGTGAGCCCAGGTTTGTGCTGGGGCTGCCCAAACCCACAGAGAGCAGCAGGGTGGAACCACAGCAGCTGCAGGGATTGCTCTCCAGCCCCAGGGATTGCTCACTAACCCCAGGGATTGCTCACTAACCCCAGGGATTGCTCTCCAGCCCCAGGGATTGCTCACTAACCCCAGGGATTGCTCACTAACCCCAGGGATTGCTCTCCAGCCCCAGGGATTGCTCACTAACCCCAAGGAATTGCTCACTAACCCCAGGGATTGCTCTCCAGCCCCAGGGATTGCTCACTAACCCCAAGGAATTGCTCACTAACCCCAGGGATTGCTCTCCAGCCCCAGGGATTGCCCAAGGATTGCTCACCACCCATCCTCTCTCCGCAGGTGGTTGGGGAGTGGCGGTTCAGCCGCATCCACTGCGATATCTTTGTCACCCTGGATGTCATGATGTGCACTGCCAGCATCCTCAACCTCTGTGCCATCAGCATTGACAGGTGAGGGCTCTGTGCCAAACCCAGGCTGTGCCAAACCCAGGGTGGCCAGTCCCAGCACCTCTGTGGGACTCAGAGGCTGGAAAACAGTGGGAGTTTTTTGAAGAGCATCTTAGAGGATCCCAATGAGCTGTGAGCAGGGGGTTCGGTCAGGAGGCACAGAAACTCTGCTCCTGGGGGTGCACATGGAATTGCTCTGTGCTCCATGGCTCTGGCCCTGCTCTTTGTACTCTGGGATGGTGCCGCAGGCGTTGGTGGGACGGTGGGAGGAGAACACCAGGAGCTGACCCAGCCTCACCCTCCTGGCGTGGCTGCAGCCCCCTGGCACACATGCCCTGTGCTTGGTGGGCAGTGGCAGCCCTGGCAGGGTGACAGCAGCCTGGGGGATGTGTCCCCTGCAGGTACACGGCCGTGGCCATGCCCATGCTCTACAACACCCGCTACAGCTCCAAGCGCAGGGTCACCGTCATGATCGCCGTGGTCTGGGTGCTCTCCTTTGCCATCTCCTGCCCGCTCCTCTTCGGCCTCAACAACACAGGTGAGGGCTCTGGCACCTGCAGCTGCCTCCTGCTGCTCTCCTAGACAGGCAGGAATAAAGGTGGGATCAGGTCTGAGGTATATTGGAAATGTTCTTTCCCTCTGCATGTCCCTCCCGCTGTCCTGTCAGACAGCCAGAAATAAAGGTGGGATCAGGTCTGAGGTGTACTGAAGTGTTCTCTCCCTCTGCCACCCCTCACTATTTGCATGCTGATTCTGGGTCTGTTTCATCTCCAGCTGTTCCAGAGCAGGGTTTCAGTCTCACCAGAACTGAGGTGATGTAGAAGTTCACACAACACCAATCTGTGTTTACCTTAACATTTGTCCACTAGAAATTCAAAATCCTCCTTCTATTAAAACACACAGAAAGGAAAGCCATGGGACAGAACCTTCCCTGAGGCAGCAGAGAAAAGGTCTGGCAGTCCAGGCAGCAGTTTCCTGGGAATATTGGTTGGATCCAGCATGGGATCTGCAGTGCTGAGTGGGGGAAAAAGGGGAAGACCATGAGGTCACAGGATACAAATCATGTGAACAGTGCAAATTGCTAAAACACCCAGTGCAAACAACTAAATAACTATTTAGTGCAATACCACACTTAGCTGCAAGGCAAGGAGCAGCCAGGACGTTCGAGGTGATGTGACGCCCTCCAGCACGAGGGCAGCCGGGGACACCAACCCTGAGAGGTTTTCTCTTGCAGATGAGAAGGAGTGCATCATTGGCAACCCCGCCTTCGTGGTGTACTCCTCCATCGTGTCCTTCTACGTGCCCTTCATGGTGACGCTGCTGGTGTACGTGCAGATCTACATCGTGCTGCGGCGGCGCAGGAAGCGCGTCAGCACCAAGCGCAGCAGCCACGTGCTGGACTCGGACACGCAGGCCCCCCTGAAGGTAGCCAGCCTCCACAGCCTCCCCCTGCCCTGCTCCCCCTGCCCCACGCCGCCCTGCCTGGGGCAGAGCTCCCACAGCTGGGTGCTGGGGTCACTTTGGGGTCCCAGCTGCGCTCCCTGGGCTCCCGGCTCGCTGGCTGCGGCTCCTCGGGCTTCCCTGGATTTCGGGGATGATCCAGCAGCAGATCTGCACCAGGAGCTGCTGCAGTGACCCCCAGCATTGCCGTGGGCTGGGCTGGGGTAGCCAGGAACAGAGGCTGCACCGCTGTGTGAGTCAGTCCTGCAGGATCACAGACGCGAGGAATGGTTTGGGTCAGGAGGGACACTAAAGCCCATGGGCAGGGACACCTTCCACCATCCCAGGTTGCTCCAAACCCCATCCAACCTGGCCTTGGGCACTGCCAGGGATCCAGGGGCAGCCACAGCTGCTCTGGGCACCCTCTGCCAGGGTCTGCCCACCCTCACAGGGAGGAATTTCTCCCTGATACCCTAACTAAACCCATCTCCCTTCAGTTTAACGCCATTTCCTCGTGCCCCACCACTCCAAGCCCCTCTCCAGCTCTCCTGAACCTCCTTTAGGGGGTGTCAGGTGTCCCCAGAGCTCGGTGGCAGCGCCTGGGGTGCACAGCTCCTCTCTGGGAAGCACAGCTCTGCAGCACCAGCCTGTCCCTGCAGGAGCTGTGTGTGAGGGAGCCCAGCTGGGCGGGCTGGCTGTGAACCCACTTGTCAAAGCAGGGCTCTGGCAGCACACACAGCACAGCCCGGGGGATGCTCCAGCTCCACACCCTGCTGCCTGCAGAGGAGGCAGCCAGACAGGGACACGCAGACACAGCAGAGCTCCGTGGCCTCCTTGTTCTGGTGCACAGCACAGGGGTGGCAGCCTCCATCCCTGCTCCTCCTCGGCATTCTCCATCCACCTCTCCATCGTGCTCGGCTCCTGAGCCGCGCTGCTGAACTCCTGACTCATCCCTTTGTGTTCCCACGTGCCTCCCTTACCAGCTTCCCTTCCCAACCCCTCTCTGCCTATGTAACCTCTGAGCTGGTGCTTGCCCCTTAGGACAAATGCACTCATCCAGAAGACGTCAAGCTCTGCACAGTTATTGTGAAGTCCAATGGGAGCTTCCAAGTTAATAAGCGCAAAGTGGTGAGTGTTAAAGAGAAGTGGGAGCTTTCCAGAGCTTTCAGCCTTCCCCTTCTCCCTCAGGACACGAGGTTCATTTATGTAGGGTGGGAGAAAACTAAACCTAAGAGCAAAGGTTACCATTCAATCTCAAAATTTAAATAGTCTTCCCATTCCTTGGAGTGAAGCAGGGGGTTTAAGCTCATAGAGCTCACAAAGCCAGATTAAGCTCACCGAAAGATCAGCTCTAAAAGCCACGGCATTTGAACATTTTTATGCTTTTGATTTCCTTCTCCTCTCTGTTATTTAAATCTTGGACTGCATTGGCTTTGTTGGGTTTTGGTTGCTGATTCCATTTTTATTTATTTTCACTCTGAAAACCTGAACAAAATCTGTAGAGAGTGGAGACAGCGTCTCCCCCATTTCTGAGCCTCTTTGTGCCAAAAAGGAGAATCCTCCAGTGCAGCTCTGTCCATCCCATCTGCCCAGAACACCCCAACACCGCACAGCCCTTCCTCCAGGCAGGGAGGGAGAAGAGGGACTGACTGTTCTCCAGCATCATCCAGCTTCACTCTGTAAGGAATGCTCGTTGCTCCTCTCTGTGTATTTACCTGTCATTATGTTGTGGACATTTGATTCTTGTCCAGGAGGCAGAGAGTCACATAGAAGAGATGGAAATGGAGATGGTGTCCAGTACCAGTCCCCCTGAGAAAACGGCCCTCAAACCCACAGCACCAAGTAACCACCAGTTGATTGTGCCAGTTGCTTCTAATCGGGGCAACAACTCTACCCTGCAGGCACCCCTGAGCAGCCCTGGGAAGGTGGAGAAGAATGGCCATGCCAAAGAATCCCACCACACAGCCAAGGTCTTCGAGATCCACTCCCTGCCCAACGGCAAGACGAGGAACTTGCTCAAGGCCGTCATCAGGAGGAAAATGTCCCAGCAGAAGGAGAAGAAAGCCACGCAGATGCTGGCCATCGTGCTCGGTGAGAGCGTGCCCTGCCTGCCCTGGGCTCCCTGCAGAAACCCCTGTCCTGTGCAGGCTGATTTTCCAACCCCCCAAAGAACTCATTTCCCTTCACACATCAGGAGAAGATGGCAGGAAAGTGTGCTGGTGTTCATAGGGGTCTGAGGATGAGGGAAGAGATGAGAATAATGACTCCATGTTTCAGAAGGCTTGATTTATTATTTTATTATTTTATTTATTATTATATTTATTTATTTATTATTTTATTTATTTATTATTTTATTATATATATTATATTAAAAATATACTAAAAGAATAGAAGAAAGGATTTCATCAGAAGGCTGGCTAAGAATACAAAAGGAAGGAATGATAACAAAGGTTTGTGACTAACCAGAGAGTCCGAGCCAGCTGACTGTAACTGGCCATTAATTAGAAACAACCACATGAGACCAATCCCAGATGCACCTGTTGCATTCCACAGCAGCAGATAACCATTGTTTACATTTTGTTCCTGAGGCCTCTCAGCTTCTCAGGAGAAAAAAACCCTAAGGAAAGGATTTTTCATAAAAGATGTCTGTGACAGGCAAAGGGCTGCCCATGGGTGCGCAGTGCACTAAGCTGGCACAGGGCTGCACCAAGGGTGCCCAAAGCTGCCCCACTCGGGGCCAGCTGAGCTCCCAAAACCAGGGAAGACTCCTGGGCTTTCTGAAATAAAAGGCAGCAGAGCTGGCACCTTGAAGGGCAGAGTTTCTGCTGTGTCTGAGCTCATTCCATGAGCAGAGGAGTTCCTTAGTGCCAGGGCAGAACGCAGAGCAGGACACTGAGCACACAAACACAAATCCCATTCCTCTGTGAAATAAATTCCCCTTCCACCAAAGAGAACCTCGCTGTTCCTCCAGCCCGAGAACCCCCCCAGCTTTCAGCCATCAAACTCCTCCTCTGTCCTTTTCCCCCCCAGGTGTTTTCATCATCTGCTGGCTCCCCTTCTTCATCACTCACATCCTGAACATGCACTGCGACTGCAACATCCCGCCGGCCATGTACAGCGCCTTCACGTGGCTCGGCTACGTCAACAGCGCTGTCAACCCCATTATCTACACCACCTTCAACATCGAGTTTCGCAAGGCTTTCATGAAGATCCTCCACTGCTAAAGCCACAAACAGCGCCCGCTTTTTTTTGGGAACGGAGGGGGAAGAGGGAGCGATGCCATCCGTGCCGGGGAGGGGGCTGGAGCTCTGGAGCTGGGCACCGCGCGGTGCCCGGGCACCTGGTGGGGTTGGAACGAGGCGGGAGGGTGTCTCACCTCTCTGGGTGACCTCTGGACCGGCCCCCAGGGTGCTTTTCAGAGCCAGCCTCGCGCTGTGCTGGAAGTGGAGGTGCAGGAACCGAGGAGCTCTCGCTCGGTTCTCGCCCGTGGCCACCGCCCGGCCTGGAGGGCACTGTGGACACGGGGTGGCCACGGGGCAGCAGGAGGTAGCGCTGGGTACAACTCTCACCAAAGACAAGGCCATGCTTCCCCCTGGCAGCAGGAGCCAGCCAGGGCCTCTGCGAGCTCCGTGCAATAGCTTTGCCTTCACCTCGAGCTGACCCGCCCGGTGTTTAACTGCTGAAGCCTTCAGAAATCCCATAAAAACCAACCCAAGAACTTTCAGAGGTCCCCAGACGGGTCGAGAAGGTTCTGCCACCCCCAGACCCTGCAGCAGTGGGAGCCTATGAGCCATGGGTGGAAGGGAGAAGGGGGCATCAGTCTCACATCAAACCATCGGTGTAAATAGGGATGAATAGGATGGATTGTGGAGCTCCAAGCCAAAAAAAAAAAAAGAGATGGAGAGAGAGAAACTCGAGGAGTGGAACCTTGTCTTGCATGGTGTACATCCAACAGGACCCCCTCAGCTCCCATCAGCGATTTCTGCCCACCAGCATCTCATCTCCAGGCTCTGCCCAGGTGACAGCAGGGCAGGGTGGCAGCGTGGTGAATGTACAGACACGAGGACACTGTGCCGGGGGGCACCCTGAGCACCCAGCCAGGCCAGGGCTGCTGCTTCTCACCTGAATCAGGGGCCCAAGGAGCGCCTCGGGTCTGATTTGCCTCTGTCTCTCCCCAGAGAGTGCAGAATAACATTGTGCCTAATTTAAATCAACAGTCAAGGAGATAAAACTGTGCATTTTGGAAAAAGCCAGAATAAAAACTCAAGAAAGCCCCTGCCTGGACCAGCTCCTGTGTCCAAGCTGGACTCTGGGAAGGTCTGGATGTTTCCAGCGTCCCTTACTCTCTGCTATCTATTTTTCCATGGATTCTAGGAATGGAAACCCCACAAGAGCATCATTCCACCACGCTGAATCTGGCACCGCCAAAGCCACGCTCTACATGCTGTTTGTACTCAGTTCACATGATATTTTGCAATATCTCTGTAAATAAAACGCAGCAAGGTGAATAAAACAACGTGGAAATAGGTCTGGCTAGAAATCCCTGCAGGATGTGGAGCAGCAGAGGGTTGCAATAGCCATAACCAGGGGCAGACTCCCAGGGTGCAATTTCCTGCTGTTTTCTAAAGGAGTGAAATCACAATTGGGAAAGCAATAGAATCCCTTTTTTTCTCTATGCAGTTTGTGGAATATTCACTCAGTTCCTGCTTCAGATGAGGTGAAGCTCTGCCAAGGTTTCCTGTAATTCCCTGGATTTCCTGTGTTGCTAGCAGAGCACTCTCCTGTGCTGGCAGGATGAGTTCCAACCCTGCTTCAGGAGGAGATTACACCAAGCAGCTCTAGCACATAATCCCAGCTGTTTTCTGAAATGGAAGCAGCAGTCCCACCTTAATCCCCAGGTTTCTGTTCCAAACCTGCCATTCCTGGAATGGGCTGCAATCCAGGGCTTTGATTTTTCAGCCCACAGCCTTGTGTAACGTTTGAACCCGGCTCTTCAGAGCTAAAAACTGCAAAACTGGGAACTCCAACTCAAGGGATCTCGGGCACACATGAGCTGCTCTTTCTTCCAAAAAGAGGTATAAACCAAACAAATTCAGTTTTAACCAAACAAATTCACTCAGTGATGAGAATCAACTCAGACTTGTACCCCAATATCCACAGCATGATGCAAAGGCAGGAGGTTTTGGGGCAGAAAAATAGCAACAAGTCTATTTTTAAATGTATTTACAAGCAGAAAGATCTGTTTGACTTAGGGAATTAACAGCTGAGGAGCTGAACAAAAATAGCAAATATGACATGTATAGACCAAAAAAAGCTTTAAAGCATTTGGAAGTTGCCATAGGTGATGTTTTCCCTGTACTGAAGGCCGGTGTGAGCTCTCAGGATAAAAGGAATAAAAACAGGATAAATGGAATAATAATATCCCTCAGGATGATGTGGATAATATCTTCACTTTGTGCCATAATTTTACTTTGTGTCCAGTTTTAAAATCCTCATCTCCAGTGCTGTGAACCTCGCTCCCAATTTTTTTTTTTTCTGAATCTAGAAGCAGAACCTTAGAGCTCAGCCCACCTGAAAAACTCATCCAAAATGCCATGGGGGGAAGAAGGCTGCAGGAGGAGGCAGGGTCCTTCATGTGGAGCAAACCCCAGGTGTGATTCCCAGAGCTGCAGTATTGGCTGTGAGGAACCACCTGCAGCCTCCATCCCCAGGACACTTGAAACTGCTCCTTCCCACCGCTCCAGGCTGAACTGAGGGAGTGTGAAGGTGCCCAGTGCCCTTGGGAGGGTGGCAGTGCCAGGCCTGCCCAGCTCTGCAGCAGCTTTTCCTTCCCTAGAAAACTCCTGCACTTCCAGACAGCAAACCAAGCACTTTGACACCCAGGACTGAGCCTTCCCCGCTTGGAGACAGCACCAAAGTCATCCTCAGCTCTGGTGCCCAAGGAGTGGAGCAGTGCCAGGAGCAGGGCAGGGTGTGCTGGCACCAGGAGAGCACTGGGAGCTCCTCTGAGCCCAGCCCAAGGGATTTGGGAGCCTCTCCCCAGCTCTGAGCCTGCCAAACCCAGACCTCACTGTTCCTTTCACCCTGGAAAAATCAACCCCTGCTTCCCCAAGGACCTCTGCTGCTGATGGGGAGGGCACTGAGCCGGTTTGTAAAACCACCTTAACCAGAAGATTTCATTTCTTTGTTCCTCCAGACCTTCGGAGCCTTGCTCTAGCCCCTCTTTTGGGATTCATGATTTATAATTGAAGCTTTTGTTCTGCTTATTGAGTCTTCCTGGTCCTGCTTTCCCTCCCTGTGGTTCCCAGCTTGCTGAAGCCCTGGCTGGGGATCTCTGCACCCCCAAACAGGTTTGAATTAAAAGCCAGTGAATTCTGCCTGCACTGTATTTGCTGCTTGCCTGCTTGCTCCCACTCCACAGAACTCTTTATCTTCCTGGCTGAAGAGTAAATGAACTCCAGTAGGTCCAACCAGCTTATCCAATCCTGCTGAAATAATAATAATAATTTAAAAAAAAGGAAAACAGGAAAAATAAAGCCACTACCTCTTGTGGTGAACATCTCCAGTGCAAACACGGCTCCCCTGGGAGTCAGGAATGTATAAAATGCCCATCACAGGTAAATGTGACACCAACAATGTCTTCATGCAGCACTGTCATTAAAGAGAGACTTGCACAAGTCACCCTGATGTCGATCTGGTTGTTTTGTTCTGCTTTCCTCTGGGCTCAGGGAGCCCTGGTTCTGCTGCACAGCTCAAACACACAGAGCAAGAGCTGCCCTCACATGAGATTTGCCTTTTTTCTGACTGGCTTTTCCTTTTCCCTCCCTTACCCCAGCGTTTCCTTGAGAATTCTGCTGTTTGACTTGCCTGCAGCCACGAGAGTCAGACACGAGAGAGGAAAGCTGCAAAGGGCACAGCCAGAAGGGAAATGGTCTGAAATGTCTCTGCTCTCCCAGGCAGGAGTGGGCTGGGCAGGGTGGGAGGAAGGCAGAGGTGCCCAGCTGGATTCATGCTGGAGGACTTCATTATTTTATTTTGGAATATTTTAATTTATGTTTCTCAAGCTGCACGGTCAGGTTTGGTGTTTGTGCAGGTGGACCCTCAGCCAGGCTTAAATCAGCACTTTTAAAATAAAGTGCACTTTCTTTATATCAAAGAAGAAAAAAAAATGCAAAGAAATTCCTTCCCACTGCTGGGCAAGAAAGCTGTCTGTCCATCTCCAAGAACTAACAAGCTGAAATTTCAGTTTAATGGCGTTTCAGATCCAAAGGTCTGAGCCAACACAGCATAATCCCTGCCCCGAAGCCCTCAGTTTATGCAGAAACCAGAATCTCCAGAACTGCTGAGTTCAGATGAGGCTGAATTCCCCTGTTGGATGATTCACCTCAGTGTCACTGTGACAGAGGGAAAATGAGGAGCTCCAAGCCCCCTCCCCTCCCAAAGTGAGCAGAATAAATGATATTTTCAGATCAAACAGGACACACCAGGCTGTTTGCAGCCAGCCTGGCAGGATCAAAGGCAGCTGCTCTGAGCTTCACCCTCACAGCCAAATTTCATTTCTGAGCCTGTGGACAAAAGCCACTCAGAGCACCCAAAAGAGATAAAAGGGATGCTCTGCCCATCTCCTGGGGCAGCTGAGTGAGTCCTGCTGCTCCGGGTGAGCCCTGACACATCCCTGGCTGGGCTTTGTTCTGCACAAAAAAAAAAAAAAAAAGAGAAAACCAGTTACTCTTGTTAAATTAACTCCCTGTCTTTAATCAAAGCTTCTTTTAATAATTCCAACTGCTCCCCCAAGCCTTTCTGACGATACCAGCCCGTCTGCTTCATAAAGAGCTTTTGACTCACAAATAACAACTTTCCTCACCAAAGAAAGAGTGATCACAGTGGACTAAACATAATCACGGCATCATGAATAATTAACAGGCCTAGAAATGCCTTTAAAGAGACTTCAGAAGCAAAGCAAAAAACCCTTTTAAAGGAGAGGAAAGCACTGTGCCTCCCCCAGCTGCCATGCTGGGCTGGGGAAGGAGGAGAGGCTGATGAGAGTGAGTGAGTGAGCACATTTAGCCCGAGCAGCTCTGCCTCCCCGCTGCCATCCTGCCTGGCATGCAATCAGCTCAATGATGAGCGTGCCAGGGGCAGGGCACCCCCAGCCCGGCTGCAGCATCGCTGCCAGGCTCGGGGCAGGGAGGGGACAGCGCAGGATTGTCCTTGCACATGGCGAAAAGCGGTTTTTGTGGTTTTAGCCAAGCCACTTTCTGCCAGGGCAGTTGGTGAAAAGCAATTTGGGGAAAAGCACATGGTGAAAAGCATTTTTTGTGTTTTTACCCAAGCCCCTGCCTGCCAGGGGAGCTGGTGGCACACGGCAGGGGCACGAGGAGTGGCACAGCAGCAGAACAGGCACAGAGTGCAGGGGAAGCTGGGGAAAAGGGGCTCTGCAGGGAGATGGGGCTTGGCTGCACTGGGCAGGCTCAGCTCAGAACAGAGGGGGGAAATGAGCCCCAGATAAATCAGATAAATCTGGGGAAATCAGCCCCAGATAAATCAGATAAATCTGAGGGAAATGAGCCCCAGATAAATCAGATAAATCTGAGGGAAATCAGCCCCAGATAAATCAGATAAATCTGAGGGAAATCAGCCCCCAGAGCTCCTGGCTGGCAGGGGACACACTCCTCTCTGGCTGCTGCCTTTGGAGGCAGAGGAAGGCAGACTCTGCAGGAACAGGAGCCTTCATCCCCTCCTCTCCATCACCCCACACCCCATCCCAGAGAGTGCCACCCCCAGCTCCTCAGCTGCAGCCTGGGAGCCTTGGGATGGGGAATTTGTCAGGATATGAAGGGGAATTTTTAAGGATATGAAGGGGAATTTTTAAGGATATAAAAGGCGAGCAGTTCCTGAGCACAGCCTGCCCCATCAGCCTCTGCCCCTGACCCCAGGACAGAGCAGCAGGCACCACCCACATCCCCCTTGCCTTGCTGATCTTGTGGGGCTTTAATGCTGGGAAAAGACAAACCAGCAGAATTCAGGGGTCCTCATGGCTGTTTCTGCTTCCTGGGCTGTATCCAGCTGTTCATAAATCCTTCTGAGCTGTATGCAGGGCTGCAAACCTCACCTGGCATAAAACCAGGTCATAATCTCAGCCCTTGTCACTGCATCAGATGTTTGCTGACAGCCATCGTTAATATTTACTGCGCAGTGCAGCCTCAGAGCTGATTGTTTGTGTTCAGGCCGTGTGAAAAAAAGCAGGAAAAGCCCGAACTGACATCAGCCAGAAATGTAATCTCGTTTTCAAGTGCGAACAGCAAGACAGAGAATCTCTGAGCAGCTCCTGAGTTCAGAGAGCTCTGTCAAATCACCAGCTGGAAAATGTACAAAGCTTCAGAGGGAAACCCAGGAGCTGCAAATCTGATTGAACAAGACAGGTTATGAGCTGGGAGCTCGTCTGTGTGAAGAAATGGGCAGTCAGTGCCAGTCTAAACAAATATGTACAGCTCCTCTGAGCACCTCCCTCCCCCTGGGACAGCTCCTGGCAAACACTGAAGTGACTTTGAGCTGGCACCGTTCTCTGAGTTTGCTGGAAAAACCCAGCAAAGATGGAAAAGCAGCTGCTGAGGGTCCTGCAGAGGATGTGACACAGGGGGTGTGCTCACAGCAGGGCCAGCTCTGGGGTGACCCCAGGTGTGTGACAAGTCTGGGGTGACACCATGTGTGTGATGAGCTCTGGGGTGACACCATGGGAGGGGTGAGCCCACCCTGGGTGAAATCCACAGCGTGAGATGATGCCATGGCACAGAGCAATGACAATTGTGTGACATTAAAGAGCTGAGCTCCTGCCTCTGCCTCCCTCTGGGCCGTGGGCTGAGTTCCCTGCCAGGGAACCGCTGGGGGAATGATGGAAATGGGAGGGTTGGACCCAGAACTGAGCTGGGGATGGGGCCCAGAACCTGCTGAGGGGGCTGGGAGCAGAACATGGGTGTGAGAGATGAAATGGGAGATGTGGGACTCAGGCAGCTCTTCAAAATGCAGCTTATTACAAAATGCAGCTTATTACAAAATGCAGCTTATTACAAATGCAGTTTATTGTATTCAAGGTGTCACAGCAGTCCAGGGGTGTGGGTGATAGAGCTGTGCCTATACCCATCAGCTTTCTTTTGATTACAAATGCATTCTATACTTTTCGTTTGGTCACAATGCATTATATACTTTTCTTTGCTGAGCATCTTGATGCAGCAGAACCAATCTATACCCTAACTTTTACCTATAGTCTATCATAACTACTGTAATTATCATATTCATGTTACTGTTCTCCAATCACTAAAAGTCAGTACATTACAGTTTAAGCCAGAAGTTGTTTTTCAATTTTTTTGCAGTAGAAAATTCTTTTTTCGACCTGCCACATTTGCTGCCTTGTTTGCCTGTGCTATCTTTGTGTTTGGTAAAACATCTTTTTGTTTGGGGTGGGTTTATCCTTTGCTCTAAGCCATAAAAACCCTTCTAACTAACACACCCTTTGCCTCCCTGGTTATCCAGTGAGACTGGCTCAGCAATTCTTTTCTTCTATATCAAAACTTGCTTTCATTTCTACTCCTTTTTCAGATCACAGAGTCACAGAATCACAGAATGATGAGGTTGGAAGAGACCTCTAAGACCATCAAGTCCAACCTGTGCCCTGACACCTCAACCAGACCGTAGCACCAGGATTATACATTTGAAAAATCTTATTTATATATTTATACAAGATTTATACAAAAATCTTATTATACATTGAAAAATCTTCCTGCCAAGCACACACACATCTGTGCAACTTTCATCTTCTAACCTGGCCCTGCCCTGCCCCACTGCCAGGCCAGCAGCAGGGCTCAGCTCCCGGAGGCTGCAGCCAGAGCCAAAGTCACACCAAATAAACCTTGAGGATGCAGATTTATGTCTGAATTACCGGGGCTGGCAATTTCCTGCTGCAGTAATTGGGTTTGTGCCTGTTCCCAGCCGGTGGCAGATGCTGCAGGTCACATTCCTGCATGGTGTTTACATTGCAATGCCCACCTGGAGCTGGCTGGGAGGGCAGGGCCGGGCTCAGGTGGTGCCAGGTAACCTGGTTAGCTCTGCCTTTGTGTCTGAGCCCCCCAGCAAAGGGAACATTCGGCTCCCTGGCAGTTCTGGGTGTCTGGGAAGGAGCGTGTCTGATTGTCTGTGTGATAAACAATCCCTAAATCACTTCAAAGCTGAGGCCAGAATGGCTGGGGAAGATTGCAGACAGCGGAATTGCAGGGCCTGGAGTGTGATTCAGAGATACCAGGGAAAATCACAGTCAATTCTACCTCCTTCTTAATTACAAAAATAAAAAAAGCCAGAAGGAAGTGCTCCACGAGTAGATTGAGACAGTGCTTCACCCGGGCAGGCTGGCAGAGCTGGGAACAGGCATTTAAACCCCAAGCCCTGGGGAAAGCTGTCCCCCACTGTGGGTGACATCCCAGGGGCTGCACAGCTCACTGACAGCTTTAACTTGTTACCAAAAGCTTTTTCTGCAGCCAGACTCATCCTCCAGCTGTCCAAGCCTCCAAAATCCCCAAATCCATGCTTGTGTTTCAGGCACAATTTGAATTTCCCCCTCAGCCTACAAACCCAGGGAGGCCAGGTGGATTTTCTGGGTGGATTCCAGGGCTGGGCACCAGGCCCTCCCTGCTGTCCTGACTGGGATGGAAAAAACTTTGGAAAATATGATCTGGAGACCTTTCCCAGCGTCAGGGATTCTGTGGGCCAAGGAGATGCAGCAGGAAGCCCCAGGAGCTGCTCCAGGCTCCCAAAATGTCTCAAAAGCAGCATTTTCCAAGCTCGTGGGATTTCAGACGAATTCTACCTTTTCTATGGTTTTCTCTCTCTCTCTTGTTGATTTTTCCCTGCCACTTTTTAATGTCTGAGTGGGCTCATGGTCCTGTGGCATTTTCCAGCATTCCCTGGAGCAGAACACGACCCTGCTCAGCCAAAAGGAGCAGCAAAGAGCCCAGCTCAGCTCTCCTGGGAGAAATCCTGCAAGAAATCCTTACAAAACAAAGACATAAACCAAACAACGGCAGGGCAGCCTCAGCAAAACCTTTTGGTGGACTGCAGTCTTTTGCAAGGCGAGAAAATGAACTCCCTGAATGCCTTGTAAGGATTTTTTCTTTTTGCTTGGAGCAGATATGAAGGGTTTGCCCAAAGAATAGCAATAAAACCTTGCTGCTGATAAGGAGGCTGGTGCTGGAGAGCTGTAGAAATGCCATGGAACCAAGCCAGAAATGCCCCAAACCTCAATTCTGTCCAAGCTGAATTTTCTCTGTCTGCAACATTTCCCTTTTCTGTCTGAAGCAATGGCCTTGTAGCCCAGCAGCAAATAAAGGTTCATTTTAGCCTTTATTGCAGCTAATTAGTGCACCTCCTGATTGCTGACCTGGCCTAATGCTCCTCTCTGTAATTGCTCCAGATGGACTTGGAGTCTTTAATGGGATATTTGCTATCTAGCAAGGCTGCTGGGGATTTTTATTTATTTATTTTTGTTCAGAAGAAATTCCCTCCAGGATGGGGAGTTCTGTCGTGTTCTCTGCATTTTCTCCTGGATCATTTGGAGGTGATCTCTGTACCTGATTATTTTTCTAAAGGGAAATTCAGAGCAGGGATGCTCCAGGGGTGGTTTTATATTCCTCCCAGCATACTGCTGTGGGTAGCACCAATCCTTGCCACACAAAAAGCTCTGTGGACTCACAAATTCCATGGTTCCGCGACCCCCCACACCCAGGCTGGGCAGCGCATTTAGGGCTCTGCACCTTTGAGGGATATAAATATTTTCCTGGGCTTTGTTTGGGTACAAAAGATTTTTTTCCCAAGGCCACAGAGGGTGTGAGGAGCTCTGAATTGCCAAAATGAGAGCCTGAACTGTGATATCTCCTCCCCAAGCTGTCCCCACAGAGCTGAACTCCACCTCTCACTGCCAAGAACCTCAGGCTCTAAAAACAATCACTTTTGGGCTCTGGTTTGTGGGGATTTTTTGATTTTTTTTCCCAAAGAAGAGAAGGAGGCCAGCAGCAAATTGCACAGGAGGAGAGTTCCCTGCTGTGCTCAGTGGCAGAGGAGAGGAAAGCAGCAGCTGATCAAAAGATGTTGAACTTGCTGGGGATGAGCTGCCTGCTAGGAGCAAACAGCAAGAGCTCCTTGATTCCCAGCCAGGCCCTTCCCCATTATTTTAATGGAAGTGCAGCTCACACCTGCACTGATGGAGCTTGCTGGGGAGCAGCTTTGGAGGGGATAACGTGGTTTTATTGCGAAGGGACAGGCTGGGGAAGATGAAACAGGAAAGCCTTATCAATATGATTGCCTGGCAAAAGATTTTGAGAATATGGAAACTATAAGCGAGATTGAAATGAAAGCAAGCTTTGAGATCCCTCAGTTACTGAACAACTGGAAAACAATGGTGTGGCTGCTGAAGGTGATCCCCTTTTGATGGAACAGCACCCTCTGCTTGCAGACAGGCCCAAGGGTCAGAGCAGACCCTACAGCTTGGCAGAAGGGGCCCAAAGAGGAGTTTTTAGGGTTTAAAATGTGACACAGGATGGTAATGTAATGATTCTTATAGGCTGTATGGAAATGCTGTAGGATTTGTGTATTGTACTAGATTGGTTAGTGGGAATCAGAATATTCAACACAGAAGATGATTTATTGTATTGGAACGAGAATGTCGCTCTCTCTTTACCTTTTTATGCTCTTACCTCTTCTACCCTCTTACCCTCTTACCCTCTTACCCTCTCTTCTCTCAGTCCTGCTCTGAGCTGTGGCTGGCAGCTCCCAGCAGGGCCCTGCACCCAGGCCCTTTGCAATGAACCCCAAGTTCCAAAAGGTCTCTGCACCCTTTGCAATGAACCCCAAGTTCCACAACCAGAAGATTTATTGTATTGTAACAGGAACCTCGCTCTCTCATCCTCTCTACCACTCTCTTTATCTCTCCTTCTCTCTCTCAGGCCTGCTCTGAGTGTAGCTGGCAGCTCCCAGCAGGGCCCTGCACCCACATCCTTTGCAATGAACCCCAAATTCCAAAAGGTCCCTGCACCCACGTCCTTTGCAATGAACCCCAAATTCCAAAAGGTCCCTGCACCCACGTCCTTTGCAATGAACCCCAAATTCCAAAAGGTCCCTGCACCCAGGCCCTTTGCAATGAACCCCAAACTCCAAAAGGTCCCTGCACCCACATCCTTTGCAATGAACCCCAAACTCCAAAAGGTCCCTGCACCCAGGCCCTTTGCAATGAACCCCAAACTCCAAAAGCTCCCTGCACCCACATCCTTTGCAATGAACCCCAAACTCCAAAAGGTCCCTGCACCCAGGCCCTTTGCAATGAACCCCAAATTCCAAAAGGTCCCTGCACCCAGGCCCTTTGCCATGAACCCCAAAGTCCAAGCCCTGCCTTCAGAGATCTCGCACCCCTCCCTGGGGCTGGGAGGGCACAGGGCAGTGCTGGCTGGCCTGGGGAGGGAGCAGAGCAGAGGAATCCTGCCAGGCCAGGGAGAGGCTGAGCAGAGCCAGGCACGTCTCACACTGACGTCTGCCACAGCACAGAGCCTACAACCACCTCCTTGCAAGAAAAAGAAACACAGAGAATTCACTATTCCTTCTTACATTAAAATCACAGCCTCCTACATTCACATCACTGCTGTCAGAAACATCTTGATTTTCCACACCTAAGGGGCTATGGAAAAAAACAAGCATTTCTGCTAAAAATAAGGGTTTTTTCCCCCCCCACAAGCTGTATTTATTCAGATCTCTTTTCCTCTAAAACGCAGCATTATTTTAATTTTAATTTAATCCCATATCTGCATAATTGCAGCACTGCCAAACAAACAAATCACAGTCTCTGGGAAGCAGGAGCAATGCAAAACGTGGATTTAACCAAATTCAATTCCAAGCATTTTCCTGTGAGCATTCCCTCACAGAAGAGCCACACTTCTCACTGAAACGTCCACGTTTTCATCACAACAAGCATCTCCCCTTCAAAAGAATTTTACATCAGAGGATTGATATTACAGTCAGATCCAGCACTGAGAGAGCACTTAGGAAATCAGTGCCAGCCCCTCGTGAAACCATCCCCTGCTCTGCTGATTGATTTGCTCTGCTGCTCGTGGGGAACACGGGCTCCTGACAGTCCCATCCCTCTCCCAAAGGTGTCCTGGATGGAGGTGATGCAGAGGGAGTGCAGGCAGCCTGTCAGGAAAATGAACCCACAAACACCAGGGGTTGATGTCCAAAAAGGAGACAGAGGAGTCCTTTGGCTTCATTCCAATCAAGGGAGAGGCCATGGGGCATCCCCTGGGATCTCTCAATTTTTGGAGGGTGCAGCCTCCTTTTTATCCCAATTTCCAGCCACATTTCCCTTCTCTCTTTCCCCATTTCTGAGGTGCTTGAGAGATTCAGACTCCCCAGAACGCCTGATACCAAAGATTCCCCTCCAATGTATAGCCCTCCCTTTTAATTTTTAATTCTTATGGAATTTAGGGGTTTTTCTTCCCCTGTTTCTTTCATCTTTCAATGTCTAATTTTGTTTATCAGAAAACTTGAAGTTTATTTGTAAAAGCAAATCTCTTTTTCCATTCATCAATCAGTGGAATCCTTCCCATTGTTTCTTTTCTCTCCCAGTGCTGGTTTTATCCACCAGCAGCCCCACAGCTTGTTTGGAAACACAAATCTGCTATTTCTCTCAAGCACACCCAGGATTTACAGAGCTTGAGGTCACTCCAGCAGGGAGCAGGGCTGTAACAAGATCAGCTTGAAGGGACCTTAAATTTCCTCCCTCTGGTTTTCTGTCTTTACCACCCCAAACCATGCTGGGATTCTGTGAGGGATTTGAAGAACAATTGGTTTGGAAATCTCCCTGTGGTTTGGAAATCTCCCTGTGGTTCAGGATGTCAGGAGCTGCTGCAGCCCAGGGATGCTCAGAGTCATTCCACAACTCCCTGCCAACATTAGAACACCACCCTGCTCACCAGGCAGCTCTGGGTACCGCAAAATCATAATTTTTGAGCCATAACAACATTTTTTATTTCTTGGAATCTAAACAAGCTGTTTAGGAGGTTTCTGCCCTGCTGCTGCTGCCATGCCCTGCCTGGGCTGTGAACTTTGGGTAAGAACGTGAGATAATCAGCAGCAGATTTATCAGCAGGGACAAAAGACTGAAATGGAGTTGAAAAAGGCAAAAGAAAAAAAAAAGAAAGGGGAGGGGGGAAGGAGAACTACGAATAATTTTAGAAATAAACTGCAAGTTGCACAGTCACAAAGCGGAGGCTGGAATGCACTTTTCCAGAGTTTGTAAAGACTCATTTAATTTCTATAGAAACTGAACAGCAAACAGGTAATTTTCTCTGCAAATTGCTTCTATCACCTCTGGAATGCTCTGCAAGAGCAATGTATTTCCCTCGTGTCTTCTTAATCCCCTGTTATTTTCATTATAAATTTAATTAAGCTCTTGTAGAGAACATTCCATGACATACGAGCTGAGTTTTGTTTTTCTGCTGGAGCGGGGACAGAAAGGAGCTGCTGAATTATGTGGCAATTGGATTTCTTCCTTTCTGGGTAAATATTTCAAATGACACCGAGCAGGGGAGACATTTGCTGAATCAATAGAGCTGAAGCTGAGGGAAGGAGCTGCACAGGAAGGTCTGAGCATCCCAAGAATTCCTTCAGCCAGGCCTTTCCTCCTTGGGGAAAATTGGGGAATATCAAGAGCAGGTAAATCAGGGAAATGCCAAGATTTTTGGGGGGGGGTGGTTTGGTGGTTGCAATAAAAAAGTCAATTTTTTACACTCCCTGCAACCCAAAATGTCACCAGCATTTCATTTCATAACTTGCCCAGCTCCCCACTTCACCAACGGCAAATGTTAAAAATGAATCATTTCATTACAATTTATTTTAAATGATATCTAAAGGCTCTGGTGTCAAAGCATTGTGAAAAATTGGGTTTGAATACAATACACATCAATACCTTAAGTTAATATAACATGAAAACTGCATTAGCAGAGGTTTGGCTTTTTAACCCCTCTTTTTAACCCATTTAATCTCATGTTATCAGGCAACAACAGCTCCCCTGCAGAGCTGGGGTTGTTTGTTTCTATTTCAGCCTCTTCCCAGCTCAAGGCCATGACAAGTCACCCTCCCAGCAGGCACGTTTGGGGACTCAGGAGTCACAGCAGGGCTCTCACTGTCAGAGCTGCACACCAGGGCTCTCACTGTCACCAGCGAATCAAATCCACAAGAAGATGTTTTTCACAGGACTGATTGAGCTGGAACATCCTCCTGAAGGAAACCAGGAATTATTTCCCCCCAGAGACACGACTCAAACCTTGACCTGCAAGCAGCCAGATCTCGTGTGTGATAATTCTGGAATTTCTGTTCCCTGTGCTGCATCCATTTCAATACTCTCTAGCAGTGATTTTTCCTCCCTGCCTTGTTTTATTTCATTCTTGTTACAGAAAGGAGATGTCAGGAAATCTGACACATTGCTGTGCCAGCAGCAGGTGAGAATCTCACGATTCAATTCCCACCTGTGCCAGGGCCATTTTACACCAATTTTCTCTGTAGGAAAACATGGAATGAAAGCAATAAAAGCTGTGTGTGCTGCGCACAGCTTCAGCACTGCCTGCATGAACAGGGCGTGCATAAATCCCTGCTCAGGAAGGATTCAGTAGGAAAGCACTGCCTAGAGTATAACCAAGCCAAAACGTTCTACAAGCTTGGAAAAGACCTTGTCATCAAATTACTTCATTTTCTTTTACTCTCTGAGTGTTCACGCTTAAAAACGTCAAGTTTAAAAGGGCAAATATTTTCCTGCAATCAGCAGGGGACAGGACAAGGTGCTTTGAGGCATCAAAGCCAATGTGGGAATGCTCAAGATGCAGATTTTAGAGCTGGTGAATTTACAGATCTGTCCTTCCTGGGATAAGCCTGGGCATCTTCACCTCGTTCAGAGTCCTGCTCCCAGCTTTGCTCCCCGAGGCCTCCTTGCCCTGCAGCAGGGTGATGATGTTCTCCCGCTGGTGCCTCACGGCCAGCTGCAGGGCCGTGCACCCCGTGATGTCCTCCACGTCCAGCAGGGCCCCCGCCTTCAGCAGCGTCTTGACGATGGCCATGTTGCCCTTGAGCACGGCCAGGTGCAGCGGGGTCCGGCCCACCTTGTTCCTGGCGTTGACGTCGGCGCGGCACTCCAGGAGGTTGATGACGCTGAGGAAGGAGCCCCTGAGCACGGCGAAGTGCAGGGGGGCCCAGCGGGACCTCTCGGCCGTGTTGGGGTCGGCCCCACAGCGCAGCAGCTCGCTGACCACGGGCTCGTCCCCGTAGCGCGTGGCCAGGTGCAGCGGCGTCCAGTCCATGCCGCCCTTGGCGTCCAGCCGGGCGCGGCTGCCCTTCAGCAGCCGGATGATCTCAATGTGCCCCTTGAAGGAGGCCAGGTGCAGGGGGGTCCAGCCTTTGTCCGTCCTCAGCTCCACGTTGGCCCCGTACTTGATGAGTTTCTCGCAGATCAGGTACTTGCCCCTGGCCACGGCCAGGTGCAGGGCGCTGTAGTGGTTCTGGTCCAGGCTGTTGACGGAGATGCCGTTCTTCAGCAGGTACTGCACCACCCTGAACTTGCCCCTCTCCACGGCCACGTGCAGCGGCGTCCTGAGGTTCTTCTGCTTCCTCTCCAGGTCGGCCCCTTGGCTGGCCAGCAGCTTAACCAGGCCCACGTGCCCGAAGCCCGCGGCCACGTGCAGGGCGGTCTTGCCGTCCACCTCCTGCGCGTTGGGGTCGGCCTGGCGGGACAGCAGCACCCGCGCCACGTTCTCGAAGTTGTTCTGGGCCGCCAGGTGCAGCGGGGTCCACCCGTCGCGCTCCTGGGCGTCGGCGCGGGCCCGGTGGTCCAGCAGCAGCCGCGCCGTGCGGTCGTCGCCGTGCTGGGCCGCGAAGTGCAGCGGGCCCCAGCCGTCCTCATCTGCCGCGTCCACGTCGGCGCCGTGCTCGATGAGGAGGGCGCAGATGTCGGGGAGCCGGCGCTGCACGGCCAGCAGCAGCGGGGTGCAGCCGCCGCCCGCCGTGACATTGGCGCCGGCCCCGCGGCCCAGCAGCGAGCGCACCTTGGCCGCGTGGCCCTGCAGCACCTGCAGGTGCAGCGGGGTCAGGCCGTTCTCCTGCACCCTGCCCAGCTCCTCGGGGCACAGCTCCTCTGGGGTGCCAGCATCCCCGTGTGGAGGTGGGACAGGAACCTCCTGGGCGTCCTTTCCTAAGGGCAGGGACGCAAAATGGGAGAAAGAGAGTGAAAAACTCCCAAGAAGGGAGGGAGAGCCAGTGACTTCATAGGACAACATGAAATGAAGTCATTTGAGAGATAAGGAATGTAAAATAAGGCCAGACATGCCCTGGGACATTTGGCCTCTCTCTCACCGTACCTATTTCCTGAATAGTTCATTTTTCTTAACTTAAACTTTTCCTTAACTTAAAATTTTCCTTACTTTAAAATGTCCCCCACAAGGAAAACCTTATGAGCCACATCCCTCTACAACAAAACAAACAACTTTTATGTCTTCCCCTTCTTTCATTTTCAATTCTAAAGCCAGTCCCCTACTTACCCCCACTCCTGGTGTCTCGGGGGAAGGTGAACTCCTCTTTGTCACCCTTGTTTGCAGAAAGGAGGAAAGGAAAATGATAAAACAGAGTGTTTATTTGCATTCTGTAATGTTTGCACAAAGCCCTTTGCTGCTGCTCTGAAGTTTTGTGTTATCATTTGAGAGTTTTTCATCCAATCCTGTTTTTGCACCCTAAACTCAGCTAAGCCAATCATGACACATCAGGAATGGGGGAGCCTGAAGATGATCTCTGGATATCCATGAGCTTTTCCTCCTTGTGCTCATTTGCTCCCAAACACATCCATATTCTGCTTTCTGACTACATGGCAGCATCCAAAAATTATTTCCTTTGTTGTTTAGGGACCCCCAAGCCCGTACTTCTTCAGGCCTCTGGTTTCTTGCACAGCTTGGCAAAACCCTCTAAACACCAATAATTCCCAACTCCTATCTCTCCCTGTTTTCTAGGCATAATTACTCCAGTAGCTGGGATTACATCGTGTCTCTCCAGAAGCCTGATTTTTTTCTTAGCCAGAGAAACACGAGGATTTAAAACTATTTAAAAAAAAATCTGTAAGAATTGTTCAAACTAGAACACCCTCAGATTTGTGCCATGAACAGAACCCTGTGATTCTGTGTTTGCTTGAGTTTCTTTTAGTGACTGAGGGCACCATGATAAACCCAATTCACCTGGGCAGGTCCAAAAAAGGGTTTTCCTCTTGGACTATTTATCATTTAGTGCATTTGTTAGTGAATTTGTTAATTAATTTGCAGGCATCTCATCCCCATAAATGAGTAACAGTCACAGCCTGTGAAGACAGCCTGTGAAGGTGCTGAGGAGCACCTTAGGGAAGGGAAAGAGCCTCAAGGTCTGGTCAGAACAAGGAGCAGGCTCAGAGGAGTTTCCTGAGAGGCACAGGGGGGTTTGCTCACCTGCTGGCTCCTGGAGATGGCCGGTTTGTGGGACATCTTCCTGACCAGGCGCTCGTTCTCCGGGTCCTGCACCAGGCTCTGGATCAGAGCCAGCAGCACGTCGGTCTCCACAGGGATATCTGCCAGGGCAGAGCAGCTCAGCTCAGCCGTGCCCCAGCTCCAGAGCCACGTGGGAAGGGAGGGAGAAGGGATGAGGGGATGTGCGACAGCAAAAGGGCACCCAGCTGTTAAACCTCGGAGGTGGAACTGGGAAAACGGGACACAAACCCTGTTTGTCAACCCATGGATGACCCTTGGCTGATCCATGTCAGAACCCAGGAAATTCCTGTGGCTGCCCTGGAGGACTTGAGACCCTGGCAGGGGCCTCAGAGACCTTGGCATGGAGTCAGAGATACCTGTGCCTTTGATTTTACCCATGGAAATGATTACCAATTTTGTGTAAGGAGTTACAAGCCACAGGATTTGAAGAGAATGATAATGAATTTATCACCAGTTGAAAATGTAGAATTTTGGGGTTTTTAGAATGGGGGTTCAGGAGGCAAGATGGAGGAATCTGGGCGTGTCCTGTCTTTCTCCTTCTTAGCCTTCATCTTCTGCTGTGATGGTGACACTTTTAGATTGGTTTAGAGTAGAGACAGACTGTCTAACACAAGTGATAGGTATTGGAAAGTAATTGTAAATAAAGCACAGGTAGTCTTTAGTATAAAAAGATAACACTGCCCTGAGGGCGGTCAGTGTTCCACAACCTGACCTGCTGGACAGATCCCAGCAGGCTGGAGAAAGAATGATAGACATGACAGAAAATAAACAACCTTGACAACAAGAGCCAAGGAATTCTGCCTTCTTTGGTTTGGGGGCTGGGAAAAAGAGACTTTCTAACACCTCGGGGTCATCTCAACACTGGAAACCCCATCAGATCCACGCCCCAGTCCCACCTGCAAAGCTGGGCCTTTGCTTGGGGTCCTGGTCCCAGCACCTCTTCATCAGGTCCACCATCTGGTGGCACTCCCCGGGCCAGTCGTCCCTGACGAGCTCCAGCCCCGGCCTCTTCCCTGCCGCCACCTTCACGATGATGGCCATCATGTTGGCCCCTGGAAAAATCCAGCACCTCTGGGTGTTCTGCCTGGGAAAAGGGCTGGGACAGACATTCCACGGGTGCAGGGTTTGTGCTTACCTGTGTAAGGCTTTTTCTGCATGAGCACCTCCCAGATGACGATGCCGAAGCTGCGGGAGAGGAGAGACTGTGAGCACTTGGACATGAGATGCTCTTATTGCTTCTGCCTTCTGGGGAAATGGGGAGGTCAGGAAGGAGGTTCTTCAGGAGGGGAGGATTTCAGCTCCCAGAGCAGAAGGATTTCATCCCCCAGGCCAAAAGGATCAGGCCTTGTGGTTCTGCCTCACCCATCTCCCTTAGGAGTGTGGTCATCACCTTCCAAAGGGTCTGAGCAGGCACTGGGAGCCTTTCCTGGCAAAGTCAGGCTCTCAGTGCCTTTCTTCCACTTTATTCACATTGAGGTCTTGAGCTCTTGGCTCCTGCAAGTTCCTCTGGCCCTGCAAATCCTCCTTTCCCTCTTGCCTTGGGCTACTCTGTGCTGCAAAGGCTGAGGAATTTCCAGACATGGACTTGGGGCTCATGTGAATGTGCTGCAAAGCTCCTCGCCCAAGAGGACAAAAGCCAAGCTGAAATCTCTGCTCTGCCTGTTCCTGACCAAAATGAAGCTGAACACTGGGGCAGATAAGCCAATATTGGAATTGTTTTAAAATCAGTCTCAGCAGGGACTGTGCTGAAAGAGCAGCACTGGCTCTTTGGGCTCTGATCTCACTCGGTTTTGGGAACAGGGTGTGATGGCACCTGGGGCAGAGGGTGCATTGGGATGATGATTATCCACAGAAAACCTCCTCCCTCTCAGTCTCACCACTGAGGCTGGGGCACCCTGCTGTGTTCCCCACATTCTACAAGGCAGAAAAGCAGAATTGAAACAAACTGAGGCAGTGTCCAGCCCCCCTTGCTGGGTGTCACAGCCCGGGGACACCCCTGGGTGCCCTGGGCCAGCCCTCACCTGTACACATCGTACTTGATCCCTGGGGGCTTGCTGTTCTGCAGGAACATTTCGGGGGGGATGTAGCTCAGGGTGCCCCTCAGAGCTGAGCTCTCGATGTACTGCATCCTGCTGGACTGCTCCATCCACTTGGACAGCCCGAAGTCGGAGATCTGCAAGCAGGAACAGGGAAAATGCCCCAAAATGCTCAAACTGTCCCTCCTGCTGTCACCCAGACATCTCCCCATCTTTGGGATCAGGGCAGGAGGAGCTGAGAGCAGCTGGAACTTGACAAAACCCTGACAAGCTGCAGCCACTGCGTGCACCTGGAGCCTTAAATCCCCAGAGCTGGCCCAGAGTGGCTGTGTGATGCTGAGAACACCACCAGTGTCATTTGCTCAGCAGCTGCTTGTTAACCACCCCACAGGTCACTCTTTCACGGGGTGTTCCTGCAGAACCTGATTTACTGGGGTTCTGGAGCTGTCTGGCAGAAATAACCCGGCTCTGGTGTGAGCAGTGGCTGTACCTTGACGTGCATGTTCCCATCCAGGAGGACATTCCCTGGCTTCAGATCCAGGTGCAGCAGGGGAGGGCTCATGCTGTGCAGGAAATTCATGGCCAAGCCCATCTCATGGATCACCCTGAATTTCAGCTGCCAGGACATCCTGTGGGTGGGGAGGATTCTCTCCAAGGAGCCCCTGGCCATGTATTCCATCACTATCCCCAGGGGGCTGTTGCACACCCCGTAGATGGTGACAATGTGCTGGAATTTGATTTTCTCCATCTTGCTGGCCTCCTCCATTAGACAGTTCATGCTGGTCCTGGAAAAAAAAAATTTAAAAAAATTTTAAAAAATTTTAAAAAATACAGTGGGAGCAAGAAATTTTATCAGTTGATTCACAAGCTCAGTAACTCTGTAGTAACTCAGTGACACCCAGCCTTTCTGAGCACTGCCTACCCCAAAAATATTCACCCCAAATTCCCCCTTGAGTGGATGGTAATGCTGCCACACAGGGATCTTTGGTAGATTAAAATCTACATGGATGGTGTTGTGACTTCTGAAAATGAGCTGAGGGTTATTTGGGCAAAATCAGCCAGCACGAAGAAAAGATGAAAAGCTTGCACTTGTTTCAGTCCTTAGCAGTGAGGACAGAGAGCCTGTGCTTGTGACACTGCTGAAATGGCTTTGAAGTGCCCCAGGGCAGGGTTAGATGGGGAGGAATCCTCTCCTGTGAGAGCGGAGAGGGGCTGGCACGGAATTCCCAGAGGCTGCCCCATCCCTGGAAGTGTCCAAGGCCAGGCTGGAGCAGCCTGGGACAGTGGAAGATGCCCCTGGCCATGGCAGGGAGGATTCAGATGAGCTTTAAGGCTGCTCCCAGCCCAAAGCACTCTGTGGTGCCATGAAATTCCCCGTGTTCCCTGGCAGGAGGATGCCAGGAGCAGGCAGGAGGATTGAGATGAGCTCTAGGGCTGCTCCCAGCCCAAAGCACTCTGTGGTGCCATGAAATTCCCCGTGTTCCCTGGCAGGAGGATGCCAGGAGCAGGCAGGAGGATTGAGATGAGCTTTAAGGTTCCTCCCAGCCCAAAGCACTCCATGGCACCATGAAATTCCCCGTGTTCCCTGGCAGCAGGATGCCAGGAGCAGGCAGGAGGATTCAGATGAGCTTTAAGGCTGCTCCCAAAGCACTCTGTGGTGCCATGAAATTCCCCGTGTTCCCTGGCAGCAGGATGCCAGGAGCAGGCAGGAGGACTGAGATGAGCTTTAAGGCTGCTCCCAGCCCAAAGCACTCTGTGGTGCCATGAAATTCCTGGTGTTCCCAGGCAGCAGGATGCCAGGAGCAGGCAGGAGGATTGAGATGAGCTTTAAGGCTGCTCCCAAAGCACTCTGTGGTGCCATGAAATTCCCCGTGTTCCCAGGCAGCAGGATGCCAGGAGCAGGCACAGCTCCGTGCCACACCCTGGCCACTCCTGCAGCTCCTCCTGTGCCTGCAGCTCTGTCCCTGGGCACGGTGACTCTGCTCCCAGGGAACCCTGGCACTGCTGCTGGCTGCCAGCTCTGGCAGACCTGTTCCTCCAAACTCTCCCAAGGCTCACCCCTCCCGACCTGCTGAACGAGTTTGGGGGAGCAGCCAGGCAGCAAAGGGCCAGGAGTGCCTTCAAAAAGCACACCCTGGGAATGGAGCTGAGCTGCCAGCAATTGGGCCAGGCATCGAAAATGGTTCAGCCAAGCAAAATCTCCTCACAGTGAGACCTACCCGTGGGTTGAGGAATCTCAGGTATTTTACTACAATTGATAAGACACAGAATTAAAACTGATTGTTTTACTCTTTCCCCCACCCCCCCCAAACAAGAACAAAATGCAAATGTGGAATCTGCAGAGCAAACTGAGGACAGGCAGTGCTCAGTCTGAACTCAGTTGTTGTCTGCAACAAGAAATCACAAGAGTGAGATTTTTTATCCAGGCAGGATCCTTCCAAATTGAAGGGAATAAAATTTTAAATTAAACAAGTCCATCAACTCTGCTGTTTGTCCATCAACTCTGCTGTTTTTCCATCAGCCCTGCCTGTACTGGATGTGTTATCAGCAGTGGTTGTCATTGCCTGGCCCTGCTCCATCTCCAGACTCAAGGTGGGCACCAGAAGAGTCTCTGCTGGGAGAGCAAGAGGCAGAGAGGAGCTGCAGGTGCCCCACAAAGAAAGAGATGTCTGGAGGCTACAGGAGCAGGGCAGCAAAACCAGCTCTAAATCCTCTGCCCCTCATCTTTAACTGGTGATTAATTCAGTTTGATGGATACACCTCAGCCCCAGCGTCCAGGGGCAGCTGTAAATAACCCACCAGGCTGCTTTAATCTGTGTTTAAGGTGCTGAGCTCAGCCCCAGGCTTCAGCCCTGCTCTATTCCTGCGTTCCTTGTGCATCCACAGGGGACAGGGAAAGGCAGAACTCCTATTCCCCACTCCCTCTGGGTACCCAAGGAGCAGAAGCTCCTTCTGCCAAGTTTATCTCCCAATCCCTCTAGCTGGGATGGCCAGAGCAGAGCAGAGCTGATCAGAGGTTACCTGTCCATGCTGGAGTCCTGCAGCAGGTACAGGGAGAATTTCAGTGCACAGACCACCTCCTGTGCTTCACCTGCTACCCGTGGCCAATTCCCCACTCCCTCTGGGTACCCAGCCCTTCCCAAGGAGCAGAAGCTCCTTCTGCAGAGTTTCATCCCCCAATCCCTCCAGCTGGGATGGCCAGAGCAGAGCAGAGCAGAGCAGAGCTGATCAGGGGTTACCTGTCCATGCTGGAGTCGTGCAGCAGGTACGGGGAGCACTTCACGGCATAGACCGTCCTCCACCTCCTGTGCTTCACCTGGTACACGTGGCCAAAGCCCCCGCTGGCCACTCGCAGCCACTCATCCTCGAAATCCTCCTTGCTGAACACGGTCAGGCTGCCCAGCCCGCCCCGCTCCGTGCCCATGGCACAGCTGGCTCTGCTGCCTGCTGGGGAGGCACAGGAGCTCCTCTGCCCTGCCCTGCCCTGCCCTGCCCTGCCCTGCCCTGCCCTGCCCTGCCCTGCCCGGGGAGGTGGGGATTCACCCCAGGGCAGCCCTGTGCCAAGAGGTGGATCCTCAGTGGGGCTGCTCACACGTTCTGCTTTTCACTCAGGCTCAGCTCCAGGCTGGCAGCGTGGCTCTGCTCGCTCATATCCAGCACTGGGTGGGCAAATCCTCCAAGAATTCCGGGTGCCAAGGACAAGCCTGCAGTGATTGCTCTGTGCTGAGGGTGGGATTCCTCATCTGGGACATCAGCACAGCCTGGGGAAAATGAGGTGGGACTGGGGCAGGGTGAGGCTTGGAGGGAACAGAGAATTCTACCAGGTAGCATTGTACCTGAGAGACGTGGAGAACAATCCAGAGAGAACAGAGGGGAAAAAAACCCCCCAGAAATAGCTGGATGGAGAGGTGGAAAAGACTCCAAAAGGATGAAAAACTGAGTTAAAAAAACCCTAGAACCAGCAAGAGGAGAGGTGGGAAACATTCCAGAAAGAACAGAGGGAAAAAAAAACCCCAGAAGCAGCTAGATGAAGACATGGAAGACACTCTAGAAAGATGAAAAACTGAGTTAAAAAACTCCCCAGAAGTAGCTGGATGCAGAGGTAGAAAAAACCACTGTAGAAAGATAAAGAACAGGAAAATCCCCAAACAACCAGAACTGGCACATGAGTGCATGAGGCTGGGAAAAAAACTCAGCAGAAATACCAGAAATGTGGCAAACCAGAGCAGTTCCCTCGGGGATAAAATAAAACCAAATCTGCCTGGAAGTGGGTGTTGGGAGGAGCACAGACTGGTCAGAGCAGCTTAACCTCACCGTGTGAGCCCAGGAGCAGCACACACACCTTCAGCTGAAAAGGGGTTAAAAACTCTCTGTGCATTTGTGTCTTTAATGCCTCAGCTCTCTCTGGAGGTAGCTCAGTGTCAAATAAAAGGTGCTGCTGATTCCCTCAGAGCTACTGCAGTACAAATAATAATTAGCACTGCTGCAGGGTAATTGTCTCACTGCCAGCAAGCCTTGACCTGGGGTTTTTAGTTCTGTGGTAGAATCTTGAGGAAATTCTTGGAGGAAGGCTGGCCCAGGTGGAAATGTGAGTGAGTGGTGTTACACTGAGGGGTTCTGGCAGTCCCTTCTTTGAAGAAAAGAGGGGGAAAAAGGCTCTGGAGCTTTTTAGGGAGTAAAACCCCAATTGGAAGGCGATTGCTGCCAATCCCCTGGCACTGCCCACCCAGAGTGATGCCCTGATCCCCTCCACTCCCAGCTGCCAGCACGGTTCTGGAGCTGGGGACAAGGCCAGGGGCCCCGTTCCCTCCCCTGCAGGCACAGACCAGACCAACACTGCAGGCTCAGGTTTATTGCAGAGCTCGGGAGGAGGGGATCACTCAGCCCACACTGCAGAGGGGCAGCAGCTGCTGCTTCTCTCCCTCCCCACACCTCCCAGGGGTAATTCTGGGCCAACAGTGCGGGAGTTGCAGCTCTGGGGGCAGGAGGAGCAGGAGCTGAGGTCCTGCTGGACATATCCAGCACAGGCACATCCCCAGAGGTGTTTCCTTGCTCACTCTCCTGCTGTTGCAGGTCCAGGGCAGGATGGGGCAGCCCCAGCTCCTCTGGGACAGGAGGATGTGGGGCTGGAGCCTGGAGGGGGCTCTGCACAGCTGCCCTCCCTTCCTGAAGCCCCAGGAGAGCCCAGTTTGTGTCCCCTACCCCATGGATGCCTTTCCCCAGTGCATTCCAGCACATTCTGGTACTGGAGTTCTCTGACCATCAGTGGGGACTCGGAGAAAACAGCAACAGGACAAAGGGGCAAGGAGGAAGGCACTTGGCTCCTGGGAGGTGAGAGAAGCTGTAAATCCCAAGGGACACATCTCTGGGGCAGTGGATCCTATCCTAACACCCAATTCCATCCTTTTCCTCTCCACCTCTCCCTGGTGGCAGCGAGAGCACAGTGCCGTGTTTCCATCTTTCTCTGGTGGCAGCTCCAGAGCCCAGTGCTGCATTTCCCTGGTGGCAGCTCCAGAGCCCAGTGCCGTGTTTCCATCCCAGAGCCCAGTGCCGTGTTTCCATCCCTCCCTAGTGGCAGCTCCAGAGCACAGTGCTGTATTTCCATCCCAGAGCCCAGTGCCGTGTTTCCATCCCAGAGCACAGTGCTGTATTTCCATCCCAGAGCACAGGGCTGTGTTTCCATCCCTCCCTGGTGGCAGCTCCAGAGCACAGGGCTGTATTTCCATCCCAGAGCCCAGTGCTGTGTTTCCATCCCTCCCTAGTGGCAGCTCCAGAGCCCAGTGCTGCATTTCCCTGGTGGCAGTGAGAGCACAGTGCTGTGTTTCCATCCCAGAGCCCAGTGCTGTATTTCCATCCCAGAGCCCAGTGCCGTATTTCCATCCCAGAGCACAGTGCCGTGTTTCCATCCCTCCCTGGTGGCAGCTCCAGGGCACAGTGCTGCATTTCCCTGGCTCTCCTGCCCCCTGCCCTCCCCTCTGCTGCCCTTGCTGTGCCAGCCCGGCCCTGGCAGCCGGGGCACCGCAGCCCTTCCTGCTCTCCCTGCAGTCTGTGGGCTCTGGTGCTCAAGGGAAGGGAGGGAGCAGAGGCAGGCTCGGGGCAGGGGTGGCATCTCCTGCTCCCTGCTCAGCAGGAGCTCTACAGAAGCAAAGCGAACCCAGCTGCTTCTCTGGTGGCCGGGGGAGCTGCAGGAGCAGTTCAGCTGCTGGGATCACAGCCCGGGGACTTCTCCAGGCAGGGGATGACGGCTGGGCTTGGCTCTGTGCCGCTGGTGCAGCCACAGCCCCATGAAAGCAGCGCCCAGGACAGCACAGCCCGCCAGGGCCCCCAGCAGGATGGGCAGCAGCGCGGCAGGAGCAGCACCTGGGCACACAGAGAGGGAATGGAGAGTGAGAAATGCTCTTTGCACAAACAAGCACAGCCACAAGGAGTCAGGGATGGTGCCAGCAGGTTTTGAGAAGTCTCTCATGTTTTACCAGCTCTTTTCTAATAGGTACAAGCATCTAATTAACATCAAACATTTCTGTGTTTCACCTATGAACACTCCTGACCCATGGGCAGCCTCATTCTGCTCCAAAATGCTGCAGTTCTTTACAGACAGAACATTCTGCCTCATTTTCTCCCCTTCCCTCCTCCTAAAGCTGGAGTTCCCTCTCAGGGTGCCTTTGGAACTCTGTTGGATGTGACAGTGATTAACCCCAATCTGTGGGATCCAGGGAGGCCAAAGCAAAGGTCAGGAGTTGTTGGATATAACCTAACCAATAAAGTTATTAAAAATGTGCTGGTTTTCCTGCAGCAGGGAAAGCTGAGCAAAAACCTCTGTGAGAGAAATGAACCCAGGAGAGCCCCACCTTCCTCTGCCTTGTACAGAAACCTGTTGTCCATCCTCCAGATGGGCCCGAGGGAGACCAGCCTGTGCAGGTTTCCATGGCCGGTCCTGTCACTGGGCTGGGCAAGGGGCTCCACGCTTTCCAAGCAGTCCTGGGAAAGAGATGGAAACACTGGCAGTGCCCTGAACAGAACCCCAGGTTCTGCCCCAGGTTCTGCCCCAGGCCCTCCTCAGTCTTTTCCACCTCTGCTGTCGTTCCTGAATTTCCAGTCCTCGGACCAGCACATGTGTAAATCTTTATTTCCTAATTTCGTTTCCTTAGGGATTGCCAACTATTGCCACCCTTCCACACCTTTACCTCCTCTCCCAGACTTCAGCCAGGGATTGGCCATGGGGTGACCTTGGCGTGGAGGCTCTGGAAGCACCAAATCCCTCCTGGTTTGGTGGGATCCCCCCTCAGTACCTGCTCACATCCTGGCTGGCCGGGCAGGCAGACCCTCAGCTCGCAGTGCAGGTAGGCCACGGAGTGGTTCAGCATCTGGAACAGCTGGATGGAGAAGCTGGTGGCCCTGGAGCTGCCACCCTCCAGCAGCTGGATGTGGCTGCACTCCAAGGGCAGCCTGGCAGGGGCAAACAGCAAACAGCTCCAGATGCCAGCACAAACTGCACAGCCCAGCCCTGCAGCCCTGTCTGAGGGGCAGGAAAATCCAGCAACAGCAGCACTCCCTGCTGGAGCTCCCTGCTCAGAGCCAGAGCAGCAGAGATGTTTCCAGAGACTGGTTTAGTAGTAGTGTGCCCATCACTCCCTGAGCTGCTGGATCCCACATTTCACCCCCCTGTGGGTTTACAAACCTTGAGCAATGACCCTCCCATGTCCTGGGGGGCTGAAATAAATGGAGTGTGGGGTTCCAAATGGCTGGCACCCCTGGGTGTGCCTCCCCAGCAGGAAGGGGATGCTGCACCCCTGTGACAGTCCCTGGGGGGAGCAGGATGGGCTATTTCCACAAATCCTAAACTAAGGGAGGAGTTCCCCATTCCCACCTGCGGAACAGGCAGCACTGAGCCCCTGGGGGGAGCAGGATGGGTTATTTCCACAAACCCTAAACAAAGGGAGGGGTGATTTCCACAAACCCTACACAAAGGGAGGAATTCCTCTTTCCCACCTGTGGAACAGGCATCACTGAGCCCCCGTGGGGAACAGGACGGGTTATATCCATAAATCCTAAACTAAGGGAAGAGTTATCCATTCCCACCTGCGGAACAGGCAGCACTGAGCCCCCCGCAGCCCCTGGGGGAAGCAGGATGGGTTATTTTCACAAACCCTACACCAAGGGAGGAGTTGCCCATTCCCACCTGCGGAAGAGGCAGCACTGAGCCCCCGCAGCCCCGGGGCTGGCCGAGGGGGTCACGCAGCACGAGTGCAGCTGCAGCAGGGCCCGGCTGCTGTCGCTCTGCAGGGCCACCAGAGCCACGAAGGTGTCGTGGGGCTGCTCCGAGCGCGGCTCCGCGGCGGCTGCGGGGCTCAGGCTCAGCCGCACCGAGTGGTTCCCGATGCCGCAGGAATCGCTCACGATGGCGAGCCTGGGGACAGAGGGGAGAAGGGAATAGGATGGAAGGGAATGGGATGGAAAAGGGAATGGGATGGAAAAGGGAATGGGATGGAAAAGGGAATGGGATGGAAAAGGGAATGGGATGGAAAAGGGAATAGGATGAAAGGCAGCCTGGCAGCAGCAGCCACAGGGAGCCAGCCCGGGTACTTGCCCGTCCTGCGCGGTCACATCCGAGCGCAGCCCCCTGTTCTGGTGCCAGCCGCTCCGCAGCGCTCCGGGCTCCGGGGTCACCGCTGTCCCCAGGGCTTCAGCTGCTCCGTCTGTCACCTCCCTGCTCCTGCCCTCCTCCTCCTCCTCGGCCTGTTCCGTGCCCAGCAGCAGCCCCGGGGCCGTGCCCGCAGCCCCCAGCCCGGGCTGCCCCGGCACGGTGCGAGCGCCGCTCCCGGCCCGGGGGCTCTGCGGGCCCGGGGACACCGGGACGGGCTCCGGATCCCTGTCCCTGTCCCTGTCCCTGGCAGGGCCCTCGGTAACCAGCCTGTCTGCAGGGACTGCTGGGGGTGGCACTGCCCGGGCAGCACTGCCAGGGATGGAGGGACCAGTGACAGGTTCCAGGGCACCCTGCTCCAGAGAGGGGGACACCTTGCCCAGGGGCTGGGATACATTCTCCAGAGGGTGCGATACGTTCTCCTGAGGATGGGATACCTCTTCCAGAGGGTGGGATACATTCTCCAGAGGGGGGGACACCTCCAGAGCGTGGAACGTCTCCTCCAGAGGGTGGGATATGTTCTCCACAGGGTGGGATACCTCTTCCAGGGGGTGGAACATCTCTTCCAGAGGGTGGGATACATTCTCCTGAGGATGGGATACCTTCTCCACAGGGTGGGACAGCTCCAGAGGGTGAGATACGTTCTCCAGAGGGTGGGACACCTCCACAGGGCGGAATACCTCCTCCAGAGGGTTAGATATGTTCTCCAGAGAGTGGGACACCTCCAGAGTGTGGAGCATCTCTTCCAGAGAGTGGAAGACCTTCTCCAGAGGCTGGGATGCATTCTTCCGAGGCTGGAACATCTTCTCCAGAGGGTGGGACATCTCCTCCAAAGGGTGGGATACATTCTCCTGAGGGTGAGACACCTTGTCCACAGGGTAAGATAGGTTCTCCTGAGGGTGGAACATCTCCTCCAGGGGGTGAGATATGTTCTCCAGAGAGTGGGACACCTTCTCCAGAGGCTGGGATGCATTCTCCTGAGGGTGGGACGCCTCCAGAGGGTGGGACACCTTGTCCAGAGGGTGGGACACCTTGTCCAGAGGGTGAGACATGTTCTCCAGAGGGTGGGATACGTTCTCCAGAGGGTGGGACACCTTGTCCAGAGGATGGGACACCTTCTCCAGAGGGTGGGATACCTCCAGAGGGTGGGATACGTTCTCCAGAGGGTGGGATACGTTCTCCAGAGGGTGGGACACCTTCTCCAGCAGGAGCCTGGTTGATGCTGGCTGTGCAGCTGGCACGGGTGCCTGGGTGGGCAGCTGCCTGCTGGGGGCTGCATCTCCTCCTGCTGCCCCCTCTGTGCTCTCCAGTGCCACAGAGAGCTGCCCTGAGGGCTCCAGCCCCATCCTGGGCTCAGGCTGCCCAGCTGGGGCCGGCAGCAGGAGCAGCTCTGTGCCTGTGGGCTGGGACAGTGCCAGCTTGGCCGCAGGGACAGCCATGCCCGCTGCCTGTGTGGCTCTGGGGTGTGCCCCCAGGGCAGGGACAGGGACAGGGCCTGGCTGGGCTGCAGTTAAACCCAGCTGCTGTCCCAGGGCTGCTGGAGGTGGCTGAGCTGAGCTGGGGCCGGCCACGGCCGATGGGGACACGCCGGTGCCCAGGGAGGCTGCAGCTCCTGCCGCTCCTGCCCCGCTGCTGGCTGCAGCTGGGCCTGAGCTGGGCAGGGGGGACGGCTCAGGAGCTGGGGCAGGAGGGCTGGCAGCCACCCCTGCAGGGCTGAGCACGGCCAGAGCCTCCCCAGAAATGGCTGCTCTGCTTTGGGTCTCTATGGGGTGCAGAGCTTGTTCTGTGGGGAGCAGAGCCTGCCCTGTGGGGAGCAGAGGCTGCTCTGTGGGGTGCAGAGCTTGCTGTGTGGGGAGCAGAGGCTGCTCTGTGGGGAAGGGAGCCTGCCCTGTGGGGAGCAGAACCTGCCCTGTGGGGAGCAGAGCTTGCTGTGTGGGGAATGGAGTCTGCTCTATGGGGACCAGACCCTGCTCTATGGGGACCAGACCCCGCTCTATGGGGATCAGACTCTGCCCTGTGGGGAAGGGAGCCTGCCCTGCTGCTGCTGTTGGGCTCTGGGTGGTTGTCAAGGGCTGAGGCACAGCAGGGATGGGTGTTGGAGCTGCCGTGGCAGGAGCAGGGAGTGCATTCCGGGCTGTGCTGCCCACTGTGGGTTCCCTGATGGGCACTGGGGCCGCAGTGACAGACACAGGGACTGCAGCCCGGTCTGTGCTGCCCACTGTGAGTTCCCTGTGCCCGTGCCCAGCTGGGAGCACTGAGGAGGCTGAGGACGTGCTGGGAGCTGCTGGAGAAGGCAGCAGCTCGGTGCCTGGCAGCATCTGAGGGGGGGGCTGCAGGGCTTTGGTGCTGGGGAGGGCCCTGGGAGGGGCTTTGGAGGGCAAACAGCCCGGGCAGGGGGCATGGCCTGGGCTGGGGGTGGGCACTGAGCCCCCCTGCCCTGCAGCCCCTGTGCAGCCCCCAGGCTCTGGGGAGCCCTGGGGTCCCTTTGCTGCCAGGAAAGCAGCTCCAGGGGAAGGTTGTGGCCTTTCAGTGGTGAAAAACCCTCTGGGGGAAGACTGGAGGCTCTGAGTGGGCACAGGGGAGGTGCCAGGCTCTGCTGCCAGGGAAAGCAGAGCAGTGCCCGTGGCCTGCTGGGGATGGGGAGCAGCAATCTGCATCTCCTGGGGCAGCCTGGGCAGGGGCTGCAGCGTGGGGCTCACCCTTGGCTCCAGGACATGGCCTGGGGCTGAGGGCACAGCTGGGGACAGGGGGGACAGGCTCGGGGCTGGGGGGACAGCTGGGGACAGGGCTGTGGGAACAGGAGTAGCTGGCACTGGCTCCGAACTGACTTCTGCCCTCCCTCCTTGCTGCCTGGGCACAGTGGGCAGGGCAGGCCCAGGTCCCACAGATTTCCCAGTGGTTTTCACTGGGGTGCCCTGGCTGCTCGCAGTTGTCCCCACGCTGGTGGCCAGGGGAGCCATTCTGAGGTCACCCTGAGGAGGGGACAGCCCCTGTGCCCCGTCCCTGGGCAGCAGGACAAACACAGGCCTGACCAGCACCAGGCTGGAGGGGCTCGGGTGGGAGTGTGCCAGGCCCAGCACTGAAGAGTTGGGTGCTGCCAGGGCCTGCTGGATGGAGAGCAGCCCCCCAAGGCTGGAACTGGGGAATCCTGGGGGCAGAGGGGAATCCTGCACGGGCTGCAGGCAGATCCTGCCCTCAGCGCTCTGCAGCACGAAGGACAGCAGTGGGGCCGAGGGCAGCAGGGCCAGGGGCTCCCCTCTGGCTGCACCAGGGGCTGCGCTGAAGTGGTGCCCCAGAGCCTGTGCCAGGGCTGCTGGCACCTCCCTGGGCACCTCTGGACCAGGCTGGGCTGGGGGGGAGCCGGGATGGCCTCGCTGGGCATGGGAGGAGGGCAGGGCAGGAGCTGCCAGCTCGGAGGGGACAAGGCTGGGAACTGCCTGGGGCCTGTGGCTGGGGGCTCCAGAGGGGCTGGGGACAGCGCTGGCTGCTGGGGACAGGGCTGGAGCTGTGGGGACAGTGCTGGCTGCTGGGGACAGGGCTGGAGCCTTGGGGACAGTGCTGGCTGCTGGGGACAGGGCTGGAGAATCAATTCTGGGGACAGGGCTGGCTGCTGGGGACAGGGCTGGAGAATCAATTCTGGGGACAGGGCTGGCTGCTGGGGACAGGGCTGGAGAAACAGCTTTAGGGACATGGCTGGCTGCTGGGGACAGGGCTGGGGAGCCAGCTTTGGGGACAGGGCTGGCTGCTGGGGACAGGGCTGGAGCTTTGGGGACAGGGCTGGCTGCTGGGGACATTTGAGGAGGATCAACTTTGGAGATAGGGCTGGCTGCTGGGGACACAGCTGGAAAATCAATTCTGGGAGCAGGGCTGGCTGCTGGGGACACTTGAGGAGAATCAGTTTTGGGGACAGGGCTGGCTGCTGGGGTCAGGGCTGGATAATCAATTTTTGGGACAGGGCTGGCTGCTGGGGTCAGGGCTGCAGAACCAGGTTTGCTCCTTCTCCCTGTGCTCACCTGCAGCATCCCAGCCAAGGCTCCGTGGGGCACTGGAGGGGCAGGAGCTCCCTGGAGCTGGGAGCCAGAGCCAGGAGGTGAGGGTGAGGTCCTCGGGGTGTGGAGGCCCGTGGGCTGCATCCCAGCAGCAGCAGAGGCAGCAGGAGGCTGGAGCCCTGCTGGGACAGGATCCCAGGGCGGGAGGTCACCGTTCCCCAAGGTGGGCATGGCTGCAGAGAGGGCAGGAGTTGCTGCTTTGGGAGTTGGAGAAGGTTTGGGTGTGGAGATCCACAGCTGGGTTAATGAGGATGAGCTCGGAGGAGGCTGTGGGGTCCCAGGCGAGGGAGGTTTCCCAGGTTTCTCTGTCACTGCCCAGGGAGCAGCATCTCCTCGGAGTGCCATTTCCTGGGAGCTCCTGCTGCTCTCTGGAAGCTGCTCGGTGCAGTTGAGAGGCAAAGAGAGGGGCTGCTGTCCATCGCTGGTGCCAGCTTGGGATGGAGATGGAAGGGATCCCTCAGGAGCTGGGGCTTCCATCCACAATGAAGAAGGGAGGGTGTGAGGAGCAGGCAGCTGGGCTGGGTGTTCTGAGCCGTCTGTGACAGCCGAGCTTGAGTTCCTGCCTGCGCTGCCCGTGGTTTCCTGCTGCAGAGGGGAGAGCTGGCTGCTTCTGGAGTAGTCTGAGCCCAGCTGCCCTGGGGCTGGCTGGGCTGGGCTGGCAGAAGTTGTGGTTCCAGTATCTGAGCTCTGAGAGCTCCTCAGGCCAGCAGGTGCCACCCCTGCTGTGGGGTTGGGTTGGGATGGAGGGTTGGTGGCCATGGGCCCTTTCTCTGTGGGCAGTATTTCCATGGGCAGCATCCCTGTGGGCCCTTTCTCTGTGGGCAGCTCTCCGATGGGCAGCACTCCCGTGGGCAGCACTCCTGTGGGCCCTTTCTCTGTGGGCACCATTTCCAAGGGCAGCACTCCTGTGGGCAGTGTTCCCATGGGCAGCACTCCTACGGGCATCATTCCTGTAGGCAGCACTCCCATGGGCCCTTTCCCTGTGGGCAGCATCTCTGTGGGCAGCATTTCCACGGGCAGCATTCCTGTGTTCCCTTTCCCCGTGGGCCCTTTCCCTGTGGGCACCATTCCTGTGGGCACCATTCCCGTGGGCCCTTTTCCTGTGGGCAGCATGCCTATGGGCAGCATTCCTGTGGGCCCTTTCCTCGTGTTCCCTTCCCCCACGTTCCCTTTCCCCGTGGGCAGCGTTCCTGTGGGCAGCACTCCCATGTTCCCTTTCCCCATGGGCACCATTTCCATAGGCACCATTCCCGTGGGCCCTTCCCCCGTGTTCCCCTTCCCCGTGGGCAGCGTTCCCTCCCCTGCCCTTGCCAGGGCGATCCCAGCTCCTGGGGGAAATGCAGACGCTGCCATTTCTGTCCTTGGCGGGTGAAAATCGAGCGCTGGGCTCAGAGGAGAAGCTTTAGGGCTCGGCAGCTCGCTGTGCTCCACGGCAGCAGGGGAAGGGAGAGCCGTGAGCTGGGGAGAGTCCTGTGTGTCAAAGGGCTGGGGCAGCCCTGAGCTGGCACTGGGATGGCTGGGGCCAGCCCCAGGAGCAGCTCCTGCTTCTCCCTGCGGGGCTGTGGGGGGCTGTGACCTCTGTGTGGAGCTCCAGAAGCTTCCAGGAGATGAGAGTCCATGCTGGGCTTTGGGGGCTGCTGCGCGCAGCAGCTCAGCCCCTGCCAGGCTCCCGGGCAGCGGGGCTGTCCTGTTTGCAGCTTTCCCTGGCTGGGACACGGGCTCAGGGCTTGTTCCAGGGCTGGGAGCAGCTCCTGGGCTCTGGGACGTGCCCCCAGCCCAGTCCCCCTCAGTGATGGGCTCAGGGCTGGGCTGGGCTGCTCCAGCAGCGCTCAGGGCCAGCGCCCCACTGCCAGCACGGCCACTCCTGGAGGCACCTGGGGACACAGGACAGCCCTTGGGATCGGCTGGAGTCAGCCCTGAGCGGCTCCAGCAGCTCCTCAGCACAGCTGAACTGGGCAGGCACTGCCAGTCCCATCCCAGTGCCAGTCCTAGTCCCAGTTCCATTGCCATTCTTGGTCCCATTCCCATTCCCAGTCCCAGTCCCATTTTCATTCCCATTCCCAATCCCATTCCCAATTCCATTCAAATTTCCAGCCCCAATCCCATTCCCATTCCTGCTCCCATTCCCAGTCCCATATTCCCATTCCCAAACCCAGTTCCATTCCTATTTCCATTGCCAGCCCCATTCCCAATCCCATTCAAATTTCCAGCCCCAATCCCATTCCCATTCCCAGTCCCATTGCTATTCCCGTTCCCAATCCCAGTTCCATTCCCATTCCCAGCTGTAGCACCCTCCTCCTCTGCTGCTGCCATTCAGCACCACCTGAAGCACCCAAGGCTTGAAGCAGCCAGAGAGGAGCCCTTGATTTCCAGAGAGGACCCCCTAAGGCTGGCCCAGGACAGGCAGGAGAGCAGCGAGAGCAGAGGCAGAAAAGCAGCAAAGCAGCAAGAGCACAGCCAGAGAGGCAGAAAAGCAGCAAAGCAGCAGTTCTGGAGAGCAGAACAAAGCCCAGCACTCACCAGACAGTTCCAGCAGTGCAGCTGCCAGCAGGACCAAGAGGGGGAATTTTTCCTGCATGCCCTGAGCCATGCCAGTGAGGAATGTCCCAGCTGGCAGCAGCTCCCTGGGCTCGCTGCTGCCTCCCAGCAGTGGGCAGGTGCTGCTCTGCAGGGCAGCAGAGGGCTGGGTCACTTTATAAGAGCTTAGGCCACACACCAACCAATAACCTGGTCCAGGAAAAAAAAACCCTGCACCAATTGGAATCAATGGGTTTGAACAAAAGAACAGAGCTGGGCAGGTTTGCATCCAAAAGGTGGCAAATGGGACTGTGAACAGCAGAGCAGCCCTGGGGGAGGATGTGGAGGGGTTTGGGTGCAGCCAGAGCAGGGAACAGAGCTGGGAGTGCCCCTGCCAGGCTCAGGGTCTGGGGGTGCCAACTTTGGAGAAAAGCAGGCTCAGGAGAGACCTCCTGGCTCTCTGCAGCTCCCCAGGAGGACATGGAGGGGAGGTGCTGAGTTCAAGCTGGGTATTAAGAGGCATTTTTTAGCCAAAAAGGGGGTAAAACACTGCAAGGGTTCCCTGGAGAGGGGATTTTGTACAATGACCTGAACACACTCTGACTTCTGCTCAGCCCTGGAGCGCTCAGGCAGCTGCACTGGGTGAAGCTGTGGGTCCTTTTTAACTGAACTATTCTAGAATTCCGATTTTTTTTTTTTTGCCAGTTTGTGGCAATAAAAACATCCACAGGGATCAGGCTGGATCCCAGGGAGGAACAGAAACCACAGTGAAACCAGCACAGAACTCAAACCCTCCTGAGAGCCCAGGAAGAGCCCAGAGGCTTCCTGGGCACAATCACAGTTATATCCCTTTTTTTTTTAGCCATAAAGCCCCCACATAACTGTAAACACTCCCTGCAGGCAGCAAGCAGCCCCCAGCAGGAATCAGTGCCGGGCACACAAACCTGCAGCCAGGCTGAGAGAGGATCCTGACACTGCCCTGCCTGTGTGAGGGCACCGAACACCTGAGCAGGGGCAGATAAGGGCCCTAATGACAGCTGGGAACAACAGTACTCCCCATCATTCAACAACACTCTCCATTATTCAACAATATTCCCCTTATTTAACAATATTCTCCATTATTTAACAACATTCTCCATTAGTCACCAATATTCTCCATTATTCAACAGTATTCACCATTATTCAACAACATTCTCCATTAGTTAACAATATTCTCTATTATTCAACAATATTTCCCATTATTTAACAACATTCTCCATTATTCAACAATATTCTCCATTACTCAGCAATATTCCCCATTATTTAACAATATTCTTCATTATTGAACAATATTCCCAATTATTCAGCACTATTCTCCATTATTGAACAATATTCTCATTATTTTGCAATATTCTCCATTATTCAACAACATTTACCATTATTTAACAATATTCTCGTTATTGAACAATATTTTCCCCACTGTCCAGGCTGTGCCAGGGGTCCAGCAGGAGCTCCCTGACCCCAGTGCCAGCCCAGTGTTTCTCACAAGGGGAAGCTGATCCAGCTGCTCTCTCTCTCTCTCTGGAAAAAGCTGCTGGATAATTTGGGGGGACAAAGTTCCCCCCACAACTGACACCCCCAGGTGCCAAGGAGAGGACCCAAAGAGCCATTTTATACTCAAACTGGGCTGGCCTGTGCTTATTCTGCACAGAAATGTCATAAATTCTTCTGTTTTCTGTGTTCAAAACAAACAAACAAAAAAAGCTACGCTGTGTTAATGGCCATTTATTAAATTTATGCCAATTATTAAAGCAAAGGCAGCCTAATGCAAGGGGATATTTTGGTTGGTAGCTGAGATAATAAATTAACACCACCACTCCAAAAAGCCGCTGAAAAGCTGATGTGCTTTGAATTAATTTTATTAAAGCAAAGAAAACTCAGGAGCAGTGAATGGAGGGCACTGGGGAGGGCTCTGAGGAGCTCAGCTGCTCTGCACGTATTTCATGGAGGAGTTCAGGATGGCCAGGCCATTGAGCTTCCTCAGCTGGTGCATGTGCCTGCAGAGACAACAGGGGGACAGCTGCTGACTAAAAATCAAAGTTTGAAACTCTCACTGCTCTGCCCAAGCTTGCAGGGGTGCTTAATGCTAGAAATAGTTCAATATGTTCAATATAAAATAGTCAACATTTTATATATTATATAAAATATAATTTATATATTTTATGTATTTATATAATTTATTCAATATAAGACAGAGTTTCTTAATAATAGTAATAGTAATAGTAATAATAATAGTAATAATAATAATAACACATTATTAATTTAATGTTGACACATTAACATCCGAATTAATGCAGATACTCTTAATAAAGTTTCTAGGTTATTATTGCCCTCAGAATGGCACATAAATGACATTCTTCAAACAGGTTAATTTCAGATTAACAAAACTAAGAAAAGAAAGAGTTTCCCTTCTATCTCTGCTGTTTCAGACAAATCTCAGTGCTGATATTTTCTCTGCTGCTCATTTGGGATCTGCAGACTTGTAACAGCTCTATAGATCCCAAATGAGCAGCATTTCTTCCAGCACAGGTCAATGAATTCCCTGAGAGATGTGGGGACAGAACTGGCACGTCAGGAGCCCTAAAGGGATTTGGGGACAGACCACCGGGAGGGATTCTGGCTGGAGGAAGGAAATAGAATGCAGTCATTATAAAAAATAACCCAACAACTCTTGATTTGGCTTACCCTGGTTGCTTTCTCAGGGATAACAGAATAGGGAAATGAAAAACATAACGGAATAACAGAAAAGGGAAATAAAACAAGGGGGCTCTGGGGCTTACCTCGGCTCAGCCACGCAGAGCCTGCCCAGGGCGATGGCCGAGTTCTGCTGCACGGAGCTCCTGGCAGCGTCACCCCCAGCGTGCCTGAGCAGCAGCTGCACCACCCCAGAGCCCAGCAGGGACGAGGCAGCCCCGGGCAGCAGCAGGCACTGGCTGAGGCAGAAAGCTGCATTGCCCACAGTCAGCTCATCCGCGGAGTGCAGCAGCCCCAGCAGCACCTGGAACCCTGAAAGGGGAGAAATCTGGGTTAGACACAGCCCCAGCTGCACCTGGAACCCTGAAAGGGGAGAAATCAGGGTCAGACACAGCCCCAGCTGCACCTGGAACCCTGAAAGGGGAGAAATCTGGGTCAGACACAGCCCCAGCTGCACCTGGAACCCTGAAAGGGAGAAATCTGGGTTAGACACAGCCCCAGCTGCACCTGGAACCCTGAAAGGGGAGAAATCTGGGTTAGACACAGCCCCAGCTGCACCTGGAACCCTGAAAGGGGAGAAATCTGGGTTAGACACAGCCCCAGCTGCACCTGGAACCCTGAAAGGGGGAAATCTGGGTTAGACACAGCCCCAGCTGCACCTGGAACCCTGAAAGGGGAGAAATCTCAGTCAGACACAGCCAGAGCTGCACCTGGAACCCTGAAAGGGGGAAATCTCAGTCAGACACAGGCAAAGCTGCACCTGGAACCCTGAAAGGGGGAAATCTGGGTTAGACACAGCCAGAGCTGCACCTGGAACCCTGAAAGGGGGAAATCTCAGTCAGACACAGGCAAAGCTGCACCTGGAACCCTGCAGGAGGGGAAATCTGGGTTAGACACAACCAGAGTTCTCCAGTTGTTCCCTGCTGGCTGCAGGGACTGACTCTGGTGCTGTTTGCCTGGAAAAGCTGGGGAATGAGGGCATTTCCTGGCAATTTCATCAGCCAGGAGCTGCCTCATCTCCACTTTCCAGAGATCTCTCTCACAGAGAGCTGAAGGTGCCACATCACAGAACCACAGAACCACAGAATAATGAGGTTGGAAGAGACCTCTAAGATCATCAAGTCCAAGCCATGCCCTAGCACCTCAACCACAGCACCAAGTGCCGTGTCCAGTGTTTGTTAAACACATCCAGAGATGGTGATTCCACCACCTCCCTGGGAAGAGCATCCCAGTACTTTATTATTAACTGCCCTAAAGCTGAGATGCTGTTGTGGAGAGAGCAGCTGGAAAAGGGAACATACAAAAAGCTTCCTGTGCATCCAGAGCTACCACAGCTCACCTAGGAACTGCCCCTAAGGATGGCAGAGTTTTGGCTCCGACACCTGAGAGCAGCAGCAACATCTCAACCAGAATCCTGAGATTCAGGGTCACTGAACATGGGCTGGATAGACCCAGCCGCGAGAGGGAGAAACAGCCCCAAGCCCTGGAAATCAGGGGTTATTTTAATGGGATAATCAGGGGTTATATTAATAGGAAATCACAAGTTTCACTTACTTTTATCCCCCTTCAGCAGCTCTTCCTGAGCTCTCCTGCTGCTCTTGGTGCAGACAGAAAGGGTCTTTATGGCATAGCTGGATGTGAGCTGTCCCCCAGCCTGAGGGGGCAAATGCAGTGAGAAAATTAAAGAAGAATTAGAATTAAGAATTTTTAAAAATTTAAGGAGAAAGGAAAAAATAAATGAAAAAAATTAAAGAAAAAAATTAAAGAATAATTAGAATTAAGAACTAAAAAAATTTAAGAACAATTAAAGAAAAAATTAAAGTAAAAATTAAACAAAAACATCAAAGAAGAATTAGAATTAAGAATTTTTAAAAAATGAATATGAAGCCTGGGAGCACTGTGACAATGGCCAAGGATGCAGACACAGCCTCCAGAAAAAGGAGGATAAGGCCAGGGGGAGGTAGATTTGCTCAGGGGACACTGCAGGCAGGAATAAAGGAAGTTGGATTTACTTTCAAGAATTTGAGCATTTTCTTCACCACTCCTGCTCTCACCACCTCCTGCACCGCTGAGGGAGACGCAGGCAGGACACGGCTCAGCACTCCTGTGGCTCTCTGAACCACGGGGAAAGAGAAGCAAAACCAAACTGTTACTGCTCCAGGCAGCTTAATTGGTTTGTTCCTGCATGGTAAAACTGAAATAATTAAAGTGCTGGAAGGAGAAATTCACAGGAATTAAGGAAATCCCAGGGTTGCGGGATCTAACAAAGAACAGCTTTAGGATGTGGCTTTTTTAGACACTGAGCACAGCAGAGCTTCAGCACAGGCAGAGCGGAACCCAAACTGAGTGCTCATTCAATAGAAAATAAAAATACAAACTCCTGGCAGAGAGCAGAGGCACGGAGAGAGGTAAAACAGCTCAGAAGGGACTGAGAACCCCCATCTGCCCCTGCTGCAGGAGCTGCTCTCACCCCATCCCAGCTGCAATTCCCACACCAGAGCTGCAAAGGGAACTCTGAACACCCAAACTGCTCTGCCTGCTTTGCTTCTCCACTCACTTTTAACGGTTCCACACTGAAGTGCTTTCTAAGAACTTCTATTAAGCAAATTTCAAGGGAGCCTTGAAAACCTCTTGCATCAAACCATATAAAAATGAATATATAAGTGGTCTATTATTTCTTCATTGCTATTGGGAGTGTTCTAGGATTCAAAGCCTCCTGCACAGGGCAGAAGTTGGCTCTGAGGAGCTCAGGAGAGCCCCAAACCCAGCTTTTGTGGGTGACTTACTGTGACAATCCTTCCGTCCTGGTGGCTGAGCAGAGCCAGGCACCTGCCACTGATGGGCACAGCAAAGTCCTGGGAAACACAGGGGAAAATCAGGGGGAAAATGGGGAAAACTCAGGGGAAACACAGGGGAAAATCAGGGGGAAAATGGGGAAAACTCAGGGAAAATACAGGGGAAAATCAGGAGGAAATGGGGAAAACTCAGGGGAAACTCAAGGGAAAATCAGGAGGAAATGGGGAAAACTCAGGGGAAACACAGGGGAAAATCAAGGAAAATGGGGAAAACTCAGGGGAAAATCAGGGGAAAAATGGGGAAAACTCAGGGGAAAATCGGGAAAAATGGGGAAAACTCAGGGGAAAATGGGGAAACAACACAGGGAAAACTCAGGGGAAACAACACAGGGAAAACTCAGGGAAAAATACACAGGGAAAACGCATGGAAAGATAATCTGTGCACTTCAGACTGTTTTTTCCTCATGGCTGTTTATATATTGGAGGTGGTGGCAGAAGAGAAAATCCCTTTTTCACTTCTCAGCCTACTTAAATTATCACCCACCCTTAAAAACAACCTGCAACACTGTAATTTCTTTATTTGTTTTTAATTCCCAGGTGTTGCTTACCTGGATGGTGCCATTGGATTCCAGCAGCAGGTTCATCATCAGCCCCAGCAGTGCAAACACGCAGTGCTGGTACCCAGGGCTGGCATCGGGGCACCCAGCCTGGCACAGAGCAGCAAAATCAGTAAACTGTCTGAGCTGAACAATTTTAAACTAGAATTTTAAACTTTCTGTCCTGAAGAATTTTAAACAAGAATTTGAAACTTTCTGTGCAGAAGAACTTTAAACTTTCAGTGCTGAAGAATTTAAAACTAGAATTTTAAACCTTCTGTGCTGAAGAATTTGAAACTTTCTATGCTGAAGAATTTTAAACAAGAATTTTAAAGTAGAATTTTAAACTTTCTATGCTGAAGAATTTTAAACTAGAATTCCAAACTTTGTGCGCTGAAGAATTTTAAACTAGAGGTTTAAGCTTTGTGTGCTGAAGAATTTGAAACTCTCTGTGCTGTAGAACTTTAAACTAGAATTTCAAACTCTCTGTGCTGAAGAATTTTAATTTAGAATTTGAAACTCTCTGTGTTGGAGAGCACAGGGCCACAAGTAAATCCTTCATCTGACCTGAGGCTGTAGACAAAGCTCCCAGCAGGACGGGACCATGTGAAGGGGCACAGCTGAGGGGGGCAGCTCTGAGACCCCCCCAAATCCCATTTAGAGGGCTGGGAGGGGAGCAGACAGACAGACAGACAGACAGACAGACAGGGGAGGGCTGGGGACTTCCCTTACCAGCAGCTCCAGGCCGGCCTGCCAGCACTCCCTGCTCTGAGCCAGCTGTGCCCGCAGCCCAACATCTGCACAGAGCCTGCCCAGCGCGGCCAGGGCACGGGCCAGGGCTGCCCAGGGCACCTGCCTGGCACTCACCTGCCTGGCACTCACCTGCCTGGCACACACCTGTGAACACAGCAAGGCAAGGGAAATCAGCACAAACCAGCAAACAGCACATCTGGGTGTGTGCGCCACCCCCCTGGCACTCCAGGGCTGCCCAGGGCACCTGCCTGGCACACACCTGCCTGGCACACACCTGTGAACACAGCAATTCAGGAATCACAGCGATTACAGGAAAATCAACAACAACAACAAATCAATCAACAAACCAGCAGACAGCACATCTGGGTGTGCCACCCCCGTGGCACTCCAGGAGCTTTCTGGTCCACCCCAGCTGGCCAAAGTTTGGGGATCTCCCTCATTTTCACTTTATCTTCAAGGCAGAATGAGCCCCAAAAAGCACTGTGTGTGTGCCACCTCTCTGGTCATGGGGAATGGCACTCCAGGAGTTCTCTGCTCAACCCCAGGTGCCCAAAGTTTGCAGATTTCCCTCATTTTCACTTTGTCTTCAAGGCAAAATAAACACAAACCACCAGCAAAGAGCACTGGGTGTGTGTGTGCCACCCCTGAGGCACTCCAGGCGCTCTCTGGTAAACCCCAGCTTCCCAAAGTTTGCAGATTCTCCTCATTTTCACTTTATCTTCAAGGCAGAATCAGCCCCAAACATCACATCTGGGTGTGCCACCCCCCTGGCACTCCAGGTGCTCCCTGATAAACCCCAGCTGCCCAAGGTGTCACAGTCATATTTTCTGGAAAATTCCCTTTGCCCAGGATACACGAAAATAAACTGGAAATCCAAAACCAGATCTTCCCTACCAGCAGCTGTGTGAATAAAGGTGAAACAGCCGTGGAGAACGTGGCCCGACACTGGGCTTGGAACCTGTTGGGGGATAAAAAAACCAAAGTTTTAGTCACAAATCACAGCTAAAAGCAAGAGAAGAGCAATGGAAACCTCACAGCAGAGGTGGCCAACAGGCTGTCCCTGGCTCATTTCACACAGCTCACAGCACAGCTTCAGAGAAATGAATGAGGAATTGAAATAAATTACCTTTCCTCCCCACTTAAGTCAGACAGGATGTTCATGGCACTCTCAGCCCTTGCATCAGTGCACTTGACAAATGCCATCAAAATCTGCAGCCATCTGGTGTTAGTATAAAAAAATAACCAAAAATTGGTGTCAGCCTTGGTTTAATCATTAAAGATCAAAATTCTGTTTTTTAGGTTGTTGGTATTTGGAGCCACAGTTAAATCTGCGTTCTTTGAGCACCCTCTGAGATGTGGCTCATTCCTTTCACCTTCCTCCCCAGGAAAATGGAGAATAACCATCCATTATTAGTCCAAAGCAGTAAATGGACATTTCCCAGGGGGAGGAAGCAGCAGGACAAGGGACAAAGGCAATGGGGTTTCCTCCCCACCCACTGAGCCACGGCAACACTAAATAACCCCAATTATTAAATGAGGAGAGATTCTCAGCTGCAACCCAGGAGATTTTACAGGCACAGGGTGAGCTCTGCCTGAGTGCCACAGGGGTTTGGAGGAGGGGACTCCAAATTACAGGAATTCATTTAAAATCCTTTATTTCAGCCATCAGAACTTCCTGCAGCTCCACCCCACACATCCAACTCCCGCTTCTGCCATTCCTGGCCTCAAAGGGCAGAAGCCTCAGTGCCACTGTGTCCCCTCAGGAATTCACAGAATGACCAGAATTCACAGAATGACCTGGTTGGGAGAGACCTCAAAGAGCATCAAGTCCAACCCAGCCCCAACAAAACTTCAACTCAACTCTGGCACCCAGAGCCACATCCAGGCTTTGTTAAACACATCGGGGATGGTGACTCCACCACTCCCAGTTCCTGGGCATTCCCCAGATTCCCTGAAATTCACAGAAGTCACAGAATTCAGAGAATTCACAAAATGACCAGGTTGGAAGAGACCTCCAAGACCATCAAGTCCAACCCATGCCTAGCACCTCAGCTAAACCCTGGCACCCAGTGCCACATCCAGGCTTTGTTAAACACACCCAGGGATGGTGACTCCACCACCTCCCTGGGCAGAACATTCCAGAATTTATCACCTTTCTGTAAAAACCTTTTCCTTGCTATCCAGCCTGTATTTCCCTTGGCACAGCTCGAGGCTGTGTGCTCTGGCTCTGTCAGTGCCTGCAGACAGAGCCCAGCTTTGAGGGGCTGCAGAGCGCTGAGGGCACCCCGAGTCCCCCTTCCCCTGAGCCCTGCCGGGACCTTTCCCTGCTGTCTCACCTGCTCAGGTCCTGCCTGCCCAGCAGCCTGCGGCCGCCCTCGTGCTCAGAGCAGAGGGAGATCAGGGCCAGGGTCTCCCTCTGGATCTGGGCAGTGCCACGGGAGAGCAGCTCTGGCAGCTGGGCACCCACCTCGGCCTGGGCCAGCAGCACACGCTGGTTCTCCTCTGGAAAGGAACAGAAAATCTCTTCAATGTCACTCATTGGCTTCCTCATTTCATTTATTTTTTTTTTTTTTTCAGCATGAATATTTTATTTAAACAGCTGAACCCCCCAAGTCAACACAATATTCTGCATTTCCCCTTTACTGTTGCAGACGTCTTTTCATGTAAAATCCTTCCCTTAGGATTTTTTCTTCCTGAGAAGCTGAGAGGCCTCAGGGACAAAATGTAAGCAATGATTGTCTGCTGCTGTGGAATGCAACAGGTAGATTTTTGATTAGCCCATCTCAGATGTTTATAATTAATGGCCAATCAAGGCCCAGCTGTCTCCGAGACAGCTGCCTTCTGTTATCATTCTTTCTTTTCTATTCTTAGCTTAGCTAAGCTTCTGAGAACCTTTTCTTCTATTCTTTTAGTATAGTTTTAATGTAATATATATCATTAAATAATAAATCAAGCCTTCTGAAACATGGAGTCAGATCTACGTCCTTCCCTCATCCTAAGCCCCCTGTGACCACAGTCACACTTTACCACCCACCCCAGCCCATTTCTCACCCTAAAAACAGAGGCAGGTACCTGCCCAAGCTCTATTGATTGATAATTCTAAATAAATTCAGCTTTCTCTCCTGTAAAACTCTGCTTTTTGCAGGTGTAACTGCTTAAAACAGAGAAAATTGTGCAAGGGGTATTATATCTCAGGAGCAGCAAAAATCACAGGGGATTTACTTCCCACCCCTTGTGTGGATTGGAAATGTTCATAGTGGAAATTCCATCCCGCACCCAACACCTCCTCTGACCTGCAAAATTTGGGTTCCAACCGCTCCTGGATGGATGCAGGTGCTGTGGGAGGGGGGTGGCCATGCCCAGCCCCAGCCCAGAAATGCCAAATGAATCTCTCATTAATTAACAGGGATCGGGGGATGCCAGGGCTTTACCATTGCCAGCACAGGCAGCTTGCCACAGGAGCAGAAGGGAAACGCAGAGCTCCTCCTCAGCAGGGCTTTTGCTCTCTGCACAGAAGGCCCTGGATGAGAAAAGTCAGCTTTGAACAGAGCAAAGGGTGGCTCAAACCATGTGGAATATCCAGGGAATGGGAATTTGGATGTGCTGCACCCCTCAGGTCTGTCTGCAGCCACCACCCAAAATACGGATGGACTAAAAAACCCAAAATATGGAACCTAAAAAGGGCCAGGGGATCCTGGTGCCCAGGCCCAGCTCCAGGGGCTGCAGCCAGAGCCTTCAGCTGCTCTTTCCCACTCAGATTTTCCTACAGAGCTGCTCTCAGCACCAGGGATAGGATAACTGCCCAGACAAACAGACACAAACAGCAAGCCAGGGATTCTCCTCCTGCATCTGAGGCAGCCCTGTCTGTGCCACGGTCAGGCACAAGTGCCTCCATTCACCCACTGAAATCTGGCATTCCACCCTCCTCTGATCAGTCCATCTGCATCCCAAGGGCTGATTCTGTCTCTTGAAAACAATATTGCATTTCCCCGGGCTGGAGCAGCCCTGGGAGAGCTCTCACCCTCTGACAGCCTCGCTGCTCAGGATACTGAAGCCATTGTTTGTCCTGAAGAACGTCTGCCCAGAGCCTGCAAGAGCACACACAAGCTCAGCTGGGCCACAGCCAGGCAGGCTCCTGCTCTTCCTGGGCAGTGCTAAAAGAAAAGGTCACTGCAGCAGCAGCAGCTCTGGGGAAAAACATCTTGGGGAATGGGGGAAAATTCAGCAGGGAGTGAAGGAGGAGTGGTTCTGAAGCTGGAAATTGCTCTGGTTCATGCCTGGTGCTGTTGGGGTCAAGTGAAAGAATTATTATATTATATTATATTATATTATATTATATTATATTATATTATATTATATTATATTATATTGGGAGGCTGAAACAAAATTGGCTTTGTAACTCAATGGGCTTTAACAGAGAATTACAAATATCTACAAATTACAAATATTACAAATGAAAAATATTACAAATGCTTATGAATTACAAATATTTATACACAAATGAGACCCCAGTCCCCAAGGACTCTCATCAGCTCAGCTACAGCATCAGTCTGATGCTAAAAAATGCTGTGAACACCTACTGGCCACACTGAAATACCCACTGTGCCAGTTTTGTGTTTGAAATGCAGGAACAGTTACTGGGATCCTTTAAAACGTGCTGCCCTGCTCTCCTCGGCCTGGGTTACGCCTCCCAGAATTAACGATTAACAAAATGAACATTTTTCAGCAAACTCACGGGCGGTGACAGCTCCTGCCAGCAGGCTGATGGCCCCTGTGTAGTAGGGCAGGTCGTGGCCAGGGCTGGTGATCCTCTGCAGCAGCTCCTGGATGGACAGAGCAGCCACACTGCCAGCCTGGAGCTCCCTCTGTGCCCTCTGCTCCTCCCTCAGCCTCTGCTCCTCCAGCCTGGCCTCCTCCACGCACTCTGCCAGCGTCATACCATATCATATCTCATTCCATAATATTATATTCTATTACATTCTATCGTATGATAAATTAAATATTATATCATTACATACAATACGTATTTCTATATAGAAATATATAATATAATATAATATAATATAATATAATATAATATAATATAATATAATATAATATAATATAATACAATATAAATACATTACATTTTAATGTAATGTAATATAATGTTATATTATATTATATATTTATATATAAATATATGTAGTATATATAATTATATATTATATAATACATAATATGATATAATGTTATATTATATTACATTACATTACATTACATTACATTACATTACATTACATTACCTTATATTACATTACGTTACATTACATTATATTATATTATGTTATGTTACGTTACATTACGTTACGTTACGTTACATTACATTACATTACAATGATGTACTAAAACTACACTAAAGAAAAAGAAAGGAGACATCAGAAAGCCAGGCAGGAATTATAATAAAAACCCATGACTGACCAGAGAGTCTGACACACCTGGGCTGGGATTTGTCATTAATTAAAAACAATTCAAATGTTTTGTAAACAATTCTCCAAATCCCATTTCAGAGGAGCAAAACAGGGAGAAGCTGAAGCTTCCCAGGAGAAGAAATCCTGGCCAAGGGATTTTTCATAAAATATCACAGTGGCAGGAGGTCACAGGGAAACCAAGTGTGCAGGGAAATCCTGCTCCCTCTTCAGCAGAAAACAATGGTGAAATGAATATTTCTCACCTTTAAAGAGGTTTTCCTTCTGGGGATCAATCTGCAGCATCTTCTCATAGCACTGCCTGCACTGCAGGGAGAAAAAAGTGTTCTCAGTTCCAGCTGGAAACAGGAATGAATGATTTCCCAGTCACATCCCAAAGGAATCAGTGATATCAATGATTTCCCAGTCACATCCCAAAGGAATCAGTGATATCAATGATTTCCCAGTCACATCCCAAAGGAATCAGTGATATCAATGATTTCCCAGTCACATCCCAAAGGGCCACAGTCCTTAATAAATGTGGCAAATAAAATTTATGGGGACACAGACGTCAAAACTCAAAAAAGTCAGATATTCTCAGTCCCTACATCTGCCTGCTGTTGCAAACTCAGAGGGAATTTTCCAGTAAATCCCAAGGAGCAAAAAATCAGAGTTCCAGTAGAAAACAGAAACTGAGGCATGAAACTTTCCCTCTCCCTTTCCCCCAAATCAGAGCAAACCATGACCCCAAAATTCCCCCAGCTTACCTCAGAGAAGTGCTGCAGGGCCAGGTGAGCCTTCCCCATGAGGAAATAGGCTTTAAGGCAGTTCTTATTGCACTGGAGTAAACCAGAAATCATTACGAGTTGTCTTTTGAACATTTCAGACTTTCAGTATTTTATTCCAGCATTCTGATTAATTATTATTTATTAATTATTAAGATTATGATTATTAGTAGAGCTGCCCAAAGCAAAGATTAGGGTGTTTGTACCATTTATTAGTGGTGGCTAATGTTTTAATGCTGAATTAATGCCCCCAGGGACCCAAAAATACAGACTTGAGGTGAGGGTGGAAAGCAGGGTTTCCAAACTGTGAATATTTTCCTGTTCATTTGAGTAAAAAATATGGATTTCTGTAAATAATGCTGATTTTAGGGGTCTTTTCCACTTGGCAATTGTGGAATTACCTTTAATGCCCACTCACAGTCACTGATGGCTTTCTCATACTCATGGAGCTTCAGGTAGGCCTGAAAGAAATAAAAAAAAGTCCAGGCAGAAGAACTGGAATCCTTCAAACAATTTCTGCTCGCTGTTGCACAAACACTGGCTGATTAAAAAGAATAAAACGAGGCTGCTAATTGGCCTGGCCATTGATTTGCAGGGTAATTTCCATTCTTAACTTGTCTGCTATCTCCCTGGATGTTCTAATTTAGAATCAATTGAATGGAATTCTAAATTACACACAAACACACAGAGTGTGCAAGGCAAACAGAGACTGCAAGGCAAATATTTCACTCTGCAGTTATAGAAGGGATTCCTGGAAAAGCACTATTGTATATAATATAATATAATATAATATAATATAATATAATATAATATAATATAATATAATACAATATATACTATATATAATATGTAATAGCTAATATATTACATATAATATATAATACATAATATACAATATATAATAATATATAATACATAATACATAATATATAATGTATAATATATAATATGTAATATATAATATAAAATATATAATATATAATATATAATATATAAATATATAATATATAGTATATAGTATATAGTATATAGTATATAACATATATTATACATTATATTATATTACATTATATATTATATATTATATATTATATATTATATATTATATATTATATATTATATATTATATATTATATATTATATATAGTATAATGGTAATATATACAGCTATTATATAGAATATAAATAATATTTATTTTATTTTATTTTTTTATAATAATAAAAATTCAGAGTATTTGAATCAAACTGGGAATTGAGATGATCTTCCCCACCTGCTGTGCAGGAGCAGGGGTTCACCACCTCCAAGGGGTGTAACAGAACAATGTTTTGGGTTTTTACCCTGGCACAGCCCCACAAAACCCAGCCACAAGTGGCTCCTGCCCTGGCACTGACCTGGGCCCTGTTAGTGTAGAGCTCCTGCTTGTCCCTCAGCTTCTCCAGCCCCTCTGAGTACCTCTGGATGGCCAGGGCAAAGTCTCCTGCCCTGAAGGCTTCGTTGCCCTGCTCCTTCAGGGCTGAGAGCAGCACAGTGCATTGAGAACAGCAACAATGTCCACCAATATCTCATTTATTTCATCCCCCAGTGGGACTGAGCAGGCAGAGCCAGGCTCTCCTGCTGGGACAGCCCCAGGGTTCCAGCCCAGCCATTATTTCCAGTATTTCCAATATTTCCATTATTTCCATTATTTCCATTATTTCCAATATTTCCATTATTTCCAGTATTTCCAATATTTCCATTATTTCCATTATTTCCCTGCAACCATTCCCCTTCCAGAGGAAACCTGAGCGTTCCCCTCCCTCCATCTCTAACCAGCACCATCACCAGGAGATCGTGCCCCGGGGTTCCAGCCCAGCCATTATTTCCATTATTTCCATTATTTCCATTATTTCCATGATTATTTCCATTCTTTCCATTATTCCCCTACAACCATTCCCCTTCCAGAGGGAGAACTGAGCGCTCCCCTCCCTCCATCCCAAACCACCTCCACCACCTGATAGCGTGCAGAGCACCAGGAGCAGCAGCTCTGAGGAGCCCTGAGCCTGTCCCAGGGCTCAGACAAGCCCAGCCGTGCCTCCCCCAGCCCCTGGCAGGCATTTCTGGGGCTGCTCTCAGCAGTCACCGTTTGCCAGCTTCTCATTCCTCCTCCTCCTCTGGGCTCGTTCCTTGGCATCCTTCTCCAAAGCTGCCAGGAAGCCATCTTCCAAACAGCAGGGTTGGTGACATTTTAGAGGGGGAAAAAAAAGAGCAAGCTTCATTAAAACAGCGTAAAAACAATAATTCCCAGGGTGCTTGTGAGTAATTTCTTAATAAAAGCCAACACCAAGGGGCCGTTCCAGCAATTAAAGTGGAAGTGGCTGACGAGCTGTCACAGACGAGGATGATGCCAGCCCTGAGGAGCTGAGCACCTGCCTTGCTCCTCTCCAGGCCAAACAAACAGGCTTGTTCCGAAATTCACAATAAAAAGTGTAAAGAGATGAGGAGCCAGAAGAGAACAAGGCTCCCACCTGTGGAAAACACAGCCACGGTGCTGAGACCTTGAGTGTGCCCCTGGAGCTGACTGAATTTTGGCTACAGACGCAAGAAAAGGGCTGGAATCAGCTCTTGCATGAGCTCCATCCCTGCTAAAACTGGTTTTAGAGCTTGGTTTTATTTAGAGAGGAGCAGTGTCCTACCTGCATCTGCTGCCTGCACCCTCGGCGTGCCCTGGAAGAACAGAAACAGGAATTAAATGGTTTGGGAAAAACCACAAATGGCTTGGGAAAGCCAGAAATTGTTTGGGAAAAGCCAGATATGGTTTGGGAAAAGCCACAGCAGCACAGGGACACTTGGCTGGGCTGCACAGAGCCACAGCAGCATCAGGAATGTCTGTGTGCACCTGAAATCCCCAGCCTGACACACAGCAGGAGCACCAATTTGATATTTAATCAAAAAATGGTAAAGATTCGATAAATTCTGGCATTTCTGGGAAGTTCCCATCTGTGTGTTCAACCTGGACTGAGCCCAGCTTTAATTTCAGAGGGAAAAGCCCTTACAGAAGGGTTGATGAGCGTTCTGTTCACCGTGGTCCTGCACTCCTCCTCCTCCTCCTCCTCCTCCTCCTCCTCCCTGCCGGCCCCTTGCTCTCGGAGCCTTTTCTCTGTCTCAGCGATGGCTTTTTCCTGCTCTGCCGAGTCCGGGGACTTCAGCCCTTGCAGCAAATTGGCTAAAAAATCACAGAAAAACCCCAAATAAAATATAGATACACACAGGACTTCAAACGTGGAAGGACCAGGAGTTCAGGTGGCTTTGAAGGCAGTGCTGAGCAGGATGACTTCTACCATAAACCCAAAGAATCCCTGAGTGGTTTGGGGTGGAAAAGACCCCAAAACCCACCCAGTCCCATGGGCAGGGACCTCTCCCATAGACCGGGACGCTCCAGCGTGGCCTTGGGCACTCTGAATAAACAAAAACTTTCCCCGGGCGGATTTTGTGTCACTTTCAGGATCCACCTGCAGTTTCTGCAAACATTAATGAAATCCACAGAAGCCAGCGGCTCTCAGCATCCCGAATAAAGGCGGGAGCCGCTCCGAGCCTCCGGCAAACACCGAACAAACCGAACCGACCGGGGCACAGCGGGATTTGCCCCTTTCCCACCGATGTTCTGCCTTCCTTGGCCCCGCTCCTCCCCTTCCCTGGCTGTCCCCGCGCTGTCCCCGCGATGTCCCCGCTTTGTCCCCGCGCCCCTCCGGTCACTCACTGACATCGTCCACGCGGCGCAGGAAGCGCTGGAAATCCGCCTCGGTGTCCTTGTCACGCAGCATGGCCGGGGGACACCGGGGGGACAGAGAGGGGACAGAGAGGGGACAGAGAGGGGACGCAGAAGGGACACAGACGGGACAAGAGGGGTGACCGAGGGGACACAGAGAGGACACAATGAGACACAGATGGGACACAGAGAGGACACCGAGGAGACACCGAGGGGACACAGAAGGGACACAGAGGGGACACAAACAGGACACCGGAGGACACCGAGGGGCAGCGGGAGCCGCCGGGGCCGGGCTCGAACCCGCGGCGCCGTTGCCAGGGGAACGCGCCCGACGCGGCGCCTGCGGGTGGGCGTGGCGATGCAAACGAGGGGCGGGGTTATGCAAATAAGAACGCCGGCGTTATTCAAATTAACGGGCGTGGTTATGTAAATGAGGCGGTGATTTGGCGGGAAAGCGGCGGGTCCCGGCCGCATCCCGGGGTCATCCCGGCTGGGAAGGGGCTCCGGCAGCACCGAGCGCTCCCCGGGCCCCGTGCCCGCCTTGTGCCCAGCCCAGAGCTCTGGTGCCCCGTCCGGGCCATCCCGGGCACCTCACACCCCCCCCGGGCAGCCCCTGCCCATGGTTCAACCTTTCCATGGAGGAATTCCTGCCCATGCCCAGCCTGAAGCTCGTCCCGATTTTTATGCCAGACTCGGGTTATTTCCCTGTTGCGATGTCCCTGAAAGGCTTCCCGGCTCTCTGCGAGGTGGCGGCGATGGAAGGAATCGGCCACGGCAGGGAGCCCGAGCACCGCGGAGCTGCGATGCCCGGGATGGCCATTCCCGGTAAAACCTGCCCGGGATGGTCATTCCCGGTACGTTCCCGACACAGGTTTATCCCGAGATGGCCATTCCCTGCACCCGCTCATCCCGGGATGGCCATTCCCGGTACACAGCAATCCCGGGATGGCACATTCCGCACAGGGACAGGGACAGCTCAACCTAAGGCTGCTGCGGCTCCGGGAGCCGCCAGCCCAGCCGCATCCACTGCCCCGTTCCCCCATCCATCCTCAGAAGCCGGAGACGGAATCCTGAGTGCCAGAGAGGTGCTGAGCTCCGCAGGCAGCCAGAGACCCCCATCCCTTCCACCCCCTGGCTGTAGGAACAGCCGGGATATCCCTTTTCCTTGTAGGAACACCAAGGATACCCCTTTTCCTTGTAGGAACAGCCAGGATACCCTTTTTCTTTGTAGGAACAGCCACGACATCCCTTTTCCCTGTAGGAACAGCCACGACATCCCTTTTCCCTGTAGGAACAGCCACGACATCCCTTTTCCCTGTAGGAACAGCCAGCATACCCCTTTCCCCTGTAGGAACAGCCACCATATCCCTTTTCCCTGTAGGAACAGCCACCATATCCCTTTTCCCTGTAGGAACAGCCAGCATATCCCTTTTCCTTGTAGGAACAGCCAGCATATCCCTTTTCCCTGTAGGAACAGCCAGCATATCCCTTTTCCCCCTCATGCCCCAAACCAAACAGTTCCTGTCCCTCCCCTCACTGCCATCAGCTCTGCCCACACCACCCTCCACCCTCCAAAAAAAGATTTTTCCCCTCTAATGAAGCTGTTTCCAGCCCAGTGTCCAGTTAAAAACACCCACGAGGCCATAGCTGGGGCAGTAGGATGCTAGGGAATTTGGGGTTTGTTACCCCACAAAACCTGGGGAACAAAGCCACACAGAGCAGTGAATGTGGACAGGGAGAGGCACCTTTAGCCTCTGAATACTTCAAAAAGCCCTTAAAATGATGCTCTGAAGCTCATGCACGATATTCAGATACTGCTATCTGATAAAAGGCCAGATAATGGTGATTTCTAGAAGGGATGAGAGAAAGAGCACAAAAATCTCCCTCCAGCCCCCAGCCCCACTCAGACTTACCCCAAATTCAGCCCAGGGGAAAAGGAGCCACACTCAGCCAAGGTGACACTGCCAGCCAGGTGCCATGGCCTTAACAGAGGGAGAGACGAGGGAAAATTACAATTAAATGGAAATTAAAAGATCTGAGGGTTGAGAAAACGGCTGAAGAAACACAAAGATCTAAAATAAAGGATCTGTCAGTGGTTTTGCCACTGAGAAAATCCCTTTGCACTTCTCCGGGAGAAGAGGGAGGAACCCCAGAGCTCCTCCAGGCCCAAAGGGGGCAGCGGGAGCCAGGAAAGGCAGGGAGGGCACAGCTCCCACAGGGACCGGGGGATTGAGGGGCTCTGAACCCAGAAAGGGAAACCCCAAATCCCCAGGGGCAACCCCAAGCCCCCCTCCAACCCCAACCAGGGAATTGGTGCTTCCCCACTTGGAAGAATTGGTGGTTTTTACATCAAATGGTTGGGGACTTAAAAAGCTCCTTTTCAGCTGAATGGGAACTTCTGTGTGAGAATCAACTCTGGTTTGCCCAAATTGATGAAGGTGAGACAACCCTCCCCTCCCCAAAACCCCCAGAGTAAAAAAATTAAAGTTGGGCATTTGGGCAATTTTTATCTAGGATTTAGAAAAAAAACCAATCAAGACTTTAAAATTAATTAATTGAATGAATGAATTACATTCAAACCTCTTTAAGTTCAGGCACCCAATTCAGGCTGGGCAGAGGTCACCTCTCACATCCAACACTCAATCACCCTTTCCACAGCCAGGCAACACAAAAGTGCCTTTTTGGGGGGAAAATCTTCCCAGTAGCTGTGAAACTGCATTTCTGTGTTTGCTATCTCCAGGAAAGATGTAAATAAATGTGGAGGCACAAAGAAATAAACTTGCAAGTGGTTTTGGTGCCACTGTGGTGGGAAGAGGAGCAGGACCAAAGAAGGGCAGACTGCAGGCATCAGTTTTTTTTTTTTTTTTTGTAGTTTTTATTTGAACACAGTATTCTGACAGAATGCAAAGTCAAAATCCTCAGTTAGTATCAGTATTTACACCAGTGAGAATGGGGATAAAGGTGGAGTCGATGTTTCACTCGGTAAAAAGATTTTTTGTTTTTTTCTTTTTTTAACAAGATAGAAGGCCCCCAAAAGTAGGGAATGCTGGGGAAGGATGGCCATGGAGGGGCTGAGAACAACTATCAAAACAGCCTGGTGGTGAAGGACGTGGGGTTTGAAGGCTCCATAGAAAAGTGTGAAAAGAAAACGCCACTCGGGAAGCTGACGGGCGGGATGCACTATTGTCACCTGTACGAATGGTGCAGCACGAGAGAGATGGGACAGCTCCTGTGACACTGGGGACAGCCAGGGGGCAGGGCCACCTACCCTGGGATGGAGACATGGAGCAGCCACGGCAGTGCCACCAACCCTGGGATGGACATTTGGAACCACAGCAGTGCCACCAACCCAGGGATGGAAATATGGAACCATAGCAGTGTCACCAACCCTGGGATGGAGACATGCAGCTGCCACGGCAGTGCCACCAACGCTGGGATGGACATTTGGAACCACAGCAGTGCCACCAACCCCAGGGATGAAAATATGGAACCACAGCAGTGCCACCAACCCAGGGATGGACACACAGAGCCACAGCAGTGCCACCAACCCCAGGGAAGGAAACATGGAACCACAACACTGCCACCAACCCCAGGGATGGACACACAGAGCCACAGCAGTGCCACCAACCCCAGGGATGGACACACAGAGCCACAGCAGTGCCACCAACCCCAGGGATGGACACACAGAGCCACAGCAGTGCCACCAACCCCAGAGCAGCCGTGTCAGTGGCGAGGGGTCACTGAAGGAGCTGCTCCCTCCTGAGTTCGCTCCATCCACCCCAAACCAGAGCTTTGGGATGGAGGGGACATTAAAGCCCAGCCAGTGCCACCCCCAGGCTGTCACTGGGTGTTGGGGTGGGCTCTGAGCTGTCCCCTTTTGGGACAAACACCAGCCCAGGTGGGGCAGGTCCCCCCGTGCCCACCTGGCAGGGGCTGCTGGAGGTCCCTGGGCAGGTTTGGGGTGTGGTTCCTACCAAAGCTGCTCAGCTCTGGGGGTTACAGCACACACAGGTGACAAAGCAGCCAGAACTGGGCACAAAAAGGGACAAACCCACGGGGATGGAGGCACTGCTGCTGCCCAGCTGGGTTATGGACTCGTTTCTTTGGGGAAAAGAAAGGAATCCTGGGGGTCAGGGACACTGCTGTGGGGTGTCACCGGGCTGGCCTTGGGGACGAGGCTCCATCCTGCCCAAAATCTGCCAGGACGGGCGGGGCAGCCTCAGCTGCACCCCCTGAGCCCTCCCTGGGGTCCCAGGAGCTGAGCAAAACAAAACCAAAAACCCCACAGTGAGCACAGGACAGAGCACTGATCCTCACAGCTGGAATGGATCCTCACAGCTGGAATGGACAGAGCACTGCCCCCCACAGCTGGAATGGACAGAGCACTGATCCTCACAGCTGGAATGGACACAGCACTGCCCCCCACATCTGGAATGGACAGAGCACTGATCCTCACAGCTGGAATGGATCCTCACAGCTGGAATGGACACAGCACTGCTCCCCACAGCTGGAATGGACAGAGCACTGCCCCCCACATCTGGAATGCTGGATGCACTGGAACAGAGGGAACATTCCCAAGGAACACACAGACACAGCCTCCACACCCCTCCTCAGCTTGCTCCTCTCAGTTAAAGGCTTCTGCTCTTTCTAAGAGTTGTTCTCTTTCACTTTTTTGTTTTAAATTAATTTCCTGAATGTTCGTTTCTCATTTTTGTTTCTCAAATCTGAACTAGCGCTACACCTTCCACATCCAAACTATGTTGAAGCTTTTATTATTTCAATACTATGACAAAAAACACGGTTCACACTAAAATAGTCACGCACCCACAGTGCACAAGCTTGCAGATCTAAAGTAGAATTAAAAAAAAAAAAAAGAAAATAAAAGGGAAAATAAAATAAAAATTAAAAAAAAAAAAAAAAAAGGAAATAATACCCAAAACCCCAACAGGAGGAACATCTCTATACAATGGGCTGGTCTCTCCCTACACTCCTCTGCCTTCCTTCTGCTCAAAGCTCCTTTTCACCCCCAAATCTCAGTGTTGCTTCACGATTCCTGGTAATAAATCCCATTAATCAGCTCTCCCACCCCAAATCTCAGTGTTGCTCCACAGTTCCTGATAACAAACCCCATTGATCAGCTCCCCCATCCATAATTTGATTTTTCAGGTGCTGCCTCAGCCCTTGCCCAGGGATGGTCCTGGCACAGAATTCCAGCCCCTGCTCCTGATTCCAGCTGGGTCCTGCTGGAGCTGGAGCTGCAGAAGGGTCTGGGGTCTGCCCAGCACCTGTGGGGAAAAGATCTTTGCTTTTGGGTTTTAGTTCTAGGGTCAGAGGACACGGTATTTACTGAAACTGGAATTGACTGAAATGGGGATTTTCTGAAATTGGTGTTTACTGAAATTGGGAATTACTGAAATTGGTATTTTCTGAAATTGGTGTTTACTGAAATTGGGATTTTCTGAAATTGGTGTTTACTGAAATTGTTATTTACTGAAATTGGGATTTTCTGAAATTGGTGTTTACTGAAATTGGGATTTTCTGAAATTGGTATTTTCTGAAATTGGTGTTTACTGAAATTGGGATTTTCTGAAATTGGTGTTTACTGAAATTGTTATTTACTGAAATTGGTATTTTCTGAAATTGGTGTTTACTGTTTACTTCTTTGCGATTTTCTGAAATGGAGATCTTCTGAAATTGTTATTTACCAAAACTGGCATTTTCTGAAATTGCTATTTTCTGAAACCGGAATTTGCTGAAACTGGAACTGACTGAAATTGGGATTTTCTGCAACTGGAATTTTCTGCCCTGATCAGGAGGGATCGATTTGGTCACACACCTGAGCCCAGACCAGCCCACGCTGCCCAACCTCCCTTGTGCCCCTCGGAGCTGCGGGAGGGCTCTGTGAAGGAAAGGGGAGAATGTCCTAAAAAAGCAGAGATGAGATTTCTCTTATGCAGTCAGGCCCAGGTCCAGCGAGGGACTTCAAACTAAATTTAAGCACAGAAAGGATTTTCCCCAGCAACTCCCTGAGCCCACGCAGATCTGGGGATTGCTGGCTAAAGCCCTTGACTGGTGGCAAGAGGTTTGAACACCCCCACCCCCCAAAAAAACCCCAAACCAAACCCCAGCATTGCTTTTCTTCTTACTCCAGTAAGAAATAATAATAATAATAATAACAATAATAATAATAATAACAATAATTAAGAAAAGAGAAAAAAAAGGGGAAACGACTACTGTAAACATCCATGGTTGAAAATGTCTCCCTTTGCAAAGCAAGCATGCTGCTACCCTAGTGTCTACAGGACTGGATTGACTGAAAAACCAAAAAAAAAAAATAAAAGGAAAAAAAAAAAAAAGGCAGCTATTTTACACATCCATTTCAACACAACAGAAGTTAAAAAAATATCTGTCAATTGTAAACACTGGAAAGAACCAAAGTTGGCCAAAACAAACAAAAAAAAAAAAAAACTGAACGTAAAATTGGAAAAGAAATGTAGAGTCTGAATACTGCAAATTGAAATACATCCCCCAAAGCTGCAATTTTGGCATTCTTCCTAAAAAATAGATAATAATAATAATAATAAACCCCAAATAAAGGTCTAACGTGGCGAGCAGGATTCAGTCACAAAGAGCTCGAGACACTTTGCATACTGACCAGATACAAGGTGAACAGAAATTATAACTTATTTATGAGGCTTTACATATTTCAAACTCGACTGAAAAGTATAAAAATAAATTGTGGACTTTGTTCTTTAAGCACCAGCTGTGCCCAGCAGCACAGTGGTTATCTCTGCTATACTAACAAAGGAAACAACAGGGTCTCTTTTCTTTTTTTTTTTTGTCTTTTTTGTGGGTTTTTTTGTGTCTAGGACTACTTGATTTTTAGCTTCCCAACCACACTGCAACCAGCATTGCAATGTTTGCCTGTTTGAATACACACAGGGCCAGCTGAGCCCTGATTTGGTGATGGGTTTAACCCTGTTTTTAACATGTTTTACTTTTTAAAAGCAAGTGCACAACGAATAGAACCTTTCTAGAAATCTCAAAGAAAGCAAAAAATAGAAATCAAAATTAAAAAAAAAAAAGAGAAGAAGAGAAAAAAATAAAAAAAGAAAAGGAAAAAAAGAGACATTCCCTCCCTCCCCCCATTTATGCATTTTTCTGGTTGGTTTGTTTGTCTTTCTTTTTTAAAAAAAGGCAACAGACACTAGAGGAATGAGATGGGTGTGTGGGTTGTGATTTCAATGCTCGGGTGAAGGTTTCTGCCGTCCCCTCTGGTGCTGATCATGCTTTGCTCTCGCTCTCCTTTGTTTGTGTGGCTTCGTTGGGCGCCGTCTTCGCCTCCGCCGCGGGGCTCTTCCTGTCCTGCACGGCGCCCTTGTCCTCTGCTGGCATTTTCCTGGGGAGAAGCACCACAAGGACAGGCTTTAGGGCACAGAAACACAGCTGGGCTGAGCTACCACGGCACAGGGAGCACATCCCTCCATGGGAAATGGGAGAGCATTTCCTGATGCAGGGGGGTAAGGGGAGCCCAGCTCAGCTCCCCACCCTGCTTCATTCGGGTCTAGGTTAACGTTTTCTGGCTTGCCCTGCTCTGCTGCAGGGGTGCAGAATGAGCAGCAAGGAAAGCTCCCCCAGCTGCAGGATTTGACCTCAGCACCCCAAGTCCCTGACAATTCAGCAGCAAGGAGAGCTCCCCCAGCTGCAGAAGGATTTGGCTTCAGCACCCCAAGCTAAAGCCAAATTGTCAGCTTGCTCCTCTCAGTTAAAGGCTTCTGCTCTTTCTAAGAGCTGTTCTCTGTCTCTTTTTGTTTTAAATCAACTCCTGAATATTTATTTCTCATTTTTGTTTCTCAAATCTGAACTAGCACTACACCTTCCACATCCAAACTATGTTGAAGCTTTTGTTATTTCAATACTATGACAAAAAACACGGTTCACACTAAAATAGCCACGAAATTCAGCAGCAAGGAAAGCTCCCCCAGCTGCAAAAGGATTTGGCCTTAGCACCCCAAATTGGCATTCACCGGAATTGAGATTTTCTGAAATGGAGACCTTCTGAAATTGGTATTTACCAAAACTGGTGTTTTCCAAAACTGGAATTTGCTGGAACAATCTGGAATTTGCTGACAATTCAGCAGCAATCCCACTTTTTGTGTTGCTGTGGGAAGCCATTCCTGAAACCCCTGTGATGCTGGAGAAAGGGGAACACAGAGGACAGGAATTCTGCCACAGACTTCTCCACCCTCAGAGGTGACAACTGCCAGCCCAGCCAGGTCCAACATCTGCAGCACAGCTGGGACCCCCAGCCCCAGGTGTGGTTTTCTCTCCCCTGCCCAGCTCAGGGCGCTCCCATCTCAGCCAGGCTCACACTGCCCAGCTTGGGGACAGCTCCAGAGCCCCCAGGGCTGCCAGCCCTGCCCAGGGCACTGCTGCTGCCCAGCCTGACCCTGAGCGAGCCCTGAGGCTCCTCTGACCTGCAGGAGATGGCATCACTGACCTGCAGAACCTCAGCACTCTGAGGAGAGCTCTTTACACCAAACTCAACTATTTCTGCTCTTCCTTACCAAACGATAGCCCAGGACAGACAAAGCTGCCCAAGAGCCTGAGGAACAACAACAATTAATTTATCTCTGCTCAATTCCCAGCTCCCTGTCCCTGCCTCCCTGGCACAGCCTCTCCTGCTCTCCTCTGGCACCTTCCAAGCCAAGGTGGGCTCTCAGGTGAGTTGGTTGGCTAAGGGAACAGTGAGATCAGTCAAGAGAACACCCAACAGAGGACACAGCACGAGCACCAGGGCACGAGGGACACAGCACACAACCAAGACAAGAGTAAAGGCGGCCGTACTCGGTCTTTGCGGGGGCAGAGCTGTCTGCGGCGGCAGCAGCAGCCTCGGGGGCTTGCCCACCAGCCCCGCCGGCAGCAGGAGGAGAAGCAGTGCCAAGAGCTGCAAAAACATCCTTGGCAAGGTCAATGTCTGGTGGCTTGAAGGTCCCTTCGTCCATTTTAAAGTCCCCGTTCTGCGAGGGGTTGGCGGCGCTGCCCGCGGCCGCCTCGCTCTTCGCGCCGCTCGGGTTCTTGGGGGTCTCCGCCGGGCTCTTCACTGAGCTGGGCTGCACGGGCTCCTTCTCGGGGCTCTTGGCCACCTCCTGCTTGGCCTCGTTGGGAGCTGCGGGGCCCGTGAGGCCGGGGGTGCCCGCCTTGCTCGCGGCCGGGGCGGCGTCGGCGGCGCTGGGGCTGAGCACGGCCTGCCCCGGCAGGACACTTGAGGATAAATTACTGGCGGCCGGAGCAGAGCTGGGGGTGTCGCTGAGATCCACCAGAGGGGCCACTTTGGGGGTGGAGGAGGGCGTCGGTGACGCCGCCGAGGCGGCGGCCGTGCCCTTGGCCGGGGTGGCCTGGCCGGGAGCCGCGGCGGCATCGGGAGCCCCCGCGGGCGGCGGGGCAGCGCTGGAGGTCAGCGTGGTGCTCTCGCTCGTGGGGCTGTTCTGGGCAGTGGCAAAGGTTTCAGTGATAGTGTCAGAGTTAGTGGTGCCCGTGGTGACAGAAGGCAGCATGTCCTCCACGGTGGCCGCGGTGTCGGCGGGGTGCCTGCGAGGGGGACACGGGGACGAGAGAGAGAGAGAGAGAGGGAGAGGGAAAGAGAGAGAGAGAGAGAGACAATGAAGGCCTGAAACGACAGCAGGGAGAGGGGCAGAGAGGGAGAGAGGACAGCACACACATGTGACAGGAGGGGGACTCGGGAGCAGAGACGTGCAGAGGTCAGACATGCAAAGGGAGCGAGGCTGGGATGGCTCAGGATCATCAGGAAGAGAAAAAAGCCAAGAGGACGTGACCTGCAGGGATGGTTTGTTCTCGTGGAGTGCTTGGGATCCTGTCAGCTTGCAGAGACTCTCCTCACCTAAAACTCTCCTCTCAGCCTGTCCTGAGCTCTCCAGGCAGCTCTGCCACCCCCTGAGCCTGCAGCCCTGTGCCACCAACACAACACAGTCCCTGCATGGGACCCTGGGTCCAGCCCCACACCTCGTCCTGTCCTGCTGCTGCAGGTTTGTCTGAAGTCCCCATAAACCCAAACTCCGTCCTCACACACGAATGCAGACTCAGCTCCCAGCTCTCTCAGGATGCTCAGCCCTGCTGTGACTCCACATCCATGCCCAGCTCCTGGGGAGGATCTCTCCCCACGGGTTCAGGCTCTCACCCAGCACTGCTGGGGCAGGTTTTGCTCTGGATCCTTTGCAGATCCTGGACAGTGCTGGATCTCCACACGGGACAGAGCCTTCCAGCAAACACTGCTTCCTTCCCTTCCCTTGCAGTGCTGGGAACAGCAACCACTGCGGCTTGACAGGAGGCGCTTCTTCACTGGCATGTGGAGATTTTACCTTTCTTCCTCTCCTGCTGCCCTAACTGCTGCTGCTGAGGGGCTGGGGCAGCTGGGGGCAGTGCAGCGCCCCTGTGCTAGGGCTGCCTAAGGCCACATACTCTGGCTCTGTCAGCGGGGTGGTCTCGTTGGGCTCCGTGTGCTTCCCCCCGTCGTGGTTGGGGGTCCTCTCCTCCTCCGTGCGCACCTCCACGATGGGCTCCTTGGACTCGTCCTTCCTGCAACGAGGGAACGGCAAGGGGAGTGATGGCTGCTCCTGCAGGGACAGCCACGCATGGACACGGCCACGGCCAGACACAGCCAGACACAGCCACAGGCACCATGGCCACAGCCAGGCACAGCCATGGCCAGACGCAGCCACAGACCAAGCTGGGAATGCTCCTGGGGTCACTGATCCTTCAGCACCCAGCATGGAGCTCCACTGGTGTCCAGCACTGGGATGTCCAGAACTGGGGTGTCCAGCACTGGGATGTTCAGAACTGGGATGACTGGAATGTCTGGGATGTCCAGCACTGGTATGACTGGGATGTCCAGTTCTGGGGTGTCCAACACTGGTGTAATCAGCACTGGGATGACTGGAATGACTGGGATGTCCAGAACTGGGATGTCCAGCACTGGAATGTCCAGCACTGGGGTGTCCAGAACTGGGAGTCCAGAACTGGGATGACTGGGATGTCCAGCACTGGAATGTCCAGAATTGGAATGACTGGGATGACTGGGATGTCCAGCACTGAGATGACTGGGATGTCTGGCACTGGGATGTCCAGCACTGAGGCCACCTATTTGATGGCTACCAACAGGAACCAGACAAAACCCCAGAGGAACAGCTCCAAACCCACCTTCCTGCCAGCCCCAACAGAGCACCAGCCCCTTCCCCACAGAGCCGAGGGTCCCCTCCCTGAGGCAGCTCCTTTGCTGCCCCTGGGGCTCAGAGGGGGTCCTGGGGGCACACAGGGGAGGGTTTTGGGACACAAAAGGAGGTTCTGGGGTCAGTACTCACGAGAAGGCCGCCTTGCCCTCCTCCATGTCCTTGCCCTTGGCCCCCGGGCCGGACTTGCCGCACATGTTGACGGCGATGCACATGAGCAGCCCACACTTGTTCAGGAAGTAGCAGGTGACATCCACGGCCACCAGCAGCGCCACAAACACCACCACGAGGATGCCAATGATGGCAGCAGTGCCCAGGCCCGAGGCAGGGCTGGTGCTGGCTTCAGACACCGAGGGAGAGAACAAGAGAAGGCGTTCGGGTTAAAATCTGGGGTTTCGGGGCTCACACTTGGCTGCACTAAGTTGCTTTTTTAGAATTCCACCCCCTGTACCAGCCATGTAATAACCAGGGCTTCATCCCACAGAGAGTCTGCCCGAAAGGATGGCACTGATGGGGCCTCTCCCATCCCTGATGGGATGAAGCCTGGGAAGCAAAGAGCACAATCCCTGCTCTACACACAAGACAGGGCTCCTGCTTCCCTCCTCCTCCTCCTCAGGAGGAAGGTCCAGAGTGGCCCTGGCCCTGCCCAAGGAGCAGGGAAAGCAAAGGCCAGGCTCTGCAGCAGGGTTTTCCTGGTGGGGCACAAATCACTGGGGGATGCTCAGGGCCGACAAGCTCCTGAGAAGGTAAAACTCAATCAAAGCCCTCCCTGGAGCTCAGGAGCTCTCCAGAACCTGCTCATGGCTCCCCAGCCTCTCACCAGCCCAGCCCCTGGAGCCCCAAACCCTTGGGAGCTTTGCTCTGCAGAACCCCAGCAGAGCCCCTTGATCCCCTTAGCCCCATTTATGTTGAATTTCACAGGTGAGAAGACCCTTCCCAGGGCTTGGAGAGAGCCACAGCCCCTGCCATGCATTTCTTTGGTTCAAAACAGGAGGCAGAGAGGTGTTGTTTCATTTGGTGACCCCGAGATGGATCGAGGGATGCAGATTCCAGCAGGAAAAGTGCAGAAAAGCCACAGTGAGGCACCTGAGGGATCACAAGCCCAGCCCCTGGTGACAGAACACGGTCCCACAGGCAGCAAGCTGCAGGATGACATGGTGACAGGGACCCACCACACCCTGCAGGGAGTGAGGAGGGCAGGGATTTTGGGATTTTCCCCTTTGGGGGTGCCCAGGATCCCTGCAGGGATGATTCCATAATTCAGCTGAGCTGTGTCACCCTCCCATCCACGCCCTGTGTGGGCCAAGGGGCCCATCCAGGATCAGCCTCCCCTGGGTGCCCCAGAGCTGCAATTCCCCCCTTGTGGACAATTCCACTCACGCCACAGCGCTGCTCCTTGCCTCCTCTCCCCTCCCCAGCTTTTCCAGGAGCTGTGACCCCCAAATTCCTGCCCTGACAGGAGCCCCTGTGCTCCCCCAGAGCCTTGGGCAGGCACCAAAGCCCCCCAAACCCCCAGCCCTGCTGCCCTAAGCCAGGAGGAAGAGGAGGATGGAGCTGGGGAAGCAGGGCAGGCCTGCAGGGGAATGTCCCTGTTCTTGTGCTATTCTGGGATTTTACACCTCGAGCCAAGGAAACTGGGCCAAGGTAATTGCCTGCAATTTGGGTTTCTGGGCTGCTAAGGGAGCCCTGCAATTTGCAGGAACTTTCCAACCTTTACCATTAGCTGTGGTTTCAGAAATCCCAACTCGTGGCATGAATTGAAATTCCAAACTTTCCAGGGACTGGCATAAGGGAACATAATATAAAAATCCTCCACAGCCTCATGGACTTGGGAGGCTCTTGGTGCTTTTCATTTTCCTTGTAAAGGGATTTTGCTGCTCCTACAAAATGACGGAATCATAGAGGAGATTACTCTTTTCACAGACTGTCCCATCTGATTAAATTAAATTGATCTCCAAATACTTCCTGGAGCCATTCCCTCCATCCTGTAGCTGGATTTATGTTGTATTTATGAAACTGATATTTAGACATCCCTAAAGGGTTTGCTGGGGCCTAAAACAACTCTGTGTACAAAATAAATGTATAAGTAAATTAAGAAATAAATGTATAAATAAATAATGTATAAATAAATGTATAAATAAATAAAGACATGTATAAATAATGTGGAGCAGCTACTCACACTGTGTGTGTGAAATAAATGTAATAAATTGATGTTGGACATTTCTGACCTGATCCACATTTAGCCCTTCCATTAATCCCCTTCTGCCATTCTCAGGACATGGAGGAATAACATTTCCACCAGTTAAACAAGGAAACACAAACCATTAAAGAACTTCTGGAGTCCTTAATTCTAAAGAAGTGAAGAATTTATTAATTACAAATTATGTTTTCCAATGGAAAATGAGCTTCCTGCGAGACTGGCTTTTCTAACCCCCCTCATTTCACAGTGCACAGGAAAACCACGCAGCAGTTTCAATTTCTGCCCAGAACCTGCCCTGACAGAGAGAGCTCAGCTGTGTCCCCCTGGGCTGGGGGGTCACTACACAATGTCAGACACAAACAGGGCGGGGAGAGGCAGTGGGACTGCAGGCACGGCCAAGGCCCTACAGGATTTGGCAAAAGGAAGAAGGAGGAGGGACAAACCAAACAAAAATCCTCTCTGTAGCCAGCAGCGCATCCCAGGAGAACAGCTCTTTGTTCCCTTTGCAGGGGGATTTTCAGGGCTGTTCCCCCAGCCCACCCTGGGGACAAGGACCCTGCTCTCCGGGGACAGAAATCCACATCCAAACCCAGTGAGTGAGCTCCCAGAGCCTGGGGACGAGGATTCTGCTCTCCAGGGACAGAAATCCACATCCAAACCCTGTGAGTGAGCTCCCAGAGCCTGGGGGGCTGGCCTGGGGATTTGGGGATGGGGATTTGGGATTTCCCAGAGCTGCCCTGGATTCCTGTGCATTCCATCAGAGCTCTGCTCCTTCCTGCTCTGGGAATCCCATCCCAGCCCCTCTCCACCTTCACAAGGAACAATTCCTTCCCAAAACCCCACCTAGCCCTGTCCTTCATCAGTCTGAAGCCATTCCCCCCTTCCTGTCCCTCCATCCCATGGAAATAATCCCTCTCCCTTTTTCTTCCAGCTCCTCCAGGTCCTGCAAGGGGCACTGAGGTCACCCCAGAGCTTCTCCTCTGCAGGCTGAACACAGGGTGACACCAAAATCCTTTCCTGGATAAACCACACCCTGCCCCAAAACACAGGGTGACACCAAAATCCTTTCCTGGATAAACCACACCCTGCCCCAAGTGCCCACCCCATCCCAGCAGAGCCAGGAGAAGCTGTTTTTAAAACCTTTTAGGTAAAACCTTCTTTTTATCCCCCAGAACCCTGGAGGTGCAGGCACCTGCAGCTGCTCCTGGTGAGCAGGACATTCCCAAACCTTCCTGCCCACAAAAACAGCCAAACGGTGCTCTGAGAAACAGCTCTGGGAATGTGGAGGGGCTGCAGCAAACTGGGAATCCTGCAGGGCTCTGCAGCCCCTCACACACACAGGAACTGCAGGCAGGAAAATCCCAGTGCTTGAGCATCCTCTGCTTCCACATCTGAGCCTCTGCCTCCTCTGTGGCTCTTCCAAAAACTCTATTTAAATTTCACTTTACTCACACCAAGGGCCTGACAGATCTCTGGTACCTGGCATGCTCCAAATCTGCACAGATCAGTGCTGAAACCCCAGTTCTGCTCCTCATTTTATCCAACAGAAAGAAGCACTTTCTGTCTGTAATCCATGCTGCCTGGGCTCCTGGCTGCTGTGGCGTTTGGGATTCATTTCAGCCACACTAAAGGTGCCACAGAGAATCCTGAGCCCTTCCCAGGGACAGAACCCCCCACAGGTGCGGCTCTCTCTCCACACCAACCTCACAAAGTTACAGAGATCATTTTAATAGCTGTGATTTTGGTGAGAAACATCTCCGCCTCTGTGGATTAGGGGGAAACCCACAAAAAGCTGATTTCAGACCTACAATGAGCTCAATTAATGCAGTTAGAGGGCAAATCACACCAGTTCTTAGTATCAGGATTATTTTGCTGCACTTCAGCAAACTCCAAAGCTCTAACAAAGAGTCTACACTCTACAGCACTGGAAATGAGGGGGTTTGGAATAAAAAATAAACCTACAGGCTTCTGTGTGTGACACCTGCATCAAGTTTGCATTTCCAATCCAGACAGGAAAGTTCCAACACAGCAGAGCAGAGAAGGCAGAGCCAGACACGAGTGAGGGCAGGATTCTGTCAGGAGATGAACCCCACCCAGCTGAGAGGCTTTGAGACATTCTGGTTTTAGGAGAACCCTGATTTTAGGACAGCATCAGATGGGATGGATCTCCCATCCCAATGGACTTCATATCCCAATGGATTTCCTGTTCCAATGGATCTCCTATCCCAATGGAATTCATATCCCAGTGGAGTTCATATCCCAAATTTCCTATCCCAATGGATTTCCTATCCCAATGGATTTCATATCTCAAATTTCCTATCCCAATGGATTTCCTGTTCCAATGGATTTCCTATCCCATTGAACTTCATATCCCAATGGATTTTCTGTTCCAATGAATTCCTGCCACAATGGATTCCATATCCCAACAGATTTCCTGTTCCAATGGATTTCATATCCCAAATTTTCTGTTCCAATGGATTTCCTATCCCAATGGATTTCCTATCCATGGATTTCCTATATCAATGGATTTCCTGTTCCAATTGATTCCACATCCTAATGGATTTCCTGCTCCAATGGAATTCCTGTTCCAAAGGATTTCCTATCCCAAAAAGATTTCCTATCCCAATGAATATCATACCCCAATGGATTTCCCATCCCAACGGATTTCCCAAAAATTCATTAGGGTTGTTGTGTCAAGTTTTTTGGGGTTTTTTTGGGGGGTAGGGTTGTTTTTTATTATGGGTGGGGAATTCTGTTTTTTTTTTTCAAAGAAGCAATGCAAAAATCATCTGAATTTTGTCCAAGGGGATTCCCAGTATTTGATACCAAAGATGGCTCTGCTGCACCAGTTCAGCCCAGGGACTGATGCTGCCACACCCACAGCTAGCCAGGAAGATGATTAAGGATCAGTAATTACAACTCTGCTGCTCAGCTCACTCCATCCCAGCCAAGATTTCCTGTCAGGACAGCAAGGAAAGGGATCTGTGATAGCACAGCTCTGGAAATCCACTGGCACTGGGTGTGCCCATGGGCTGGGGGTGCCCAGCCCCACCCTGCACACCAGGGACGGACAAGGAGGAGGAGGAGGAGGAGGAAGAGCAGCAGTGGGATCCCAGCAGATGTTTATGGTCAGAGCAGCACGGCAGGAAAACCTTCCAGACATTTGGATCCACATGCAAAAGCCCCCAGAGACATGTGGGCAATCAGCAGGATGGCCTCTGACAAATCTTCTCTTTCTTTTTACAGTCTGTGGGTTTGTGGATGGGGCCTCCTTTTGCACAAGATCAGCACCAGATGTGCAGAGAAATCAGTAAAAAGCAGGATCTTAAAGGCTTTCAACATTGCACCTTCCTTTGATGAAAACAGCAAGCAAACAGCACAAAACAAAATCTTTCTTTACATCCATTTAAAAGGGCAAATTCATTACAAGTAACAAAAAAAAGTTAAAGAGAAAAAAACTTGGCTTAAACCTTTTTTCCTTGTTACAAAATACTGACTCTTTCAAATTAAACATTTTTTTTTAAGTTCTGTGTTTCTTTTTTTGTTTGTTTTTCTCTGAACTGACACGATCCTCTGAAGCAAAGTTATCTCCTTCCACACCTTGGTGGGACCCAGGCCTTCCCAAGCAAATATTGCTTTATTCGACTCTTTTTTTTTGTTTTTGAAAGTTTCTAACAGAGCAAAAGCAGAGTCACTGCAGAGAGAAGCAATGAGACAAAGGAGGACGACGCTGATGGACTTCCCAAGGTCGCTGCAGGTGCCAGACAATGGTTCCCAGGAGGGGGGATATGGTTGTTTGAAAAACAAATTTGGTGCATGTGGCAAGCGTGGATGTTCCCCGTGAGATCCAAGGTGACCATGGATGACAGACATAGGAAAGGAGTTGGGGGAAAAGGGAGAGGGGAGGGAAAGGAAGGAGGAGAGGAAGAAAAAAAGAAAGAAAGAGAGAGAAAGAGAGAGAGAGAGAGAAAGAGAGAGAGAAATAGATAAAAAAAATTAGGTCATAAATACAGAAAACATAAGAATCAAAGGTTTAATTTAATCTCGTAAATTAAAATGGCTCAGGGTTCAAGGAGCAGCACATTCAGCACAAAAGGGGCAGAAGCTCAGCAAAGCCCAAAGCTGCAGAGCAGGGTCCAAGGCAGGGCGGGGAGGGTGGGGAGTGCAGGCAAATGAGATTCAAATGAGATTAAAATGAAGGGACAGAAGGGGCTCAGCGAGACACAGGGAGATGGTGTCTGGAGCCTGAGAGCACAGCGCTGCCTTCAGCAGGCAAAAAAGGAAAACAAGAAAAGCTTTGGTGCAGCAGAGAATCCACCTGCCTGTCCAAGCCCTGCCCCAAAGCCTGGATAACACATCCACTTTATCCTGAGGGAGCACCAAGGTCTCAGGAATCTCTGACTCTGCCATTCAGCCTCCCAGCTGCTTGGGAACCACTCCAATGCCAATGTGATGATTGTTGTTATTATTGTTATTATTGTTATTATTACTGCAAATAACACCCTTATCCTTCCAGCCACTCAGAGCTCTGCACAGGTGAGGGGAACAAAGGACTGCACACAATAAATGCACATTTTCCTGCAGGGAATCCCTGATTATTGCTGTCAGGCACAGCACAATTCCTGTTACAGCTCTGGCTCTGACTCCTGCACAGCCCATTCTGAGATAAAAACACTGAAATGCCATGGGAAAGGGAAAGGGAAAGGGAAAGGGAAAGGAAAAGGGAAAGGGAAAGGAAAAGGGAAAGGGAACAGGGAAAGGGAAAAGGGAAAGGGAAAGGGAACAGGGAAAGGGAAAAGGAAAAGGGAACAGGGAACAGGGAACAGGGAAAGGGAAAAGGGAAAAGGGAAAAGGGAAAGGGAAAGGGAAAGGGAAAGGGAAAGGGAAAGGGAAAGGGAAAGGGAAAGGGAAAGGGAAAGGGAAAGGGAAAAAGGAAAAGGGAAAAGGGAAAGGGAAAAGGGAAAAGGAAAGGCAAAGGCAAAGGGGAAAGGGAAAAGGGAAAAGGGAAAGGGAAAGGGAAAGGGAAAGAAAAGGAAAAGGACACACAGAGCCTCTTCCTTGGCAATGAAACCTGTGGGGCTGCACAGCAGAGGAAAAACCAACCTGTCCCTGGAAATATCCTCATCAGAATCTCAGTCTGGGCACCAGGGAACACCTTGGGAGCCCAAGGCGACAAAAACCCAGGAGAGAGAGTCACAAAGGCAGCAATAACCAGGCACTGCACAAGGACACAGCCCTTTCTGAGGAGCAGCTGAGGTCCAGCTCCTGGGGCAATCCTGCACACCCAAAATCTGAATTTTCCACCTGCAACATCTGAGAGGCAGGCTCAGCTCCCAGCTCCTCCTGGGCTCCACACCGAGCTAAGCAAGGAGTAACTGCAGAGAGGCCAGGGAACTTTCACCTCTGGTAACAAACTGGCTTTCCCCTGGTTTTTAGAAGGTTCCTGCTCATGTTACACGGATTAAAGGGCTCAGAGGGGGAGCAAGGGTTAGAGCTGCTGCAAATGAGAACCACAGAGTGAGTTAATGAGTTACTGAGGGTCCTTCCACCCAAAACTACACCCTGTCCAAGCACCCCCAGGCTCTCCTTTGGCCCATCTCCCTCCTCCTCACTGCCAGCCCCACTTTCCCCACTTTTTCACCCATTTCTGTGCTCAACAACGTGACCTGCCTCAGCCAAGGGGGCTGCAGCATTCCCACAAGGGCTCAGCTGCTCCCTCCAGCCAGGGAATGGGCTCAGGGGAGCAGGGACTGAGTTCTCAGGGAAAGACTGAAGGAAACTCTCTGCTTTCAAGAGAAAACATGAATGAAATCCCACCAGGATGGGCTGGAGCACCAACCCTGCCTGTGCAGGGCAGCCCTGACTCAGCACGCCTGTCTTTAACCACCACAACTTCAATTTACAGCTACTCCAGCCACCCATCCTCAGGCTTTGGTTGCTTTGTGTGGGTTTCCCCACTGCTTTTTTTAAATGTCCACGTGTAGAAAAGAAATCCTAACTGTCCTTCCAATAGATTGCCACAAAGTGCTCAGTTCCAGTTTCCCAGCTGAGAGCTCTGCTTGGCTTTTGCAGTAATTGTCCTCATCCCTCACTTTATGAGCACACCAATAAGTACACTCTGTTTTAAGAGCTTCCAGCAGCACCCTAAAGCCTTTGAGTTATTTTTTCCTGATGTCCTCCTCAACACTGAACCACTGCTGCTTGAAAATCACTGTCATTTGGTAATTTGAGCTGAAAAATGCTCAGAGAGAGACATTTCACTGCCTTCTCATCCTCATTTGGTAATTTGAACTGAAAACTGCTCAGAGAGAGATCTTTCACTGTAGCCATGATATTTTCTGAAAAACCCTTTCCTTGGGATTTTTCCTCCTGAGAAGCTGAGAGGCCTCAGGAACAAAATGCAAACAATGGTTATCTGCTGCTGTGGAATGCAACAGGTGCATCTGGGATTGGTCTCGTGGGGTTGTTTCTAATTAACAGCCAGTCACAGTCAGCTGGCTCAGACTCTCTGGGACACAAACCTTTGTTATCATTCTTCTTTCTTTTTCTATTCTTAGCCAGCCTTCTGATGAAATCCTTTCTTCTATTCTTTTAGTATAGTTTTAATATAATATATAAAATAAAATAATAAACCAAGCCTTCTGAAACATGGAGTCAGATCCTCATCTCTTCCCTCATCCTCAGACCCCTGTGAACACCATCACATTTCACTGCCTTCCCATCCAAGTGCCAGCAAACTCCTGATGCCTTTACTCCTCCAGAGATGGACTGGGGAAATCTGCCTTGTGCAGAGCATCACCCTGCAGGGCTGAAGGCCCTACTGGGGTTCAAAACACAAATTCCACTTCCCACTCTCAGAAAACTTCTCCTACCCCACACAAGGAGCCACCATTCCCTGGGAGCAGCCAGGCAGGGGTTCCAGTCCCACATACCTGCCACAGGTATGCACGCAGCCACGACCCTCAGCCGCGGGTGGGGGCACCGACCATGAGAGAATGGGCTGGAAGCAAGCGAGCTCTGGGGGTTACTGGGGCACACGGGGGCAGCTCGGTGGCGTTAGGGGGCACAGCAGCAGTACCTGGGATCACCGTGGGCTGCGCCGAGGTGCGGAAGGCGTAGTGGGCAGGCTTGGACTTGCCCTGCTGGTTCTCAGCCACCACGTACACCTCGTAGTCGGCGTTCCAGTCCAGGGATTTCAGCATGACGTGGTCGCTGCCCGACGGCAGCCGGATCTCGGGCTTCCACTCCGAGGAGTGCTTCTGCAGGGAGGGCACAGGGAGCATTAACTCTGTGATCCACAGAAAGCTGATTGTCGAAAATGTGCGTTTTGTCTGACAGGGCATGGTTGTCATAGTCAGAACTGACTCTGACCCACAGAAAACTGACTGTGGAAAATGTGTATTTCATTTGACAGGCCACTGGTGTTACTGACTCTGGGACCCACTGATTCTGACAATCAGAAAGCTGATTGTCAAAGAAGTGTATTTTATTTGACAGAGTGTGGCTGTCATAGTGAGCACTGACTCTGACCCACAGAAAGCTGATTGTCAAAAATGCGTATTTCTGTGACCCACAGATTGTGAAAAATGTGTATTTCTGTGACCCACAGACTGTGAAAAATGCGTATTTTATTTGACAGGGCAGGGCTGTTATAATGAGCACTGACTCTGTAATACACAGAAAGTTGATGGCGAAAAAATGCATAATTTATCTGACAGGGCGTGGCTGTCATAATTAGCATTAACTCTATGCTCTATGGAAGGTTGATTGTGAAAAATGTGTATTTCTGTGACCCACAGAAAGGGAAAAATGTGTCTTTTATTTGACAGGCCACTGCTGTCATTGACTCTATGATCCACAGAAAGCTGATTTTGAAAAAATGCATAATTTATCTGACAGGGTGTGGCTGTCGTAATTAGCATTAACTCTATGATCTACGGAAGGTTGATTGTAAGAAATGTGTATTTTATTTGACATGCCATTGCTGCCGTTGACTCTATGACCCACAGAAGCTTGATTGTGAAGAATGCATATTTTATTTGACAGGGCAGGGCTGTGATCATTAGCTGACTGAGCTATCTCAAGTGTGATATAGATCTCCAAGAGCTTATAAAACCTGGCTCAACCAATTTATCAATTATCTTCTGTTCATTGAGCAGTTTTCTTTATCTCCTCCACAACCAATCCTCCAGGAGATGTCTCCTGTCCATGGCCACTGAGTGTCCCTGCACGACTGATAAAAATGCTTGGCCCCTCCCCTGGGTGGAGCATTGGAGATGCTCCACCCAGGGGGAGGAGCCAAGCATTCCTACCTGGATACAATCTGAGGTTTGGGACACCAGCACAGCCTTTCCACTGGATTCCCAGAGGAACAGCAGCTGCCTTTTCCACTGGATTCCCAGAGGAAGAAGATCTACACCCTTTCTCCAGGATCCCTGCTCCAGCAGAACCAGCCCTGACACTGCAGGAGGGCCGAGCCACAATTCCAATGGGACTGCTGCCAACAGCCTGACCCACAGGGTGTCAGGCTGTGTTCTGACTCTGGCAGTGTTGGTTTAGTTCACTGCATGGTTTATTTTGATTTTATTTTCTTCCCTAATAAAGAACTGTTATTCCTGCTCCTGTATGTTGGCCTGAGAGCCCCCCTTAATTGCAAATTTGGAGGGAAGGGGTTTACATTTTCCATTTCAGGGGAGGCTCCTGCCTTCCTTAGCACACACCTGTCTGTTCAAATCAAGACAATTAAGAAACCCATTGCTTTTATAGACAGGTAGATTTAATTGCTCCTCTAATTCAAACACCATCACTGCTGGCTAATGAAGAGACTACTCTTTGGTAAACAAATCTCTATGGCACATTCCACGTGTTCACAATACCAGGATTCACTGAAACCCTCCAATGCTGTTGGGGGGAGAGGCTGAGATGCCAAAGCAGCCTCTCTCCTGCTCAGAATCCTGTTTTCTGAGACAAAATCCCCTCATCTCCTCCTCTCATTCTGTCCCATCACTAAATTATTTCCAGACAGCAAAAGCTGCAAGTTCTGTTCATTTAAAAGCACTCCTTCACATCTCGGCATGTCAGATTAAACCAGGTGAGTCACAGAGATTCCTCCCTTCAACCCAGCCCTCCCAGGGCCCAGGGAGGCTCAGAGAATCAGGGCTGTGCCACACTTACAGCTTTGTACTTGATCAGGTAGTGCCTGATCGGGGAGCCACCATCGTCCTGCTTGATGACGTTCACCTTGATGGAGTTGCCATCCTCTCCTATGTGACCTTCCAGCTTGGGGGCACTGGGTTCCCCTGCAATTCAGGGCATTCAGGGTTATGTGGGGGAAAAAAAGGCATTATCAAGGAAAAAGTGCTCGTAAAAGATGAGAATACTTCATCATCCTCAGGATGAGCTGACCCAGACACAGAGGACACCGTGTGTCTGAGGTAAATACTTCCCACACCCAAGTGTTTCTTGCATTTGAAACACCAAATTTCCATTTTTGCATGTGCTGGAATGGAGTCAGTGAAAGGGATCCCCCCTCCCCAAGAAAACCCCACAGCAATGAGCAATTCCTGTAAGAGCTGCTGTGGAACACCTGGCACACACCAGGAGGGGCTCTGTGGCTGCTCCTGTGGGTTGGGATGTACAGAGCACAACTGGGAAGGACCCCGTGCCTCTCACACAGACCCAGGTCTGCACTCGGGATTTGTTTGGGGGTTTTAGAGCTGCTGGACAATTTAAATCAGAACCCAGAGCACGTCCCCTCACCCAGCCTGCACTGTGGAACTCCAGGGGATGCTGGAGAGAAATTCAGAGAAACGCCTTGGCTCCTCTAGAATCATTTCTCCTCCCTTTGCTCCTCTAGATTTTCTCCATTTCTAGGAGAAAAAGGCCATCATGTCCCAGACTGCAGAAAATGGAAATGTCCCTTCCTCCTGCAGGGCAGGAGATTTACAGGAGGGATTTACAACCCCAGCCCTGCAACCCACAGCTCCCACACTGCTTTTCCTCCCCAGCTCCTCAATTCCTCCATGCCATGGAGGATCCCAGTCCCACCCTGCAGCTCTGCTAAAAAAGCCAAATACAGGAGGTCTGAGTGCAGATTTGCACCCTGGATTTGTGTCCAGCTCAGGAAGGTTCATCTCCCAACATCCTTCAGAAGGAATCTGAAGCCCTTTCCCCTCCCTCCTGCCTTTCAAAGGAATATGAGCACGGTTTTCTGGTGAAACACCAATGGAAAACTGCAAGGAGCTGATTTAAGATGAATTCCATGCTGCAGCACTGCTCCAAGAAGGGAATCAATCCCACTGCAGGAGTGTGGGACACACATTTGTGTTTAACAACTCCTCTGATGGGTGTAAAGAGGCAGCACTCCTTTTTTTCCAGGCTGTTTTGCTTTTCCAAATCCTCTCCTCTGCCTTTACCCACTGCAGGGCTCCCACACCCCCTGGATGTTCCAGATGTGGATCCCACCCTGGCACAGCTGTCCCAGTGCCCACTGAACAGGAAAAGGTGACACAAGTGTGGTTTAAGGCACAGATAGACAGGAAATCTCCATCCTCACATGGGCACATGGAACACCTCAGTTAAACAAGCAGAGATTTTTTTTTTCCTCCATCCCAAAACATAAACAGCATCACAAAGTCCCTGCTCTTGGCTGTGGGGCTGAGTGGCAGCAGCTGCTCTGCAGTAATTGTCCTGGTTAGTCACCAATTGTCCTGTTAGTCCCCAAACTCACAGGAACCAGAAGGCAAAGCCTGGTTCTGTCACCCTGAGCCCAAAGCAGCCCCCAGGGCAGCCCTGGCCCTGCTCTGGGTGAGCCCTCAGGAGCAGCTGGGCTGAATTCTCTCAGCGTTGGTGAGAGAATTCACCAACAGGGACAGAGCAAGAGCAGCATCTCCTCGCTCCTTCCCCACTCCCCATCTCAGAGCTGATCACTGATTGATCATTAATGAGCACAGAGATCCCCAAGGGCTGAGGGAACACTGCACTTACAGAATCTGACCTTTCCTCTAACACAGCCTGCATTTTGTTCCCAGTGACTGAGCACTGAGACTAACAGGAACATCCTCTGAAAAGATGCTTATTCTTGATTTGAAATGTCAGAGATGCTGCTGTACCTTACACACAGCCATTCCCATGATTAATTACCTGCTCTGCTGAAACTTCTCCTCCTTTTCTTCATTTGAATTATCTCATTTCTAGCTCCTGATTCACCCCTTCCTCCCCAAAAGTTTAAATTCATTTCAGCTTTGAGAAACATTTCTCTTCAAAGAAAAGAACACTCCTAAGTGCTGAAAACCAACAGGTGGAGCAGTGCAAGCCCTGCTAAGGCATAGTTTTCTCTCCAGAAATAAATATTTATTTCATCGATCTCAAGCAGGTGGATGCAATCCAGACACAGGGCTGTAAAACGAAAACTGGGTTAGTGTGTCAAACAGAGGAGGAAGTTTAGTGGGAAAAGTTTAGTCCAGCAGAATCAGCAACCCTATGATGAGTGAAGATGTGAGTAGCTGCAGAGAGAAGGTGGTCAGAGGAGGATTCATGCTCACACATGCACGGGGGCTGCAAGGCACAACAGCATCCAGGGGTGCTCCATGCTCAGCCAGGGCAGGAACCAGCCTGTCCCTCCCTCCTCAGAGCCCTCCCAGCTCTCAAACAGGGGAACCCCTCAGGGACCCCCCTTTGCTGCTGCTGCTGCTTGGCTGGGGAGAGGCAGCAGCTCCACAGAGCCCAGATCTCCTGCTGGATCACCAGATATCTGATCAAATCCTCTCTGTGCAGGACCTTGTGCTCCCAGGGATTGAGGCTGATGCTCAAAGCTCCCCCAGGACACTCAGCGAAGGAGAAGAGCCCCAGGCAGGAGCTGCAGCTGGGACAGGAGCAGAATTTTCTGGGATGCAGGAGAGCCCAGCCCTGCCAGGGGCAGCTCCACAGGAACCCAGGGCCAGTCTGAGCAAGGAGATGAGGGCTTTTCTCCAGGCTCCCAAAGCTGCTGGGGGCAGGGGAGCCGAGGGCAGGGCTCTGAGCCATTGCATTGCCAATTTAATTCTCACCCACTCCCTGCTAAGCCATCAGCACTCTGATCATCCGCTGCTGCAGGGAGCAGGAAATGTCTCCTGGTATCCTCTGAACCCTTTGGTTTCTATTCAGGGCTTCCTTGCCTTAACACTGCTCTGCTGGATGGCAGAAATTCTTGGGTTTATTTTCAGAGGGCGCCACGAGCACCAGGAGTGGTGAAACTTGAGGTGGGGAGAAAAGAGAAAATGAAAAATCTCTGAGGTTAAATCCCTCAGGAGGCAAGGTCCTGCATCCTCCCTGTGCTCAGAGAGCAAACCTGGGGAACTCTGCAGCAGAGGAAGGAGGGAAGGGCTGATTTCTGCAATCTCTGAGCACCACAAAACCAGGGAACAAACACCAGGGAGGTCAAAACCACAGAGAAAGAATAGGCTGGGGTCGGGGTGCACACCAGGGGAGCAAACAGCAGCAGCAGAAATAAGGAACAAAAGCAGAGGTGCAGGAACGAGACAGGAACATCTCCCACCCTGCTGGATCCAGCAGAGGGAGGAGACAGGACAGGGCTCTCTGTGCATGCATGGGGAGGTTACTGGTGTTAGTTCTGTTCTCCTGGCAAAGCCCAGCCTAAATCCTTTCCCGGCCAAAAAGGCAATTCCAGAAGCAGGAGCACGAGCTTCCCTCCCTGCCCTGCTGGGACTGGGCTCAGGGTGAGGTGTGGCAGTGCCAGGAGCTGCTCTGCAGCACCCCACAGCTGCTGTGGGCTGAGTCCAGCTCACACAGAGCCAGGATCAACCCTCTGCTCCTCAGCTTAAAGCCTTGCCAGGCTCAACCATCTGCTCCTGGTTCTGCTGGGGCCCATCAGCTCCTGGGAGCTGAGCTCAGCTTAAAGCCCTGCCAGGCTCAATCATTTGTTCCTCAGCTTAAAGCCCTGCCAGGCTCAATCATTTGTTCCTCAGCTTAAAGCCTTGCCAGGCTCAATCATTTGTTCCTCAGCTTAAAGCCCTGCCAGGCTCAATCATTTGTTCCTCAGCTTAAAGCCTTGCCAGGCTCAATCATCTGCTGAGCTCAGCTTAAAGCCCTGCCAGGCTCCCAGAGCCTCGGTGGAATGAGGAATGAGGGGCTCTGGCAGGAGCCAGATCCTCCCTCTGATGAGATCTGTGTGAGGTCTGGCTCCCACCACAGACTTGGTGCTGTTTCACAGGATTTAGATGCAGAATTTTATACAGAGAGAGGATTTTATAACAGCATTTTACAGAGAATTTGATAGCACAGCTCTCATTCTAGCTATGCTTAAGTTTCACTCACAATAAAAAGGGAATTATTTCTTAAATCAAATTGTGACACATTCCAAATAACCAGATTTCTGAGAATTCAGGGTTATTTTTGAAGGCTACTGAACAGTGTGGATGTGTGCCTGTATCTCTATAGAAATGTGTATTTTATAGGGTCAAAATGCTGCTACAGCAACAGGAGAGAAGGTGCTCCAGAACTGAGCCCTAATTTCCCATCAGATTCCAGTCTGTGCTTGGTCCCATAGAGTGGCAAAAGGATTTTGGCCTTTGGTGCTCACTCCAGAGGATTTTCAGCACCTTCTTAGCACAGTTCCTTGCTGGACTCTGAGAGCGAAGAAGCAAATGACTGAGCCAGGTGATTTTTTGGGGTTTTTTTTCCTGTTTTCCCTCCAAGTCTTTTCCATCTCAATGCAGAGGACTGAAGTCGAGTTCTTCCCATGCAGACAGTGATGAGCAACTCCTCCAAAAAGGCTCGGTGAGATTTTTGTATTTTTGGGGGTTTTTTTGGAATTTGGAGATCCCACAGGGGAATCCTCACCCCAAAAATCTAGGCAACCAATCAGAACAAAGTGTTTTACCTTCTGTTCACCAGCGAGGACGACATCATCAGCACCATGCAAGCCACATGACAAATTCACATGATACGCACGCACATGAGTTTGGTTGAAAGGAAAGTGGAGGAGGTCACATGGAAAATACAAAAAAATTAAAAAACTGATGTAAACAATGGGCAAGGGAAAAAAATCAACAACAGAATTACAGAGTAAATAAAAATAGGAGCAAAATTAAATTAGCCAGCATATATCAGAAACACTGAGGGGGGGGACAGTAAAACCACCTGGAAAATAAGAATATTAAACCACAGCAAGCACTGAGTTATGGCCTTGTGTTAGGCACAGCTGCGTCACTGCTTAGTCATAATACGAGGAACAAAAGGGACAAAATCATTGGAGTGAGTGCCAGGACTGCTGCAGGAATCCACAAAACTGCTGGGAAGAAAAAGGGAATTATTGTTATTCCGAGGCAGAGGAGGTGAAAGGGTCACAACCAGCCCAAAAGGAGGACAAACCACAAACCCTGGCACCCCACAGTGGTGTGTCCTCCCTCTGCAGCACCAACTGCTCCTGATCAACAACAACAACAACAACTGCAGGAGAGAGAACCCTGCTGAGGGGACCACGGCCAGGGACACTTCTCACCCAGGAGCTGCGGCTGGAGGGGGTCAGTGCAGGCAGTGACACCAAGGGGACGGGCGGGGATCTGCCCCAGGACAGGGAATCCATCCCCAACGGGATCCAGGGACAGGGAATCCATCCCCAGTGAGACCCAGGGACAGGGAATCCATCCCCAAATGAGACCCAGTGACAGGGAATCCATCCCCAGTGAGACCCAGGGACAGGGAATCCATCCCCAGTGGGGGACAGGGAATCCATCCCCAAATGAGACCCAGTGACAGGGAATCCATCCCCAGTGGGCTCAGGGACAGGGAATCCATCCCCAGTGGGATCCAGGGACAGGGAATCCATCCCCAGTGGGGGACAGGGAATCCATCCCCAAATGGGATCCAGGACAGGGAATCCATCCCCAATGGGCTCAGGGACAGGGAATCCATCCCCAATGGGCTCAGGGACAGGGAATCCATCCCCAGTGAGACCCAGGACAGGGAATCCATCCCCAGTGGGGGACAGGGAATCCATCCCCAGTGAGACCCAGGGACAGGGAATCCATCCCCAGTGGGCTCAGGGACAGGGAATCCATCCCCAATGAGACCCAGGGACAGGGAATCCATCCCCAGTGGGGCTCAGGGAATCCATCCCCAGTGGGATCCAGGACAGGGAATCTGTCCCCAATGAGACCCAGGGACAGGGAATCCATCCCCAGTGGGATCCAGGACAGGGAATCCATCCCCAATGGGGCCCAGGGGAGGCAGCAGCTGCTGGCAGGGATGGACAGTGCAGGAATGAGAGAAACTCAGCTGCCAGCTCAGCACTGAGCCCGAGCTCCCTTCCCAAATCTCTCCAGAACTCGCATTTCTCACCTCTGTCTCACCCTAATGAGGCTACTCCACAGAGCTCTGGTAGTTCCCTGCTAATTTGATGTACAGAGAATTAAACCCTTAATCTTTTGGGTGCTTGTCTCTGACAAGATTAAGGACAGACCATTACAGGCAAAGAACTGATGGCACAAAATGTAAAATCCATTTGTTACAGCCAAGCTCTCAATCCATTCTCTTCAAACACAGAACTCTGGGCACTGTGAAGGAGGGAGGTTTAGGAGTTGCTGTGAGGTTGCCTGGAAGGAAAATCCGTGTTTTCTGGTCAGGAAGAAACCTCTCCCAAGCAGCAGTAAATTCAATATAACTGAGATTTCACACCAGGCAAGAGAGGCTCCTGTCCTCAGGAGAGGGGCTTTAGGTAAAGATCAAGGGCACAGTTAGCAGCATGAAGGGAATAAAATGGTTTGGGTTGGAAGGATTATCCACTCCTAGGCAGAGGCAATTTCCACTGGGTTGCTCCAAGCACCTTCCAACCTGAAAAAAAAATCCCTTTTTTCAATGAACTGAACCATTGCAAGGCAAAGCAGGTCCCAGAGCGGAGAGAGCTGCAAGAAAAACGTAAAAACTGGCACAGAACTGATTCCTGGAGCAACCTCAGAGGGTTAAACCCAAGGAGAGACATTCCTGAAGCTCCTCCATGCCTCCAGACATCTCCCACTGATCGCACACCCCAGAGGCAGCAGAGAGAAGCCTGCAGCCTCTCTGGGTTTCTGTCCCTGCCTCGGTGGTGCCCAGGGCAGCTCTCACTCCCCAGCTGCTGCTGCTCTGAGCCCCAGGAGGGGCCAGGGGAGGGCACAGAGCCCTCCCAGCAGCAGCAGCAATGAAATGAAGCAGAGCTGGAGCAGCATCTGCCCTTTCCCTGCTGCTGAATCCCCATTTGCACAGGCTGCAGCACAGCCCAGCACACCCATGTGGGCACACCAACAACAGCTCTGCTCCTGCTCACAGCCTGAGCCCCAGGGCAGGGAAAGGAAACCTCCCCCTGCTCCTCCTCCTCACACACAGCCCCCACACCACCAAAACTGGGAAATGTTTATCATTAATTAGCTCTCAGCAGCTTTTCTGGGCGAAGATTCCTTTTTTCAGAACAAACTGCTGTGTAAAACACGACCCCAGGTTTTCCCTCGAGGGGAGCTGTGCCCAGCCCACACAGGGACAGCCAGGAGGGAGTCTCTGCCAGCTCAGGGATAAAGGATGAGGAGCAGAGCCTGCCCCTGCCCTCTCCAGCCCATCCTGCCAGGCTGACAGGAATGAAAAGGTCTCTTCAGCCCCTGGGTGCAGCAGGGATTGGGGTTTGGCATTTGGAAATGAAAATTACTGCATGAGGAGCTCACTGCTGTGGCCACTGGCAGGTAAAGGAGATTTAGAGTCACCTGTGAGACCATGAAACATGCCAGTCATAAAAGCACTCATTATTATTAATTATAAATACATTTGGCTGGCCACACTCTCCTCTCCCTCCATCCCAACCCCCAGATCACCCCACACTTCATGCCTGGAGTGTTTTCCATTCAGAAAACCATTCCTGCCCCCCTCAGGTGAACACCCCAGTGACCACAGACACACTCTGGGTTATTGCAAGGCACAAAAGCAGCTCCTGGCTGAGGAGAGGTCGGCAGAGACCATTAGTGACTCAAAGCACACACATGCACCACGAACTCAGATCCTCACTGAGGGCTTCTCCTCTCCCTGGCCACCCAACCAAGGCAGCCTGAACCCAGCTCCCATCTCAGATGTGGAATTTTCTGGAAGCCTGAGGCCTCTTTTAAGGCAAGCAGGGCCCTGGGATCTCTCCTGCAGGGTATTTTACCTCCTCATTTGCATCTTCTTCCAGCAACCAATATCCCCCATTTTAGTATCAACTGTATCTCCCTATATTCAAAGCAAGGCAGAGCAGCAAGAAAATGATTTCATGCACTTCCCTTTTGCAAAGGCAGCTGCAACACTAAAATGGGGAACACTAAAGGAAACATTCCTTTTGGAAAGGATGATTTGGGAGGTTATTCCTCTTTCTCTCCCTCTCTGTGCTTTTCCTGAGCCTTTTATTCCCATTTTTCAGAAGGGGGGAGAGGGGCAGCATGCTGGGCTGTGAACATGCTCACACTGCACACTGCTGCCAGCAGCCAGCCCAGGGTGCCCCAGAGCCCTGGCATCGGGGACCCAGGGCTCCAGCACCCCCCGGGGCAGGGCCAGCAGCCCCAGGTACTCACTCAGAGCCACGGGGCTCAGGGATGCAGCAGCCGGAGCTGGGCTTGCTATGGAAACACAAGGATGCACAGGGTGGGGACCAGGGGGTGACAGCAGGGAAACAGGGCAGGGCTCAGGAGGAGGGGACTGAGGGGGACAGCCAGCCCCGAGGCAGGGCTGGGGCACCCAGGGAGCTGCAGAAATCCTGCCAAGCCCTGCTGCTGCAGGGAGCGGGGTCCTGGCAGCCCCAGAGGGGTCCTGGCAGCCCCAGGGAATGAGGGGATGTGGATGTGGGGTGATTGCACTGCTGGTTTGTACTCAAGGGTATTTTAGTATCAGCCCCAGGGAATGAGGGGATGTGGATGTGGGGTGATTGCAGTGCTGGTTTGCTCACAAAGGTATTTTGGAACCAGCCCCAGGAAATGAGATGTGAGATTTGGGATGAGTGCAGTGCTGGTTTGGGGTGATTGCAGTGCTGGTTTGCACTGGAGGTATTTTGGTACCAGCCCCAAGGAATGAGGAGATGTGGGGTGATTGCAGAGCTGGTTTGCACCCAAGGTATTTTGGGTACCAGCCCTAGGAGATGAGGACACGTGAGATGTGGGACATGGGGTGATTGCAGTGCTGATTTGTACATAAAAGTATTTTGGCACCAAACCCAGGGAATGAGGAGATGTGGGGTGATTGCAGAGCTGGTTTGTACCCAAAGGTATTTTGGTACCAGCCCCAGGAGATGTAGAGTGTGGAGTGATGGCAGTGCTGGTACATAAAAGTACATAAAAAAATACGTAAAAGTATTTTGGCACCAAACCCAGGGAATGAGGAGATGTGGGGTGACTGCAGTGCTGGTTTGGGATGATTGCAGTGCTGGTTTGTACACAAAGGTATTTTGGCACCAAACCCAGGAAATGAGGTGTGAGATTTGGGGTGACGGTAGTGCTGGTTTGGGGTGACTGCAGTGCTGGTTTGGGGCGATTGCAGTGCTGGTTTGTACACAAAGGTATTTTGGCTCCACACCATGCTCGGCTCTCTTTGAACACCTCTGGGTTCAAACCCCACCCCACTCCTCCTCCAGCCTTTGTTTGGCTGCAGATTTGTAAGGAAAAGGAACTGAAGAAAAGCAGCAAATGGTTAAAATGAAAATACAAACCCAGGTCAACTCAGACACTCCTCCAATCTCCAGAATTCTCATCTGTGCCACTATAATCCATAATTATCACTAATTACCTCATGGAGAGGCTCTCTAAGATAGACAGAAACTTCTTTTTCTTACTGAGGGAAATTAAATAAATCAAAATGACTTCAGGCTTATCCCAGCAGGCATTAAAAATTGTGTCAGGTTTTACATTCAGACAGAGACTCTAAATAATAGGGCAAGGAAAACAAGTGGCCTTGGTTAATCTGAGCTGTAAAATTCCTGAGACATCTCTGTGACCTTCAAATCACTCCAGAGGGGACAAAAATTCCTCCTGCTTGTGACTGCCCACCAAGAGGTGACTGGAATCCCAGCAGAGATGGAGAAAAGGCATTTCTGTGGTGCCATTTCCAGGCAGGGTCTGAGATGGGCTCTGGAAGGGAGCAGACAGAACTGGGGGATGATCCCAGGGCGATCCCAGCTGCAGAGCTTCAAGGGCAGGATGGAATTGAAATGAAAAATGAGTTAAAGGAGGGGGAACTGCAGCTTACCCTGCCCTGGGGAGCACAGAGGGACTGGCAGCTTGCTGCCACATGAAAATAATCATAAAAAAGCAAAAGACTCCAGCCCAGAAGTGCCGGAATGTTGTGCAGAGCCACCCGCCTGTCCCCAGGTGCTGGCCATGAGGCTGGGGCTGCAGCAGAGCTTTTCCTGCTTGTTCTCCTCTCCTTTCCACTGCATTTCCCCTTTTCCTGCAGCACTGCTGGGGATCCCAGCCCTGCCCTCCCTGGGTTTCATCTCCAGCTCAGAAGGGATTGCCCCAGTCCTCAGCCTGGGCTCCAACCCTGACCGTCACCACCCTCATGGCGTTATTTTTTATTATTGCTCCTGGAATTAACGGGATCCAAGCAACCTCACACTGCACAAATGCTCTGGGAATGCCTCCCAGTGCCTCCCTAACTGCTGCAGTTTGCAGCCTTGCCTGTCTGTCTGTCCATCCATCCTTCCCCTTCCTGCTCCCCTACATCCAAGCTTTGGTCCTATGCAATCTTTGAGGGGAAATGGCACGAGCAGGATTCAAAATTTGGGTTAAAAATAAAAATATAAAAATTTAAAATAATAAAATAATAAATAATAAATAATATTAATAAAAATATTTTTAAATCCTCTCCTGTTTTTCACTTCAGGAATCTCAAAGAAGCTTCTCTGAGCTTGTCCCTGTAATCCTGGGAGTAGCAGCAGCTCCCCACAGGGAGGCACTGATAAATGCCATAATGCTCACTGGGATAAAGAGGATTTTATAGCTCCATTGATCAGGTTTGATTGGAAAGGCACAAAGCTATGGAGCCATCTCCACTTTTCACTCACAATTACACAAATCCATCACATTTCTGACTCATTTTGCATTGGAAGTGGGAACATGCCATTTATTTAAAATTTAGTACGAGGTTTATTTATTTAATCACACAATCTACACAAGTGCTGGAAGACTGTCCAATGGTAAAATCATTAGTGAGAAGAGGAAAAAAAAAATTGAATTTTTTTCCTTCCATTTTGTGCTTTCAAAATTGGGAAGCTATTCAAAATGCTGAAGTTTTTGGTTGGCTCTGGTCTAAACCAGATCTGCAATTTGGCTGAATTGATTTCCCTGAATGATCTCAGCATCATTAAAATTGAACTGTTTTTAATGGATTCATAAATATGAAGCCTTCCACTACTCCACTCTGAGTCAACAAGCTAACTATTATTATTTTGATTATTATTATGATTAGATAATCACTACATTAAATATTCCAACTGCATGCTGTGGAGCACAGACAAAGAGTTAACCCCAATTCTGTTCTAGACAAGAGCAGTGGCTACTCCAGAGTCAGTGTGGTTAGGGAATGAACACTACTCCAGTCCTACAGCCTCTGACAGGAAAAAAGGCACTAAATTAAAAGAATTAAAAGCTGGAAGTGTTAGAGGAACACTCTAAAAACACAAAAAGAGAGACTGAAAGAAATGCAGAGAGCACTTACGTGGGTGAGGGATGCCTGCAGTTTATCCATGGATGGGACACAGACCAAAAACGAAATAAAAAGACAGAAATAGACACACAGAAACAAAACAAAAAGTAAATGTAGAGGATGTGAGGAGACAGAGAATATGGAGCTGGAAAATCAGCATCCCACGTGTGCCCTGCTGAGCAGGGATGGGCAGAGCTCAGGGGATCCAGGCATGCTTGGGGTGGGCAGGGACAGCCCTGGGTCCAGAACAGGGGGCTGGAGAGAGAATTAATTCAGCACAGGGGTCTGGAGAGAGAATTCAGCTCAGGGGACTGGAGAGAGAATTCAGCTCAGGGGTCTGGATTGAGAATTAATTCAGCACAGGGGTCTGGAGAGAGAATTAATTCAGCACAGGGGTCTGGAGAGAGAATTAATTCAGCACAGGGGTCTGGAGAGAGAATTCAGCTCAGGGGACTGGAGAGAGAATTCAGCTCAGGGGACTGGAGAGAGAATTCAGCACAGGGGTCTGGATTGAGAATTAATTCAGCACAGGGGTCTGGATTGAGAATTCAGCTCAAGGGACTGGAGAGAAAATTCCAGCTCAGGGCTGGGAGCAGCAGCCAGGGCTGGATGCAGGAGCAAAGGGACAGAACCAGGTCAAACTCCTGTCCCTGCCTGCTCTGGTCACACCTGCCCTGCCCACTGCCCCTTCCATCCTCTCCTCCTGCTCCCCTTTCCACCCCCAACAGCTCCCTGGGGTTGAACTCTTCCCTGAACAGGAGGACAGTGCTGGGCCACAGCAGAACCTGGGAATGGCCCAGGCAGAGCAGAGCAGAGCCTGAGGAACCCATGGAATCCATCCAGAGCTGCAGGGGCATCTCAAACACAGCAACCCTCCCTCCTTCACCTTCCACAGCCCAAGGCCAGTCCTGTGCTGGACACCTCAGTGTGGAAAACAAACCTTGTGACAGTGACATCACATTCTCTGTGACCAAACCCCTCCTCAGCTGCTTTTCCTCATTAAAATTCTCCTTGGCAGCACCAAGGCTGAGCTGCAAACACCAACCGGCGCGCGCGGAACAACTCCTCCCTTCAAAGAAACCTCTGAATTACCGAGCAAACCCAAGCCCACGGAGAAAGCAGAGGGTGCAGCGAGGTCTGTGAGAGGGAAGAGGTGAGATCCATGCTCGGGGAGGCTGCAGGGGGGGCTGGCCTGGGCTGTACTTACGAACTGGCTGCGTCTTGAACTCGGCGGGCGGGCTGAGCTCCCCCACGCCCTTGCCATTGACTGCTGACAGCCTCACTGCATAGGTGGTCTCAGGCTTCAGCCCCGTGATGGTCACTGCGCCCTCCACGTTGGCTGGGGGCAGAAAAAGCACAGAAAAGCTCAGGGCTCCAAGAAGTAAATGATCAAATTTTGTTTGTCCCCACGTGGGGAGAAAAGGGATAAACAGAGCTGGCTGTAGCTGGGATCACACCACTGCAGTGGGGAAAAAAATAACAATTTCAGCTCCACATGGGATTGGTGGTGGAGGATTAAGCTCTGGACAGAACTCTCCCTTTTATAACCCTCCCCAAATCAAAATTCTTTTGCTTTATTTGACTCCAGGATGGATTTTGTGCCACAAGCACTGCTATAGATCATTTCAACAGGATGGGCTTGCTGCTGGAATAGCAGAGTTTATTGTCCAAGGGGGACCAAGGGGTTACAGATGAGGGCTCAAAAGCCTCCTGTGGGAAGCAGCAAGTGAAAACTGCAATTCCAAGCACAGGGTTCTTGAGCTCTCAGCAAAGCCCAACCCTCATTTCCAGCCGAAAATTCCACGAGACACTCACAGCAAATATCTAAAATGCGTAAATATTTAAAAACGTAAAAACTTGTCTGGAGCCTCCAGCCTGAACCCTCCGCCCTCCCTGGACAGGAAAGCGCATGTTTTTCAGCGCCGGTGGGGAAGGAACCAGGTGTTTATTGTCACTCCTACCTTCCTTGGCATCGTAGAGCCGGGAGTGCCAGTCGCCCTCGCCCAGGGCCCTCCACTCTGCCTTGTACCTGAGGATGGGCACCCCGCCCGTGGCCTCGGGCTCCTCAAACTCCACCTGGGCGCTGCTGGAGTAGGGCTCCACCCTGCCGATGGAGGGCGAGGAGGGCGTGTCTGGGGACAAGGGACAGCAGCGGTGAGACACGGAGCTGGGCAAGGGGCTGGCACCAGCCCGCAGCCCCTGGGCTCGCACAGCACGGGACAGGGTGGGGCTGAGCCTCACAGAGGGTTTAGGCAGGTTTAGAGATGTTAGTTAGCGCAGGGATGTTAATTTGGGCTCCTCTCTAAGAGGGCGGAGACCGCCAGTCCCTTCTCCAAAAGGGAACAACCAGGGCAGGGCAGCAAAATTCTCCTGGATGCCACTCTGTCCCCAGTGTCCCCTCCACAGGGCTCTGAGCTCTGGATGTTACTCTGTCCCCTCTGTCCCTTGACAGGACTCTGCAGTCCTGGATGTCAGTCTGTCCCCAGTGTCCCTTTCACAGAGCTTTGATGCCATTCTGTCCCCTGTCCCTTGACAGGACACTGCAGTCCTGGCTGCCACTCTGTCCCCTCTGTCCCTTCCACAGGGCTCTGAGTTCTGGATGTCATTCTGTCCCCAGTGTCCCCTCCACAGAGCTCTATTGTGGGAATCCATAAAACCCCAAGGTTTTGGGAAAGCTGCACAAGACAGGCCTCAGAGACAGCAGAACTGTGATTGGAACTGAGCAGCAGCCATGAGATTGGTCAGCAGAAAAGTTATGTAAGTAGAAAAGTAAAAACAAATAGAACAATAGTTTGTGTACTAATGCTTGGCTAGAATGACTCCCTAGCTGCAGAAAAGTTTATCTAGGGAGATATTAGGAAGTTCTAAGCTTAATAATGGAGCTTAATAATGCCCAAACATGCCCCTGTGGCACCCTGGAGCCCTCCCAGGCTGGGCCAGCTCTAAGATGTGCAGCCCAGCTGCTCTCAGGGGTTTTGCTGAGCTGGGGTGCCCAAATCCAAATCACAGCTCTGGGAGCACAGGGAAGAACAAACCCCTGGGGAAACGAGGGACCAGAGATGCTGAGCAGCTCCAAGGCAGCAGGAATGTGTGAACAGCCTCTCTGAAGGCTGCAGCTGCTGTCAGGGGGCAGCAGAGCAGGGTGCCTGTGTCCCCCACCCTGTGTCACCCACCCTATGTCCCCCACCCTGTGTCACCCTCCCTGTGTCCCCCTACCTGTGCCCCCCACCCTGTGTCCCCCTCCCTGTGCCACCCTCCCTGTGCCACCCTCCCTGTGTCCCCCTCCCTCTGCCAACCTCCCTGTGTCACCCACCCTGTGCCACCCATCCTGTGTCCCCCACCCTGTGTCACCCACCCTGTGTCCCCCTCCCTGTGCCACCCTCCCTGTGTCCCCCTACCTGTGCCACCCTCCCTGTGCCACCCATCCTGTGTCCCCCACCCTGTGTCACCCACCCTGTGTCACCCACCCTGTGTCCCCCACCCTGTGTCACCCATCCTGTGTCCCCCTACCTGTGCCACCCATCCTGTGTCCCCCACCCTGTGTCACCCATCCTGTGTCCCCCACCCTGTGCCACCCACCCTGTGTCCCCCACCCTGTGTCCCCGTCCCTGCTCACCTGCCTGCACCAGGATGAACTCGGAGGACTCCTGCCCGATGCGGTTCACAGCCGTGCAGTTGTAGTTCCCAAAGTCATTCTCGGAGTCTGGGGTCACCTGTGGGGGCAAGGAAGGCTCAGCTGGGATCACAAAACCCTTTCCACTCTGCCAAGGCACCCTGAGTTTAGCTGGGGAGAAGCTACAATAAAACCCAGGTGTTAGTGCTCTCAGAGCTGTCCAGGAGAGCTGCAGTGGGCACAGAGGCAAGCAGGGGCTGTCTCTTCTGCTACCTGATTATCTTCCAATTCCTGCTCCTCTTTATCTTCCACAACCTGATTTTCTCAGGATTTATATGCCAGAAACTCCACCCAACTTCACTTCTACCAAGAGGACCAGACTGAATTCCTCCATCACCATTTATCTGATGTTACTCCCGGCTTTTCCTCACCTCCAGGTAACTTGCTGAGGGCGTGTTGTAGATCTTGATGTTGCTGTAGTTGGAGCTGGGGAGCAGCTGCCCATCCCGGAACCAGGAGATGACAGCACTGGGGTAGGCAAACACCTCACAGGTGATGTTCACCTGGTTCCCTTCCCAGGTGTACACGGCCACAGGGCCCTGCAGCTTGGGGGCATCTGGAAGAGACATTTGGGAGGAAAATTGGAGCCAGCTGAGCTCCCAAAAAAGCCTCTCTGTAAGGAACCCTTGGCTGGAGTCCACCTCAATGCGGGAAGGGGAATCTAATACGGGAAATGGGAACTGCCCTCTCCTCCAGGGCGTGGGGAACATCTGCTGCTGAAGGGCACAAAGGAGCAGCGTGGCAGGAGCACACAGCAGGATGGGGCTGGGAAGGTGCTCTAGGGGAGAACCTGACTCCTAAGAAATGGGACTGCAGCAGATCTGTGGTGAGCTGCAGAGAGCAGCCAGGCACAGAGAACACCCTGCAACATCTCACATGGACACTTCCACAGCCTCACCCTCCTCATTTTGCTCCTAAGAAATGGGACTGCTGCAGATCTGTGGTGAGGAGCAAAGAAGACCCAGGCACAGAGACCCAGCCTGAGCTGCTTCTCAACTACAGAGAGAGTTACTGCAGCCTCTGACTTGTTATTAATTTCTCTTTCTTTTCATCACTGTGTTACAGCCCTTTGTAACAGTGATTGTAATAGTGATAAATGGAGTATCTACTTCACTTTTTTTTTCCTTTATGTAATATAAATTGGGGTTTGGTTTAAATAAAAATACTTCTCACGGTCTACACCCTCACCCTCAGCAGCACCCAGGGGAGGGACAGGGAGCACAGGGAGGGAACAGGGAAGGAACAGGGAAGGAACCAGCCCCCCAGGCACTTACACTGCACCTCCAGGTACATGGCCTGCGAGTCCTGGCCGATGGTGTTGCTGGCAGTGCAGATGTACTCGCCCGCGTCCGTGTACTGGATGTCCTTGAGCGTCAGCGAGGAGACGCGAGCGTGGCTGCGCACCACGATCCGCCCGTCCAGCGTCTGCGACAGCACAGCCCGTCAGGGGCGGCCCTGGGGCACACTGCCTGCCCTGCCAGCCCCAGGGCAGCCCCAGGATGGCACACAGCCCGTCAGGGGCGGCCCTGGGGCACACTGCCTGCCCCACGGGGCACACAGCCTGCCACAGCCCTGGGCATCCCAGCAGGGCACACAGCACAGCCCGTCAGGGGCGGCCCTGGGGCACACTGCCTGCCCTGCCAGCCCCAGGGCAGCCCCAGCGGGGCACACAGCCTGCCCTGGGATGGCACACAGTCTGCCCCAGGGTGGCACACAGTCTGCCCCTGGCAGGGCACAGAGCCTGCCCCAGGCAGCCCCAGCAGGGCACACAGCCTGCCCCAGTCCAGGGCAGCCCCAGCAGGGCACACAGCCTGCCCCTGGTAGCCCCAGCATGGTACACAGTACAGCCTGTCAGGGGCAGCCCTGGGCACCCAGGGACACCCCAGGATGGCACACAGCCTGCCCCAGGATGGCAGCCCCAGCATGGCACAAACCCAGTCCCAGGATGGCACAGAGCCTGCCCCCAAAAGCCCCAGCAGGGCACACAGCCTGCCCCTGGCAGCCCCAGGATGGCACACTCCCTGCGCCAGGATGGCACACACTCTGTCCCAGGATGGCACACTCCCTGCGCCAGGACAGCACTCACCCTGTCCCAAGGCAGCCCCAGCAGGGCACAAACCCTGCCCCACAATGGCACAGAGCCAGCCCCAGCCCCTGGCAGCCCCAGGATGGCACAAACCCTGCCCCAGGATGGCACCCGCCTGCCCCAGCCCCTGGCAGCCCCAGGATGGCACAATGGTGCACAGCCTACCCCAGGATGGCACACCCCCTGGCTGAGCCGACCCCAGCACTGCAGATCCCCCAGCTGAGAGCAGCAGGGGCAGCTCTGTCACTGTGTGTGCAGGGGCTCAGAGCACTCAGGGCAAGGGGGGACATCAGAAGCAGGAGCAAAGCCTCAGCTCCCACATGGCTGAGAACACCACACAAACTGAGCGCAAAGCTTCTCCCCACGGTGGGAACTGCAGAGATCCAACATGCAAAGAGATAAAAAACAAAAAAAGGAAACCTCCCCAAAAGCTTCCAGCCCTTCCTGTCCCCTCAGCAATACTGGTTTTATCTCAGCGCCCCTGGAACGGAGACGGAAGAACAGATCCAGAGCCCAGAGCTGAATCAGGCAAAAGGAAGCTCAGAACTTCCACCTGAACGTGGCACAGCAAGAGAGGGAAGGGCAGTGAAAAGGGCAAGAAAGCCTCCAGAGACAGCCCTGCCCCAAGGAAATTCCAGAACCATTTCCCACACCGAGAGAGTGTGGGGATGCCACTGACAGAGAGGAACAAGGAGTGCAAAATCCCAGGGGACTCCAAGGGCTGCACCCACCCAGCCACCCCAGGCTGGTTTCCCTCTCCAGTTTGTCACCAAATCCACGAGAACACAAAGCAGGGACTCCTCTCTCCCTCCTGCTGCTCCTGCCTCAGCCTGGGAGCTCCAACTCCCTCCTGTAATTTCTGATTTTACACCAGGGAGTAAATCTGGCACCCTCAGGGCTGTGCCTGCTGCTGCATCCTGGCACCCCCAGCAGCATCTGTTTTCTTGGAAGGTGCAGGACCAGTGCTGATAAATGAGGAAAACCTGAGGATTTCCAACAGCCAAGTGCACAAAAAGCATCTCTGGTGTCTCAGACCTCTGGGCCTGAGCCTCTCTCTGTGCTGAGACTGACAAAGTCTCTACAAATAAATCTCTTTTGTCACCTCAGTTAGCTCCAGCACCAGCTCATGGGCACCAGGCCAATCTCAAATGCACATAAATAGCATCTTGTGAGGGCACATAAACAACTGGGTGTATTTCTCTCCTCTCTCCTGCAATTCCCTGCTGCAATTCCCTGGCCAGTGCCACGAGCCACAGACTCCATCCCTGCCCTGGAGCAGTTATCCATGGACATGTGGTGCTGTGGGCATCATTTCAGAGCCTGACATGAAACCACAGTGGTGCCACACCAGCAAAATCTGCTTTTACCTCACTGCCCTGCTCCCCTCTGTCTGACTCTGGATTTCCCTCCCAACCCCAGCTCATTCCAGCAGCACCAGCACTCCAGACCTGGGAATATTTCCAATATTTGTCCCTGGGACCTCACCAGAAGAGGGGAAAGGACAAAACAAGTGTGAGATCGCAAGGAGTGATTCTAGAAAAGGCATTTTTACACCCAAATGCCTCCTGCCTTTCTCCAAGATCCACCCCAAAGGAGAGCCAGGAAATCATGGTCAGGGAGGACTCCATGAGCAATGCAACTCATTCTGGAAATGAAGCTCTGGTTTGTAATGCAAAAAGGCAAAAGGAAGAAAAAGAGAGATCAGGAAGAACACTCTGAGGAAGAGCCCAGCCAAGAAAGCTCACTCAGGTTTTCTCTGTCCCTGCTGCAGCCCACCAAGGGCTCTGGTGCTGGAGACAGAACAGGCAGGGATTTGGGAGCCAGATGTTGACATCTGTAGCCCTTTTACTCAAATTCCCCAGTTGCAAGGATCAAAATAACAAACTCCTAGTGCTGGGGAGAGCAGCTCGGTGAATCACTCCTCAGAACAGAGCAGGATGTTCTCTCTATTGCCAATTATTGCAATTTATCCTGTTGCAGGCATTTCCCCCAATTCCGGCCATGCCCTGGGGCACAGCCACTGTGAGCACAGCCCAGGGCCAGAGGGGACAGCAGAGACAAATAAACTGCATTTATCTCCTTCCCTTCATCTTCTGGGGCTTTCAGCTTTCCCAAACAAGGGATAAATCATCAGGGGTAATTCTGCACAATCCCGCCTGCCCCTCACTTCCCAAACCCACACAAACCCCTGAAAACCCCGAGCCAGGCAGGAACCGCACTGAGGAAGAGGAGGGATCTCTCCTTGTCCTTTTCTTGGAGAGCAGTGTTTGATATTTGTATTTAACTGCAGCCCTGAACACTCCTAATGCTGCACCCGTTCCCAGTTACCAGTCTGCGTGTGACTGGGGGTACCCAGAGATGCTGCCAGCACTGACTTCACCTCCTCACCCAAAATTCCTCCAGTAAAAGTGAAATATTTAATGCCAAACATGCCCTGACCTCCATCCTGCTGCTGGAATCCACTGCTGAAAGCCCCCAGGCAACTTTAAAGCAATTTAAAAGCAATTTTAGAGAGATATCCTGCACCCCACTGGGGTATTTTGAGACAAGAGGCAGTAAGAAATTTAGAGACAGCAAACTTAATGGTATTAGTGCTCATATTAATCAAAAGCTGGAGAGAGAGAGCCCAGAGAAAACACTGGGGCAGGGAGGGGACAGCTGGGACAGGAACTCCTGTGTGTCCTGGGGAGATGCAGCGACTCAAATTCCAAATTCTCCAGCGCAAACCGCTCTGAGAATCCGATGCCTCCACCTGCCACAGCCCCACAGATTATTGTGAAGGGAGAATGGGCAGGATCTCCCCGTGACACACAGCTGGGGGGTGCTCAAGTTACAGCTCCCCTTTGCTCAGCCTCTGGGATTTAGGGTGGCTTCAAAATGATTTAAAAAATCAGAGCCTCCACGAAGTTGATCCTAAAAATACAAATCCAAGTCACCCACTTCTGACAGCTCATTCTGTTCTCCACCTGACCCCTGTTATTTGCTTGGGAACTTTCCTTCTGGTCCATTTTGAAGCAAAAGGGCTACAAATCAGCTCTATTATTATTATTATTATTATTATTATTATTATAGCACGGCACTGAACGTGAAATAAAATCAAACCCCATTTGCACCAACCCCAGTCCCTGCATTATCCCACCTCCCCCTCGCTGACCCTTAAAAACCAAAGACAAATGGAAATAATTGAGCAATTTGGAGCATTTTGTGCAGAAATGCCCCTGGTGCAAGGTTTCTCTGCATTGCTTTGGAAATGGAGCATGATGCAGTTTCCTTCACACAGAAGGTCAAACTGAAGGACTGCCATGAGCAAATAGGTGAGTTGGCTGGAGCAGAGGAGGCTTTCCTGGGCAAAAATGACTTTCCCAAAATACAGGTTGGTGCTAATTCTTCCCTCTCTGTAAGAGAGGATGATTCACACTGGCAGCACAGAAAAAAAAATGGTGAAAAGAACATTTTACATTTTTCATTTGAATTGCCTTTCCTTTCATTTTTAGGTGACGAGCAGAGTTCCTCACTCCCAACACAGCCACTTTGCTCATCCAAAAATTGCATCACTACATGCCAAGCAATTTCTACCTCTAGAAGCTGCTCCTTGTATGTACTGGTAATTTAAGTGGGTCAGATTAATGCTTTGTTTAGTTGGTTACTGCACTAGAGATTTGTTAATCTGTGATGCTTAGAAGAGAAACCAACAACCAAGAACCTAAAGAAGTTTTGCTAAAGCTCTGACAATCTGATACCTCTTGTTTCTCGGGCCGGGTCCACGAAGCCTGGAGAGAACAGATATAGAACACAACGACAACGACAGAAAAAAAGCAATAAAAGTTTGTCAAAGGTTGCTTTAGGTACCAGTGTCTGCAGCACATTGAGCTGGGTGCACATGCAGGCTCCAAGCTGAGCATCTCCTGTGTGTGGGGTGGGGGATCACAGCTTCCCTCTCCCATCAGTTTCAGGCTGGAATTCACCATTTCACAGCCTCTGCTTTGGTTTTTAAATGGCTAAAAACGGCTGCTGGCACCTCGAGGCTGATTGATTACATCAGGGACCGTTTCCTTTGAACATCTCACCTTTCCTACACGCCTCTGCCCACTGAGTTGCTCTGGGCAGCCCCAGTGTTGTGCCCCCGGTCTGTTTGCCACCCCACACCGATTAATTAACGCTGATTAACGTGATCATCATGCATTTGGAGGCCTGGATCCATGCAGGAAGGAGAAGCAGCCCCAGCCCCAGCTCCCTGCGCTCAGGGATGGCAGCACCCAGCCCCAGAGCAGTGAAACATGCCCAAAGCTCACTGCAAAGCAAATATTTCCCACTGAGAGAAAGCCAGCAGCAGCAAGGACCAGTTCCCCGTGGCTCACAGGTTGCTGTGTTCCATTCCCCCCTCTATAATTTATATTTCAGCTCTCTGTGATTTGCTCAGGAGTCAAGAATCACCAGGGTGGCAGCACTGGCTGAGGGGCACAGTGACATTGTGGGGGTGTCACAGCACACACGGGTGGCAGGGATGGAGATGGAGGCTCAGGGAATGAGGGGCAGCCACAGAGCCCTGCTGCCAGGGGACACTGAGGTAGCACAGACGGGACACACAGCTCTGACAGGGCTCAGGGACAGACACGGGCTGGGTGGGGATGGGACAGGAGCTCACCCCGAACCTGCAGGAGGCACAGGGAGCCCTGTGGGGCAGCCCTGGGGAAGGGCCAGTGGCAGCACTGGGGTTAAACTCAGTTTGGGATGCAGGAGGGAGAAATCAGAGCTGATCTCTCTGCTCTTCGATGCCTTTAGTGAGAGGATGCTCCCTTGTTTTCTGCCCTGCAGGGAATGGTGAGCAGGGAGAGCAGCTCTCTCAGGGGATCCAGCCTGGATGAAGGATCAGGGATGTGTGTCTGGGATGCAGGAGGAGAATTCAGAGCTGATCCCTCTGCTCCTCACTCATTTAGTGAGAGGATGCTCCCTTGTTTTCTGCCCTGCAGGGAATGGTGGCTGGGACAGCAGCTCCAGGAGATCCAGCCTGGATAAAGGATCAGGGCTGTGTGTCTGGGATGCAGAAGGAGAACTCAGAGCTGATCCCCTTGCTCTTCACTCCTTTACTGAGAGGATGCTCCCTTTGCTTTCTGCCCTGCAGGGAATGGTGGCTGGGACAGCCCAAAATCTGCCAGGAGACACAGCTGAACTAAATCCTCCTTTTCCTTTGGGGCTTTGGGGGGGGTTTTCCAGAATGTTTTGGGAGTTGAGGCATCTCTACACCTCTAAAAACCTTCACTGAGGGATGATTACAAGATCAAACAACATAAAGCAAGAGAGAAGCATTCTGGATAACAGAAACCTTCAAAAGTAAGCTTAAAAATTCCTAAAATAGCATTGTCTGTCCTGCACCAAAGACCATCCACTTCCCTGTGCTGTCCCAGAGAAAGGAAGTGGAGAATAAACTGAACAGATGCATTTGGAACAGAATATTTAATAGAATTAAATATTCTAATAGAATTTGTAGTGGAGTATTTATAGAGCTGTTCTGACCTCAGGGTTTTCTGGACATCTGAAAGGTTTCCCTCAACTCAGAGCACAAGAGAGAGAATGAGAAAGTACAAGACAAACCAAAACAAAATGCACACACACACACACACAATAATCCAGCCTAGCAAGTGCAGGGGACATGATAAAATAATGTTTGCCCTGAAGGTTTGAACCAGCCCATGAGCACATGGCAGCACCTCAAACCTTGGCTCTTCCCCCATCTCCAGGTGTCAGAGCATGAACATTCCCCTTGCTATTGATCACCCACCTGAGAGCAGCAAGCAGAGTCTCAAAAACCAGCAAAAATGAGTTAGCAGTTTTGCACTGGGCTGTGATGGATTCACTGGGCTCAGAGGGGGGCTCCTCTACACTTATTCAGCTTTTCCATCCCCTCCCTGCCCCAGTCTGTCCATGGCTGGGACCCAAACCTCAGAGCCAGCAGCTCTGCAGCCCTGGGCACCTCCCAGGGCTAACAGAGACAAACCCATGAACAAATAACCCCAATCCTGCCCAAACAGGTGCCCTGCTCAGGCTGCAGCTTCTGCAGGACTGGAACCATTCCCCGCACACTGCAGGGATTCACAGCAGCCCTGGGATCCAGGAGATGCTGGGAAGGAACTGAGGCTGGACAGCTCGGGCACCCTGATTAATAAACTTACACATGGACAACGAGGGAGGGGCTGACGTCACGGGGGCAATTAACAAAGCTCATTTAGGAGCTGCAGGGCAGCTGTGGGGAGCAGGGACAGTGGACAGCTCTGTTGCTCCCAGACTGCAGTGTCACACTGAGCCAGAGGCCCTGGCATGGCCAAGGCAGCTGAGCCCTGAAGCACCATCCTGTTAATAGGAGATTATTAATTAGCAACAACTCCTCACTCCTGCCTCTGTCTAGGCCTGCTCTGGCTCCAAATTCTGCCTCCTGATCGCTCATGAAACATCTCCAGTGCAGCAGCAGCAGCAGCACACCCAGCCTGCTCTAATTAAAGGAGCAACAACAACACCAGCACTCTCTTTCAAGAAGGAAAAAAACTGCTAATTATTTTTGCCTTTTAAGAACAAAATGGTGTTGATGGGATCAACAGAACAGGTGAGCACAAAAGGCAGGCAGGCTTTTGTGCTCTGGGGATGTGCAGTGTGACAGGGCAGCAGGGATGGACAGGCTCACTGTGGTCCTGGGGAGGAGCAGCCCTCACCTGCACCTGCCGGGGTCAGGGGGCTCATCCCCCCTGCCAGATGTTCCTGCAGCTGGAGGAACTGCTCTGAACAGGCTTTGGGGGCCCCCAGTTGAATCCCCCCGGTGAACACAGCAGGGATTGCAGGAGGACTCCCCAGCTGCTCAGAGCCCAGGTGGCTCTCACAGGAGGGCACAGGTGGCACTGCCCCAGGTGTGGCATCTGTGGCACTGCTCAGGGTGTGGCATTGCTCCAGGTGTGCACCTGTGACACTGCCCCAGGTGTGGCACTGCCCCAGGTGTGCTACCTATGGCAGGGCTCCAGGTGTGTCACTGTCCCAGGTGTGGAACAGGTGGCAGTGCCCCAGGTTAAATTATGGAAAACTCCTCCATAATGAGAGGAGAAGGGGCTGGTCCCTTTGAGCTGCAGTGCAATAACTGCATGGAGTGGCAGTGTCGCAGGCGTGTCACTGCCCCAGGCGTGTCACTGCCCCAGCAGCAGCAGAGCCCCCCGTGCCCCCATGCAGTGCCAGGCAGTGCCAGGGGCTGTGCTGAGCCCCCCAGGCCGGGCAGGGCTGCCCCTTGCCACCTTTACCTTCTCCTCGCTGCTGATGTTCCTGCTGGAGCTCCTCCAGGTGATGGAGGGGATGGGGTCCCCCGAGGCCTCGCAGGTCAGCGTGATCTGATCCTCCAGCTCCATGGCTGTCTTGTTCTCCACGTAGGTGATCTTGGGTTTGGCTGGGGAGGGGAAAAGGAGCCTTGGCTCAGGGGGGCTCGGTGGAGAGCTGGGACCATCTCCAGCCAGCTGGGGAAGGAGCATGGGGGCTTGCACCTTCCTGCAGGAGGGAAGGACCTGGAAAACCTCCTGTGCTGGACCTGGAAAACCTCTCGTGCTCATTCCCACAGCTGAGGCTCCAAGGAGGAGCCGGTTCAGAGGGTACAAATGTTCACCCCTGGATTACCAGCTCCCCCTTCCACCTCCCTGCCCAAACCAGCCCTTTGCCAAGGGCTTGGGCTGCACACAGGGCAGGGAGAATTCCATATTCCCCAACACCTCCAGACCCCTGGGAGGCAGGGAAGCTCCTGATTCACCCCTGCAAGCCTGAGATCACTCCCACAGTGCTGGGGTGAGCTCACCTCCCCATCCAGGCTGCAGCAAGCCCCACTAAAACCCTTCCAACAGCAGCTCTGGTGGATCAGGACTCCAGGAAATATCCTGGAGGGCATTTCCAGCAGCTGTGGGTCTGACCCAGCAGCCCTGCCCGTGCTGGAGCACACAGGAGCTGGGAAGGACGGGACGGATGGCTCCAGACAGGAGCTCCAACACCCCCAGGATGGCAGAGGGGCACAGCCCCAGCTGGCATGAATTAACTGGGACAAAGAGCTCCCCCAGCTCCCCCCAGGGCTGTTACCAAAGACTTTGAGGTGGATGGTGGCATCGGCCTCCCCAGCCTTGTTCTCAGCAATGCAGATGTACTCGGCCTCGTCGCTCTTGTCCACCCTGTGGATCACCAGCTCGGAGCCGTCCGAGTTGAAGCTGTACTTGTCCTCCTCCTCCTCCACCTCCTCCACGGGCTCTCCATCCCTGGGGGCACAGAGCACACGGGGCTGTGGGGGCAGCAGCCAGCCCAGCCTGCTGCAGGCCTGCCCATCAGAGGGACCAGCCCTTCTCCTGTGCCCCTGGGCTGCAGAGCTCAGCCTGGTACCCATTCCCATCCCTTCCTGCCCCAGCTCCCACCTCCTGGCACACCACAGAGCTGTAACCCCCCCAGAGGTGGTTTCTCTCCTACCAAGGCACCACTCCAAGCTGCCATCAGCCTTTCCAGGTCAATCTGTGCTGCTAACCTTCACCAAAGGCTGCAGAACTCCAAGAACAGAGTCCCCGGAGTGGGGATCACACCTGGCAGGGCAGTGCAGGGAGCTGGGAGGGGACACAGCTGAGCAATGGGAGCACTGAAGGAACCCCTTGGTTTGCTTTGCTTTGTTAAACTGTTTTTATCTCAGCCAACAGGATCTGATCCTTACTTGGTCCAGGACACGGTGGGCTCAGGGAAGCCATCAGCATCACAGGCCAGGGTGACAGACTGGCTCAGGTTGGCAGTGGCGTTCATGGTGCTCTGCCTGGCACGCACAGAGGGCGGCACTGCAAGAGAGCAGAGCCAGGGTGAGTGGGGAGCACAAAGGTGTGAGCCACAGGGAGCCCCCTGTGCACCTCTGGTGGCACCACTCACCCAACAACCCTGTCAGCACCATCACCTGCAGGGTTTGATCAGTGAGTCTGAAGCCTAGCCAAAGCCATCAGCACAGAGAGCTCCTGTGCACCTCTACCCACCCAAAAACCCTGTCAGCATCACCACCTGCAGGGTTTGATCAGTGAGCCTGAGGCATGGCCAAAGGTGTGAGCCACAGGGAGCTCCTGTGCACCTCTGCCCACCCAAAAACCCTGTCAGCATCACCACCTGCAGGGTTTGATCAGTGAGCCTGAGGCATGGCCAAAGTCATCAGCACAGGATAGAAGGGGCAGTGGGTGGGAGACACAAAAGGAATCAGTGTGGTGGCCAGAACCACAATGGTGAGTGCCACCAAGCTCAGCTCCTCACTCTGACCCTCAGGCTCCTCGAGGTGTTATTCTCCTGTAAACACCTGGCAAACACTCCCTGCGTCCCATGGACATTTTACTGGACACAGCAGAGGAAGAGGAGGGTGTGAGTGGGAGGCAGCAGCTCCTGCAGCAGCCTGGGCTGAGGTGCTGCTCCCAGCCCCTCACCGTTGACGATGACCTGGATGTCCTTGAAGTTGATCTCCCCCCGGGCCAGGATCCTCCCCTCACACCTGTAGGTGCCCTCATCTGTCTTCTTGATGCCGCGGATCTGCAGGTAGTTGTTGGACAGGACGATGAAGCGCACTGCAAAGCACAAGGAAAGGCAAGGGAAGATCACTCAGCCTCTCCTTCCTATCCTTTTTCCTTTTTCCTTTCCCTCCCCTTCCCTTCCCCTAAAATCTCCCTCCCCACCACAAAATGGAGATGCTGCTGGAGCTGGATCTGCCCCTGCTCTGGGGCTGTGCTCTGGGAGGTGAGCAGATCCAGGGGGACACAGCAGACCTGGCTGAATGATGGGGAGCACTAAAGGAACTCCTTGGTTTCCTTTGCTTTATTAAACTGCTTTTATCCAACAGGATTTTCAGCCTCAGATTCTCCTCTCTGGGTGGGCTCCGTGCTCCCAGCACAGCAGAAGGTGACCTCAGCCCCACCATGAGGTCCCACAGACACTTTGCACTGCATCGCATCAGCCAGGGAGCAGCTTGGGCCTCATCCCCCTGCCCAGGGGCTCCAGCCTCACCACCTGTGTGCCGGGAGTGGGACACCTGCTCAGCTGGGCTCAGGGTCCCTGCCAGCCCCTCTGGAGCATTTGGGAAGAAGGCGAAATGTGCTTGCAAGGAGCTTCCAGCCCCGTTCCTCAGGAAAGTGGAGGGTGTCACAACACCCAGCTCTTCTGTCTGATGGCACTTCTTTCATCTCCATTTTTTATCCAGCATTCCTTGGCTGATTTTGGTGCCAAAGCCTGGTGGCCACTTCGGTGGGGATGTGCTTGTCCTGCCACAGGCAAACCACAGCACCTGGGGTGACTAAATGCACATCCCATGACCTCGGGTCAGGCACAAACTGCTCCTCCTGTCCCTTCTGAGCACCAGCACTGTGTGTGGGAGGGAGGTGGACACGAAGCAAGGCCTTACCATCCTTTTTCAGGATGACATCCCTGCCTTTGTGCTTCCAGATGATGGTGGGGGGCAGCGAGCTGACCACGTCGCACACGATCACAGCATCGTCCCCTTCCTTGAACTCCTGGGGGGTGGGAGCGTTCTTGAACATCAGCTTTTCTGGAAAATGGGAAAGGAGAGGTCACTGCAGCTTCCTCAGCACAGCTGGAGCAGAGAAACCCCAAACCCCAGAGATCTCCTTGTTCCCAGGGGAGGACTGAGGTCTGAGTGAATCACTGCGTGCCTGTTACCCTGATATTTTATAAAAATCCCTTTGCCAGGATTTCTTCTCCTAAGAAGCTGGGAAGCTTCAGCTTCTCCCTGTTTTGCTACTTTGGGATGTGATTTGGAGAACTGTTTAGCCAGCATGTGAATTGTTTTAATTCAATGACCAATCACAGCCAGGCTGTGTTGGACTCTCTGAATCTGTCACGAGTTTTTACTATCATTCTTTTCCAACCTCCTGATACATCCTTTCTCTATAGTTTAGTACAGTTTTAGCATACAGTTTCTTTTAATTTAATAGAACATCATAAAATAACAAATCAGCCTTCTAAGAACATGGAGTCAGATTCACTCATCTCTCACCTCATTGGGGTTGCTGCAAATTCAACACAGGGGGGGCAAGGAGAGAGCCAGGGGGTCAAGGAAAGATCCAGGGGGGAAAGGAGAGAGCAAAGGGGCAAGGAAAGAGCCGGGGGGCGAAGGAGAGAGCCAGGGGGCAAAGAAAAGAGCAAGGGGGGAAAGGAAAGGGCTGGAGGGCAAGGAAAGATCCAGCAGGGAAAGGAAAGATCCAGGGGGGAAAGGAAGAAGCCGAAGGGGAAAGGGAAGAGTCAGGAAGGGCAAGAAGAGAGCCAGGAGGGTAAGGAGAGAGTCGGGGAGAGCACGACAAGAGCCAGGGGGCAAGACAAGAGCCAGGGGGCAAGACAAGAGCCAGGTGAGGGCTCCTTACGGAATATCTTGACATTGACGGTGGCCTCGGAGTCGCCCTCCTCGGGGCTGCTGACCACACACTTGTAGATGCCGGCGTCGTCGATGTTGGCGTTGTAGATGGTGAGCGTGGACGAGGAGTCATCGTTGCGCACCACCGAGATGCGCTGCTGGCCCGGGCTCAGCCGCTCCCCGTTCGGGGAGAACCACGAGATGTCCTTGGACCTGGCCTCCCCGGCCACTGAGGGTTGGGGGAGAGAGCAGGGTGAGACAGGCCAGGACAGCATGGCCCCCAAACCCCACAGCAGCAAACAGCAGGGTCAGACAGGCCAGGACAGCATCATCCCCAAACCCCACAGCAGCAAACAGCAGGGTGAGACAGGCCAGGACAGCATCATCCCCAAACCCCACAGCAGCAAACAGCAGGGTCAGACAGGCCAGGACAGCATCATCCCCAAACCCCACAGCAGCAAACAGCAGGGTCAGACAGGCCAGGACAGCATCATCCCCAAACCCCAGTGCTGAGGGGCTGCTCCAAACCCCAGGCTCTGAGTGACCCCACAGCAGCAAACAACACAGTGAGACAGGCCAGGACTGCATGGCCCCAAACCCCGCTGAGGGGAGAGAGCAGGGTGAGCCAGGCCAGGACTGCATCACCCCCAAACCCCTCTGCTGAGGGTCTGCCCCAAACCCCACTGCTGAGGCTCTGACTGACCCCACAGGACAGTGGGACAGCCCAGCCCTTCATCGCCCCAAATCCCAGGGTCTGACTGACCCCACAGCAGAAAACAGCCCAGTGAGAGACAGCCCGGCTCTGCACACCCCCAAACCCCAGAGTCTGACCCAAATCCCATAGCTGAGGGCTCTGAATGTCCCAAACCCCACTGCTGACAGTCTGACTCACCCCACAGCAGCAAACAGTAAGTACAGTGAGACAGCCCAGCTCTGCACACCCCCAAAGCCCAGGGTCTGCCCCAAACCCCACAGCTGAGGCTCTGAGTGACCCCAGAGAACAGTGGGACAGCCCAGCATGCCCCAAAGCCCAGGGTCTGAGTGACCCCAGAGCAGTAGTACCATCCCAGCAGGGTCTGTCTCATTCTGAACTGAATCAAGGAACCCAGGGGCCTTTGGCCAGCACCCACCTTGACATAAGAAGAACTTGGACTCTCCAACGCTGATCTCCCCCTGGCTTGGAACAATGTCCACTTGGAGAGAGGCTGGAAGGGAATGAGCACGGTCAGACACGGGCTGTGGGCTCCAGCAAAACACCTTTGCCAGCCTTACAGTCCCCAGGGATCCCTCATTCCATTTACAGTCCTGGATGACACCTGTATTCTGATCTGAACTGCTGGTTTTAAACACCAGAACAAGGTTTTAAACAAGAGAGAAGGGTTTTAAACACCAGAACAAGGTTTTCAACAGGAGAACGAGATTTTAAACACCAGAGGAAGGTTTTAAACATGAGAAGATGGTTTTAAACAAGCGAGAGGTGTTTTAAACATGACAGCAAGGTTTTAAACACCATAACAAGGTTTTCAACACCACAACGAGGTTTGAAACACCAGAGGAAGGTTTTAAACAAGAGAGAAGGGTTTTAAACACCAGAACAAGGTTTTAAACACGACAACAAGGTTTTAAACACCATAACAAGGTTTTAAACACCAGAACAAGTTTTTTAAAATCAGAAGAATGTTTGAAACACCACAGAAAGGTTTTAAACACCAAAGGACAGCACCTCTGCCCATTCCCATTTACCAGCCCCTCCCAGTGCACACCCACGCAGGCCCAGTGCCCTTTTCCCCCAGCATCATCCCTGCCTCCTTCCCTCATTGCATAAATTATGACCCATTAGGCAGAAAATGTAATTGGATTCTGGCTCTCCTCCAGCTATAGCTTAATTCCACAGCAGATCTGTGGCCTAACAAGCCTGGGTCAAGTTGAATTTGAGGACGCCAAAATCGGTTTTCTTTGGAAAACACCCTCTGTGCTTTCATGTAGTGCACGAAAAGCTGAAAATCTCTCTCCCAGAGCAGCTAATTTTACCTCCAGACCACAGAGGCATTATTCCAGCTGCCAAGCACACCTGGGGTTGTGAGAAACAAGCATTGGTTCAGAAATTAAAACCTGGCTGTGCGTGCCAATGGCAACACTGCTTAAAGTGCTGGGGAAACACTTGGGCTGGGGGTCAGGCACTGAGCCTGGAGCTGGGGGAGCTCTGCCTGCCCTCAGGGGGAAAGCACAGCAATATCAGCATTTCCTCAGCACGTTCTTTCAGCCAACAACCCCCCGACACAGCCCTTCTCTCCAGGAGAAGCAACAATGGGAGCTGGGATGGCCCCAGCCACCGTCATCTGCACAAACAGGTCCCCACAACAAGGGGCTGTGCCTGCTGTGAAACATTCATACCTTATGATTGGCTTTTGGCAAATATTCACATGAATATGGGATGTGTTATGTTAAAGTTATGCTGTGTTAATTCTCTTAAGTAGTGTGTTAAATATAGTTTTAGGTTATAACACAATGTTGAAATAGAAACTATTCTATGTAAGATACTTTTTTAAAGAGAGGAATGAGGTATGCTCACTGAGATGGCAGCCACAGGACACTTGAATCTTTCAGAGAAAGAGAATTTATTGCTCCCTTATCAGAAGAAATGAACTTCTTCCTGCCTTGCTCAGCCCTGAAGATGCCAACAGGATCCAGAGGCAGAAGCTGACACTGCCCAGCCAGAATCCTGTGTTTGAATGGAATTTATGCATCATGGATGAGCTGTATGAATATGCAACAGGCTGTTGCTTTTAAGGGTTAATCCTCTGTTAATGTGGGTCCTTTTTTGGGCTTATTTTGCCCAGAAAAGGTACCTGGACTGTCCGAAACTCTTTGTTTCTATTGTCTCATATTGTCCTAACTCGGATTGTCCAAATTTTTGTTACTCTAATTATATTGCTATTTTTATGACCATTTTATTACTATTACACTTCTGGAATTTTAGAAAGCAAGTGATTGGCGTTTCTCACACCTGCAATCTCACCATCATCCCCATGCTCAGCTCGGGCTGGGAGCTCACACACAAAGCCAGCTCTGCTGATTTTAATCGCTGTTTAATCGTTAGTTTTGCTTTGCAGCCCAGGGAAATGGGGACTATTTTTTCCACCCTTCGTTTAATAGACACTGCGAGCCCATTTGTATTCTGCTTCCAACTTCAAGCAATAAAGGCCTTTTTAGCATCACATAATAACTGCATTAAAAGGCCTCTTCATAATCACACAATAACACTTTTTATAGCTCTGCCCTCCCCCGTATCTTTTATCTGGTTATAAAGTTCCCCAGCCCCCAAAAAATGCTGAATAATTCCCCATTGATTAAAAAAAAAAAAAAAAAAAAGAAAAGACAACAAATTTGCTAATGCAACTTCCTGTTCATCTGTAGTTCAATATAATTAGTTTTGCATCTCAACAAAAGAAATGAGCTCAAATTAAGCCGTGGTTTAATAGGCAGGGAGGCTGTGTCCCTGCTGGGCTCAGGCTGAGCTTAAGGCAGGAGGCTGTACCTGGAAATAAAGGAAATAAAGGAAATAAAGTGAATTATTGGGAATTGAGTCTGTGGCTGCCCAAATTCTAAAGGTGACACACCTGGAACAGGAATGTGAGCGCTCACACTGCTCTGGCTCCACAAAAGGAGTATCCTGGAACACTAAATACACCAAATTAGGGATTTACCGTGGGGTTCTATTCCCTCAGATAAATGGGAGTTCACATCCCTCCCCTCCCACAAAAGCACTGCTCCTTTTCAGCCTCCATCAGCTCAGCACTGACTCCGAGAGCTCAGCAAGGACGGAAATCCTCACCTGGAATACTCATCTGGAATCCTTCTGGAATCTTCACCTCCTGAAACCCTCAACCCTTGAAATCCTCACCCCACTCCAGCACTGGGGCCACCCCACACTCACATCCCCAGGGATGTGCCCACACTGCAGCTCCCACCAAGGGCTGAACTCAGTTCTAGGGGCTAAACTCAGTTCTAGGGGCTGAACTCAGTTCTAAGGGCTGAACTCAGTTCTAGGGGCTGAACTCAGTTATAAGGACTGAACTCAGTTATAAGGACTGAACTCAGTTCTAGGGGCTGAACTCAGTTCTAGGGGCTGAACTCAGTTCTAAGGACTGAACTCAGTTCTAAGGGCTGAACTCAGTTCTAGGGGCTGAACTCAGTTCTAGGGGCTGAACTCAGTTCTAAGGGCTGAACTCAGTTCTAGGGGCTGAACTCAGTTATAAGGACTGAACTCAGTTCTAAGGGCTGAACTCAGTTCTAGGGGCTGAACTCAGTTCTAGGGGCTGAACTCAGTTCTAAGGGCTGAACTCAGTTCTAAGGGCTGAACTCAGTTCTAGGGGCTGAACTCAGTTCTAGGGGCTGAACTCAGTTCTAAGGGCTGAACTCAGTTCTAGGGGCTGAACTCAGTTCTAAGGGCTGAACTCAGTTCTAGGGGCTCTCTCTCTCTCACTCTCAGCCCAGGAAGGAATTTGGATGGGGTTTGCCTTGGAGGGTGTCCCCAGGAGCAGGAATCCTGTGCTCCTGTCACAGGTAACCCAGGTAATGATGCATTACTGCAACAAAGCCCAGAGAAAACTTAAAATAAAAAAATTCAGAATCAAAAAACCCAGAATAAAAAAAAAAAACAACAAAACAAAACAAAACCAAAAAACAACGGAATCAAAAAGGTCCAGATTTAAAAAAAAAACCCAGAATAAAAAAAAAAAACCCAGAATTAAAAAAAACAGAATCAAAAAGACACAGAATAAAAAAAAAAACACAATCAAAAAAACCAGAATAATAAAAATAACGGAATCAAAAATCCCAGAATAAAAAAAAACCAAAGAAACCCAGAATGAAAAAAAAGAAAAACAAAAACAACCAAAACCAGAATCAAAACATCCAGAATATCTGGGCAAACAAAGCCCAGCAGGGACGAATTCAGGTGTCACCGAACCCCTGGCTCCATTCTCACACGCTGCACCTTTAATTTCCCTCATTTCTAGCCACGATTCCCCAGTTAAACCCAATTCCAGCAATAAAATCCATCAGGACAGAAACGCCCGGGCAGCAAGGGCGGGATTTGCAGCAGATTACGGCGCAAACCCCGGGGGTTTAACGCACAACAAAGGCTTAACAAGACAAAGACAAGGCTCCTGTGCACGGTCACTTTATTAAAAATGCGCCGGGCGAGGAGGAGGAGGAGGAGGAGGAGGAGGAGGAGGAGGCGGCGGCAGCTGGGATTGATCCCAGCTGGGCTGCGCATCCCATTCCCGCCCCGTCGCCATGGAAACCGCTCCCAAAATCTGCCAGCAACGGGAGGAGGGGATGGGGAGCCCTGGGGGGAGCAGCCCGAATAAAGGGGTCCGAGGGCAGGGACAGCCCAAAGAAACACACCAAACTCATCTTCAGGAGAAGGACATTTCAAAATAAAGGTGAGCCCTAAGGGGAGGGACAGCCCGAGATAAAGTCACCAAAACCACCTTCAGGGCAGAGACATCACAAAATAAATACAGGCGTGCCCAAAGGGGAGGGACGCCCCAAATAAAGGTGTGCCCAAAGGGGAGGGATGCCACAAAATAAAGACACTAAAGCCACCTGCAGGAGAGAGACACACCAAAATAAAGGTGGGCCCAAAGGCGAGGGACACCCGAAATAAAGGTGTGCCCAAAGGGGAGGGACCCCCAAAATAAAGGTGAGCCCAAAGGGGAGGGACCCCCCAAAATAAAGAAACCAAATTCACCTTCAGGGGAGGGACACCCCAAAATAAAGTCACCAAAACCACCTCCAGGGTAGAGACATCACAAAATAAATAAAGGTGTGCCCAAAGGGGACGGACAGCCAAAATAAAGATGTGCCCAAAGGAGAGGGACACCCCAAAATAAAGGTGTGCCCAAAGGGGAGGGGCACCCCAATATAAAGGCGAGCCCAAAGGGGTGGGACACCCCGAAAAAAAAAAGATACTAAATTCACCTTCAGAGGAGGGACATCCCAAAATAAAGGTGTGCCCAAAGAGGAGGGACATCCCTAAATAAAGACACCAAATTCACCTTCAGAGGAGGAAGACCCTAAAATAAAGACACCAAAGCCACCTCCAGGAGGGGGACATCCCAAAATAAATAAATATGTGCCCAAAGGAGAGAGATGCCCCAAAATAAAGCTGTGCCCAAAGCCACCTGCAAGGGAGGGACATCCCTAAATAAAGACACCAAATTCACCTTCAGGGAAGGGACACCCCAAAATAAAGGTGTGCCCAAAGCCACCTTCAGAAGGGAAATACCCCAAAATAAAGACACTGAATTCACCTTCAGGGGTGGGACATCCTAAAACAAGGACACCCAGCCCAGCTGGTGGCCCTGGCTGAGGGGGCCAGGGATTCCCCATTTCCACTGGGATTCCCCATTTCCACAGGGATTCCCCATTTTCCACTGCAATTCCCCATTTCCACTGCGATTCCCCATTTCCACTGCAATTCCCCATTTCCACTGGGATTCCCCATTTCCACTGCGATTCCCCATTTCCACTGCGATTCCCCATTTCCACTGGGATTCCCCATTTCCACTGCAATTCTCCATTTCCACTGGGATTCCCCATTTCCACTGCAATTCCCCATTCCAGCAGGACCTGGCGGATGCTGGGGGTGGCAGAAGGGCAATTCACCCCCTGCTGCAGCAAAACCAGCTGCTGGTCACTTCCAGAGGCAACATAATTCAATTTATTCTATCAAAGAACCCAGGCCCTGCCCTGGGGGCTCGCCCAGCACACCCCCCAAGGGACAGGGGGGCTCTCCCAGCCAAGCCCACCCATCCCTGGGCGTTATTTCAGTGCCAGGGCAGGGTGTGCTTGGAAACCCAGCTGAAATCAGGGCCCAGGCAGTACAAAAACACAGGCAGGGAACTCAGGGAGGTTTCTCCTCTGCTCCATCTCAGTCAGAATTATTCTGCTCCTGCACAGACTGACACGGCCAGGCTGATGTGGGGAATCTGTGCAAGGAAAAGGGAATAATCCCAATTATGTCCACTTTGTGACCCCGTCATTTCCTTGTACAGGATCTGCTCACAAGAGCTTTTAATTTTTAAATTACCACAAGGCACAGCAAAAAATGATCCTATTAACACCTCTTCCTACAGAAATTTATGGATTGCAGTAAAGCTTCCCAGACATCTCAGTGTTTTTTACATGGAACACAATTTTATGCCTCTTTTGATGACATTCTTGATAAAAGCTTTTTATTGCTATGGATCATAAAACTAATAGTCCTATTTACCACAGCAAATATTTTCATTTACCTGAGGCAGGGTAAGCCAGGATGCTTTATGGAGCCATTAAATCAGAGAATGGACAACTTTAATTAAAAACCAAGCAAGTTACAATCCTGTGCTGGAAGAGAATTCTGGGTGGGTGACAGGGAAGAAGCTGGAGCAGATGAGGAAAGCAGGATTTGTAAAAGCTCAGGACTCAAGGCTGCTCCAGGTTGTCCTGGCAGGGTGCTGAGCAGCACAAACTGCATCCTGCAGAGTGAAAAATGCCAATCACTTCTTTTTAAAATTCTAAAAGTTTAATTGTAATAAAATGGTTAGAAAAATAGCAATATAATTAGAGTAATAATAATTTGGACGATTTGGATTAGGACAATATGAGACAATAGAAACAAAGGGTTATGGACAGTCCGGGTAACCTTTTCTGGCCAAAATTAGCCCAAAAAAGGATCCACATTAGCCCTTAAAAGCAACAGCCTGTTGCATATTCATACAGCTCATCCATGATGCATAAATTCCATTCAAACACAGGATTCTGGCTGGGCAGTGTCAGCTTCTGCCTCTGAATCCTGTTGGCATCTTCAGGACTGAGCAAGGCAGGAAGAAGTTCATTTCTTCTGATAAGGGAGCAATAAATTCTCTTTCTCTGAAAGATTCAGGTGTCCTGTGGCTGCCATCTCGCTGCCAGTCCTTTCTTTAAAAAAGTATCCTACACAGCATTGTTTCTATTTTAACATATAACCTAAAACTATATTTAACACACTACTTAAGAGAATTAACAGAGCATCACTTTCTAACACAACACAGATAACAGTCGTGAATATTTGCCAAAAGCCAATCATAAAATCCCCATTTTTCACATGCAGGGAGCACAGAATTTCTGTTTGTCAGGCAGGAGGGGCTCCAGGGAGGAGCTGCTCCTCTTCTTCACAGGCAGCACCCCCTGCTCCCTGCAAACCCCACTCTCCCCAGCCCCAGATTTCATCCTCAAGTGCTGTCACAAGGGACAACAATTAGTATGAGCTCCATGGTTCACAGAAAACGAACCAATCTCTATTAAAAAAAACCCCATTACTCTTATAAACACAATACAAGGAGACCTTATTGGTCCTGCAATCCAAACGCCATCACCATTCAAGTGTAGAATGAAGGAAATTCATGGGTAGAATTTGGGAAATTCAAGTGCAGAATGAGGGAAACTGATGTGAAGAATTTGGGAAATTCATGTGCAGAATGAGGGAAATTGATGTGAAGAATTTGGGAAATTCATGTGTAGAATGAGGGAAATTCATGTGTAGAATGTAGGAAAATTCATGTGTAGAATGTAGGAAAATTCATGTGTAGAATTTGGGAAATTCAAGTGCAGAATTCAGGAAACTCATGTGTAGAATCTGTAGAATATCACCACTGATAAATTAAGAAACCACCCTTTGGTAACCAAATCTCCATAACACATCCCACAAGTTCAGAACAAGTACAACAAGTGAAGATAAGAATTATTTCTCATTCTTTTCTCTGATCTCATCTCCAGTGCCACTGGAATTTGTGGGAACATTTCCAGTGTGTGTTAACTGCAAGAGAAAGAACCTCCAGAACATCATCAGGACTACCAGAATCATTAATAAAAACTGGAATATTATTATAACCAAACCAGAAGGCTGGGAAGAATAATCCACTGCCCTATTTGCTCAGCAAGCATAGGAACCAAAAATCCCTTCAGGCAGAGAGAACTGAGTTTGTTCACTGCTCTGTGGCTGGCACAACACAGCCAAGGTGAAGGCAATAAATCAGAGCCCTCAATAACAGGAACAGTTCACATTTAGACATCATTTACAGAAGCTCAGAAATTGGTGATGCCAAGGGAGGAACAAAAAGAATGTGAGCCCAGCCAGGGGGTGCAAGGGCCTTGAGCATCAGCTGTGAGTGACAGGATAAACAGTGCCCAGATTGCCAGGAGCCAAGGAAAAACTCAATCCCTCATCCCTGGCCTCTGGGGAGGCTCCTGGAAACCCGGGGAGAATTCACAAACACGAGAAATGTAATCACTGCAACCCATCAGCTATGCAAGGCTCACAAAGAAGGCTTCAGCTGAGCTTTTGTGCCCCAAAATTTAAGAGAAGTGTTGGGAGCTCAGCTCTGAACCTCCCCTGGTCTCTACAAGCAACACACTCCTTGAAATAACTTACTCCTGCTTGAAAGAATTTGCTCCAAGTAAATAACTCAAATAACTTACTCCAAGACTTGCAAGAACTTGCTCCAAGAAAGCACCAAAGGAAAATCTCCAGTGATCTCCAAACACAACTGGATAACTTACTCCTACTTTCAATAATTTACTCCAAGATGTGCAAGAATTTGCTCCAAGACTTGCGAGAACTTACTCCAAGATTTGCAAGAATTTACTCCAAGAAAGCACCAAAGGAAAATCTCCAGTGATCTCCAAACACAACTGGATAACTTACTCCTACTTGTAAGAATTTCCCTCATTCTACACTTGAATTTCCTTCATTCTACACTTGAATTTCCTGAATTCCGCACTTGAATTTCCCAAATTCTACATTTGAATTTCCCGAATTCCGCACCTGAATTTCCCAAATTCTTCACATGGATTTCCTTCATTCTGCACTTGAATTTCCCAAATTCTGGCAACACCACTCCCAGGCACAGGGTGGGATTGCTGGGCAGCCCTGCAGGGCCAGGAGTCGGACTGGGTGATCTTTCTGAGTCCCTTCCATCTCAGGATGTTCAGGGGTGACTTTTGATAACTCCCAAAATCTCAAGATGACTTTGAACACCGATGTCTTTGACTGGTGTTAACAACAGGGCTCTCATGCCATCAGCTTTGCCACGTTTTCCTGGTAGCTGCAATGTTTTAATTGGAATTCCAGGGTAAAACTGCTCACCGCAAGGGAACAGAATGGAAGGAGATGCTCAGTGATCTGTGAGGGCAAAGACCTTTAAAGCACCTGAGGATTCCTGCTGGATTCCTCCCCTCCCTCACTCCCTGGGTGTGAAATGACAGCGCAAGAACAGCGGCACTGCTCTGGAATACAGAAAACAGCCAGAGAAGGCAGCAGGAGTCAGAGAAACGTCCTCAGAGAGCAGCAGCAGAATGGAAATGTCCCCAGAGTGACCAAGGCAGAGGCAGACGCAGCAGGGATCGATGTGCTGAGTGTCAGAGCCTGGCCAGCACTCCTGCCCCACCAAAACCCTCCTGCAATCACCACCATTAATTGCTCTTTGCTTTAAAGCATCCCCAGGGAGCGGTGAGAGGCACAGCTGAACATCCCAGATCCAACATCCTGCTGCCACCCCATTGTTTCGGGCTGGAAAAAGGAATCTGATCAGTGCACGAATTCATTTGGGACAACACAACATTGCCCAACCATCCCAGATCCAATATCCTGCTGCCATCCCCACCACCAGAGCCCATCTCTGCTTTTCCAGCCCAAATCCCAGCCCTGATTCCAGAACCAGGAACACGAGGGGAAATCACACATTGCAAAGTCTCTCTATTGTTTCGGGCTGGAAAAAGGAATCTGATCAGTGCACGAATTCATTTGGGACAACACAACATTGCCCAACCATCCCAGATCCAATATCCTGCTGCCATCCCCACCACCAGAGCCCATCTCTGCTTTTCCAGAACCAGGAACACGAGGGGAAATCAACACTGCAAACTCTGCCCATTGTTTCAGGCTGAAAAAAAGGAATTTGATCAGTGTAAAAATTCATTTGGGACAACACAACATTGCCCAACCATCCCAGATCCAATATCCTGCTGCCATCCCCACCACCAGAGCCAATCTCTGCTTTTCCAGCCCAAATCCCAGCCCTGATTCCAGAACCAGGGGAACATGAGGGGAAATCACACACTGCAAAGTCCCCCCATAATTTCGGGCTGAAAAAATGAATTTTATCAGTGCAAAAATTCAGTTGGGAAAACACAGCATTGTCCAACCATCCCAGATCCAATATCATGCTGCCATCCCATTGTTTGAGGCTGAAAAAAGGAATCTGATCAGTGCAAAACTTCATTTGGGACAACACAACATTGCCCATCAAATCTGTGGACAGGCAGCACCATGGCAGAAGGTTCTGGAAGGGATGAAACTGGAATACCTTCTTCCCAACAATTCCTATTAAATAATAAATTGTGTTCTTTGTTATCCACATTCCTTTGGTTATTTGCAAGGTCCTTTTCTCACCATCTCCCAAAAACCAGAGTTCAGGATGTCACCTTTTCCCTGAGAAAACCTGGATATAAAAACCCTGTCCTATCAACACAGATCAGGAAAAAACCCCAGACAAATCAAAACCTACTGAATTTATCTGACAATAAAAAGTAAGCGCAGGTTTTCTGGTTTATAATAAAAACAATACTGGTGGAAACTGGGGCAAATAAGGCCAGAAAGGATAAAGAACAGGTCTAGGCTGCAGCAGAAAATCCTGACAGGATGAGCAATGTCCCCGACATTCTTCAGTGGCAATAAAAGTGGAGAACTGAGCATTCCTTATAGAAAAATAAAAGGAAAACATCTTCAGCCCTGCTCCCTTCATCCCCGGCCCAGCAAGCACATGAAATAATCCTTTGTAAGTGTCCATGAAAACTGGGATTGCTGCCAGTTTCCTGAATTACACATGGATGGGGTTCTGCCCTCCTAAACCATGTATTTTAAGGTCAGAAAGCAGCACTCTGCTGATCTGCTCCTTCAAAGGATCCAGAAAGGAATAAAGGCAAAACCTGCAGGAATGGCTCAGTTCAGCCCCAAGATTCACTGTGGATAATCTGGATTCTGACAGCTCAGGACAGCCAAACTGCCTTTATTTCAGTGAAATTAAACCAAATTTCAGTGAAATTAAACCAAATTTCTTTGTGCCTACAAGTCAGGCACTCACAGCACAGCATTCCAACCCTGCCCTCTTTCACCCAAATGAAATTCTCCAAAATCCCAGCACAAACCCGTGCCCTGCATTACAGAGCCAGGAACCAGCACTGCACCCAAGGACAGCAGCATTTTCCACTCTAATTCAGAAAAAACTTGGACTCAGGCAGACAACACGAGGTTAATGGCCATGGAAGGGCAAAAAGGACTTGGTGTTCCCATCTTCCAGGGTGCCTTATGAGGGAGAAAGAGCTGGCATCAAAGCTGGTTCAGCAAATGGAAAAGCAACATTAATTCACTTTCTGCTGCACAAACTCCTCTCTCTGCTGGGATTTTGGGGTGTCTGTGCAGGGCAGGAGCCGGACTTGGCTGATCCTTGTGGCTTCAGGATATCCTGAGACTCTGATGCAGAAAGGGAGGAGTGGGAGCAGCCACCACTTTTCTGTATTTTCCGTATTTTTTGTATTTTCTGCATTTTCTGTATTTTTTGTATTTTCTGCATTTTCTCTCCCCACATTTTTACCAGGAGCAGATGGGGCCCCTGCCCAGAGCCTGCTCCAGCTCTGCCACTGCTATTTCTGCATCTCTGGGATGGATTTCTGCTGCCACTAACAACTGCTTGCTGCTGGAATGAAGGCCACAGTGGGGCTGGGAGGGTTCATTTTCGTATTCCTGGGTCCCACAATGAAATCCCATGAACGTGGCCCCTCCCCAGGAGAGAAAAGCAGCTGGCACAGGCTGCCAGAAGCACGAGCACAATGCAGACCAAGAGAGGTAAAACAACCAACATTCCTTATCCCAGAGCCACTGATGGGAAAGGAAAACTTGTCCACTCATCCCAAATTCCTTCTGCCCTGCCTGGGTCAGCCCAAAATGCAAACCCAACCCAGGAGTTCCACAGCACGAGGCAGAGCTGGCACTAAGAGCAAATCCTCTCTGAATAATGAATGGCCTCAGTTTGGGCATGGGGACCTCAGAAATGGCACAGCAGATTCCTGTGCAACGCTGCAAACAGCAACCTTGAAATATATATTATATATGGATACATACATGTATTATATATGTATATATGTATTATATTCTTATAATGTATTATATGATATGTATTATAACATATTATATATGTCTACATGTATACATACATGTATTATATATGCATACATGTATTACAATATAATATAATACATATATACATATATAATACATGTATGTATACATGTATACATATATAACATATTATAATGTATTATATGTATTATAATATATTATATATGTATATATGTATACATACATGTATTATATATATGTATCATAATATATTACAATGTATTATATTATATGTACATATAATGTAAAAATAATATGTATATATGTATTATAACATATTATCATAGTGTACTATAATATATTATATGTACATATAATGTATAAATAATATGTATATATGTATTATAATATATTATTACAATGTATTCTATGTACATCTATAATAATAATAATAATAATAATAATAATAATAATAATAATAATAATAATAATAATAATAATAATAAATTCTTGTCCGTTATTTATTATTAATAATAAGTAAAATAATCAATTATCAGCAATGGCTGATCTCTGTGCCCCCAGTGCCCCTCCCCAGGCACAATAAATCAGCTGCACTCCAGAGCAGGGACTCAGGTAAGGGAAGGATCTGGCCCAGGAAGGGAGCCCAGGCTCTCATTAGGATGTTAATGAATGCAGCATCATTAACAGCAAACGGCTGCAGAGCTGAGCACACAATCTCTGAACCCAGCCAAGCAAGCGAATGCTCGCACCAAACAACCAGGTCAAGCCTTGCCCTGCCCCAGTTATTAAAATGGGAATTCTGGTTGTTATAGGATGGCATTAAAAGGAATTTACTGGCCCTTTTATGGTTTACATTCACTCGCGCACCGCTGCAGTTATTCCAGGCATTTGGCACCGGCTCTGCAGCCACAAAGGGAGTTTTGTTCCTGCCGGAGTGAAGGACAAGACAGACAAGGACAGATAAAACAAGAGGAAGGAAAGGAGACGGAGGATGACAGAGCAGCACAACTGCACTGCCACATCTGAGGGAGCAGCAGGCTGAAAACGGGAGTGGAAAAAAACTTCTTACAGCAAAGGCAAGAGAGGAATTTCACTGCCCAGGGTGACCGCAGCACTCCTCAGTGGGTTTGTGCTGCATGCCAGGAATAATAAACTGCAGCGAGGCAGAGGGACACAATCAGCAGCCCCTGTGCTCTGTAAAAAACCTGCATTTTCACCTTTTATTTTACAGCTAATCTGGCTAAAGACAGCATAAAATATCAGCAAAGCAACGTCACACTCTGGTCTGAGCTGCACCCAACCTAAACTCAGTTATCACTAAAGGAATCTATTCCTTTTCCCCGTTCCAGCTTTGGCCTTTTTTTCCTTGTGCAAGTCCTTGTCCTGAATTTGTATTTCCTGCACTGAAGCAGCTCCCAGGAGAGGCAGCTGTGGAGCTGCTCGGGGCCGGGCTGAGCAGGGCAGACAGCTCCCAATTAACCCAGCTTTTAATGGGATCTCCAGCAGCTTCTCAGGGGACTGGAGCAGCCCAGCCCTCCTCCAGCACCTGCCAGGGAAAAGGCAGAGCCCGCAGGATGAGGGGAAAAAACAGGAAAAATCCTACAGAATAATAATTTTTAAAAAATTTTAAAAACCCCACAAACAAACAGAAAACCCAAAAATAAACAAACAAAACAAAAACAAAACCCACAGGAAATATCCTACAGATGGAAAGAAAAAAAAAAAAAAAAAAAAAAAAACCAGGAAAAATCCTACAGAAGGAAATAAATTAAAAAAAGTCAGGAAATATCCTACAGAAGGAAAGGAAAAAAAAAAAAAAAAACCCAGGAAAAATACTACAGAGCCCACAGAAGGAGAGGAAAAAAAACCTGGAAAAATCCTACCGATCCCATATAAGGGAAGAAAAAAAGAGAGAAAAAAAAGAGAGAAAAAGGAGAAAAAAAGGACAAAAAGGAGGGGAAAAAAAAGAGGAAAAAAAAAGAAGAAAAAAATAGGAAAAAAAATAGAAAAAATTATAAAAAATAGGAAAAACAAGAAAATAAAAAAAAAAAGAAAAGAAAAAAAAGGGGGAAAGGGGAAAAAAGAAAGAGGGGGAAAGAAAAAGCCGCGCTGGCTGTAAATGCGAGCACTCAGGCACTCAGGTCACTGCAGTAAATCACAGCCCTTAATTTCATGTGAAAGGAGGGAATGTTACACGACCACAGGACCCTCAAAGAGGCCTTTGTTAGGAGCAGCCCTGTGCATAAATACATTTCAGAATCCTGCAAAAAGGAGGCTTAGTAAGGAAAATGCCTCTGGATTTTTTGGCCTTATTTTATCACCTTTCAGAGGATAAAGAAGCTGAAAATCAAGAGGAGCTGCAAGTGACAATTAAGCCATTAGCACCCCCCAGGAGCACCAGGGCTGCGCTATTTCAGCAGCACAGGCCCCTCCACGGGCTCTGCTGCTCCACAAGCACTCAGGAGCTGGAAAAAAGCAGGGAAAAAACAGGAAAAAAACAGGAAAAAAACCAGGAAAAAGCAGGGAAAAGAAAAACAATAATTATCTGCTGCTGTGCAATGCAACAGGTGCATCTTTGATTGGTCTCATAAAAAACATGTGTTTGTTTTTAATTAATGGCCAGTCACAGTCTGGATGTCTCTGACTCTGGTCAGTCACAAGATTTTATTATCATTCCTTTCTATTCCTTGCTGGCCTTCTGATGAAATCCCTTCTTCTTCTAGTATATAATTTTCTTTTAGTATAATATATATCATAAAAGAATAAATCAGCCTTCTGAACCATGGAGTCAGATCCTCATCTTTTCCCTCATCCTGGGAGCTCTCAAACACCACCACAACTGGTGACCCCGAGTGAAGAAAAATTCCACATTGGACAAAGCATTAAACAATAAAGACGCAAACACCTGCCCTCAATCCATGCAAACGGGGCAGGAATCTCCATGTAAACAGCAGCCAGCTCCTGCAAACAAGAACTGGCACCATTCCAGGGCCAAAACCGGGCAAAATTTGGAAGTCAGCTGAGGAGAGGCCTGGAACAAGTTCGTTATCACGCAATTAAAGCACTGCCAATCCCTTGTGCAGCAAATGCAGAGCTGCTGCTCCTGGATGGATGGATGGATGGATGGATGGATGGATGGATGGATGGATGGATGGATGGACGGACAGGGATGAGGAGCAGGCAGGCAGCAGCACACACCAGCCCATGGGGAATGGATTATACATGGCTTAAACGGCCTAATCCACTTTGCCTTCAACAGGTCCCACATAAACAAGGCTCCAGCGCATGTTAAATAAAAGCCCCATGAAATTTTAATGAAAAGCAATATGCAGTTACAGAAACTAATCTGCTAAATGGAATCATTTCATAAGTGGCAAGTTCTGCCAGGCAAGAGGAGTGGTGAAACAACCTTATCTAATACCCAGTATCTGAGAGCAGCGTGAAGATTGGGTTTAGGGGACAGCAGAGTGGAACAGGAGCTGTTCCAGCCTCAATTATTGGAATTATGAAGCTGTTCTGCACTCTGACATCCTGCTTTACCTTGAGCAAAACCCTGCCTTGTGTTCCTGCTGTGGTGCTTCAGCCTGACTCGTTATTTTAATATTTCCTTTATGCTGGTGACAAGTCCAATAGGGCAATGGAGGCTCCAGTCACCCGAATCACTGCAATCATGGCCAGGAACAGGAGCTCAGTGCCACCAGCAATGCTGTCCCTCAGCACATCCCCGTTGCCATGCTGTGATCGTGGAGATGAACACACACAGACCAAACCCCTCTGCACTCCTGACAGCTCAGCAAGGAAAATGGGATTTCCCTGCATCACAGTCACCAGGCATTGCTAAACCCCTGGGTTTAAGGCCTGGGGGCCAGCACTATTAAAGTTGCTTACTATTATCATCATCATCATCATCATCATCATCACTATTATTACTATTCTTATTGTTATTACCATTCTTATTATTACTATTACTACTGTCATTATTAAAGTTGCAAAATCTATTATTATTAAAGTTGCAAAATCTATTGCTGCTAAGAACAGACTTTGCAACAAGATAAAACAGGATTACTAATCTATTATTACTATCATAGTAATAGTAGCAGTAGTACTAGTAGTAATAATAATACTACTTATTATTATTACTAGTACTATTACTAACAATAGTTATTGTTATTATTATTACTACTACTGCTGCTACTACTATTATTACTACTATTATTATTACCATTACTATTGTTACTATTGAAGTTGCAAAATCTATTCCTGCTGCCAAGGTAAAACAGGGTTAGGAGAAAACCCCTCAGTCTTTCCTGTCAGGGCTCAGCTACTTCCTAAGGCTGGACCCAGCCTCGGTGCACATAAACAGCATTTGTTGTCTGCAGAGCTTCCTTCCACGCACACATTTCATTCCTCCGCCCTTGGAAAGGAATTAAAACCCAACCAAGCTGATTCTTCAGGCAGCTGAGCTTTGGTTGGGGGGATAAGGGACATGAGGAGCAGGCAGTGGAGAAGGAGATGGGGGTGGTGTAAAACGGATTATCAGGGACCTCTGGCACTGGGAAACTGATCAATGTGCTGATCAGAACCTGGTAATTCATTGATCAGAACCAGGTCAATGCATTGATCATAGCCTGATCAATTCACTGATCATAACCTGATCAATGCATTGACTGAAACCTGATCAATGCACTGACCAGAACCTGATCAATCCACTGACCAGAACCTCATCAATTTGCTGACCAGAACCTCATCAATTCACTGATCAGAACCTTGTAATTCACTGATCAGAACGTCATCAATCCACTGACCAGAACCTGATCAATGCACTGACTGAAACCTGATCAATGCACTGACCAGAACCTGATCAATGCACTGACCAGAACCTGATCAATGCACTGACCAGAATCTGGTAATTCACTGACCAGAACCTGGTCAATGCACTGATCAGCACCTCAAGAATTCACTGATCAGAACCTGATAATTCACTGATTCACTGATAATTCACTGATCAGAGCCTGATCAATGCAGCTGCTGTTCACTGGAAATGATCACAGGAAACCCCACGAGTGTTTCCCTGCAGGAAGAAGAGCTTTTGCTCCCACACCGATCCCTGACTCTGGAATTCACAGCCCGAGATGCTTTGGTGTCACTCTGGAACCACAAGGAAGGGGAGGACACGTTCCCTGCCTCAGCATCCACCCCAAAACTCAAATGCCACCACAAACCCATCCACATATGCAGCCAGCCAAGCAGAAACACTACGGGGATGAGAGAGAGATGAGAAAAAAAGGATCCAAAAGATAAATTAGATTAGTCTTTTGTTCACTGTGTCACATCAGATTCTCTTGAAACAACTTGAAAAATGAATGTGTCAGGAAATTGGGGCTGCTTATCAACTCTGCAAACTGCAACACCAAAGCAACCAGACAAACTGTGTATTTCCCCCCTCTAATGTGCAAGATAATTGCCATAAATCATATGTTTCATTCCTTAATTATTCTGAAAAGGGAACAGATGATAAAGAATGAAACACCAGGAAAAAATGAGCTGCAATGAAAATGAAGAGGGAAGGGAAGGGCTGTGCAGAAGGGATCCTGCAGGGGCACAGCTGATGGAACTGGAATTCCTGATTATTAATTAAAAATCAATGCACCTTCCCCGAGCCCACCAACATTTCCTATCTGGGTGTGGAGCTGTTAAAGCCTAAAGCAGTTTTGGGTTGCTTTTAGGCCATTTTTTACCATTCTTTCCCTTCAAAAGTAAATAATACATAGCTGTGCTTGTTTTCCAATGGGTCCCATTCAATAATCCATTTCAGCAAGCAGATTTCTCACTGAGAAATGTCACAGCCACTGACTCCAAAGACACAATCCCAAGGGCTTTTTGCAACACTGAATATACATTCTATTATTTAAAAGCATTGAATAAACATTCTATTATTTGAAAGCACAGAATATGCATTCTATCATTTAAAAGCACTGAATATCCATTCTGTTCTTTAAAAATGTTATGCAGCCCTTAGGAGCAGCCCAAAAAAAGGGAGAGGCAATCTGATTTATAACCCAGGAAGAGGGAGAACAAGGAAAATTCAAACTGAAATATGTTTTGGGACGAGAAGTGACACAATTTCCTCATTTTCCCTATTGTCCCTGTAGGGAAACTCCAGCCATGAATGGGTCTCTTGTTCATTCTGGGGCATCACAAGGCACAAAGTGCAGCCAAATCCTGTCCCCAGCTCTGGGAGCCTCCACTGGACAGGAACAACAGGGAAATGGAAATGGGGTCTGTCCTTGTGGGACACTGCCACCTTCATTAGGGTCACAGGCACTAATTACAGCCACCACGAGCACTCCCAGGGCAGATGTGCAGAGAATCCCACTGCTGGCCAGTGAGGATGATGATGGTGAGGCTTGCTGAGAGCGAGTGGAGAATTCCAGCTCTGCAGGAATGATCCAAGCTGTGCTTCCCAAAATTAAAAAAGGCAGGGAAGGGACCCCAAAGGCAGGGAAGGGACCCCAAAGGCAGCACCCCTTCAGCCTCTGCCTGAATTAACAACAAAATCTCCTTCAGAAGGAAGAGAACACCTTTGGCACAGGAAGAGAAAAGAAACCAACTGGAAATTCATGGTAATTCATGATAAGGAAGATATTTCAAACACAGCACAACTGTGAGTCCTGCACACACACACACACCCAGGGCACTGCTTTTAGCAATTAAAAGCCCATCAGAAACCCAAACACTGCAATTCTTGCCCTGAGAACAGGCACACTCTGTTCCCTGCACACAGCCCTGCCTCCCTTCACAGCTCAGTGCCTGTTTTGTTGGCACAATTATAAATTTTTAACCACAATCTGCACGTCTGTCCCTGGCAGACTTTGGACATGCAGGGATGCTCTGAGGGCTCCCCACACCTTGGGAGAATGAAGAAATTCCCTCCAGGATTGAGCTGTCCCAGCTCCCTCCCTGCACACAGAACTGGGAAATGTCTGCCCAGGGACACCAGCCTGGCTGAAGGCTCAGAAATGGCTTTTTAGCAGGGAAAATGGGTGAAATCAGCTGCATCTCCAGTTACAACAACCCGGGAAGCCAACTGTGACCCCAAAACGTGCAGGGGGACTTGCCAAGCCCAGGGATAAAGGGAGGGATCTCCCCATCCCCAGGGATCAGCAGCCTCCCCCTTCCACTCAGATATTCCAGCTGTTCTCAGTTATTCCAGGCTGTGCTCCCAGCCCCCTCAACCACAAAACTCCCAAAAAAAATTAGACAAGGACAAGCTTTCCCCACTCATGGAAAATTCCAGCAACATCACGTTATTGGGGGGGGGAAATAATAATAACTCAACTCCCAGCAGTGCCAAAATGCTCCCCACAATCAGGGACTGACAGGGATTGAAGCTGCTCACATCCTACAGGAACAGCCTCGTGTGCCTGGGCTGGAGAAACCTCAAACCAAGGACATTGAGGCAGGACTGTCTGCAGGAGATGATAATTTAAATTAACTTTAAAAAAACGAAAATGAAGCAGCTGCTGCCAAGGGAAGTGTTGGCTCTGAGTTTTTCTGGAAGTGCTCTGTGGGCAGGCACTGAAAGGCTCCTATACAGCACTGCTGGCAGCCCATCATTTCCTCCTCTGGCTGCATGGCATGGTTTCCTTGCACAAGGAACCCCAGAGCTGGAAAAGGGCATCTGTGCTGAGCAGGGCTTTCATGCTCACTTCACATCATCTGAGCAGAGTTTTTAAAAATGGCATTTTTGGCCAAGCCTGTGGGTGGCAGGGGAGGCAGGAACTCAGCTGTGGGGTTCAGGTTCCCCAGGGAGAAGGGTTTTTATTGGGAAAAAATAAAAATCAGAAATCTGTATTGAAAAAAATTCAATTTGAAATCCAGACCCCATAAAACAAACATTCTAAATCAAAATTCAGTTTCATCTCCTCAGGGTTTTCCAGAAGCACCTGAAGGTGAAGAACTCAATGGCAAAAACTTCCGTGAGCAGCAGAGAACAGCACAGACCAGAGAGAAAATGTGACCAAAAGGGTTAATGGGGCTATGAAAGGTGCTGGTTTCTGTGAATAACAGGATACCCAGGAAACACAAGGGATTTAATGCACGCTTAGTTAACATCAGGCTCTGTGGGAGGATGCTCTAACAACACCCAGCCTGACTGATTTTACAGCCAGAAACTCAGGGCCTGCTCTGCAAGATGCTCCAAAAATTTGGTTTTTAAGAGCAGGAAATTCCTCCTGGAATATCCCATCTTATCAGGCAAGACAACACACCTGGAGCCAGGAGCAGCTCTGGGTGCAGGACAGACCCCGGGATGCAGCACAAAGCACCTTCAGGAGCTGCTCCATCAGGAGCTGTTCCATCAGGAGCTGCTCCATCAGGAGCTGCTCCATCAGGAGCTGCTCCATCAGGAGCAGCAGTGCAGGATGCTCAGCAGCAGTGCAGGACCCTCAGCAGTGCAGGATGCTCAGCAGCAGTGCAGGACCCTCAGCAGTGCAGGACCCTCAGCAGTGCAGGATGCTCAGCAGAAATGCAGGATGCTCAGCAGCAGTGCAGGATGCTCAGCAGCAGTGCAGGACCCTCAGCAGTGCAGGATGCTCAGCAGAAATGCAGCAGGGCCAGGAGCACTCCCAGCACCCTGGAACCTCCCTGGGGATGCTCAGCAAAGCTCATTCTGGGCTGAACCCACACAGACATTTGGATTTTCTGATCTTTTCGCTGCCAAGTGAAGGATGTGAAGGCACGTCAGGCAGGTGCACAGACACATCTCCTGCAGAACACAACACTGCCTGCTCCAGACTGTGCCTGCCCCACTGAGAGCACCCAGGGAGGTTCACAAGGGCTTTTGCAAAGAACAGGCGCTCATTTCATCATTTTCCCCTGTTCACCATTTTCCCCAGTCCATCATTTCCTCCTGGCTGATGCTTTTCTGCTCACCCTCTGCCCCTCACCAATGCTCAGCGTGCTGCGTTCCAGCTCAGCAGCAGCACCAGGTCTGCTCTCCCCAGGGCTGTCCCTGTTTCACTGATTTCATTCCTTCACCCAGCCCAGTCCCGGTGACATTCCAGCACACAAAATCATCCTGAAGGTTGGGTGATTTTGACTCCAGTCAATCCCAAACCCTCAGGAACCCCACAACGTGCACAGAAGCACCAGCAAACATTTCTGACACTGGGCAGCATTAAAATTTCCTTCAAACAAGGGGATTAGCTGCTGGATTTGGATGGATTGGATGCTCAGCACAGCTAATAATACCTGACACGGGGCAGAGCAGCCAAAGCTGATCTGTGATTGCCATGCCCACGGTTCTGGGCACTCACTGACACATCAGAACGCACAGGAACAACTTCAGGCTGCTTTCCCCCAAAGGGTTCAGAAATACATGAAAGAGATCATTCACAGCTCTTAATAAATGCTCTTTATAAAAATAAATTCAAAGCTCTTTATAAAAATAAATTAATAAATGTATTGTGCCTTCTAGGGGAAAAAAAATAAATTAATAAATAAAAAAATCAATGCTGTAAGAGGATAAAAGGGTTTAGGGTATAGAAAACCAGAATTTGAGGAGCCCCTGGAGCCCCCACATGGAAGCAGCTGAGATCCAGCTGCTCCTATCTCAGGGTTCAGCACAATTCCACTTTGAGATACCATAAAATAACCTGCTCCTGTCTCAGGTTTAAGCACAATTCCACTTTGAGACACCCAAAATAACCCCAAACTCAACAGCCAAAAGCAGGATCTTGAACCAAAGCTGACCCCACATCTGGGGACAGATGTGCCCAGTGAATTCACACTTCAGGCAATGAGGGGGAAAAGGGATTTGGTGCCTAAGTCAGCGTGGTCAGGGAATCCAAAGCGCAGGTGGGATCTGTCTGTGCGACAGAAAAAGATAAAAAATCAAAGCTTGCTAATTGAATATTTGAAGGGAAAGATTAAAATGTTCTGTTATAAATTCCTCTTTACAGAAAGCGGAGCTGTAGGCACAGTTCTGCCTTCAATCCTGCAGCTGCACAGATAAAAATACCCACAGTAACCCAAGATAATTTCAACTCTGGAGTAGCATCTACGTAATTCATGTCCAATCAACTCCTTCCTAAAATCAGCCCTGACTCATGAATGACGGGGGATTATTTCAGTTTTAAGAAACATTTTCTTCCCCTGTGGGAAAAACACAAAGTGCTGTTTGCTCATCCATGCTCAAAAGTGACATAATGAAGAGGGAGCTTTGTATCACTAAAACACAAATAATTAAAGATGTTTTTGCACGGGGGTTTTATTCCTTTTCTCTGTATCTGCTGAAGAAAAAGCCAAACCCACAGGATAATTCCCACAGCAGCCAGGAACTGTGGCCAAGCAGAGAACTGCAAACAGCACAAGCCAGCAATTGTCTGTGCAGGGAACAATGGATCTCTCCACGGGGTGAGCTCATTAAAAAATGCACTCAGGAGGCAGGGCTGGCACCCAGAGCTCACGTGCAAGGTGATTTTTGTTATCAGCCTGCACCTCCGGGGACACCCTCAGCCCTGCCCTCATCACAACAGAGATAATGAGCTGCAATTACAGCCACACGCCACCGAAAATAAAGAAATAAATTGAAATTTGGTTCATGACAGGGGGAATACAGCCAGAATATCTGAGTAAAACCATCTTCTGTCAGAGGCTGCTGAATTTCCCAAAGCCCCTCCGCAGGCACTCCTCTCTTCCTGGTCATTCCACCAATGTTTTGCATCACTCGGATCCTCCTTTTAATCACCTGCTCTATTTCCCCTACTCTCCCTCAAATTGCTGCAAACTGGGAAAAACAGCACCCTCAAAGTTTGGTAACAGATGGCAGCAGGGATGTGGGATCTCCTACATGCCTGCAAGCAGGAATTCAGTCACTCCTGTCACTGAGGGAACAGCAACAAAACCCTGGGAGAAGGTGACTCACTGGGATCCTGCCACAGCTCTGGGGAAAACAGAAATGAGAACGGGTCTGAGATTAATGAGCCAGGGCTTGAGGCAAATAATGAGAGATTTTAGGGAGAGAAGGGACAGAAACATCTTTTTGGTGTTATTTCACAGCAAGCCCTAACCCAAAGCACTGGATGGGGGTTCTGTCACCCCATTATTCCTTCCCCATCCCTTCCAGTTCCTGCTCCTCACAAACACAAGGATCCACCACCACCTCTGCCTCTCCTTATCTTTTTAAAGCACCTCATTTTGCAGAAATTCAGATTTCCTGCATTGATTCACCTCCTTCGCTGCACAAATCAGGAGGGGATCACCCAGAATTTCTGGTGCCCACTGCATAAAACACCCCAGGAAAAGGTGGGCACATTCTCCAGGAAAACCAGGCAGAAACAGAGAAATCTCATCTGTGCACAGAAACTCCTCCTGCCATCTCTCAGCTCTCTCCATCTACGCCAGAAGTTCCCCCCCACCCTTAATTACACTTTGCTCTGAATTAAGCTGGATTTTCCCCTCTTCAACGAGGACAATTTTCCCCTTCATCCTCATTTATCTGCCAGCATTAAAATTCTGCTGCCTCCCAGTGCATCCCTGCTAAACCCTGCCATCCCAGCGATGGCATTTGGGAGCCATTTCCTGCCTGGGATTTCCATCTCGTGCTGCCCCTCACGTTCTCCCCAGTCCCACAGCCCCCAGACAAAGAGCACAGCAAGGAGAGGCATTTGGAGCTGCAACAGGGACCCCATTGTCCTCCAGGACATCAAAGTCCAGCCTGCAGCTGCCCCTAATGGGCACCACAACAAGAACGGGGTCCTGCCTGGCTCTGCTGAATTGGCACCAGGGTTTGGAGGGGATTTGCTGCTCCTGCAGCAGGAACCTGCCCCGGGTCAGGCAGGAGCTGCTGGTTTCATGGGGCATCACTGTGCTGGCATCTCATTTTCTGCCTCTTCCAGGCAGCACAGGGAGAAATTTGGGGTGGAATTCAGAGATAAGGGGTGCTGCTGTGGTGGGGAACAGAAAGGCAGAGCTGCAGAGACTGAAATGAGCTCTGAGAGGGTGAAAATACCTGAGTGTTCATTTCAGTCTCTGTATCTCACTATAAATGGGATGGACAGATCCAAGTCACTATAAATGGGATGGGTAGATCCAAGTCACTATAAATGGGATGGACAGATCCAAGTCACTATAAATGGGATGAACAGATCCAAGTCACTATAAATGGGATGGACAGATCCAAGTCACTATAAATGGGATGGACAGATCCAAGTCACTATAAATGGGATGGGTAGATCCAAGTCACTATAAATAGGATGGATAGATCCAAGTCACTATAAATGGGATGGGTAGATCCAAGTCACTATAAATGGGATGGAGAGATCCAAGTCACTATAAATGGGATGGACAGATCCAAGTCACTATAAATGGGATGGACAGATCCAAGTCACTATAAATGGGATGGATAGATCCAAGTCACTATAAATGGGATGATAGATCCAAGTCACTGTAAATGGGATGGACAGATCCAAGTGGTTGATGTACAAAATGGGAATGCACTGGTGATGCATGGATGGGAGATTGCCACTGATCTACACTCAACGTTCATGCCATGGCTGTTTTTCAGTTAGAAGGGAAAGCCAAACATTCCCAAAGCTGTGAGTGGGAATTCCCAGGCTCCTGCTGGGATTGCCCAGGAGATCCTGGTGCCATCTCCTCTATGGCTCCCTGACACTGTGAGCAGGATTCCCCCTCCAGGAGCTCTCAGGGCCATTTCTTGTACCTGGATATTGAATAAAGCACTCCCACAGCTCGCACAGCAGCCCTGAGCCAGGGGAGCAGCCTGGGCCAGGTGTCCCCAGGGAGTTCAGGGGATTTAGGTTAAGCACCCATCTGGCTGATTCCTTCCACCGCCTCCTGCAGGCTTTGTGTTCTGCAGGGAAAAAACTCCCAGCCACAAACCGTGGCTGCTGCTCCTGAACAATCCGAGTGCTTCAGGAACCTCTGCAGTGCCTGGTCACACACAGGGCACACACCCAGAGGGCAGTTAATTACCCAAAACTGCAAAATCCCCGTTCCCAAGTGCTCTTATCTGCCCTCCCAAAGCCAGAGCCCCTTTCTCATCCTCGCCGGGTGAGAACTCCCTGGTGTGAAACTCACCAAAGGCAAAGCCCCCCGGCAAAACAAAGAAACAAGTTAATTAATTGCCCTCTTGAAGGAAAGCACAAACAAAGGCGGAGTACAACACGAACATGTCAGTGCTGCAAAGGGCACGTTCGCTGCTCGCTGATCTGAGCCCTCTATTCACCTGCTCGTTTCTTAATTAGATCTTTTAGCCTTAACATCTCCTCTTTCTTCACCACCACACAGAGAGGTTTATTCTACACTTCTGCTCGCTTCTTAATTAGATGTTTTTAGCCTTAGCATCTCTTCCTTCACCACCAAACAGAGGGGTTTGTTCTGCACTACAAAATGCAAATGTGGGATGAGAACCGAGCAGAGCTCGCAGAGCTCCCTGCACTTCTCAGCTTTATTTTACTCCCATTTCTTCCATCCCTCTGCCACGTTCAGAGTGGATGTCTCTCTTATCCATGCTGACAGCAGGAGTGGGAACACCACGCAAGTTCCCTTCCACCAACAAGGAATGACTTCACTGTTGTTTTCCTAAGCATGCACAAAAACCAAGGGGGAAGGACATATGCAAAGCCTGCTCCCAGAATCCCTTCCCTTGCAAATTCACGGAGTTTGCGGAGTGGTTTCCATCTGTTTGCCAAGAATGTCAGATAATAAATTACTATTCCACCTTCTGTGCTGGAAAACAGAGCAGCAAAGGGAGCCTGGAGTCCCCAGCCAGCCCTGCCTGATCCTCCCAGCAGCACAAACCCCACAGTCCTGCCCTGCTCCACTCAATCCCCCCTTTCTGGGCCAATTTACTCTTCCCCTTAACTACACTTTGCTCTGAATTAAGCTGGATTTTCCCCTCTTCAATGAGGACAATTTTCACCTTCACCCTCATTTATTTATATTGAATATATTAGGATAAATTTAGTTATATTATAATTATTTATAATATAATTATATACTAGGATAAATTTATTTGAGGATAAACCAGACCTGTGAAATCCAAGGTACAGAAGACACCTGGTCCCCACCCACCCCTGGGACAGCCAGGCTGTTCCCAGGCACTGCACACGATCAATTTATTAATAATCATTTATCCAGGAACATCAAAGCTTCAGTACGCAGCAAACAAGAGACAAACGTTGTGAAAAAGAAGAAAAAAGAAAAAGGCAGTGGGAAAAAGTAAGGGAATAATGGAATTAGGAATTAATAATGTATAAAGCCCAGAATGAAATGGAATAGATATAAATCACAGAGTTAGGAAACAATGGCATTAGGAATTAATTCGAAACCAGGACACATCACCCAATGCTTCCCCACCAAGGGTAAAATTCATAAATTTATGTAAAAATTCATGGTGGCAAAAGGAAAAAAAAAGAAATATTTAGAAAAAGCCAACCCTGCCAATGTCACAGGGACTGCAGTGAGCTGAGAACCATCACTAATTCTGAACTGAGGCCAAATAACAACTGAACCTGAGAGGAGAGGAGGGAAAAGCACCAGGAAACCCCAAAGCAGACAGGGAATATCAGCACATCAGCGCAGCTCTGTGGCACTGAAACCACAAAACTGCACAAAACTGGATTTCAGTGCCCCCCTGCAGTGCTGCAGTGTCCTGGCTGCTCAGCCCTGCCAACGTCTCCCTGCAGCTTTTGGGGAGGGGAAACACAAAATTCCCCAGGGAAACACACAAAAACCCCACACACAGCCCCAAAACCTGCAGCTGGAGCAGGCAGCAGCACCCACAAAACGCTGAATTCTGGGGAGTCACTGCTGGATTTATCCTGAAAGGCTTCGTCCCTCCCAGCGCAGGCCAGGCACAGAACAGATCTTTGCAATGGAAATGGGATGCTGATCTCTTTGAAAACCATTTAATTGCAAATCTCTTGGAAGGAAGGCAAGGAACGGGCAGGGTTTAGTTTGGAGAGGGAGGGAGAGCTGCACACTCCCTGCACAACAACTCTCGTGAGGCACCAGATCCAAACACCCACGAGTGATGGAGTCAAACAGGGCCAACCTGCAGCACTGCTCAGCTGCCAGGGAAAGGAGATTACAGCAGGAAAACCAGGTGGAACCAAGCCCAACCCCAGATTTATCCTCATGGAGTGTCCTAAGTGCTGAGCAGAACAGCTCCTGCTCCATGTGGGACGCCCCAAGGGCAGCATTGGGGATGAAGGGAGAAGATAGATGATGTTATTACAGATTCCTAGGGTAACTCTGCTCTTCCTACCTGGGCAGCAGCACACACAACCATTTAATTCCAAATCCTTTGGAAGGAAGGCAAGGAACGGGCAGGATTTAGTTTGGAGAAGGAGGGAGAGCTGCACACTCCCTGCACAACAACTCTCGTGAGGCACCGCATCCAAACACCCACGAGTGATGGAGTCAAACAGGGCCAACCTGCAGCACTGCTCAGCTCCCCTCAGCTGCCAGGAAAAGGAGATTACAGCAGGAAAACCAGGTGGGACCAAGCCTAAGCCCAGGTTTATCCTCATGGAACATCCTAAATGCTGAGCAGAACAGCTCCTGCTCCATGTGGGATGTGGGTGGGCAGCACAGGGGATGCAGGGAGGGGACAGGAGAGATGGAATTACAGATTCTCTGCCCTTCCACCCTAGGCAGCACACACAGAAGGTCCTGGGGAGAATCTGGCCACCAGATTTACCAAAAGAACTCTCACAGCCATTTCTGCCCCTGGAATAATTATTTATTTCCTCCCACCCAGTGCCCTCAGCACTAACACACTGAAATCACTTTGGTGTCACCCAGAACTGCCACTGTGTGACTTTAACCCAGCAGGAACATTATTTCCTTATCAGAAAGAGAAGAATTTCTATTTATCCTGGATTCTGTCATAGTTTGAGACAAAATTATGGCAAACCCAGCTGCCTGCACCAACACTGACCCAGCTTCTTCCTTCCACACAAAGAGGATAAGAAAAACCAGGTGTTTATTTAGAGATGTCTTCCCAGTGTTGAATATTACAAGATACACTCACTCCATCCAAAACTCCTCATCAGAAGCAGGAGGTCATGAAGGAAACCATCAATGCACCCAGCAGACAAACAGATAAATACTGAGCATCCTCATCACCTCCTTTATGGCTCCTCTTCAAAAAATAAAAGTCTCCCACTGCATTTGATGGTTTTTTATCAACAGCACAACAAATCAGTGCCATCTAGTGGAGTCCAAAATGTTAACCTGGACCACAGCTTCCAAATCTCACCTGTCTGGAATTCACAGCCCCTCAAAGAGCCTTCCCTGCAGTGCAGGCAGCTGATCCACCCAACAGAGGAGTTTAACCCTGCTCAGCTCCCCTCACCTTCCACAAAGCTGCAGGACCAACACCTGGGGCCCAAAACACCTCCAGCATCAGCAGAAACTCACCTTTGGAGCCCCTGAATGTGCAGCCAACAGCTCTGCAGTCACACAAAATATGGGCCAAAAATCAACAGAAATGTTCAGTGTAGGGGAAGAAATGCTGCACTGATTTATAGGGATTTTCCAGCAGTTCAGAATTAATAATGCATGAGGGTGTTTAACACGGTGCTACCACCACAGTTCATTAAGAGCACCCCAATTAGCACTGTGGGATTCTGTGTTTCTCTGGTTCAGCCCCTCCACAAGATCATTTCACTGCTTTAGGAAAGTCACATTTGTCCAAACAGAACAGGAGCAGAAGCTCCATCAAAATCCCTTCCCTAAAACTCCAGGTTTTAGGTAAGCACAAATGTGATTATTTCCCTTTCCACTGGTACAAAACCATTGCTGGGGTTTGGGATTTCAAGCCCTAATGCAGTGTTCACACGCCATCATTAACAAAAACCCCAAACCATGAGCAATGAGTGAATTCACTGGCAACAGAATTCACCAACAAGATGTGGTGAACCAGAAGCTGCAAGATCCCACCCCAAAGTTACAAACCCATTCCTGTCCCAATGTCCAAGGAGAGAATCACACACCTGTCTGCAACAAAAATCCATGACAAAAATCACCTTTTCCTTCCCAAACGCTGCTCCCACTTTAGCAACCCCCAGGAATTTCACAATAATCCCCAACCCTGGCTCCCACTTAGCTCCCACGTGGGAATCTTCTGAAATTGCCATCAAACATGGAAATGCAGATACTCTGGAAGGCTCTGACGCAATGCCAGGCAGGGATATTTTTAGTTCTAATCCATTTAAAGTGCTAAATTCCAAGGGAATCAGCAGCATTGCTTTCACTCACCACTCCAGCTGAATTCCTCTGCTCCGGCTGCTGCAATCTCCAAGGAAAATGAGATAAGAGAACCCTTCACCTGATAAGAAAATACCTTTATCTTTTGTTTCTTTAATGCTTGGAGGTGCTTCTGCATGTGCCATTAAATAATAAATCACACTCCATAAATCTCCTGGACACAGAGGACACTGCAGGAACCATCAATAATGCAGGGCCCAAAGCAGGAGTGGGGGATTTCTATTTTTATTTCCTGGCTGCTTTGGATGGACCAATTTAGGCTGATAAAAAGCAGCTCCTGGGAATGCACAGAAGCTTTGGGACAGGGCACTGATCACCCTCCAGACCTGCCAGAGTGCCTGCAGCTACAAACCAGAGCCTGAAATCCAGGGATGAACACAGCAAAAATGGTCCTGGAATTCAGGGCTGAACACAAGAAAAATGGTCCTGAAATTCAGGGATGAACACAACAAAAATGGTCCTGAAATTCAGGGCTGAACACAGCAAAAATGGTCCTGGAATTCAGGGATGAACACAACAAAAATGGTCCTGAAATTCAGGGATGAACACAGCCAAAATGGTCCACAATGGCTTTGTGCTTTCATTTAAATCCAGATCCAGTCTCATGAAGCAAGAATTCTTCATATAAAAATGGCTTCCTTTCACCAAAATAATCAGGATTTCAAAACTTGGGATTTCATCTGCACGTTCTGGAACATTCTGCCATTTGTGGGGGATTAACAGGTAAAATGTAACTAAAACAGAGACAAGTTATCAGAAACTGCAGCACATCCAGTAAAAAGCAAAAAAAGCTTTAAGGTACTATTTTCACTTTAAATAATGCAATCCCACAAGCTTGGGCACAAACCATTTATTTCTACAATTGTTTTATCAGCAAACACCAAGCACTGCCATTGATAAAAGCAGAAATTCCTGAAGTGTGTTTGCCCAGAACACAAAAAACCCACAGCAAACACACTCCAGGGACTGCTCCAAGGGCACCTTTTCACTTTGAATATTCAAGAAAATAATGGGAAAAGCTGCTCCAGAAACTGTGTGGGTTTAAAAAAGAGTGTGTTTAAAAAAAAAAAAAAAAAAGAGATTTTTAAAAAAATCAAAGGGTTTGAAGTGCAGCTTTCTCCTAGAAAAGAGACTGAGTGAAAAATACCTCAGGGCTGGGTTTGCTCAGGGCTTTGCTGATGGTGTTGAGGTTTTTGTTCGTGCAACAGAACCCAAGCGTGAGACACACAAAATGCTGACAGATTGGTTCGAACCCTCCCAGAGCTGAGAGCACCCAGCAAGGAAAAAAGCAGAGTTTACATCAATTTTTGTATTTTCCCTCCCCACTAACACGGCATTAATGAGAGTAGGTCACATTAATTGCAGTGTCAGCAGCAAGGCAGGGCCTGGGTGGAATAAAAAATCACATTTTCTCTTTCAATGAAAAGCCTGTTTTTTCACCAGGTATAAGAAAGAGCAGCATAAGTCGTTTATGTAAAAAGAAATGGTTGTTAAGGAGATTTACATTGATTTTTACTCAATTAGGCACTTGGAATTTTCATAGGGATCCATCAGAACCTGGGAGCAGGTGAGAAAAATTCCTCAATTCCTCCCTGGGACTGGATAAAAGCAGGATTTACCTCCTGGTGCCTGATACTGTGCAAAACCAAACTGCACACCACAAAAACTTCCCCTCTTTGTCAGGAATTAGAGCATTCTACAACAGAAACACCCAATGCTAGACAAAAATAACTTTTACTCTATATAAAGTATTTATAACTAAATAAATTTTTATTTCCTAGTGTTTATACTGAATAACTTTTACTCTAAACAGAAATATTTCACAGTATTTCCTGCTCTGGAGCTAACAGCCATGCCAGCCTGCAGTGGGAAACTAAAATTACAAACAATCACTGCAGCACTATGTTATTTTTGTCCATGAAGCACAAACTACTCCAAGTTTGCTTGTATTTCATGAAATATTCATTTTACAGAGAAATGGAGAAAAATCAGAGAGCAAAATAGCCAAAGCCCAAATAAAACCCAATGGCAAAGCCAGGAGTGAATCAATATAAATTAAATCTCTGATCTGCAGCTCTTCTTACAGAAAAAATATTTTTAAAAAATTAAATTTTATTCCCTTCCTGTGTTCCAGCTTCCCCTCTTCATCCCCAACAAACCCCAGCCAGGAGGGAGCAGGGAATAAAAGGAATAAAAGGAATAAATGGAATAAATGCTGCGAGCCTTGGCAGAGATCACGGGGAGATTAAAGTGCAGCAGGATTTGGTGGTGTGCAGTAATTCCTGTGTCTGCTCCACGCTGCACTGGGGGATTATCTGCTGCAAACACAACTCCCCAGCTCTGCTCTTTTCACTCCTGCAGCTCTCAAGAATTATTAAAGTTCCTTGGCCAAGCAGCTGTTGGTTGTTTTTTGCTAAAACGCCAAAAGTGTCTTCCTATCACTGCTAACACAGTGAAAAATGCAAAACTAAATCCTCCAATGTTATAATTAGCCAATAATGATGGAGTGTTTTGATCCCTGGACTGCATGGGATCTGTGATGCACGTTAACAAATTTGAAAGAAGTTTTATTTTGGTTATTTTGGGGATTTCAGAGCACACCCAGGTGGGCTCTGAGCGCTTCATCAGAGCAGAGCCACAGCCTGCACACCATTAATCTGAATGATATAAAAACCACGTTTATGCAGCTCTCAGTGAAGGGAAATGCCAGCCCTGGTTGTACTCAGTATTTCCTGCTGCACTTCACCTCCAAACACTGCAAGTGAAACAGGCTGTAAATGGCATTATCAGGGAAATAAATGGGAATTGGCTGGCAGGGATGGTCTGGGGGGTTCCTTCTGACTGCGGTGACACAGGCAGAAAATCCACCCAATGCTACCCCAAAACATCCACACCTAAACCCAACAACTCTCACTCAAATACAGCCAAAATGAACAAAAGTGCTCTCCCCATCTTGCTGCCTTAAAGCATGACCAAATTACACAAAAATCTCTCGTGCTCTCTACAAAAATACCCAGAAAATACAATTTTGTGTACAGAGAACAACAACATTGGCTGGCAGGGATGGTCTGGGGGTTTCCTTGTGACTGCAGTGACACAGGCAGAAAATCCACCCATTCCTGCCCCAAAACATCCACACCTAAACCCAACAATTCCCACTCAAATACAGCAAAAATGAACATTGAGCAGAAAAATGCTCCCCATGTTACCAAATTACACCAAAATCCCTCGTGCTCCCTACAAAAACCACCCAGAAAATACCATTTTGTGCACAGAAAACAACAACAACCACACCAAAAGCTCCACTCCAGCGATTCATTTCCACAAAGACCTTAAATCCAACCTCAGCCCAGGCTGAACATCATCCCCAAGGCTTTCTCAGCTCCCTGGGTACCTGTTTGGAATTGCTGCTTTCCATGAGTTCACTGCAGAAATCCACACCAGCAGGGAACCCTGCCAGTGTTCTCACAGAACAAAACAATCAGGTGTAAGAAATGTGCCCAAGAGTTGATAAAAGGAGGAAAAGCAGCAGCAAAGAGACACCAAGGACTCGGCACACAGCTCAATAATATTGATTAACCACAAAGCCAGGATGACAGCGTTGGATTTGGGGAGCACAGTGACAGGCTCACTGCTTGTCTGAAATGCAGATTTTTCCTCCCAACAAAAGGTTTTCTTCAGCACAACCAGGACCAGTTCTCACCTCTCTTCACAACATGAGATGGTGGCAATTCACAAGCACAGTCTGCAGCCCAATTCTCGAGTCACTGTACAAAATTCCTGTACTAGAACATCTGTATGTACATCTGTATCCATCCAGGCATAGATATATATTTTATCTGCCCATTTTCTCCTTCAGAGTACCAACATCACCCACTGAAACATCTCTACTGCTCACTGAAGTCCATGTTTCAATATCTATGAAACAAGGACTTCAATATCTACCATGTTTTTTTGAGATTTGTACAAAGAAAAGGGGCCCAAATCTCCCCTTTTCTGGATTTTTTTCACAGACACAGCTCATTAACACCTCACCTCACACTGCCCCAGAGCAGCTGAAGTTACAAAAAAACCACATCACCAGAGGAATGCTGTGTTAGTCCCTGTTATTCCCAAACCCACACAATCTGGGATTTCCATAACCTTTACCTGGGAGAAATCCTGTTATTCCCAAACTCACACAATCTGGACTTCCATAACCTTTACCTGGGAGAAATCCTGTTATTCCCAAACTCACACAATCTGGACTTCCATAACCTTTACCTGGGAGAAATCCTGTTATTCCCAAACTCACACAATCTGGACTTCCATAACATTTACCTGGGAGAAATCCCGTTATTCCCAAACTCACACAATCTGAGATTTCCATAATCTTTACCTGGGACAAATCCTGTTATTCCCAAACTCACACAATCTGAATTTCCCCACTCTTAATGTGGGAAATCCTGTTATTCCCAAATTCACACAATCTGAGATTTCCATAACATGTACCTGGGAGAAATCCTGTTATTCCAAAGCTCACAAATCTGCCATTTTCCCAACCTTTACCTGGAAGAAATCCTGCTATTCCCAAACCCACACAATCTGAGATTTCCATAACATTTACCTGGGAGAAATCCTGTTATTCCCAAACTCATTTGCCTCAGCCTTTTCCTGGGAGAAATCCTGTTATTCCCAAACTCATTTGCCTCAGCCTTTTCCTGGGAGAAATCCTGTTATTCCAAACTCACACAACTGAAATTTCCCCACCTTTACCTGGGAGAAATCCTGTTATTCCCAAACTCAAAAATCTGACATTTCCCCAACTTTTACCCCCTCCAAGTTTCCCAAGGGGATCATGACCTCAAGCTTGGCCTGCTGAGATCCCAAAAGGCCAAACCCACAGGATAACTGTCCAATATTTAATTTTACCCCCCAGCTGCCCGAGGAGCCAGGCAGAGCTGGGGGTGAATATTTGAGTATTTTGTGCCCATTTGGCAGGGCACAGCTCCGGGCACTCGGGGCCGTCCTTCCCCGGCCACTGCCCGGTTCTGCTGCTCTCAGCCCCTCCACTTGAATGGAATAAAAACCCTTTTGAGCACCACAGTCCCAGAGCCTGCACAATGCACATGGGAGCTCCTTTGAGAGGCTGATTAACATGCAAGGACAGCCTGGGCTCTGAGGAACCACCACGAGCATCCCCAGCCCGAGCTGCCCTCAATCCCTGCTGTGTTTGTTTCAAATTAATGCCACAGATTAGAGCCCACTTTGCCGACATTGTGCCACCACCTCCAATCTGGCTGCTCCTATTTTAGATTATGAAATAATGCCAAAGATCAGAGCCCAGTTTGCCAATTTTGTGCCAACACCTCCAAACTGGTTGTTCCTATTTTAAATTGTGCAATAATTCCATGCATTAGAGCCCAGTTTACCAATATTGTGCCACCACCTCCAATCTGGCTGCTCTTATGTTAGATTATGAAATAATGCCACAGATCAGAGCCCAGTTTGCCAATTTTGTGCCAACACCTCCAAACTGGTTGTTCCTATTTTAATTTTTGCAATAGTGCCATCATCAGAGCCCAGTTTGCCAACATTGTGCCAACAACACCAAACTGGTTTTTCCTATTTTAAAATATGCAAAAATGCCACAGATCAGAGCCCAGCTTGTCAATATTGTGCCAACACCACCAAACTAGCTGCTCCTATTTTAAAATATGTAATAATGCCATTATTAGAGCTCAGTTTGCCAACATTGTGCCAACACCACCAATCTGGTTGTTCCTATTTTAAAATATGCAATAATGCCACAATCAGAGCCCAGTTTGCCAATTTTGTGCCAACACCACCAATCTGGCAGCTCCTTCTTTGGTTTTATTCCAACCCAGCCCTGAATATCCCACATAAGAAGGTGCTGGAAAAAAAATGGGATTTCAGTTTTTGAATGTTTATTGCACATCAGTCTTCACTGTAAAAAGAACTGCACTTTGTAAATAAATTTTTAGGGGTTTTTCTCCATAAAACAAGGACAATTACAATCCTACAGTTTGATTTCAGGGACAATTAACTAAATTCTGCAGGAATATATTGCAGTTGTAGTAACATTTAAAGTATTTTTTATACAGTTGCTTTTGGGACAAGAGATATTAAACATCTGGGAAAGCCCATTCAAATATGGAGGCGACAATTTTCTATTTCCATTGTCTAAAATCTTCATCACTTTATTTCATCATTATCACCTGCTCAATTCCACAGCTCAGCCAGGGCTCTCCTCTGGAAAGAACCCTGAATTTCACTGATTCTGGCCAAACTCTGCCCAAAACATGGCCTGGATGTTACCTGGCTCATTTCTTCCTCTAACCCTTCATTTCATACAAATCCCCATTTCTGTACACAGATTTTCCCATTCACGTCTTTGCAGTCACATTTCAAGTTAATCAATGTGGTAAATTACAATTAACCATAAACCAGCAACAAACAATTAACATTCTTGTTCCTCCTAAAGATTCAAGGGTGAGAAATGTCATGAACATAAACAAAGAAGGAAAAGTGAATTAAATATTCAAATAAGCTTCTATTAGAACTGTTTTTAGAAGAGTAGAGGTAGGAAAATCACAGAATAGTTGGGAGGGACGTCTTGAGGTTATCCAGTGCAGGAGGGGAAGGCAGGAGGTCACCAGGGGTTTGGCCAGGTCTGTTCTGAAGGTCCATGGATGGAGAAGCCACAATCTCTCCACTCAAACTGGTCCAGGATTCATCCAACAAAAAAATTTAAAAATTGAAAAATAAAAAAATAATTTTAAAAAAGGGATTTTGGTGTGTTTTCATATATGCAGTGAGGATTTGCTGTGCTGTATTCCAGTTGGCTCTGTTGCTGGGAGATCCTGGCTGTCTTCACTCCTTCCCAGCAGGGATTTATGCACATCCACATCCCCTGGAGCCTTCTCTCAGCCTCTTCTCACACCAAGATGCTCCTCCAGTGCCTCTGCAGTAAATCCACTGGTTGTGCTCCACAATTGGACCCCACACTCCAGACGTGGCCTCAGCAGTCAGGAGCAGGTGGATTTTCAGAGAATTAATCCAACTTGCCTGATTTTAACAACAAATTGTGGAAAGCACCTACCCTGATTTACCCAATGGCTGTACCAGTCTGAAAAACTCAGCTAGAAAGGAAACATAAATATTTCTGCTCAAGGCATGATGAGATTGACAATTCTGCAACAATTCAAGCAGTCAAGAGTTTCTTTAAATGGGTTTTGTCCTGTCCAGTGATGCCCTGGTGAAGTGATGGACATTTGTTTTAACAAAATAAATAATTTCTGCTTCTCATTTTAAGAAATCGACCATTTCAATGGATTTCCCAAATATTTTTCCACATTATTCTTCCCAGGTTGTACTGAACCAGCCAACTCCCATTTTCCCAACTCCCCCTGCATCTGTCCTGTCACAAGATCTGGATGGAAACAGAGGATGGATCAGCCCTGACACAGATCCCATTACTGCCTGCAGCCCCAAATGGATTTCCTTGCATCAGAGGTGGGACATGGCCCTGCCTGGGCCAGAACAACAGGAAAGGCTGTGGGATCAGGGGCTCTGTCCCCTCTCTGACCTGGATTTAATCCTGAATTCCCCTGGGACCTTTGGTGCCTCCATCCCTGGGCAGGGCAGGGCAGGAGCACTGAACCCACCCTGAGCCATTACAGAGCAAACACAGATTCCTGAAAATGCCCCCCATTTCCCACCCCCAGCTCTGTTTCTGCAGAGCCAAGTGCAGGCATTCATCTCCAGGCACAAGCACAATTTTTATCCTGTTCTCGCTCTGTGATTTCTGCTGCAAGCACCAGCTCTCCATCCCAATTATTATTCACGTTGGAGAACTGAGATAACTCCCCCTGCTCTTAAGCACAGCTCTCTGTGACTCTACCCCACAGCTGCTGCTGCTGCTTCTTCAGAGGAATCTTAAAGCAATTTGCACTTGCTGTGCAGGATAAACCTCCCATTGTGTGCCGTTCCCCCAAAATCAGCTTTTCCGGCAGCTGGGCTGAGGCTGCTGATGCCCCACATTTGTCCCAGGCAGAATTGAGCTGAAGCACCTCCAGTACACAAATTCTTGGGTCAGAAGGCAAAGCTGTAACAGGGGCCATAAAATGCTCTGGGGAAGTTTTCAGGTGGTTTTGGGTATTTTAAAAGATGTCAGCAACTCCCTTGGTGGGGGAGTCCTTGGGGGGCTCAGTTATTCCCATTCCTCCCTTGGGGGGGGCAGTAATTCCCATTCTCCCAGTTCATAAACAACAAGGAAAACACAATTCTGTTTCCTTGTCATTTTCAAAGTCCCGTATTTACAAGTGAGTGGCATCGCTTGTTTCACATCACATTTCACACCCGTGGGAAAGGACAGAATTGGGAAATAAACAAAGAAATCAATGCCCTTGTTACAGAGCGCCTGGAAAACTCTGCCCTGGTAGCATCAGATCCTGGAACAGCCCAAGGTGTTGTGGCACAAGGTTTGCCGTGGAATCACAGCCACTGAGGCTGGAAAAGCCCCCCAAAGCCATGAGTGCAAGCTGTGAGCAGTCCCCACCCTGCCCAGTAATTAATTCCTTGGACACCTCAGGGATGGGCAATCCAAAGCTCCCAGGGCAGCCCTGCCCAGGTTTAACCCTTCCCATGAGGAAATTCCTCCTGAAATTGCTTTTTGTGCAACCAGAGAATCGTTAAGGTTGGGATAGACCTTTAGGATCATCAAGTGTCATTGTCAACCCTGCAGCAGCACCGTGTTCAGCACCAAACCCTGCCCCAAGTGCCATTTCTGGGCACTTCCAGGGATGGGGACTCCATCCTGTGTGTGTCATTTACCCTGGGAAGGTCTGGAATCTGCATCACCAACCCTATGGAGAGGGATTATCTGCTTTACCATCAATACAGTGAAAAGCACTGGATTTAAAGCCATACATTTATTTAATCTCAATTTTATCCTTGATTTTGATCCGTTTCCCTCCATTCCACGTGCACTGCACGCCCAAACCCCCATGCAAACCTCCCTGCAGAGGCTGCCCCAGCCAGGCCCAGGGGCAGGCGGGAGCAGGAGCTGCCATTTGGCTCCGGGTCACTTCAAAAGGCATCGTTGCTAATGAGCAGCTGCATTTCCCCACCAGGAACCCAGAAGGGCCCTGCTGCCAAGCCCTGCTCATTTCCATCCCCGTGCACAGCCAGCCCTTTGCTCCATGCTAATGTGTTTTCCTAAACAAAAGGAGCCACAGCCAGCCCAGAGCTGACCTTCACATTTGCTCCTGTGATTTGGATGCCTCAAAGTCTATTTGCCTGGTGGCTCTTTTTTTTCTTTTTTTCTTTTTTTTAAAAAAATCACATTAATTCCTCAAAAAAACATGCGCAGAGGAACCATCCAGGAGCTGCTGGGAGCCGTAGTTCCCTGCCAGACACACCCTCAGCCCAGTTATTCCCATTCTCCCCGTTTATAAACAGCAAGAAAAACACAATTCTGTTTCCTTGTCGTTTTCAAAGTGAGGGTTTACAAGCGAGTGGCTTTGCTCGTTTCACATCCGTGGGAAAGGAGAGAATTGGGAAATAAACAAAGAAATCAACACCCTCTCTCTCTATATATATATGTATATATACACAGAGCACCTGGAAAACACTGCCCCGGAGCATCAGATCCTTGACGCTTTCTCAGAATCCCCTGCATTAAAGCCACCACACAGTTCCAGGGGAAACAGCTCCTCCCAGGCTGCCTGCAGAGGCATTTGGGCAGGTTCATAACGCCCATCTCACGTTGAACACACTGCAAAGACGATGCTTCCAAAACCACGCCAGAAACCCACCCCAAACCGCCAGAAATGTGCCTTTTTTCTATCACCAGGTGTGCAAAACAACGAGGAAAACCGCAGGGTGGCCTTTGAAATGAGGAAATAAACTGGGCTTTGTCTCCTCCCCGAGCTGTCCCTCTGCTCCTCGCAGACTGATGGCAGCAGATGCAGGATCCCCTCCTCCTCCTCCTCCTCCTCCCCCAGCAATTGGTTCTGCTTCCCTGGCAGCCCGTGCAGGAAAGCCACGGCATCGCCCTCCCACCCCAAACAAACAGGAAAACCATCAAAACCCCCCCTGGCATTGTGTACCCAGCGCCCGCACCCAGGCAGAGCAGCTATCCTTAAAATACATTTCTGGAGGCCAGCCAGGAAAAGTGAAGGCACTTTCAGCCTGGAGAGCAGCCACAATGTTTAACACTTCAAAACCGGGTGGTTGTGGAGTTACTCATTTGAAATGTCCTTAAAAAAACCTCTGACAAAACACACACTAAAAACTCCCTCCCCAAAAAAATACCAAACCCAGCCCAAGAGCCAATTGGGGAATTTTCAAGTTCATGTGTCAAGGGGATAAAGTTGGTACCAAATCCTCTCTATTCTTTAGGAAATAACAGTTCTCAGGATGCACATGAAAGGAGAGGAGCCATCTGCTCCGTCTATAAATCAGCTTCTGCATTATCAGGGAATGTTTTAATTTTACAGCAGACTAAATAAAATAAATCATCGCTACCAGAGGCCACGGGGGTACACATGAAATGTGGAATTATCCTAAAAGCCATAAAAACATGGTTTGGTTGTGAGCCCACCCCACAACTGTGCTCACACAACAGTTTCCTCAGGGATTCCTCACTGATGAATATCTCCCTCTTGCCTCCTCTTACATTTAAGCTTAAGGTTTCTTTAGCAGCACAATGAGAAAATAAATAGAAATAAATAAAACACCCTCTTGCACTGACATCTCCACAGCTTTCAAAGCAAAACTACCTCTCCCCCATGACAGAGTGGGGAAAAAAAGCAGGAACACAAGCACGGCATCCTTTAGGGTGGAAAGCAGAGCTGGATGTACTTGGTGCTGCTTTCACCATAAACACTGCTGCTGCTTTGTTCTAGCTTTTTAATATTTTATTTGGTTTTTGTGTTCTCCATTTTGTGCTGATTTAACAGATCCAGCTGTGCAGCTCCCTAGGCAGCCTCCATATTCATAATTATTATTATTGGATAAACATGTATTCGAGTGGGGCAACAGCTGATATGCAGATAATTTTTCTTTTGCTTACTCCCATTTATTTCCCCTGAGGGAAAAAAAAAAAAAAAAAAAGAACTAAAAAAAACCCCCGAAGCGAGGCGCTTTATTGTGGGCTCCCCCAGCCGAGAGAGGCGGCGGGGCTGTGTCGGGGCTGCGTCGGGGCTGTGCAGCCCCGGGGATGCGAGGGTGTGGCCGGGCAGGATGCGGAGCCGGGCAGGGCAGGAGCGGCTGGAGCGGGAGCGCGACCCCCCCGCCACGCACAGACCCCTCACAAACGCTCTCGGGTTTTATTTTAGTTAAACCGAGCCCAAACGGAGAGCCGGGCAGGGCTCGGGGCGGGTGCTGATGTTAAACAGGTGGCTCGGGTCTGGCAGCAGCCCTGGGGACGCTGGTGGCACTGTCACCGCGACAGACACTGTCACCAGTGCCACCGCGACCGCCACTGTCACCGCCAGCTCAGACAGAGCCCCAGCGGCGCTAATTGCTTAAGGAGATAAAAATCCCCAGCGTGGGGAGGAGGCAGGGACGGAACGCGGCAAGGACAGACATACCGACAGCTCCGGGGAGCGCGGGGACGCGGACACGGCACCGGGGAAATCCCGGAGCGCAGCCAGGCGCGGGGACAGCTGCGAGGGGGCGATGGCACCGCCAGCCCGGGATGCTCCCCAGGGACGGGGGACAAGGGCTGGGGAGCACGGGACAGCACGGGACACGGAACAAACACCGGCGGAGCGCAGCGCGGCTCGGGAGCGCTCCCCGGGGAGCGCCGGCACGGACAGCGCCGGGGAGGAGGGACGGACGGACGGACGGATGGATAGATGGATGGCTAGCATAGAGATGCGGCTCGGAGCGGGGATGGAGCACACGGGGATGCGGCTCGGAGCGGCGATGGATGGATAGCACGGGGATGCAGCTCCGAGCAGGGATGGATGGATAGCACGGGGATGCAGCTCCGAGCAGGGATGGATGGATAGCACGGGGATGCAGCTCCGAGCAGGGATGGATGGATGGATGGATGGATGGATGGATGGATGGATGGATGGATGGATGGATGGATGGATGGATGGATGGATGGATGGCACAAGGATGCAGCTCGGAGCAGGGATGCTGGCTGGGGCGGGGCCGGCGCAGGTGTGGCCGCTCCATCCCGCCGCTCCCAGCCCACCTGCCGCTCCCGGAGCTGGGCGGGGGCGACCCGGGCGGTGACCGGCGGCTGCCGAGCGGCCACGGCGGGGCCACCGCACCACGGCTCGCGCCCGGGGCCGCTCCACAACGGCAGCGCCCGCGCCCCTCCTTTTTCTCTTTTTCTTTTTTTTTCTTTTTTTCTTTCCTCTCCCTCTCCTCATTCTCCTGTTATTATTCCAGCCGCTCCACGGCGATCGCATCCCTGGCTGCGCCCCTGGCCGCGTCCGTGCCCCGGCGGGCGGCGGCCGCGGGAGCATCCCCGAGCCCGCCGCGACCCCGCACGCAGCATCCCCTCCGCGCCCATTGTCCGCGCCCCCCGCGCAGCGAGCCCGGCCCCGGGGGAGCCCGGCCCAGCGCAGCCCGGCCCGGCTCGGCACCCTCCTCCTCCTCCTCCCGCTCCGCTCCTGCCGCCGTCTCCGCCACCCCGCGGCCCCGCCGAGCCCCCGCGGCGCGGGGTCCGCCCGAGCCCATTGTTCGCGGCGCGCCCCCGGCCCGCCGTACCTGCGGCCCGCAGCAGGACGAAGGCGCAGGGCAGCACGGCGAGCGGCAGCAGCATCGCACCGGCGGGAGGGAGCGGCGGGCCGGGGCTGCGGGCGCGGGGAGGGCGCGGGAGCCGAGCCCGGCGTGGCCGCTCCGCTCAGCGCTGCGCCCGCCGCGTCCCGGCGCCGCCTGACGGCGCTGACTGACGGACCGCAGCGCCCGATCCCTGCGCGCGGGGACACAGATCCATCCGCCACGGGAAATAGTGCCGCGCTGCTGCGCGCCGCGCCGGGGGTGAAAGGGCTTTGTCTGGGGAGTAACGGAGCGGAGGAATAGGGAAATAGTTATTGCTCGTTGGTATCGTCTTGTTGTTTATTATCGTAGCATCGTTACTAATTATTATTATATTATATATTTATTTCAAATTAATATAATATGATATGATATAATATAATGTAATGTAATGTAATATAATATAATATAATATAATATAATATAATATAATATAATATAATATAATATAATATAATATAATATAATATAATATAATATAACATTGCATTGAGTTATGTTATATTATATTATATTATATTATATTATATTATATTATATTATATTATATTATATTATATTATATTATATTATATTATATTATCATTAATTATCATAGCATCGTTATTAGTCTTATCAAATAATATTATAGCATTAGAATATAAATTATTCTAATGTGTACATAATAGATAGGCAAATATGTGTATATGATATGTATTATGTGCTATAGAAAGTAGGTAGTTAATATTTATGCAAAAAAATATTATTATATTATCATATATTAGAAAAACAGTGCATGTTATGTATAGGCTATATAGGTTTGCACACATTGTATATTTTTATATGCTATATCTATTTATATATGTTATATATATATTTATATGTTATGTATATGTTTATATATATATTTATACATTGTATATGTTTATATGTGTTATATATATTTATATATGCTATATATAAATATATATGCTATATATATTTATATATGTCATATATGTTTATGTATATGTTTATATGTGCTATATTTTTTTTTTGTAGCAGGAAGCCAACCTTGCCCTGAGAGTATTTGGGATAAAAACCTCAGGAAGAAATACCCCTCTATCCTGAAAACAATTAGCTGATTTCTACACATTAGGTTTATTTTTTATTATGAAAGGTACTGAGTTTGCAGCAATTATTACCCATTTTTTTGCGATTAAATCTCTGCGAGCTTGGCCTGAGAAGAGCAACCCCAGAAGAGAACACAGCAGAGTTTCACAACATCTTTATTTTTATTTGCACGGGCAGATGATGACAGGCCAAGGGCGATGGTTTCAGGCCTGCAGAGGGGATGTGTCAATGGAATTTTGGGGAGGAATTCCTGCCCCATCCCTGGGAATGTCAAGGCCAGGCTGGAGCACCCTGGGACAGTGGGAGGTGTCCCTGCCACCTTGTGAAAATGACCTTTAGAGCATCCAGAATAAGTTCACAGGCTGGTATTGACACAGTTTTATAAACTGAGGGGTTTCCATGAAATCCCAGTCCTCTTCTCCATAAAAATCAACAAAAGAGTCAAACCCTTGCAAAGCAGGAATATTCCTCTGTGGTAAACAATAGCTTGGAGAGAACGTCACATCAATTAAGGCAGCTCTTCTTGCCTGCAAGCTGACATCCCCAAAAATTGGAACAGAAGGATCTGTGAGGAGAGAATATTGCACACAACAAACACCATGAATTGTTGTGTGCTGTGGGGGAGCGCTTGTTTGTGTTGGAGATAGCAGCAGATCTTTATTCCTATTTAACAATATTTTAGTCCCTGCTGTGGGAGTTTTTTCAGGGGAAGAACTCACATGGAAATCAGCAGAGGAAAAATCACCCCAAAGCCCCTCCAGCTCAGGGATGGGGCAGAATAAGGGAGAATCTGGGGACACCATTTCACCTGGAGCAGAATTCCTGAAGTATGAGCTTTTCTCTTCAAAATCCTTCACAGAGCAAAGACATCAAGTGTCTAGCCTGGATTTAGGCCTCCAAGTAATTTAAAAACAAAATCATGGCTTTTATGATGAAAATCCAATGGAGACGAGTCCCAGGCATATCCAAATGGAATGAGGTGCTCCAAGTACATTACCTGACACATTTCCTTTTTTTTTTGGCCATTAACACAGCTTTATGGGCCATGCCTGTGCATTTAATATATAAAATAAAAGGGGAGAAAAATCCCATCAATCAATAACTGAAGTGCAAGTCTCAGTTCCTGACTTCACTGGGTACTTGGCATAAAAGTGAGCAGGAAATTTGAAGTTTTCTGCCACATTTAAAAGCAGCAGCGGTGGAACCTGTCAAATTAATTCCACTTCTGCTATGCAAATATAATAAAAGTGAATTTTAACTATACAGGCATTTCACAAATATTAGACCCAGATTTTTAAACCACAAAGCAGAGCTCTCCCTTATTTGGAGGCTCTGGAAAAGGGGCAGGATGAGGGAATGCACCTCAGAATTCCTCCTGGCCAGAGGGGGATTGTTCTGTGCTCTGCAGATGTTTATGGTGATGGATAACAACGCTATGCAAAATGACCTCAAATCAATATTCTTCACAGCCAGGCAATAAAAGCTGAGACAGTCCCTTGAAACATCCCTGTCTTTGCCACGGATTATTTTTAAAAGTCTTAATATAGAAGAAAAGTAAGAGTATCTCCCTTTCCTTTTTAGACAAGGTGGCTCACAAAGATATTCCTGTGCTCTGGTGATGTCACAAACCAAGGAATGAGGGTGAAGTCATGAGAACTGGAGAGGTGAAATTGCAGCCCAGAAATTCAGAATCTGAGCACTCCAAACTTGGAATTCATGGACTTTATGTCCATACCTGGAGCTCCAAGCTTTATCCTGGATTTCTCCTGGAGCCAGGGATGGTTCCTGCCCAGAGCTGGCAGCATTTGGATGTGAGCTGTTAGTCATGGAAATACCCAGGGAAAGGATATTCCATTTCCTGGCCATGCTCTGTCACTCTGACTCACAGCTCACATGTCACCCAGCTGATGGCATTCCTGGCAGTCACCTGGCACTTGTGGGAATTCAGGAAATCTTCCATCTTTGAGGATAAAATGTTACATTTAACATGCAAGCTTTCATGAATAAAACCATTCCACATTGCCAGTGTGCACTAATGTCTCATTTTAATATTTTTAACCTACCCAGTCAACTCTGGTACTTTAATTCAGAGGAGAAAAGGATTCCCAGCTGAGCAGAATCACAGGAATTAAAGGGGTGTACAGAGTACATGAGGATTAATTGACTGCTCTCTTCCACTCTCCCCATGGTGTCACTGGTTTCTGTTTTAATTTAAAATATTAAAGGTATTTAAAGCACCTCCATCACCCAGTGCCTCTAAATAACAGACACCAGCATCACTAATACCTGGCTATTTTAAAAGAACAGCTGTTCTGGTTGCTGCTTTTATTTATAATAATATTTATTCCAAGCCTCGCCATCACATCATGTGCATGAGTGCAAGTGTAAAACCAGCGTGTGCAAAATTAGCACAGAAGAGCCTAAAACAAGAGGGTGTCTCATGGTAGCAAGCAATAAAGGATTGTTTTAATTGAAAAAAATCCATCCCCCAGCCTGCTTTGATTTAAAAGAAGTATAAATAAGCCTGGCAGGAATGTTCAGGCACATGTGCAAGCTCTGAGGAGCCGCATTCCCTGCACATGGGGTGCACTGCCAGAGCCACGCTCAGCAATCCATCCCCAGAGCTGCCTCCAAAGCATCGATGACCACCGCACTCACTTGGAAACTTAATGAAGGCTCCCCATGCCCCAAAAGTAAAGAGCTGTCCAAAAAACCAACAACAAAAAAAAAGAGTAATTTACAACTTCTTGCTCCTCTCTTTCCTTACCACAGGGAGCTCCTTGCCAGTCAGAGCTGCACAAGACGAATCCACTGGAGCAGAACTGTGCTTTAATTTTCCTCTTGCTGAGAGGCAACTGAACAGGATTATGCTGATTGCCCACCAGGCAGGCAGGTAGGCAGTCATTCCAAGAGAAAAAAAAGGAATAATTCCATTTTTATATCAGCCCGGAGCAGAGCTGAATGTTTCCCCAACATTCTTTGGTTGTGACTGGGTTTCAGGCACAGAAGAATAAAACTTGTAACAGAATCTCACTCTCTGACTCTGTGTTATGTCAGCTTCACATTTCTCCAAAAATATTGTGGAGAGGATAAAAATGTGAGTAAAGGAGTGTTTCTATTTTTGCATAATGGTCTTAAGATGGTGCTGAAATGCAGTGAGAAAGAAAAAGATCCTGGAAAATTCTTGCTGTTGAGGCAAAAATCATTTTTTTCTGGAGCTGAATACATCCTTTGCTTTGTTACCAAAGCCTGGATGGGATTTACAACATCCAGGTTGTTTTGAGGCAGCTTCCCAGGCACATGTGGATGCTGAAATTCAGCCATGAAACCTTTGGCCACCACTTTTGGAATTTAATCTTTGCCATCACCAGTTTGGGGGCCTGAATTCACTGGTGAGCATCACCCCAGACCCCAGGGCAGTGCTGCCCCTCCAGTCCTGACCAAGATTTTCACAGCTCTGTCTCATGAATCCATCCTTGGTTTTTAGAATCAGTTTTTATTGCTGGTCCTCTTGTGCTCCAGTCTGAATTAAAGTGATTTAAATGATTTAAACACAAGATGCTGCTCCACAGACAAGTTCTTCATATAAAGCACCAGGGTTGGAATTTAATCTTTGCCATCGCCAGTTTGGGGGCCTGAATTCACTGGTGAGCATCACCCCCAGTCCGCAGTCCTGACCATGATTTTCACAGCTCTGTCTCATGGATCTATCCTTGGCTTTTAGAGTCAGTTTTTATTGCTGCTGCTCTTGTGCTCCAGTCTGAATTAAAGTGATGTTTAATGATTTAAACACAAGATGCTGCTCCACAGGCAGGTTCTTCATGTAAAGCACTCTGCAATAAAAGATGTGGTGCTTTTCATCTCCACATCTGGGTGGGGAGGGCCCAGGCTGGCATGAACGCCACTGAAACCCCCCCAGATGGGATCAGGAGAGCATCTTTGGTGTGGCTTTAGCTCTCCTCACCCAGGTTCCCTCTCTGATGAGGAATTGTTGGGTGACAAAGCAGAGGCTCTGTGCTGGCAGGAGCGGTGCCAGATGATGGAGGATGATGCATTTCTCTGGCAGCTGTCTGCCATCTGCACAGCTGCTCCAGCCTCTCGTGGAGAAGGGCTGTGCTTGTTGTGGAAGGCGGAAAAAACAGCACAAAAACCTTTGCTAAGGCTCAGGATCCTCTTTGGAGCCATTTTGATCCCAGTCAGGTGGGACAACAAGGACAGACAGCGCCTTTGGAGGGGTCCCCAGGGCTGGAACTTGTGATAAATCTGGAGGCAAAACCATCATCACCCCCAAACACAGCTCAGCCTGTGCAGCTTCCCTGCAATCCAGCAGCAGCCCTGAAAAGATGCTGGAATTCAGCACATTCCCCCATGATTTCATATTTCCCTTTTTACAAATCTTGGTTTCCCCAAGTCCTCATTTTTCTGTAACCCCAAACTTGGTGTACAATATTTTCTATGTTATTTTCCCAGCACAGCCCCTGCTGAGGACACAGCCCAAAAAAGCAGAACAAAGTCACCTTAGCTGAGCACACTTTGATTTAGTGATGTGTCTGTAGGAAACCTGTGGCCCAAGGGAGCTGAAATCAGAGCTCCTGCTCCTCAGCTCAAACCATGGAGCACAGGGCCAGTCCTGAACCAGCAGGGTGGAAATAAATGCAAGAAAAACAAAATATCCCTTCCCCTGTCCCTCCAGCCCTTCTCCAAAGCTCCATTGCAGCAATGTGAGTAATTAACACCTCAGCTGTGATTTGTCCTTTCAAGTGTATTTAATGTCACAAAGCCACAAAGCCTCAGGAACTGTGGGATCTTGCCCCCCCCCCTTTTTTTTTTTTTTTGCAATTTCAAGTTTTGTTTCTTGTTATTCCAGTTCCAGATTATTAGGGATGTAAATATTTTCCTTCTCAAAGCCAAGCCATTCTGCAAAGATGTTTTTCCTGAATGAAAGTCACTGCCATTCCACAGCCCACACTCCCTTTGTGTTTTTGAAGCCTAAACCAGCCCCTTGGGCACGCCAGCACTCAGCAGTGGATCGGGGGAAATGAGTCCCAATTCCAGGGCTAATCAATATCCACAGTGCACTCCATTCCCAGCGTGGCTGGGACTCAGAGCCACCACAGCACCAGGCCATTAAACACAGCCCTTTGAGCTGGGGTGAACTCTGGGAGCAGCTTTTATCGTGGAAACAGTCAAACACTTAACAGAGCTGCTGCACTGGAGGAAATTTTTTCAGTATTTCAAATCACTTGCAATATTTCAAATCACTTTCAGTATTTCAAATCACTTGCAATATTTCAAATTTCCATCTTGGGTGTCTGACCAAGCCTCACTTCTGAAATAATCCCACCACAAAAGACCCTTCTGGCCCTGCAGGGAAAGGATCCTGTCCTAGTGTCAGGCTGGTATTTCCTATTTTTGGTCCCAAGATCAAAATCTGCAGCAGAGGGAGCAGAGCTGTTTATTTGTAGGAGCTTTGAGATGCATGTGGAACGTGCATCTTGCTGCAGGACTCTTGTTGAACACGTAAATTGCATTTTTAAACTCCATGAACTCCTTTTCTTCTGGGGCTCTTCCTCCTCCCACTCTCCTTAAAGCTCTGTGCAATGTCTGGGAAGTTGTTCACACCATGGAAGATGGAAATGTGAGAAATGGTTTTTTCCCAGAAATATTTTCTATGTTATAATCAAAAAATATTTCAGAATTGGGAAATCTACCTGAAAAAGAAAATCCTGCTTAATCACAGGTTCATCTTCTGCCCATTGCCCCTGTTTATGATTGAGCAGCATGGGAAAGCTGCAGAATAATTCATCTTGGCATAAAGGGAGTGTGGTCTCACTGCTGGCACAATGCAATCCTCCGAATTGTGCTCTCCATATAAATCACAGCACAAATGGAGCAAAGCAAAGGAAAATCCAATAGCAGAAGATCCTGTTTCATGTTTCTGTGCTGTGTTTCCAGCTCATTTAAGGCGTACACAGGGTGAGGTGAGCTGGGCTGACATGGGGCACCCCTCTAGAGCTGGGGGAGAATCACATTTCTGATCAGCCAGGTGACAACTTTGTTATCTAGAACTGTTGGGGTTTTTTCCTCACTCTTTCCTGACTTCACAAGGCAAAAAAAATCATTTTCAGCAATAAATTATTATGGAATTTGTCCCTGGATTTTTAGTTTGCTATCTGCTCCATTTAAGCTAAAAGTACAACTCACCCTATTTTTTCCATTATGCAGCCCCAGGGTTGGGGTTTTTTGCATAACCATCCTTTGTACATCAAGGCCTGGTTTCTACTTTCTTATCTGAGGAGCAATTTTGTATTTCTGGCCTTTTTGGGACAAAATGCCAATTGGAAATTGGTGCTTGCCCATGAATAGAGGCATCATTTTCCCTGCTGTCCCCCTGCATCCCCAGCAGCACAAAGTGCCCTTGTCAGGGCAGAGCTGGACGTAAACAAACCCCAGATGGGGGCTCCAGCACATCCCTGCCTGGAATACTGATCCTTCAGCAAAGACGGCAAAAAAACCAAAGACATCGAGGATGTTTTTATAGAAGGAAAGGGGAAAACCCTTCAGGGTGTGAGGTTTGTGTTGGGCACTGAGAGCTGCCAGCAGCCCCACAGCGCTCAGGGCTCACAGGGTAATTACCTGGCCTGGGCCCCTGCCAGGGGAAGGGATCAGCACCACCCTGCTCATGCAGGACATTAGGGGAGCTCTAACGCCATTCATTTATGGCAGAGGCTCAGGGAGGGAGGAGCAGGGGGCTGTGCTCCATCAGGGCCCCAGATGGAAGCAAAAGGTGGCACTGCCAGCACCGCCAAAAGCTCTGCAGGCTGGGAAACGTTCTGTCCTTCTGCTGGGAGCTTCACCTGGGAGAGCCCACAGGTGTGGAAGTAGAACTGCCTTCATTCTGCATTTAGAAATTTAGAATTGCCTTCATTCTGCATTTAGAAATTTAGAATTGCCTTTATCCTGCATTTATTCTTCCCCCTGGTTTGTGGTTTGCAGTGTGGGCTCCCTGTCTCACTGCAGGGTAAATCCTGCACAGATTTACCTGCACAGAACGTGGCTCTGCTGTGAATTCACACAAATTCAGGGCAGGTGGCTCTCAGCTCAGACTGGCAGCGTTCAACTCTTCAGAAAGAACGATTGTCGTGGTCTCCTGGCCAAAATAATCATTATTCACTTTTATTTGTGTGGTTACAGGTGGACAAAGCGGGGCTGGGAGCTCAGGCAGGGGGATTTCAGAGCTGCTGAGTCCTGGTGCTCACTAATCCATCGCCTGCTGCCTTCTGCTCTGACCTTCTGCAGCTCTTCACAGAGCCCCAGCCTGTGAAACGTTCCCAGACTAATTAACCAAAGTGTTTAATAAGGAACGGGGCTATTGCTGGTAATTCAGCACCTCATTTCTGATGGATGGCGTTCCGAGTGTGTTCCTGAAATCAGCCATTAATTCAGGCAACACATTTTCTGCCTTTGGGAAGATAATGGCTCCCAATTTTCCTTGGTTTAACCTCCTGCAAATGTGCAAGACTTTCTGCAAGAGTAATTTCCATTTGAGCATTCCCTCACTGAGTTGTCTTACTTTCCAGAAAAACCAATTAAAAAAAAAAAAACAAAAAAAGAGCCCAGAATGGAATTAAAAATGGCAAGTTTCTCTCTCCCAGCAGAAAGTGACAGAGGAAAAGTCCAGGATTTGTTCCAAGCAAGCTGCATCCCGGCAGTAAAACTCCTGGTCCTGCTTGCTGCTTGCATCTGTCCCAAGAGGAGCTCAAAAGAAAGAAGAAAACTGAGGTTTTACATTTACAGCCTATCTATGGCCCATTGTGTCCTTGTTGCTATCTGTGAGGGGAAAAAAAATCCATTAAAATTTGGAGGTGGGAGATAAATAAATGCAATTATACTCCTGGATATCAGCAGCAAACTCCTGACAAAGTTCCAACGTTGTTTTGGTGCTGGGGATTAGCTGGTAGTGTTAAAAAACAAGGCTGAAATAAAGAAACCTTTAACTGACAGAACACAGGCTCTCCCTTCCTGCTGCTACCTGATGTTTGGGAATAAAGAGTGTAAACTGTGATTAGGAGGCAAAATATTTGGCTCAGAGTAGGTCTGAAATGTATCAAAGGCACAGGTGAAAGTTGGAGTGGGAGTGGTGATTATGTCCTGGTCAGTAATTACAGCCTTTGAGCCTGACAAAACACTGAAATTCCATTAAAGCCTCAGATTTAAGGTGGACTGGGCCAGGTTTCCCATCCTGTGCATCATCTGGAAGCACCTGCAGGTTAGAAAAAAATAATCCTCACTTGAGGAAAACCCACAGCACCACCTGGGCTGGGAGTTCTCCCAGAGAGAGGCTTTTTTCTCTCCCTTTTTTTCTGATATTTACATTTCAGTTGTGGTTTCTTTTGATGAGTTCGTTTGCCTTTGTGTGGTTTGTCTGATTGCGAAGCATTCCTCCACTGAAAGAACGTAAATATTTACAGAGCACCCAAGATCAGAAATGCCTTTTGGAGCGAGATCCCACCGCTTGCAGCCTGCAAGGAAAACTTGCAATTAACTGCCACGGGCTGCTGCAAGGAGACAAATCCAATTTATTGGGCTTGAGAGCACCAGGATTGGAGGTTTCCTCAGGAAAACGTGGAGCTTTCCTGCTGTTCAAAGGCAATCCTGGCCTGAATTCCCCACTGGCCACGCTGGGATCAGGCAGTGAGAGGATATAAAAGTGAGCTCTGGAAAAGCTTTGATTGGGCGCCAAGGTGTGGCAGCGGATGGGACAAAGGGAGCACCTGCAGGAGCCCATCCCTGGGGGATCCACACACCTCTGAGGCAGCTTCAAAGCTGCTGCCCCCAGCTCCTGCTCCTGCTGCCACAACAGAGCCTCCCAGGTGTGACTGTGCTCCATCCTCATCCTCATCCTCATCCTCGCTCAGCCCCTCCAAGCACCAGAGAGATTTTACAAACCCAAATCTGTCAAGGACAGGGTACAGGACTCCTTTAATGCCTCTGGGTCTCCAAATATCCCCTCCCATGTCCCCATCCCACCACAGGAGGTTTTGGGGCTGGTGAAGATCTCCGGGGAGGTTTGGAGTGCCCATCCCTGGAGGTGCCCAGGGAAGGGCTGGAGGTGGCACTCAGGGCTCTGGGCTGGGCACAGGTTGGATTCAATGGTCCCACAGGGCTTTTCCAACCTCAGTGATCCCATGGGAAATTGATGCTTTAACCTGTTGGGATTTCTCGCTTGTCAGACTGACCCTGAGAAATGTTAGAAATTCTCTTTTCCCAGCCCAGCACTTGAAGAAGGAGTCAGAACTCTTCATTTCTCGGTCTCAAGGTTGTTTATTGTTTCTTATCTAGAAAATTCTTTCTCCTGTCCTGCTGAGGTCCACTCAGCAAGGCAGTCCAGTCACTCTGCCTGCCCCTGGGGTGGTGTTATCTTTTTATACTAAAAACGACATCTACAATATTTACAATTACTTCCCAATACCCATCACCTATGTTAGACAGTGAGCTTATACTCAAAACCAATCCAAAGGTGCCACCATCACAGCAGAAGATGGAGGCCAAGAAGAAGAAGAAGGAGAAAGGCTGGACACGCCCAGATTCCTCCATCTTGCCCCCTGAGCCCCCATTCTAAAACCCCCAAAATCTACTTCTCCACCTTGTGATAAATTCACTGTCATTCTACTTAATTTGTCTGGTTGGACATACCCAGATCCCTCCATCTTGCTCCCTGGATCTCCATTGTAAAAACCCCAAAAAATCTATTTTTCACCTGGTGATAAATTCACTGTTATTTCACTCAATTTGTCGGGGCTTGCAGATCTTCATCTCAGGTTGGTAACTTGCGCCATGGGTCACAATGAAACCCACACAGGGGCACTCTGGGCTCTGTGCCAGGGTCTCTGAGCCCCTGGCAGGGCTTTGGGCACTCCAGGACGGACAGAGGGACGTTCTGGGTGTGACATTACCCAGATGAGGCCGCAGAGCGCTCAGGCCCAGCGCGGCCCTGCTGTTGCCATGGCAATGTGGCACCGGGCTCGGAGCGGGTTCAGCTCAGCTGGGCCCACTCTGGGTTTCCTTTGTGGGGTCTGCTCCGCGTGGGCACCCATGGCTGGGGCAGCAGCACTGCCAGGGCGTCCTCCCCTCTCCGGGGCGTTCCTGGACCTGCAATTCATTAATTAAGTGCTGTTCAAGAGCACATTCTGGTAACTCTGCACATCCCAGCCCCTCCTCAGTGTCCTTCACACGCCGCCCTGCAGCTCCTGCCTGCCAGCTCCGGGTGAAACTCTGCAGCTCCTCTTTCCCCTGGCCAGGGGAGGCTGAGAGGGACAGGGGGGCACAAAAACCCCACCGGGATATTCCCAGTGATGGGGTCCAGCAGGAAGCTTGGAGAATTCTCTTTCTCAAAAAAAAGAGAGGATTTTCTCCTTGCTGAGTGGGACAAGGGGTCACAGAAAACTCCTCCAAGGAAAGGGTTTCTCAAAAAAAGAGAGGATTTTCTCCTTGCTGAGGGGGACAAGGGATCACAAAACCCCCTCAAGGAAATTCCCAGTGCTGGGGTCCAGCAGGAAGCTTGGAAAAGGCTTAGAGAATTTTCTTTCTCAAAAAAAAAGGAGAGGATTTTCTCCTTGCTGAGTGGTACAAAACCCCCTCCAAGAAAATTCCCAGTGCTGGGGTCCAGCAAGAGGTTTGCAGAATTTTCTTCCTCAAAAAAAAAAAAGAGGATTTTCTGCTCGCTGTCCACCCACCTGGCCCAGCAGGGCAGAGAGGATCCGATGTCGTGTGGGTGAGGAATGCAGGGCCAGGAAAACAAACAGGCTCTGGTGATTAAAGGCAGCCCAGGGGGGAACACGGGGGACAGGCTCTGGGAAGGGAAGTGGGAGCTGGCTCCTGTTCCTGGCCACTGCTCTGCTCTGTGACCTGGAGCACATCCCAGATCCTTTCTGGGCTGCTTCTCTCTGGGTGGCGAGGGGAGCTGGCCCTGCCCGGGTTCCCAGGCTCGGAGAGGGTAAGAGAGGCTCAGAAATGCTCAGAGAGGGTCAGAGGGGCACAGAACAGCTCAGAAGGGCACAGAGAGGCACAGAGAGGCTGAGAAAGGCACAGAGAGGCTCAGAAGGGCACAGAAATGCTCAGAAAGGCACAGAAAGGCAGAGAAGGGCACAGAAGGGCACAAAAAGGCTCAGAAAGGTATAGAAAGGGTCAGAAAGGAAATGCCTTTTCTGGGCCCAAATCCTTGCTCTGCACCCCTCTCCTGACTGGCAGTGCTGCCCCATTTAGTCCAGAGCATCCCTCACCCCCTCCTGCCTGAGGAAGCAGAGGGAGATCCATCCTGCCCTCTCCTTAGCTGTGTTTTACAGCACCAATGCTCACCTCCACATTTTAATTGCCTGCATTTTAATTGCCTCTCCCCCCACATGATAAATGCAAAGCTCACAGAAACCATTCAGGGGGGAAAAAACAAAGGAGTGGCAATAAAACTGAAATTCATTTGCTAATGAATTCTTCCTCCCAGAGACTGCAAGAACTCCTCTCTGAGTGCAGGCAGGATTTGGAAGCATTCAGATCATGCACACTTTATCAGTTCGGGAAGTAATAAATAATAATAGCAATAATAATCAGCAATTACTTCCCGGGCTAATTTAGATTTTTAAAGAGGAGCTCCAAGAGCCCTTCCCTGTTCCTGAAGGGGCTGTGACCCGGGCCCAGAGGGACTGGGAGGGTTTAATTGTGGCACTGAGCAATTTCTGAGCTGTGGAGCTGAAGTGGAGCAGGCTGGGCTGTCTCAGGACCTTGCTGACACCCAGCTCTTGTGACAATAATTGTGGAGCAGGGAGGTGACTTCTACCTGTGCTTTTTTACCTGCCCAGGGCTCACCTTCAGGGCTGTGAAGCCCCATCCTGCAGGCTCCTAGCCAGGCAGTAAAATTGCCAATTTCCTGCCTTTGAGAAGGAGCAAAGCAGGTGCTTTATTAGCTGCCCTTTGCTGGGGAGGTTGTGGCCTCCCCCCTCTTTTGTTTTGCACTTTCCTTTTCAGCAGAGGAAGCAGAATTGGCCTCTGAGGCATTAAAACCTAAGAGATTTGATATCTAGGGCTGCAGCTGCACCAACAGCCACTGCTTGAGCCCATTCTGAATTAAATTTAGGGGCTGGCTTCTGTCCTGAGCCAGGAATGAGGGAGCCCCCTTCTTCTAGGGGATTAGATGGGGGTGTCTGACAGGAGCTCCTGATTTAAGATCCTTGACCTTCTCTTACTCCTCAACCAGAGACCAATCAATTCTGCTTTCATAGGAAAACTGCCTTTGCAGCTCTCTTCATTTGATTGTGTTTCTCTATTAAAATGTGACATACCAACAAGACAAGATGAAACACTTCTTTTACAGATGCCAAACTAAGGTTTCCATGCAGCCATGGAAGACTGGGGATGTCTGGGGTTTAAATATCAGTGCAAACACTTCCTCGAGGCTTTCTAAAGATCTGAAGCACAGAAATCATCCTTAATTGCTCTGAATTTCTTTCTTCTGTCAGAAATGAGCCCTTTTTGCCTGGTGAGTGCTGCTCTGGCTGTGTTTGTGAAGGACACACATTTCCTCAGGTGAACACGAGGAATTGCTCCCTGTGTGTGTGAAACTGGGCAAAATCCCCTCTCCCTTTCCACATCTGAGCAGCTCCTCCCCTGCTGAAGGATTGGGTTTGTTTGCAGCCTGACAGATTCACCTGTGCCTGCGTTTTCCAGTCCTGAGGAGAAGCTGGACACGCTGCAGAGTGAATAATTCCTCCTCCCCTCAGGGCCTCCTGAAAGCTCCCAGCTGCCATCAGACATGATTCCCTGGGGTCCTGTCCACGGTGACCTCAGATTTTTTATGGTTTTCATGATAGAAAGGTGGGAGGGCAGCGGAGAAACCGGGCTGCCAAAAACTGGGAAGGGGAAGAGACACGAGGAGTAAATTCTACTTTTGAGTGAATGTTCAACCTTTTCTTTAGCAGCATCACACATCTTGGCAGGTGATCAGCTTGATAAATGTCCTTTCTGGATTGACAGATGATTGCAGATCATTCTCTGCACTCTGCTGACCCACAGCAGCTGAAAATTCAAGGCAGCTGCTGCTGCCGAGCCTTGCTCCCCTCCCCGCTCCCTCCCCATCCTCATCACCCCCTCTGGCTCCCAGGATCCTCCTTTCCCTGCTCTGTGGCCCAGTTTGCAGCACTATTTCCGAGAGCAAGCCCTGCTCCACTCCCACGGTGGGATGGATTAAGGGCTTGTAATTGCTGCTGCTTTAAACTCCTCGTTAAGGAGCTGCCCGGAGCAGTTTAATCAGGGCAGCAGCGCTGGGGACAGCGAGCAGTGGCAGCTGGGGACACGGCCCTGCTACCTGGGGCCTCCCGGGGCACGGCAGGTGTGACAACAACGGGGCTGCTGTCCCAGGGCAGCCTGAGCTGGGCTGGGTCCTGAGCTTCCCCACCAGCACAGCATCCCTCTAAGGGCTCCCCCAGGCTCTGCAGACTCCCCAGAGGAGGGGTTTGGCCACAAACACTCCCTCGGATTTTCCTGAAAAGAGAAAAAAAAAAAAAAAGGAGAAGGAGAGGAAAGGAAAGGAAAGGAAAGGAAAGGAAAGGAAAGGAAAGGAAAGGAAAGGAAAGGAAAGGAAAGGAAAGGAAAGGAAAGGAAAGGAAAGGAAAGGAAAAAGGAAAGGAAAAAGGAAAAACCCTTAAGACATTCTCATTCTAAATGTGCAGCTCTGAGAGATTTGGATCCTTTCCACTCTCACTCTGCCAGGCTGGGAAGGGGCTGCGAAACCATGAATTCAAGCAGGCCTTTAAGAGTATTTCTTCCCAAAACTCTTTGCCTGTGCTTTCCTTCCAACAGGACAGTGCTGTGGATCTACAGTCAGAGCAGCAGTTGGGTAATCTATACATTAAAATTATCACCCAAAAGTCCATTTAGATTTAGGGATTTAAGTTTCCTCCCCAAATCCTCCACTTAGAAACTAAGATTCCATGCAAACTGGGATAGCTAGAGATTTTTGTCCTGGAACATCAGCTGGGTCAGTTGTGCAATGAGATTCCCAATGCTTTAGTCAATGCCCACAGAATTCAGATTCTCAGGAGCAGAGCCCTGCCAGCATCACTCCAAGGGCTCCCCCAGGCTCTGCAGACTCCTCAGATGAGGGGTTTGGCCACAAACACTCCTGAAAAGAAAAAAAAAAAAACCTTAAAATGTTCTCATTCTAAATCTGCAGCTCTGAGAGATTTGGATCCCTCCCACGTCTCACTTTGGGAAGGGGCTGTGAAACTGCCCCAGGTCCCTGCAAGCAAAGCCCTTCCCCAGTGATTTCTGCACTCTCCATGCCGTGTTTGATCCTTCCCCTGCAAGGATTTTTTGGCAGCTGCAGCCAGGATTTGTGACTTTAATTTCTGCTGCTTGCTGCTGCTCAATGTCTGTCTCCAAAGCAACCCTCAGTTTCTGGGTGGCTCCAAACCCAGGTCTCTTGGCCAGCAATGAGAGAGCCCCAGGAATCTCTGCTCCTTTCCTCTTGAAGGGCACAAAGTGAAGGAATCCCAGAGCCTGAGCTGAAGATGGAAATGTTGCCTTCACACAAAATTCAAATTAGGAACTCCTCACAGCGAATCTCAAATGTGGCAAATTTGGCAATCCCACACTGGAGGTATTTAGTGTCCTGTTTAAAAACAGAGCCTGACTTCCAGCCACTCTGAGCAGACTCCTCGTACAGCATCTCTCATCTCTCCTCCCTCCAAAATGGGGATTCTCATCCTTTTCCTTGGGCTGAGGACACAGGCTGCTTGGCGAAATGTTTAAATGCCTTGTCAACACAGAAGAAACACAGGAAAAAAAGTGACACGATGAAAGATTCAGGAGAATGGGGAAGATTAACAAAGCTTGATGGGCAGGCAATTAAAATCGAAGTGAAGGATCGTTAGTATTCATTACCAGAAAACACGGGCAGCGAGGATTGTGCAGCTGCTGGAAATCCCCAGGATGTGCCTGGCCAGAAGTCATCCCAAAACCCCACTTGCTCTTTTGGCTGCTGAAGGCTCCCCTGGCAGCTAAGTGGATTAGCTGCTTTTTGTTGCCTCCTCACCCTTCAAGCCTTATCTGGGCTAAGGAGTGTTTGAAAGGCCTTTGGAATGAGGTTCTTGTCAGGGCTTTCGGGGAGCTGAGATGGTGAATAACTCCAGCTCGGTGACAGGCGCTGACTGCACCAACCCAGCCTGGGCCAGCGCCTCTGGAACATGAGAGAGGAATGTGGGATTCAGGGATCTCACTGTCCCAGGCATCACCAAAGACACGGAGGGATGGTGATGGTGTTCACAGGATGAGGGAAGAGATGAGGAATCTGACTCCATGTTTCAGATTTATTTTATTTCCATATTTCATTGATTTATTATTTTATATTACGTACATATAATATATTATAATATATTATATATTATATATTATATATTATGATAATATTATATATTATATATTATATATTATATATTATATATTATATATTATATATTATATATTATATAATATTACACATTATATTATATATTATTATAATATTATATCTTATTATATTGTATATATAATTTTCTATTATATTATTTTAATATTATATTAAAACATTACTAAAAGAATAGAAGAAAGGATTTCATCAGAAGGCTGGCTAAGAATAGAAAAAGAAAGAATGATAACAAAGGTTTGTGTCTCGGGCAGAGAGTCCGAGCCAGCTGACCGAGATTGGCCATTAATTAGAAACAACCACACGAGACCAATCCCAGATGCACCTGTTGCATCCCACAGCAGCAGATAACCATTGTTTGCATTTTTTTCCTGAGGCCTCGCAGCTTCTCAGGAGGAGAACTCCTAAGGAAAGGATTTTCCATAAAAGATGTCTGTGACACAGGGGTTGGGCTGGGACTGACGGCACTGCCAGGTCCTGCCTGCCCACACTGCCAGGGGCAGCTCCTGCCCTGCTTTGGGGCTTTCCCTGGGACACAGGGCAGGATTTTCTCTCTCCCAGCAGCACAGCCACAGGTTCAGGGCAGGAAAGGTTTCCCAAAGCGTTCTGACATCCCTGCCATGGTGTTTGTCTCCTGTAGGTGATTAGCGCCTGTTTGGTGATTAACAAGTTAGCTGGGAGCCAGGAAAAGTGCCAGTGGTGTCCTAGGGATGGAGGTGACACCAGGTGGAATTGCATCTCCTCACATCCATTAAAAACAAGTTGATAAATCCCTCTCCCTCCATCCACCAGACTTTCAGGAACCCTCAGGAAGCCCAAAGGATCAATTAATGCACTTCATTATTCCTCAAGGAACAGACCAGCTTTGACTCTTCTTCCCTCAGGAAGAAGTGGCTCAAAGTCTCCCAGTCTTGGAAGATGTTGCATCAAAACAACTTTGCTGTGCTCTGGAGCTGTTTCAGGGTGTGAAAAATGTGTATTTTATGATTGGCTTTTCACAAATATTCAAAGGAATATTATATGTGTTAGAAAGTGATGCTGTATTAATTCTCTTTAGCACTGTGTTAAATATAGTTTTAGGTTATAAAAATTGTTAAAATAGAAACGATGCTATGTAGGATACTTTTTTTAAAGAAAGGACTTGCACTGAGATAGCAACCACAGGACACCTGAATCTTTCAGAGAAAGAGAATTTATTGCTCCCTTATCAGAAGAAATGAACTTCTTCCTGCCTCGAAGGCACTGTCAGGATCTAGAGGCAGAAGCTGACACTGCCCAGCCAGAATCCTGTGTTTGAATGCAATTTATGCACCATGGATGAGCTGTATGAATATGCAACAGGCTGTTGCTTTTAAGGGTTAATCCTCTGTTCACGTGGGGCCTTTTTCGGGCTCGTGTTGCCCAGAAAAGGTACCTGGACTGTCCATAACTCTTTGTATTTATTGTTTCATATTGTCCTAATTCACTTTGTCCAAATTATTATTACTCTAATTACATTACTATTTTTTATAACCATTTTATTACTATTAAACTTTTAAAATTTTAAAAACAAGAGCCTTCTGATGAAATCCTTTCTTCTATTCTTTTAGTATAGTTTTAATATAATATATATCATAAAATAATAAATCAAGCCTTCTGAAACATGGAGTCAGATCCTCATCTCTTCCCCAGTCTCTCCCTGCCCCTCTCTGGGGACTCCTCCAGCCCAGCACTGATCTGCTTCAGGCTCCTGCCTGTCATGTTCATCATCTGTGATCTGACAGATCAGGGGGATTATTTAGGGCTGGAGCCCCAATTAATGATGCTCCTGAGGGGCAGAGCAGAGATGAAAACTCCCCCTGGCTTTTCATCTCCCTGCTGTAAACACAAACTCTGTTCCAGGAGGGGTCTTGGAAGGGAGACACAGCCTGGACCAAGCCCTGGAGCTGAGGGCACCTCAGCTGCAAGCAGAGGATGAAAGGCTCTGGAAAAGGGGCAGGCTTAATTCCCACCAAAAATCTGCATTATTCCTGCTCCCCGTTAATGCTGCTGGTGGTGTTCACCTTCTCCTTTCACAGGAGCTCCCTTGGACACCTCTCCTTTTATAGAACTTGTGTGCCAGGAGACAAACAGAAGGACACAATCATTTTCCCCATTTGGTTTGGGGGTTTTTTTTGGGTTTTTTGGGTTTTTTTGCCTTTTGACATTTCAGCAGTGAGAGTGGAAGGGCAGTGACCCGCAGTGGCATCGCTGCCTCTGCTCCAGGTGGCTCCAGGTGCCTCTCACTGCCATTAATGCCTTCCCTGTGTGCCTGAGCAGTGCTCTGGGGCTGGGGCCACACAAATTGCTCCCTGGGGAGGACAGTGATGTGTGGCTGGGCTGGTTTGCATCAGCCCAGCAGCAGCATCCAAACAGCCAGGCCAGCCCATACCCAGCAGGGCTCTGGGGAGAGGAGCCTGAGCCTGGGGATAGGACCCACCTGGGGCTGGGCATCGCTGAGGCACTGCTGGGGCTTTTCTCTGGGTGTTTTGGGGTTTAAAACCTCCTCCATTTCAAAGCAGGTCAGGCTAAGATGGCTCTGCAGCCCAGGCAGAGGGTTCAGGCAAGAGGGGAAGGTGTTTGCATCACTGAGAACCTTTTAAAATTGCAAAGCTGCCTAAAAGAGTCCTTAAATACTCCCAGGGCAGCATTAAAGCAAATATCCTTCCCTGGCAGGCAGCTGGGGAGGGGATCAGTGCCCCAGGTCAGGCTGCTGCAGTCTGCCCCCAGATCCATGGAACATGCACCCCTGGGGAACATGAAAGGTGCCCAGGGATACCCGGGTGCCCAAACCCGGCCTGATTTACCCCGGGGTGTCTGGGTTAGGAAGAAATCTCAGCTTTCATTGGGACAATCAAGACCAAGCACAAGGGCTGTGCCTGAAGCCTCCCCTGAGGAACAGGAGGAAGGGACCCCTGAGTTCCCCAGTGGGTGTGAGGGTGGAACAGGAGGAAGGGACCCCTGAGTTCCCCCAGTGGGTGTGAGGGTGGAACAGGAGGAAGGGACCCCTGAGTTCCCCCAGTGGGTGTGAGGGTGGAACAGGAGGAAAGGACCCCTGAGTTTGCCCCAGTGGATGTGGAGGTCCTGGCCCTCGTGGGTGAGGAGGATTTGGCTGTGTGTCCTTGCTGAGGGCTGAGGTGGGGCTGATCTGCCACGAGAACATTCCCAGCTTTGCCCAGGTTGATTCTGCTCTGTAATTGAGAGGGTGAGAGCTCAATGAACAGAGGGAAAGTGCAGGATTCCTCTTTCATTCAGTTTGTTGCCTTCCCCAGCTGCTGTCTGGGCTCTTTGGACGTGGAAGGAACCCCTCAGTAGATGCACAAGCTGTGAAAACCTGAGTTCCTTCCTTCTGCCAGCCCTCCCACCTGCCAGAAGCCACAGCTCCGAGCTGTTTCCTCCTCCTTGTGCTTCCTGCGAAAATGCACACGCCTGCCTGGCTGGATGATCACCAGGACGTGCAATGCAAACCCCTCCTGCTCCACAGATGGAGAGGGAGTCCTGCAGCCAGGAGAGGCTGGGGATGGCTCCCCACAGATTCTGGGCCTCTTTTTTTGCACTGAGGCTGCAGAGTTGGGTCCTTCCCTGCTCCATGCCCAGAGTATTAATGCAGATCTGTTCCCTGGGCCCAGGGAGAGCTCCCTGACAGGGTACCCTGTGCTTTTGTCCCTTTGATGGATGAGGCACCGTGTCCAGAGCATCTTCCTGATATCTCTTTCCTGACCTAAAGCATCCAACACGTTCCTTTTTAATATCTGGGCTGAACTCTGCAGCTTGAGCAGCCCCAGCCAGAACATTTCCCTGTTCATCACTCAGCTCCTGCTCCAGCTGGGAGTGCCATCCATGTCCTCTCACTTCCTGCCTCATATTGGTCACTTTATCACCACTGACAGCCCCGGGGATGCAGGGGAGGAATTCAGAGCTTCTGCACAAAGGATTGAGCCCGGTGGCTCACAGCTCGTGGTTTGTGTGCTGGGATAACCAAGGCTGCAGTTTTAGCTCAGTGCTTCTGATTTCCTTCCAAAAGTGGGAGAGAAATGCTCCCAGTAATTCCCAAGCACAGAGCCAAGGCAGAATCCAGGTTCCCTGAACATCCTGAAGGGAGTCCCGAGTGAGGGTGGTGGTGGTTCCCTCTACCTCCTCTGCTCTGGGGGGTTTTTAACCCCTGAGCATCTGCCACACCCACCTGTTGTCCCCTTTTCCCAGCTCTGGAAGGAATGCAGCTGGAATTGGAATTGCCTGGCCATTTGCTCCTGCTGGGCTGGCTGGAGAGCTCAGAGGAGCCAGGAGCCACTCACACACAACAAAACCCCTCTTCATCCCCCGGGGATCCGTGCCAGCTCATCCTCCCAGCGCCAGCAGCTCCACGTGATCCACCAGAATTCCTGCAGAACAAAGCCAGGCCCCAGCTCCTGGCTGCAAACCAGCAACGGGGAAGCTTCCCACAGACCCTACGGGCCTTTGCATGGGTTTGTGCTGAGCTGCGAGGGCTGTGCTCCCTGGGGATGGGATCTGCTCCCTGCACCCCAAACAGTGCCCAGCATCTCCGGGGACATCTCTGCACCCAGGCTGCTCCCACGGGGAACTCGGGGTGCCTGGAGCTGCTCCTTGCAGGCACAGGCTCCTGGCTGGTCCTGCAATCAGCAGCCTGAGCTCTGGGCTGACTCAGCTCCCTGATTCACTGTTCATTGATGAACTGGGAGAGCTGCTCACAAACAGAAACTTGGCAGCAGCGAGGCAAAAGCAACATCCCTTAGAATGAGAAGTGAGCATGGAGGTGAGGTACCAGTCAGAACCTGTCTGGTGCCACTGCAGGTGCTGTTTATTCCCAGGTTTTCCCTCAGCTGGGCTGGTGGAGAAGGTGCTGGCAGGGCTGGGGTGGCAGAGCAGTCTCTGGGTGCAACCCCCACCTGTGAAACTGGGAGTGTTGGAGCTCCTCAGCCTGGGGCTCCCTCCCAGGCTCTCCCTGGGATGCTGAGGTGGGAAATGCTCCTTCCCAGAGCCCCCATTGGGAAATCTCCAGCTGGCAGGGAGGCTCAGCTGAGCTGGGCACAGCTCCCCAGGGAGCTCTGCTCTGTAAGTTTAACTCCTGGAAGAAGTGTTTGCTCTTTCAGTGTTTGTTCTTCTTTCCCTTCCTCTTTCAAACCCTGAATAAAAGCAAATCTGTGTGTCAAGAGCTGATGGAAGAAGTGAGACCATCCCTACAATCCCTGCCTGAGTTCTCACCCTCCACTTTAACACTTCTGCCTCAGCCTAATCCTTCTCATTGCATCCTGTTGCTTTTCCCCCTGGAAATCCCTCAGTGTTGTGTTTGGAGGAGGAAAAGGGGGGAATTTCCAGCTGGGGCAGGCTGGATGAGCTGCAGGGCTGTCAGCAGAGCTGGGATGATTTACTCTGACCGAGCAGGAGCAGCTACAATAACTCACAGCTCCCTTTGTGCTGCTTTTGTCAGCTTGGGAATGTGCTCCCAGCCCATCACACGTGGGCTCCATTCCTGCCAAGGAGACACAGAGGGAGAGCTGATTCCCCCTGCCCTGGGGGCTGGTCCTGGTGTGGGACACGCTGGGGATGCACCCTGGGGCAGCAGGTTTGGGGATCACTTTCTATCTTTATAGAAACAGCATTTCCCCTCAGTTCTGGAGGGAAAATCCTCTTTTTCCCAATTTCAAGCCTTGCCCATGGTGAAGGTGTTGTTCAAACCACTCAGAGGGAGCTGTAGGTCTGGAAAAGGGGGGCTCAGCTCCTCAATCCCATTTTTTGAGCTCCAGACACAGCTTGTCCAAGCCAAGCCTTGTCTCCTTGCCAAGCTGTCTGTTAAATATTGCGGAAATGTTCGGAGCAAACAACATATTTATGCTTTCAGAGCAAATGATGGGTTTCTTTCCAAGCAAGCCCCCGTTCTGCCGTGATTTATCCCTGCAGCCTGCACCTCTCATTCCCTTTTAAAAAACCCACTGAATGCAGGTGATGTATTTTTGACGTGATTGATTTTGACCTGCCTGGGCCTGAGCTCAATGAATCAACACTGGCAACTCCTGTGCCTGTGCCTGAGGAACAGCCCCGTGGATCAGGGCATCCTTCCTCCATCTGGAATGTTCCAGCAGTGCCCCTTGTTCTGCAGCTCAGGGATCATCTCCATCACTCCAAACTGCAGCTGGGAACAGGTGAGTGTCACAGACATCTCTTCATGAAAAATCCTTTCCTTAGGATTCTTCCTCCTGAGAAGGAACAAAATGCAAACAATGGTTATCTGCTGCTGTGGAATGCAACAGGTGCATCTGGGATTGGTCTCATGTGGTTGTTTCTAATTAATGGCCAGTTACAGTCAGCTGGCTCTGACAGAGAGCCCGAGCCACAAACCTTTGTTATCATTCCTTTCTATTCTATTCTTAGCTAGCCTTGTGATGAAATCCTTTCTTCTATTCTTTTAGAATAGTTTTAATGTAATATATATCATAAAATAATAAATCAAGCCTTCTGAACCATGGAGTCAGATCCTCATCTCTTCCTTCAACATGAACACAGTCACAGGTGGGAATGTCCCAGAGCAAAACCAGGGCTGTTTCATATCCTTTGCATTCAGCTTTCACTTGTTTTAAGGGACTTTAATCCAGACTGACAGAGAAATTTAGGTGGGTGTATAGTGGCACCATTAATATTTCCATTAATGTTTCCATCTCAGCTTTCTGGTGCAAAATCCTCTTGTCTTGCAGCACCTTCCCCTTCCTATTTCAGCCCTCAGAGGCTCAATTAAAGGGCTCCACTCACTGCTGCTCCCCCGAGCTCTCATCCTCGGGGCTTTTGTTTCCTGGCAAGCTGCACCTCGGGGATGCCCAGGTGTGCCCGGGTTCGGTGTTTATCGCACAGCCACAAACACAGCCCTGCCAAAAGTGACAGCTTTGGCAGCAAACAGCTCCTGGAGCCAGCCACTGGGGGGAGCCGCTGGAAGGAGGCTGGGCTTGGGCAATTGAAACCGGTGAAAATGTGATTTCAAAGGCCCTGGAGTCACTGTGGCTCCTGCCTGCCAACAGAGCTGAGGAGGGATGGAAATGCCCAAGGGATGGGCAGGTGGAGAGGGAGGGCTCCAGCTCAGGTGCCACCGTTCTGCAGAGCTGCTGAGCCCCTCACAACCGTGGAAAAACCCATTCTGCAAACCTGCTGAGCCCCTCACAACCATGGAAAACTCTGCAGTATGATGTAAGAATATTGCATCATTGCAGAAAACTCTTCAATATGGTGTCAGAATGTGGGCAAGCACCCTGGTGTGGGGGTGAAGCCAGGGCTGGAGGGAATCCCCACACTGGGGGAAGCGATAACCCTGACTCACAGGAAAAACCCTCACTCAGCAGTGATCCCTCACTCACAGCATAAACCCTCACTCACAGCAATGAACCCTCACTCACAGCATGAACCCTCACTCACAGCAATGAACCCTCACTCACAGCATGAACCCTCACTCACAGCATAAACCCTCACTCACAGCAATGAACCCTCACTCACAATGAACCCTCACTCACAGCAATGAACCCTCACTCACTCAATGAACCCTCACTCACAGCAATGAACCCTCACTCACAGCATGAACCCTCACTCACAGCATAAACCCTCACTCACAGCATAAACCCTCACTCACAATGAACCCTCACTCACAGCATAAACCCTCACTCACAGCAATGAACCCTCACTCACAGGATGAACTCTCACTCACTCAATGAACCCTCACTCACAGCAATGAACCCTCACTCACAGAAATAACCCTCACTCACAGCAATGAACCCTCACTCACAGAAATAACCCTCACTCACTCAATGAACCCGCATTCAGAGTAATGAACCCTCACTCAGCACCCCCTGAGCCTTCTCTGGCCAGGCCCAGCCCCCTCAGCCTCTCTTGCTCCAAGCCCCGTCTGTCCAGCCTGGCCTGGGTCACTTCAGGGATCCAGGGGCAGCCACGTCCTCACAGGGCAATAAAAGGGTGGCCCAAGTGATTTGTGTTCGTCCTGGGGGCAGAAACCTCGTGCATTTCGTGCTCTGCTCTTTCCCAGCCAGGGTGTTGGGTGTTTCTGGGAATGCTCCTGATTCCCCTTCCGGCCACTGCACCCCTCGGATGAGTTCTGCAGAGGCTGGGATGTGGAAACGGAAATGGAAATGCAGGTCAAAGGCATAAATGCTGCTGTAACCTCCTCTCGCTCCTGTGCTGCCCTGGCACCGACCCAGCCTTGGCTTTCATTTTGCACAACCAAGGCCCAGCTTCACAAAGGTTTCACAGGCAGCCCTCTCATGGCCTCTCCTGCACCCACGGGCAGCCGATGGAAATTCCTCCCTGCCCCTCTGCTGGAGCTGGAGCTGAGCCCCTGCATGGGTTCAGTGTCTTTGAACAGCCTCCATGAATAAAATGTGCTCCCAGGAGAGCCAAGCAGGGGGTGGGAACAGGACAAGGGCCCGGCTGGGCAGCTCTGGGCTGTGGGAGTGGCACAGGGACACCGGACCAGGGAATGGCACCATGGGGACACACAGGGACACCGGACCAGGGAATGGCACCATGGGGACACACAGGGACACCGGGCCAGGGAATGGCACCATGGGGACACACAGGGACACTGGGCCAGGGAATGGCACCATGGGGACACACAGGGACACCGGGCCAGGGAATGGCACCATGGGGACACACAGGGACACCGGGCCAGGGAATGGCACCATGGGGACACACAGGGACACCGGGCCAGGGAATGGCACCATGGGGACACACAGGGACACCGGGCCAGGGAATGGCACCATGGGGACACACAGGGACACCGGGCCAGGGAATGGCACCATGGGGACACACAGGGACACCGGGCCAGGGAATGGCACCATGGGGACACACAGGACACCAGGCCAGGGAATGGCACCATGGGGACACACAGGACACCAGGCCAGGGAATGGCACCATGGGGACACACAGGGACATTTGCTTCAGCAGGGGATGGCCCTTGGCTGCAATTGATGCAGTGAGCTGCAGTGTGCCTGGAGATCTGGGATTTGTGGGTTACAAACCCTAAAACTGGGTGTAACCCTAACCCCAACCCTAAACCTAAACCTAACCTGAACATTCTGCAGCTGCAGGGTGCCTGGAGCACTTGATGAGCGCTCAGAGCTGATCTTAGCTTATTAAATTATCTCCTAATTAGGTCTGGGGTCTGTATGGGCATTAGGGGAAGGGAAGGGAAGGGAAGGGAAGGGAAGGGAAGGGAAGGGAAGGGAAGGGAAGGGAAGGGAAGGGAAGGGAAGGGAAGGGAAGGGAAGGGAAGGGAAGGGAAGGGAAGGGAAGGGAAGGGAAGGGAAGGGAAGGGAAGGGAAGGGAAGGGAAGGGAAGGGAAGGGAAGGGAAGGGAAGTCCTTCCAACACCATGAAGCATCCCCAGCACAAGCATCTGAAGGGCTGGGTGTTCACAGGCAGATGGGAGAGCAGAGCAGTGCTGAAGGGGAAATGGAAATGGAATCAGCTGGGAATGGAGCACAATGCTATGTTTAGCACGGAAAAATATTTATTTCCAGCCGCAGGGATAGAGCAGGGGCACGTAATTAAGCAGCATCAGTGATGAAGCCATTCCTTTGATGCCTCTCTGACCCCAGGGAGCGGCTGCAGCAGCCCAGCAGCAGAGCTGGGGACACCAAAGCAGCACCAGTGTCACCACTCAGGAGTTTATTTTTTTTTCAGGGAATAAAAGCAGGGTTTGCAGCAAGAGCTGTCTGGAGAGGCTCCAAGTGGCCAGGCTGGTGCTTTGTGCAATTCCTGTGGCATTCCCAGCAGGAATCTGCCCCTGGGAATCCTGTGGCTTTAGCAAAGGCTCTCCCACCCTTCAGCTGGGAATCCCTGGCTCAGATTGCAGCCAAAGTGTGGCACAGGACACCCAGGGACACCTGGGGAGCTCCATCAGCAGGAGCTGAAATGCAGGATAAATGTTCTGCACCTTTGGGATGTGGCCCTGCAGGAATCCAGCTCTGCCTTTGGTGACTCAACACCTTTGGTAGCATAAAGAAAGCATTTCATGAACAGGAAAAGGGACAGAGAATGACAGAAAAGCTTTCCCAGAATGAAAACTCGGGTGGAATCCTCCCTCCTGAAAGCTGCTCCCTGCCGGTCTGTGCCAATTTCAGTGTAAAACGAGTTATTCCTTTTGGATCAGCACATTTGTCCTGAAAATGCTGGGGTTCCAAATTTCCTGCTTGACGACTTGGATGGGAAACAGCTGACAGGAGGTGCCAGCCTGTTTCTGGTGTGTCTGACGCTCCGTGTACACTCCTGGTGACCTATAAATAATTAATAACAATGAATCTGCATATGCAGAGCTGCAGGCAGAGCCTCTCTCGTGCCTGTGCCCACACAAAGAGTTGGGCAGAGGCTTTCAGAGCAAAAATAACTCCATTTTCTGCCCCAGCTGGGTCATGAAATTATAGCACAGACTTTTAGCAGTGCTTTGGGCAAAAAGAGGAGTTGCATTGCCCTGTTCAGCAGAGGGGTGAGGAGAAAAGGGTGTTTGTCTCATTTTCCCCTCTCCAAGCTGCCTCTAGCTCTCAGTCCCACATCATTTTCCCCCTTTCCAAACTGCACCATCAGGAAAAATCCTCCCAATAAACCACACGTTGTGTGCAACCTCATTTTGGGCTTTGCAAATAATGGCAGAGTGGGACTTCACAAAACCCTGACTTTTCAATGCTTTGCACATTAATTTTTTTTTTATTTACAGGGGGTTTTATTTCCCATTACAAACGGAGCATTCATGCATTGACAGAAGTTATGCCTGGATTCCCTGCACTCAGGGATCCACGTGGATTTACTGATTTACTCCTTTTCCCCCTCATGCAACTCTGATTTTCCCCAAGCACTTTCCAGATTGTGCCTCTGCACAAGGATAAAATAAAAAGTTGATTAACTTTGAGAGATAGCTCATGATTAACTCGACAGACAGAGAGTAATTTTTGATTTCCAAAGAGCACATTTATTTCAATATTTGAAAGCCATCACACATCCACGGGACCTCCTGAGAGAGCAAAATTCACCATCCAGAACTTTTCATTCCCCTTGAATTAGTGGTTCCAGGATAGTACAAGGGGCTCACTCAGCTCATGAGAGAATGTGAATTTTCTCATGGAGAAATTGCTAGAATCAGGTCACCAGCATTCTTATTTTGAATATTTGGGGTATTTTTCCCAAGGATCCCCTCTCACCGTGTGGCTGCTCAAGCTTCACTGCCATTTTCCCTGTTTCTCCTCCTGTTTGTGGGTTTCTGTTCCATTTCTGGTTTTAAAATGCCCTTTGGAGAGTTCTGTTAGTGTTCAACTCCATTTATTCCTCCAGCTGACAAACCAGGCAGGAAAACTTCCACTTCATGGTCCAGCACAAGCTCTGTGTAAATTGTGCTGCCTTGAGAGAGCTCTTTTTCAGGAAATATATTTTATTTTATATTTTAATTGCCATGGGGGGGTTTAAAGTTTGCTGCATTCAAATCTCAGCTTCCATGGATTTAATCTTCCATTAAACTCCTATTTTTATCCAGCCATGGCACATTTTGGAGGGTGATTTCTCATTTCCCAGTGAATATGGAGCAGAATTTCCTCTGTCCACACTTCCCTGACCTCTGTTGTGATGAAACCCCAAATATTTGGGAACAGCTCCCATTCCAGGCTTCCCATTTGGATCTGCATGAGCCCACTCTGAATCCAGCCCTGCCAGGAGCCAGAGCTGCCAACTGCAATTTTCTGTTTGGGGGCAAGTGGGCAACCTTCAGGCATATGTTAAATTTAGTCTGAAATTGGTGCGTTTCAGAGCACCAATAATGCTCATTTCAAAATTGCATTATTGGTGCCAAAACCCCGTGGGGAGGCAGAGCAGGCCCTGCTCCCTCTGCTCCTGGGCGTGAAAAATGTGTATTTTATGATTGGCTTTTCGCAAATATTCAAATGAATATTATATGTGTTGTGTTAGAAAATAATGTTGTGTTAATTCTCTTTAGTACTGTGTTAAATATAGTACTTAAGATAATTAATACAGCATTATTATTATTTATTTTTAGGTTACAAAAACAAAATGTTAAAATAGAAACGATGCTATGTAGGATACTTTTTTTAAAGAAAGGACTCACACTGAGACAGCAGCCACAGGACACCTGAATCTTTCAGAGAAAGAGAATTTATTGCTCCCTTATCAGAAGAAATGAACTTCTTCCTGCCTCGAAGCTGCTGTTAGGATTAGAAGGAAGAAGTTGATGATGACCGTCCAGAATCCTGTGTTTGAATGGAATTTATGCATCATGGATGAGCTGTATGAATATGCAACAGGCTGTTGCTTTTAAAGGTTAGTCCTCTGTTCACGTGGGGCCTTTTTCGGGCTCGTGTTGCCCAGAAAAGGTACCTGGACTGTCCATAACTCTTTGTTTCTATTGTCTCATATTGTCCTAATTCAAATCATCCAAATTATTATAACTCTAATTGTATTACTATTTTTTATAACCATTTTAACCTATTTTATTCCTATTAAACTTTTAAAAATTTTAAAAACGAGCGATTGGCGTTTTTCACATGGGGGTTTGAGGGAACGAGGGATGCTCCAGCACGGAGCTGTTCACCAGAACTACACCCCCACTGCAGATTTTTCCACTCATTTGTAACAACAATGGCCCAGATCTGTATCTTAGAAAAGCCAAAATCAGCTCAGCTCCGCTGAGGCCGAGCAGAGGAAAGGGTGGCCCAGCTCCAAAAAATCCGCGAGCGTCGACACCCAGCAAGGACCTGGCCATATGTGGATCTGCAGGAATATTTTGACTTTCTGTTTCCCCCACGAAACTTGGGCTAATTGGCAGAGTTTGTGTTCCAAAGGCAGCTGAAAAAGGAGCTTTTGTGTCTGTGTGTCCGTGTGCAGGGGGTGAGGAGTGGGAGGAGGGAGCCCCAGGGTGGGATTGTTGGGATTTTGGGAAGGGAAAAGCAGGGATTCACTTTTAGGGCAGCAGATTCCCTTTCCAAGATCTTGTCTTTAAATTCCAGCCCGTTTCTTTGCAGACCTTCCCTTTTTCTGGGTATTTGTTGGGTTGGGTGTTTTTTATTCATGTAGAGAAAAGGAAAACAGAGATTCTTAAAGAAGCAAGATGGGAAAAGCTGAGCCCAAGCCCATTCTCTGTGCTCCCAGGCTGCTGGGGGAGAGATGGTTCAGAAAAATGGGAGTAAAACTGAGCCTGGAAGGGAGGGAAGGTGTTTTAGGATGGGGTTTTATTTATTCTGATGGGATTGGTCATAAATTAAATTAATTTTCCCCAAGTGGAGGCTGTTTTGCCCATGACAGCAAATAGGGAGGGATCTCCCCCAGCCCACCCCAGATGGGCAAATATTGAGTTTGGGTTTGTTTGTGTGGAGCCTGAGATGAATCCCCACACCAACCCAGCTATTCATCAAGCAAAAAACCCCTCTCCCCTTCGGAGTCCCTGCTGCAGAACCAATATTTGATTTTAATTTGCTGTGTACAGGCCCTGGCAAAGCAAACAAGGCTGCTGACATTGTTACCTGTGCTCCTGGGGACATCCATCACACACGCTGCTCTCCTCAGCCCACAACAACTTCACACAGAACTCTCAGGAGCACAACCAGGCCTTTTCCCACTAATTCCAGTGATGCCCCAGCTCTGGCAGCTGCCCCGTGCCCCCAGCTCCTCCTGGCATTGCTCACAATGCAATTTACACCAAGCCTGTGCTTCCCCCATCCCTTTGAGTTGTCTCAAAGGCGCTTTGGGGCTAAAAACCCCCAATTTTCAGCAGCTCTAGAGCCAGACATTGAGATGCCTTCAGCCCTGGGATTGTCCCTTCCCACAGCTGAGCACAAACTGTGTGGCTGCAGGGAATAAAGTTCCACAGGATAAAGATCACTGATTTTGGGGGATGATCACCATGATACCTCCTGGAAATACATCAATAAATGCCCCCGTTGCCCTCAGCTGGTGATTTTCCCTGTCCCAGGCACTGGGGCTGGGCCCAGCACACAATTTCCCCATAAAACAAAGGTTTTTAACATAAATTTCATCTCCATCCCATGTAGAGGGGTTCAGGATCCAAAGCCTTCCACGACCTGCACCTTGTTCTCCTCAGTACTGCAGCAAGGGAGAGTTTTTCCTCTGCATGGAGGGGAACTGCAGACCCTCTGCAATGTTTTATTATGCAGAGTTAACACTAAAGCTTCACAGGTTGTATTAAAATATCCATTTTCCAAAAGCCTTTTCAAGCAGAAGCTTTGAACTTTGCAGAATGTGGCCTCTGTGAATGACCAGGATAATGTTATTGCTGAGATTTCCCTCTGAGCTCTTTCACAGCTTTTTTTTTCTCTGAAAAAACCCCTTGGTTTTTGCTCTTTTGGGGACCAGGAGCCCAGGTTGGACGCAGCTTTTCCATTTCTTCTCCAGACCCCCCTTGCAGCTGCTCATCTGCATCTGGAGCTTCCAGGGCAGATGTTTTCAAAGACAGAGAGGTCACCAGAGGGAAAACCCAGCTGTGTCCTGCTGGACTCGATGTCTTCACTCTGTCATCCCCTTTCCCTCCCTGCTCCCTCAGGGAAAGGAATCCAATTCTGTTTGCTTTGATCAGACAAATGTTTCTCCCCCAGCTGCTCCATTAGGGGCCTGTTCAGAGCCCTAATTAAGGGTTCTGCCACTTAAATCAAGTCCAACACCACGCAGAGAGCTGAGTAATGGGACCCAGCTCCCCGCAGCAGTTCTGTTGTTTTCTGCATAAAGGGAAATAAATGGCATTTGTGCAAGTCCCCAATCTGCTGGGTTTTCTAGCAGCGGCCTACAATGAGAATTTTTCTTCCAGGAAAAAAGGAGGAAGTGAGACACATTGAAATGAGACCCTTGAAAGAGGGAAATCCTCATTTACAGCCAGAAAGGGTGACCTGGGGAAGTCCTCCCTGCTCCCTAAAATCCCCATTCAAAATCTCTACAGCATCTGCATTCCAAACCTTGCTCTGGCTGCTCCTGCTGCAGGGATGGTGCCACGAGGGACATGGATTCCTCCTGCTGAATTCTTTACAATTTCATGGCTGCTTTCTGTGGGGATCCTGCATCCCTTCTGCAGAGAAAGGGGATCAAACACAGCCCCAGGGGCAGCCATATTAATAATAATTTATTATTATTATTAATATATTAATAATAATATATTATTAATATTATTATTAATAATAATATATTATTATTAAGGATTGGGTCGAGATATATTTTACATATAATATTTAAGGAATTTGACAAAATATATTTTATATATAATATTTAATATATAATATGTAAGGATTGGGTCAAAATGTATTTATATATTAAATATATTTTGACCCAATCCTTAAATATTATATATTATTATGTAAGGATTGGGTCGAGATCTATTTAATATACAATATTTAAGGAATTTGACAAAATATATTTTATATATAATATTTAATAGATAATATTTAAGGATTGGGTCAAGATATATTTAATATATAATATTTAAGGATTGGATCAAGATATATTTAATATATTATATTTAGGGGTTGAGTCAAAATACATTCAATATATAATTTTTAAGGATTGGGACAAAATACATTCAATATATAATTTTTAAGGATTGGGACAAAATAATATATAATATTTAAGGGCTGGGTCAAAATATTTCAGTATATAATATTTAATATATAATGTTTAAAGATTGGGTCAAAATGCATTTAATATGCAATATTTAAGGGCTGGGTCAAATATATTTAATATATAATATATAAAATATAATATTTAAGGATTGAGTCGAGGCATATTTAATATATATAATAAATATATTTAATATATTTAATATATTTAATATTTAAGGATTGGGTGAAAAGCATAAATATCAGTGCCAGCGGTGCCAGCTCCTCTGTCAGGCCTGGGGGTGAGCGCAGCTCAGTGGGAGCAGCTCCAGGCCTTGTAATTCCCCGTGAATGAACTGTGAGCATCCCCCAGCACACAAACTGAGCTGGGCCTTGCTCCGGTGCAGCTCCTGGGCCAGGGCTGCCCAGAAACCAGCCCCGATCCGCGGGCAGGAATTCTCTCCTCCGCCAGCAGATTCCATCACACGCAGCTCCAGCGATTCCCTGGCTGTGCTGTGGCCTGGAGAGCCCCCAGAATTAATGCTCCGCCTGCGCCCAGCTGAAATGGTCATGGGGCAGCAGCACCCAGCCTGTATTTCTTACTGAAAACCCTGCATTCATTTCTTTGTGCTACAAGCAGTCAATCGTTTTTTTAAATTTGCTGGTATCAAAACCACTGAAACTTTATGGGATTTTTTTGTTTATTTTTAGCTATTGGTTTATTTTTAGCTGTTGTTTTACAGCCTCCTTGTCCAGCAAGCTTTTGATGTTCCCTGCACAGGAGTGGATTTGTCTGGGGGTGCTGCCCAGTCAGGGCTGGGCTCTGAGAGCTGACCTTGGGCACAGGCTGTGCCACTGGGTCCCATTTGTCCCCAAATTTGTCTCTTTGGGGACAAATTACTGCCCAGGCAAAATCTGGGAACAAACTAAACCAGGCAATCTGGGCTGCTGGCCTCCAAAAGGGGCTCAGAGGGGATTTTCCTAAACATGGGATGGTTTGAGCTCAGCTGCTGGAGCGAGGGAGGGGTTCAAGCTGGGATTTTCTATCACAGACATTTATCAGTGTCACCAAACGCCCCTGCCGGCCTGTGCAGGGTCTGTGGGGGATGGATCCCTGTGGGAAGGACTCCAGACATGCCAGGCTCTGCTCCCTGCTCTCCTCACTCCAAGGGGAAATGTTTTATTCAGCTGCCACGAGCAGAGGCGGTTCCACCTCTGAAGATTTTTTGAAAGATCTGTTTTCAGCCTTATTCTGGATTTCTGTGCAAGTCACAGGCAGATTTCAGAGCTCTTTTGATGCCTGAAGATGCAATCTTTGTGACCTTGGTGCCTTATAAACAGCATCCTATCCTTACCTGGCTTTAGGTACTAAAATCTCCCCCTTAATCTCTTGGCTTCCCAGCTGTCAAATATTTCTTTTCTTTTTTTTTTATTTTGCATCTTGGGAGCTCCAGAGATTAATTTGTTCACATAAATGGTGTGAGACATGGGGAGGAAAACATCATTAGTAGGAGAGGACAGCAAATAAATTTGAAGCAAGAAATGTTTTTTTGATGCAGTTACCTTCAGATGGGAGGGGAAGGAGGTGGGGAAAGCTGATTTTTCCTTTCTTTAGAAAGGCATCAATTAAAACCTTCACATTTCCGTGCATGAAGGGAGTGAAAAAATTTCCAAATTCCACCACAACAATCTCCAGACTGTCAAATTTTTTCAGACGATTGCGATGTTGAGAAAACAAATCCCATTTTGAGACAGCCTCCTGAAAGGAGCCCCTCTGAGCGCTCTGCAAACATCACAACAGGATGCTGTGACACTGAAGGCACTTCACCCCCGTGGTGAGCATGTTGTCAGAATTGACACCAATTCCTACAACACATCAATTCCAGCAGGCAGGGGAGCGTTTATTGAGAGTGAAATGGGAAAAACTTCAGGATCTCCGTGCCAGACGAGCAGCTGAGGGTGCAGCAGCAGCTCCTGGGGGCTGTGTCCCCACAAACCTGCCTGGATTAATGTCTGCCCATGATGGGCACAGCCACGAGGTTTTGGGGCAGATTTATTTGCATATCAGGGGTTAATTGTCCAATTACAGCTCCAGGTAATGAAGTCCCATTGCCCCGTTGGCTTCTCCCTGTGATTCACTTTTGTTTGTCCTTTTTGGGCCCGGGGCTGTGATGGTGACCTTGTTCCCAGGCCCAGAAGGATGTCTTCTGCCCGAAAAGTGAGGAGAGCTAAGCAGCATTCCAACAGAGCTCAGAATGGAGTACAGAACCTGAGAAGCAGAAACCAGAAAACGGCTCAGAATGGAGTGCAGAACCTGGAAAACAGAAACCAGAAAACTGCTCAGAATGGAGTGCAGAACCTGGAAAACAGAAACCAGAAAACTGCTCAGAATGGAGTACAGAACCTGAAAAGCAGAAAAGCTGAAAAGCTCAGGCATCACCCAAGCCTGTGCCCAGCTGCTGTCAGAGCTTGGGGACTGTCCCCTGCCAGGGAGGTGACAGTGCCAGTCTGGGCACAGCTGCCAGCCCACATGAGCAGGGCTGGGGCAGAGCAGGGGATGGCAGCGCCTGACCCCTGCCCATGCTCACGCTCCTGATCAATGCCCCTGCAGCCAACAACAACCCCAGAGCCAGGAGAGATCGATGGGCACTGGGGACACAATGGAAAATCCTGTCCTGCCTCGGGCAGAGGCTGTGCCAGCCCCGGGCTCTGAGCCATGGGGACGATTCTGAGCCATGGGGACAGCTCTGGGACATGGGGACAGAACAGCTCTGGGACACTGAACAGCTCTGGGACACGGGGACAGCTCTGGGACATGGGGACAGAACAGCTCTGGGACACAGGGACAGCTCTGGGACACTGAACAGCTCTGGGACACAGGGACAGCTCTGGGACATGGGGACAGCTCTGGGACATGGGGACAGTTCTGAGCCATGGGAACAGCTCTGGGACATGGGGACAGAACAGCTCTGGGACATGGGAACAGCTCTGGGATCCAGGAAAAGCTTTGGGATACAGGGACAGAACAGCTCTGAGACACAGAACAGCTCTGGGACATGGGGACAGCTCTGGGATACAGGGACAGCCCTGGGACACAGAACAGAACAGTTCTGGGACACTGAACAGCTCTGGGACACTGAACAGCTCTGGGACACAGAACAGCTCTGAGCCACAGGGACAGCCCTGGCCAGGTTTTGGCCCTGCAGAGCCACCCTGAGCTGCTGCTGCTGTTGCCAAGGGAGCCAGGCAGGGCTGGGGCAGCCTGTGGAGCTCCTGGGTGGCCACTGACCCATCCCTCCTGCCCTGGTTTGGCACACACCTGCAAAGAGCAGCCAATTGTTGTGCCTTTACATGGATTTTCCACTCCTCTCCTGTCCAGAGCTGCTCAGTGCCTGCGAGCTGTGTGTGGGTGCGCAAGCATTGTCTGCTTCTCATCTGTTCTTTGTAAAAAATCCATTTTCTTCTGTTTGGAAGTCAAAAAAACCCAAAAAAAACCAACAAAGCCCAAAGCAGTGATGCTATGAAGCATTTCCTGAGCTGGATTCAGGACAGAGCTGCCCATGAGGGAGGCTGGGGTGAGCTCTGCACGCCTGAATTTGGCTGCCCTGTGTGTGCAGGCTCTGCAGCAGCAGCCTGAGCTCACGTCTGCCTGCAGAGCTGCCTGCAGATGGGCTCGGGGTGCTCACAAACCCAGCTGGAGAACTCTGACCTGCAACAGCCCCATTCCTCAGCCGTGGTGTGGTTTTGTCGTTGCTGTGCCGCACAAAGCAGAGTCCTGCCCTGGAGCCCTCCAGCACAGCGTGCTCTGAGAGCTCAGGGTGCAGAATTCCTCATGGAAAGGGGCAAACCTCACTCCAGGACCCACACCAAACCCTGAGCTGGCTTTCTACTTCATCTTCCCATTCTTCCACCCACTCTTTCCTCCTCCTCCTCCTCCTTATGTCACATTTGGTTTACATTTAGCTGTTACAGAAACCCCCAAGTTTTGCAAATGTAAGAACAATTTTCCCTCGAGAATATCGAGTTTCCCCTGGCAACTGCCTCGACTCCTGGATTCCAAAATGTTATTTTCTTGACCTATAAATAGGAGCAAGAGGCCAGCTGTGGTGCAGATGAAACGTGTCCTGCATGCTCTGGGATTCTCTCCCAAATCCTGCGAGCTGGAATCAGCTTTGGTTTCTCTGCTCCCTTTTCCACCTTTTCATTTTTAGGAGCTGAAATCTGATGGAAGCTGCACTCCAGGTGTGTCAGAGCTGCTGTTTGCTGTCACAAGTGATTCCCTCAGAGCCAGCAGCCCTTGCTGTGGTTCCAGCAGAGCAGAAATCCAAGGAACAGCTTTTTCCAGTCTCTTTGCTCAGGGTGAGCTTTTATTCCCTCGTGAGCATCACCCAGTTTCCCGGTGATAAAGGGAATTTCTGTGACTTCATCTCACTCTCCGACAGATGCTGTGTGGGCTACGAACAATCCTCTAAAAAATGTGAAAGAAATAAAAGCTTCTTGCTTTTATATAATTTAATAAGAGCCAGACTTGCTGCTCTGATGGAGGTGCAGGGGGGCTGTGTTCTGGAGAAGGGAACGAGACAAAGCTGAGCCTAAATAAGAGCCCTGGGATCTGGGGAGGAGGGAGCTGCTCTGATGATAACAGAATTGATAATTTCTGAATCTGCAGCACTTCAGAGAGAACTGTGTGGAGTTTGCACCAAAATCTGCTTTTGTTTCACAATTCCCAGCAATTCCTGAAGTAAAACTCATCCTGTGAGAGCTGGGGAAAGCCAGAACTCAGCAGAGGCTGCTCTGGCAGGACCTGAGCTCCAGAACCTCAAGCAAGGAAGGGATTGATCCCTTGGGAATGATCTGGTACCTGCTGCTCCCTGGGACAGCTCCCAGCCAGACTGGGGCTCTGAATTTCACCAGGGCGGGTTTATCCGAACAAACTGGGGCTCTGGAATTTCACCAGGACAGGTTTAACCGAACAAACTGGGGCTCTGGAATTTCACCAGGCTGGTTTATCCAGAGCTCTGGAATTTCACCTGGGTGGGTTTATCCAAAGCTCAGGAATTTCACCTGGCTGGTTTATCCAGAGCTCAGGAATTTCACCAGGCTGGTTTATCCAAAGTTCTGGAATTTCACCAGGCTGGTTTATCCAGAGCTCTGGAATTTCACCTGGGTGGGTTTATCCAAAGCTCAGGAATTTCACCTGGCTGGTTTATCCAGAGCTCAGGAATTTCACCAGGCTGGTTTATCCAAAGTTCTGGAATTTTCAGGCTGGTTTATCCAAAGCTCAGGAATTTCGCCAGGCTGGTTTATCCAGAGCTCTGGAATTTCCAGGCTGGTTTATCCAAAGCTCTGGAATTTCACCAGGCTGGTTTATCCAAAGCTCAGGAATTTCACCAGGCTGGTTTATTCAGAGCTCAGGAATTTCCAGGCTGGTTTATCCAAAGCTCAGGAATTTCACCAGGCTGGTTTATCCAGAGCTCTGGAATTTCCAGGCTGGTTTATCCAGAGCTCTGGAATTTCCAGGCTGGGTTTATCCACAGGGAGAGCCCAGCCTGGGGGGCTGCAGCCACTTTCAGGAGGTTTCTGATCTCTGAGCAAAGGGATGCAGGCAAACCCAGCAAAGCACAGGGTCCCTGCCGGTGCCAGCCTGGAGTTCCCTGTGAGCTGTGCCCGGGATGATCCATCAGCAGCCTGGCACATCCTGGCACGAGGCAGGGAGGGCACAGGAGCTTGGACGTGCTCCCAGCTGGCAGCAGGGTGTGACAGCCAGAGCCAGCTCCTGCAGGGGATGGAGGGATGGATGGATGGATGGATGGATGGAGCACGGCCAGAAATGCAGGGTTCCCGTGTCCCCTCCAAAGGACACGCTGCACAGCCGTCCCACAAGGTGAGCGGGGCCAGAGGGGTCCCACAGAAAATGGGAATGCTGCCACACGTGGATCCCCAGAGGCAGCAGGAGCTGTTCCAGGTCCTAGCAGCAAATGTGGGGAAGTAAAGGAAGATTAAGGCAAAGTCCTTCAGGGATCCTGCTGAAGATTATTTCTCTGAACCAATTAAGCATACAAATTAATTTCCTGAGGGGATGATGTTTTATTAGAAAACAGCTTTTGCAGAGACCCTGGAGTTTGCTTTGCTCGTGATTATTGTATTTTTCCCCCCGAATTTGTGGTGGATGCTGCCATCCCAGCAGGGAGAACATTTGCTTAGTCAGGCTGTGCTTTGCTTTCTTTTTTTTTTTTTTTTACCTTTTTTCCCAGTGATTTTGGTAGAAGCAGACAAATCCTAAACTGGCTGAAAGGGAGGATTCACAACCAAAACTCAACAGCTGCCCCCTGATGCAAGGACAATGAGGCTGTTGTGTGTCAGCTCTGGATCAGTCCCTGACTCCATCAGGGGCACCAGCCTTTCCACAGTGCTTTGCAAGGTGCCCTAATGCATCCTAAAGCTGCCCTTCATTCTTTAGACCCCAAAATTTTGTCCTGGCCAACTGTAAATGATCTCCTGTAAGTGCTGTAAGAAGCAGGAATCTTAATAAGCCTAATTAGTGTTTGGTTTTCTTTCTTTTCCTCTCCCCTCCACCACAAATATAAATTATTCTTTCCAAAGGATCTGAGCTACCCTAAAAGCTGAGCTTGGTGTTAAGGGCTCAGGCTGAGTCTGTAAAAGAGAGGGAAAGGAATTCCTTGTTTCCTGGCTGCCTAATTCCATGTACAGGGTGTGGGATGAGCTTCAGGGGATGGTGCTGAGCCAGGAGGAGCTTTGGGAGGGATCCCTGTGAATGAGTGACTCCAGCAGGGCCTTTCTGGGCAGCTTTTCCCAGCGGGGCCGAGCTCCTCAGCAGCCTGATGTGTTCCAGATGAGCAGGACTCGGCCTGGGAGCCCCACTTGGAAAGGCACCAATGAAAAGAACACAGCGGGAGGAGGGAAAAAAATAAATGTTCTTCTCTTGCTCTCAGCCTAAACCTGGCGTTTTTCTGCAAATTGCACGGAATGAGGGACGGCTAACGAGGCCCTGCAGCCCTGATGAAAGGACAGGCAGTGATGTATGGACGTGTCTGCAGGCACCACAGCCAAGGTCTCTGCTGGGGCAGACTGGGAGGGAGATTTGGCACTTTTTCAGACCACAAGTTTATTTTTATGAGCTGGCCTGCACGGGTCAGCAGTGTGCCTGCAGCCTGGAACAACACAAGGAGAAGCTGCTGCTACTTTGAAGGACTTCTGGATGAATGTCTCCTTATTTCTCCTTATTTCTCCTTATTCCTCCTTGTTTCTCCTTATTCCTCCTTGTTTCTCCTTATGCCTCCTTATTTCTCCTTGTTTCTCCTTATTCCTCCTTATTTCTCCTTATTTCTCCTTATTCCTCCTTGTTTCTCCTTATTTCTCCTTATTCCTCCTTGTTTCTCCTAGTTTCTCCTTATTCCTCCTTGTTTCTCCTTATGCCTCCTTATTCCTCCTTGTTTCTCCTTATTTCTCCTTATTCCTCCTTATTCCTCCTTGTTTCTCCTTATGCCTCCTTATTCCTCCTTGTTTCTCCTTGTTTCTCCTTATTCCTCCTTATTCCTCCTTCTTTCTCCTTCTTTCTCCTTGTTTACTTCCAGAGCTGCCTCCTGCACCCCAATCTCTGTCTGCAGGAGGGGCAGCTGCTCATCAGCTCCATCCCTTGCCCTGCTGAACCAAACCCTTCTCTGAGTTAAACTTTTCCATTCTGCAGACTTTTGAGGCACAGAAAACCTTGGAAAGGAATTCAACAGATGTAGGAGTTGGGTTTTGTTCCAAAGGTCAGCGACTTCTCCCTCTAAAATTTATTACTGGACTCAGCAGTTACTTTAAAACCCCTGAGCTCTGCATTGGCAAAGGGTTCGGTCTGAACTCTCTGGAATCTGATGGTGATTTATTTATGGTTTTGTGCGAGAGGCAAAACTCTGAATCCTGTCCCTTTTTGTGGGGCTGAGGAGAGCTGACAACGCTGTGCTCTTGGCTGAGCAATCCCAATTTCCAGAGAAATGGAACAGTGAGAGGAGCGGCAGGAGAAGCAACCCCTGCTCTGCAGCAGCACTGGGACCATTCCTGCCTGCAGCTTTGGCTCTGGGGCTGCTCTAATTTGGGTTTGGGCTGAGCCTGGAATGGTTAAACTGGGAATGGAGAGGGAGAGGGGCTGGGGCTGTGCAGGGAGCTGCAGGATTGGCACCCACACAAACTGGGGGTGCCACCATTGATCCTGACACTAACTGGGGGTGCCAGCACAAACTGGGGGTGCCACCATTGATCCTGACACTAACTGGGGGTGCCAGCACAAACTGGGGGTGCCACCATTGATCCTGACACTAACTGGGGGTGCCAGCACAAACTGGGGGTGCCACCATTGATCCTGACACTAACTGGGGGTGCCAGCACAAACTGGGGGTGCCACCATTGATCCTGACACTAACTGGGGGTGCCAGCATTGATCCCCACCCACAAACTGGGGGTGTCCAGTTCTCCTGGCAGCTCGATTACTTATCCAACATGTGAATTGTTCTTACTTAATTACCAATCACAGCCAGGGTGTGTCAGGACTCTGCAAGAAGTCACGAGGTTTTCTTTAGTATCCTGTTAAGCTTTCTGTCTGTATCCTTTCTCTATTCTTTAGTATGGTTTTAGTACAGCATAATTAATATAATATAATATAATATAATATAATATAATATAATATAATATAATATAATATAATATGATATGATATGATATGATATGATATGATATAATATAATATAATATAATATAATATAATATAATATAATATAATATAATATAATATAATATAATATAATATAATATAATATAATATAATATAATATAATATAATTTTGGTGAACCTCAAACACCAAAAAATAATTATAATGCAGCATAACATAATGTAATATAAAGTAATGTAATATAGTATAATGTAATGTAATATTATATAATATAAAACCATAAAATAATAAATTAACCTTCTAAGAACAGAGTCAGATTCTCAATTTGTCCTGGGCACACCAAAAATACCAAATCCCAGCTCAGCCCTGGTCATTTGGATTTTTCATCTCCATCTCCCTGATGCAATTCCCTGTCCCACCCAGAGCTCATCCCTTCCCCCTGGGGATCGATGCTCCAGACTGGAAAGTTGTCATTTATCTCCCTGTGAGCACATCCCTTGTGAAATCCCAACAGATCTGTAAGTTTATTATTTTCCCTGGGGTTTATTGGGATGGATGGGCAGGGAGCTGAAGGATTATCTCAGCAGGAGCTGCTCAGGGAATATGGATGGGTTCCTGTGCCGTGGGGCTGGGAGATCCATCCCAGCCTGCAGAGAGCAGAGCCCTGCTGATGGAGCTGGGCCATCAGAGAGGCATTTGGAGCAGCTCCTCTCTATCCTGAGTGCCAGGGGCTGGAAATGCACAGGGAAGGGCTCTGCTGCCCCTGCCAGGGAATCCTTCCTCAGGGGCCACAGCTGCTCTCCCAGAGCAGGGATTGCCCTCTTATCAGGCACCTGCTGTTGGCAGCGACAGGATTTAGGCTCACAAATTGCTCCAAAGGAGATAAAAGCGTTGAGTCCCCACTTTGTGCTTCAGCTTCATCCAACCTTGGGCACTTCCAGGGCTGGGGCAGCCACAGCTCCTCTGGGCAGGGAGGAATTCTTTCCCAAAATTCACCCAAACCTCCTGTCTGTCAGTGTGAAACCATTCCCCTGGTCCTGAACTGGGAAAATCCCTCTCCATGTTCCTTGCAGGCTGCCCTCTGGTGCCACCAGGTGTTATTTCCCCAGGTGCCACCAGGTGTTATTCCCCAAGGTGCCACCAGGTGTTATTCCCCAAGGTGCCATCAGGTGTTATTCCCCAAGGTGCCATCACCATTATTTCCCCAGGTGCCATCAAGTGTTATTCCCCAAGGTGCCATCACCATTATTTCCTCAGGTGCCATCAGGTGTTATTTCCCCAGGTGCCATCACCATTATTTCCCCAGGTGCCACCAGGTGTTATTTCCCCAGGTGCCACCAGGTGTTATTCCCCAAGGTGCCATCACCATTATTCCCCCAGGTGCCACCAGGTGTTATTTCCCCAGGTACCATCACCATTATTTCCCCCTGTCCCGGTCATTCTCTGTTCCCCCTCTAAACCCTCTAAATGTTCTGGTGTCCATTGATCATGGCCAGGACATTTTTAGCTTAAAATTTTACCTCTTCAGCCTCAAAAATGACAAATTCTCAGCCTTTCCAAACACCCCTTGGGATGAAAACACATCCAGAAACTCTTGCACAGGTTGGGTTTGGTCCCTCCACTCTTCCTCTTTCCATCTCCTGGAAACGCCAGCTTGATCCCACCAGAAATCCTGTTTTAAATCAGGGAAACAGAAAAGGTGTCAGGACTTGGAGAATCCCCTGAATTCCCCAGGCCAAAACTCCCACGTGGGGAGCAGAGAGCTGTGAGCCACTGGAGGGGTGATGGAACTTCACAGTGCAGCATCTCCCGAGAAAACAAGTGACAAAAGGTGGTGACAAAAGCTCCATTGCCGTGACAGATCCAGAGCAGCCACGTTGGAGGGGCTGTAAAAGAGAGCACCTTGCCAGGCAGCATTAACATCCCAGGGAAAAATAACAGCTCTGCCTCTCCCTGCCTGCCTCTTGATTTTAACAGGCCCAGAGCACATAAAAGCTCCCTGAGAGCCGAGACAGACGGGTTTAAATCAGTCAGACAGAAAGCTCAGCCCTATAGGAGCTCCTTTATGATCTCATATTTTATTGACGTTGGTAAAAGTGCCCTGGCACGAGTGGTTATGAATGTGCATCGTCTGCTCCCTCTAATCCATTAACTCATTAAAATAATTGTCTTAATTTGATTGTTAAAGTGATTAATAGGGCAAGAGTTAAAGGAAATTAATACTCCAAATTGAAGCATAACTGCAGCAGAAAAATAACTCGGTGGGATTGATGTGGTAACAAGGTGCAGGCTCGTGCTTAATGAGCCTTGGGGAGTTAAATATAGAAAGGAGAGACAGGAGGAAAATTCCTCTGTGCAGCCAGGCTGGAATGGTTTGGGATCTGGAGCCCAAAGTTCTGCCCAAGCCCACTGTGAGTTCTGATATCGGTAGATCAGAGGGGAATATTTGATATCAGAGAAGAGAGATATTTAATAGCAGAGAAGGGGAATATTTAATAGGAGAATATTTAATAACAGAGAAGGGGAATATTTAATAGAGGAATATTTAATATCAGCCCCTGTTAATGTTTAGGAGATGTGGGAGCTCCCAGGTAAAGCCTGTGGCTGCAGGATCTCTGAACATTCCAGAATCGGTAAATTCTGGGGGAACGAGCACGAGCACACTGCAGCTACAGGGTGGGGTGGGAAGGAGAAGCTCGCCGTGGATCTCTCAGTTTGTTTCAGTTCTGTCCACACTCACTCTTTGGTTTCATGCCCTGCTTTACCAAAATCCAATTTTTCCTTCCATGTTTTTCGACCTGGGGATGGAGTTTTCTGCTGCCTGGAGCACGGGCAGGAAATGCCCCACTGTAAAGGGCCAGGTAAAATTACCCCTGCAAACACTGCTGGGTTTAGGAGCCTCCTGGCATTTCGCTCCCTGGGTTAAGAGTGTTTGCTTTGCTCAGCTCAAACAGAAACTCAAAGCTCCCAGTTGGATGAGGATGGCACAAAGCAGCTCCTTGCAGCTGTGCACCTCTTTCCATGCTGCTCTCCTTACCTTAATTCCAGTTTGGATTCATCAATCCTAGGGATTAAAACTCTCCACTTGCCACGGTGGGCCTGCTCTGATGGCAGCTTTGGTCTTTAGCAAAGAAAATCTTAAATTTCTTTCAATTCTCTGCTGAACCTGCCCCTGGTGGGCACTTAAAGCTGTGAAAAAAAACCCAAACAACCCCAAAACCTGTAATAAATACAGCTTCAGGCAGAATGCACACGTTTCCTGTCGGCCCTCTTGATATCCAAGGTTCAAAAGAGCAGAAAAATGGGGGCAATGAAATAAATATTGAATTAAATGAATGCTTGGGGAGATTGCTCCACACAGATAAGGCCCAACAGGCTGGACCAGGGGTTTGCAGCCCTGGGCAAGTGGAGCAGAAAATATTGCAGAGCTCCCAGGCTGCAAACACCTGGGAGCCCTGGGGCAATGGAGATTCCATAACTCACCTTGGACAAGCCCCTTTGAACAAGTAAATTGGATATGAAAGGGGAAAAGTGAGAGTAAGAGAAACCCAGCAAAGCATGGGCAAGAGAGAGTGAGGCAAAAAGAGAGAGAACAACTCAATTTATCTCTCACCCAGGGCATGGGCAGCGAGCCCCTTGCCACGAGCTGGAGATTTATTTTTAATGTTTTCTTTCTGCACTCCTTGATTCCCTCTGACAACAAAATCTGCCTTCCCAGATGTGCAGTGAGCAGCAGAGGCAGGGAATGAGGCTCTGGGCAGGACTGCAGGTTCCAAGAGCAGCTGGGGCTGGGTTTTACACAGAATTTCACCAGGAGCACGGGAAGGAGGTGCAGGCACAGCACAAAGCTGAGAAAACCCAATTTGGCTCCATCTCCTGCTGGAACAGCCAGCACTGGCCGCTCTAAAACTGAAGGGAAGGCATTTATCTATTTGTTTTTTTATTTTTCCCAACAACCTGGAGGTTTAAGCTGAGTTCCAGTGGCGCTTATGGGCTGGGAGGCTGGAGCAGCTCTCACTGAGAGCAAACTGGGAAGGGGGAGAGGGAAGCCACAGAACACTCAGGCAGCGGCCAGAGGCACAGAATTAATCAGTAAATGATGTGTTTATTGCCCCAGTGGAAGGGGAAGGCAGACCGAGGTCTGCAGCAGGAATAACTCGTGTCTTTTGTTGAGGCTGCAGAAGTTTCTCTGATTTCCTCCGTCGGAAATGTCTGGGGCAGCTCTCACAGAGCCACGTGGCAAAGTCCCTGCTGCTCCTGAGAGCAAATCAATGCTGCACAAACCACCAGGATGAAAGCTCGTGTTCCTGAAAGCAGACAGAGCATTACACAGGGCTGTTAATTCAATTAATGGCTTCAGCTTAACTACCCCAGTGCTGCTGCTGGTGGGCTGATGGAAAATCCAGATTTCAGCGAAGATTTTGGGTGTGTTTGACCCCACTCTGTGCCCTTCCTCTGCAAGGGACTGGCGGATCTGAGGCTCCAAAGATATTCTGGGGTGTTTTTAAATGCAGAGCCAAAGGGACAGAGCTGGAGTTACACAAAGTGATTATTCCTAAACTGGAGTGTTCACAATGGAGACAAATTGTAATCACACCCTTGGGATGCTGCAATCACCAGCAACTCCCACCAGCCCCTGGCCCTGCTCCTTTGGGGAGATGGAAAATGAGAAAATACATTTTCTTCTGGCTCTGGATGCTCGGCAGGACTTCCTTGGACTTGCCAGGGGCATTTTTTTCTGTAATTCCCCAAAATATTTAAAGCCCTTTAAAAGAGCAGGCTGAGATGTTCCAGCATTCCCCTGGAACAGGTTCTCCAGGAGAGGAGAGCACTGAGAACAGATCTGCAATAACCTTTCCCAAGGCATTTCCAGCAGCCTGGCCCTGTCCTGCTGTCTGAGCCGTGTTTCACAAAGGCAGAAAAAGCAGGGCTGTCTCAGGGCAGCCTGGAAAGCCCAGCAGGGAAATTCTCCATCCCTGGAAGTGTCCGAGGCAGGCTGGATGGGGTCTGGGATGGTGGGAGGACATTTAATGCTAAGAGAGGAATTCCTGGCCAGGGGAGTGGCCAGGGCTGTGCTCTGCCTGGTGGATGTGGGGCTGGGGCAGCAGAGGTGTTTATTAACTCACAGCATCCTGGTCCTCAGGGGCCCCTGATGGAAAATAAACCTGCAAAATAAACCTGCAAAATAAAGCTGCAAAATAAAGCTGGCAGCTCACTGGGAGCAGCAGTTCAGCAGCACCAGGGGCTCCAGCAGTGACAGAGCTCACAGAGCTCAATCCAGGGAGGGGTTTGGGAGCCCCAGGGGTCTCTGGAGCAGCCAGAGGGGAGCAGAGCAGCAGAACTCCATTCCCTGCCAGAGCCCTTTAAAGAGACACATTTATTCCAATGGCCAAAAATGGGAATTACTCCTGCTTATTTCAACGGCAAACCTCACTCAAATGTCATCTTCTTCTTCAAGTGTCATCCAGAGGGATGATGGCACAGACAATCATCCATTTCTGCTCTCAATTAGCCAGCATGCCTCGTGCATCCTGCTCCTGCAGGGGGAATTGGCTGTGACACCGGGGCCTGGCTGACAGCCTGTCACTGTCCCCCGTGCCACCGAGCTGTGCACGGCCCCTGGTGACACCAGGGGAGGGCTGGCAGGCACCAGGGGGGCTGTGGAGCTTCCTACTGCCAGGAGTGTGGGCATGGGTCAGTGCCACTGCCAGGAGTGTGGGCATAGATCAGTGCCACAGCCAGGAGTGTGCCCATGGGTCAGTGCCACAGCCAGGAGTGTGGGCATGGATCAGTGCCAAAGCCAGGAGTGTGCCCATGGGTCAGTGCCACAGCCAGGAGTGTGGGCATGGGTCAGTGCCACAGCCAGGAGTGTGGGCATAGATCAGTGCCACAGCCAGGAGTGTGGGCATGGGTCAGTGCCACTGCCAGGAATGTGCCCATGGGTCAGTGCCACAGCCCAGGCTGCTCCTGTTCCCTGGACAAACACTGACCCCAGCTTTGCCCCATATTTTCTCATTCCCTGGACAAACCCTGACTCCAGTCCTTTCCCAGCCGTTTTCCCACCCCTGAGCACCAGGTTTGTGCCTTCCACCACAAAAAGAGCCCCTTGTTCTGCCTGGGATGCTCCTGGATTTTCATCCCTCCTGGAAGACCCCTGGATTCTCAGCCCACCTGGAATGACCCTGGATTTTCATTCCCTGGATTTTCAGCCCACCTGGAATTCCCTTGGATTTTCATTCCCTGGATTTTCAGCCCACCTGGATTTCTCTCCAAGGAGTTATTCCCCCCCTGCACCCTGACCCTGCTGCCCCACTGCATCAAACCTCTCCTCTTGCCTCAGCAGCCCAGGCACAAATGTGTATATTTATAATAACGTGCCAATCCCAGAAGGAAAACCTTGTTTTTCAGGTATTTGGGAAGGCTCAATATCTCTTCTCCATTGTCAGGATTATTTTTTTCCCCACGAGGCTTTGAACTGAAAGCCTCAAAGGGAGAAGGAAATGCAGAAGAGATGAATTTCAGAGGGGAGCAGGATTTGTGATGCTGATCTGCCACAGGAACCCCAAACCCTGCCCTTTTTATTGCAGCCAGCACAGGCTTTTCCCTCTTTAAACATCCCTTCAAGAGCACCAACTGAGCCCTGCCTGCCCCTGGAAACGGGGCTGGGAGCAAGCTGGGCTCGAAAGGAGACGGATCTCTGCTTATTTTTGTTTCTACCTTGCAGAGTTATTTATTATCAGCTGCTTGCAGGTACACACGCAGCCTCCCCAGGGGCAGAGCTGAGTTTCTCAGATGCTGCTGTCTCTGATGCACTCTAAAATTAGACTTTGTCTCCCTGAATGCTGTGTTTGGATGCAAAGGAGTGAAAGGAATTTCTCTCTCTCTCTCTTTTTTCTTCTATAATCAACACTTATAGGATGGGAGACGCTCAGGTTTTTGACAGAAATGGGAGGAAAAATGGGGGGGGGAAATGCATTTTGAGGTGGCAGATTGATCAGCAGCCCTGCTGCCAGGTGTAAATCAGGAGGGCAGTGGAGCTGCTGCCATCCCTGCAGGCTGCTCCCACGGGAGAAAATAACAACAAACTGAGGGATGGGGAAAGGAGAGGTGGGAAAAGGGAGAAAATCACAATAAACTGAGGGATGGGGAAAGGAGAGGTGGGAAAAGGGAGAAAATCACAATAAACTGAGGGATGGGGGAAAGGAGGGGTAGAAAAAGAGAGAAAATAACATTAAACAGGGATAGGGAAAGGCTGAGCATGGAGAGGTGGGAAAAAGGGGATAATAACAATAAACTGAGGGATTAGGGAAAGGAGAGGTGGGAAAAGGGAGAAAATAACTATAAACTGAGGGATTAGGGAAAGGCTGAGCATGGAGGGGTGGGAAAAAGGGAGAAAATAACAATAAACAGAGGTCTGAGCATGGAGGGGTGGGAAAAGGGAAGGAATAACAACAAACAGAGGGATAGGGAAAGGCTGAGCATGGAGGAGTGGGAAAAGGGGGAAAATAACAACAAACAGGAATGGGAAAGGCTGAGCATGGAGAGGTGGGAAAAAAGGGGAAAATAACAATAAACGGGGATAGGGAAAGGCTGAGCATGGAGGAGTGGGAAACCTGTTGGTGAGGGAAGATAAATGGTTTTAAACTGCAGTGGAGGGAGCACAGCTGGACACAGGTGAGCTCAGGGCAGCTCTGAAATTCTGTTTCATCTCCATCAGCCCCTCTGGGCCCAGGCTGTGCAAACCCCCCCTTTTATCAGGAATAAAGCAGAATTCACCTGTTGGTTGTCACTGCACACAGAGAGGTTCCCCCCATTTCCTTGCAGAGAGTAATTAATATCATTTAAAGTGATCACGCCAGGTGCCAGCTCCTCTTGGCTGGGCTGCACAATGACCAGGCTGGGCTCTCAGTGGGGCTGAGCCCTTTCCCCAGCCCTGCCTGCTCCCAGCAGGGTTTGTCCAGCACAGGAACTGGAGTGGAGGCCCCTTTGTTTACTGTGTTACACAAATTCAATTTGTCACAGAGCTGGGTTATGAATTAGGAATGAGGGATGGCAGCAAAATTAAATGATAAAGCCTTGGCCAGCATCCACTGCAGCTGAGATGGGGCCGATAAACTGGAGCGGGCAGGCAGGGTTTGGGGAGCTAAAACAAAGGCACGGTGGAAATGTGTAAAAAAAATTGGGTTTGGGCATGGATGTCTTGTATCTCATCCTTCCCTGCACTTGTGGTACGGAGAACTGGGGGAAGCATTAAAAAATCAGAATTTCTGTGGTGTTTTCTGGGGTGGCAGCAAGGAATGAATCTGACTCCATGTTTTTAGAAGGCTGAATATATTGTATTATGTTACATTATATTACATTATATTATATTACGTTATAGTACGTTATATTACGTTATATTACGTTATATTATATTATATTATATTATATTATATTATATTATATTATATTATATTATATTATATTATATTATATTATATTATATTATATTATATTATATTATATTATATTATATTATGCTATACTAAAACTGTACTAAAGAATACAGAAAGGATACAGACAGAAGGGTAAAAGATAATAATGAAAACTCCTGACTCCTTCCAGAGTCCTGACACAGCCTGACCCTGAGTGGTCATTAAGTCAAAACAATTCACATGAAACCAATCAAACAATCACATGTTGGATAAACAATCTCCAACCACATTCCAGAGCAGCCAAACACAGGAGAAGCAAATCAGATAACTATTGTTTTCCTTTTTCTCTGAGGCTTCTCAGCTTTCCAATAAAGAATCCTGGGCAAAGAGGATTTTTCAGAAAATGTGATGGTGACAGATCTGTGCTTTGCTGGATGTTGTCTGCAGCATCCTCACGTCCCAGCTCGTGTCTGGCCCTGGTTTGGGGCAGTTCTGCAGCCCCAGCCTGGCACAACCACCCCATGGCAGCACTGATCCCATCCCTGCTCCAGGGAAAGCTCTGGAACTGCTGCAGGTGCAGGTGCAAGGGCCCAGCAGGGAGGGAAAGCACAGGGTGTGAACCAGGAGAAGGAATTCACACCTCAGGAGGGATGGGAAGCACTTCCAGGCTGGGTTTGGGTCTCTCAGGGGCACCAATGAGTCCCAGACTCTCCATAATGCAGAGCGGGAGCTGCAGAGTCTCCTCTGGAAAGCAGAGCTGGGAATGCCCGTGCCAGGGCTGGGATCCCTCTCTCCATCAGCAGATCCTTGCTGGGCTCACACCTGATCCCATCCCTGCTCCAGGGAAAGCTCTGGAACTGCTGCAGGTGCAGGTGGAAGGGCCCAGCAGGGAGAGAAAGCACAGGGTGTGAACCAGGAGAAGGAATTCACACCTCAGGGGTGGGTTTGGGTCCAGGCTGGGTTTGGGTCTCTCAGGGGCACCAATGAGTCCCAGACTCTCCATAAAGCAGAGCAGGAGCTGCAGAGTCTCCTGTGTGTGCTCCAGGAGGAAAGCAGAGCTGGAAAAGCCCGTGCCAGGGCTGGGATCCCTCTCTCCATCAGCAGACCCTCTCCAGGAGCACGGGCAGGGAGCAGCAATGCTCTGTTTGGTTGTTCTCAGCAATGTTCTCAGCAATGTCTCTCAGTTTGGCTGGTGAGAGAGATGGATGGGCAGGGCAGAGGCATTTCCATGTCCCCCAGTGCTGTGCCTGCTCTGGAGTTGATCCTTCACAAGCCACTGCTCTGCTGGCACCAGGATTGATGGAGCTGCAGTACCCGGCTCCTGAAGGATTGTTCCTCGGGAGACAGAAATGGTTTGCTCTGCATGGTTCGGCCTTGCTTGGGAAAAACTTGGAGTTTTTCTTGCTGAGCTCCGTTTCTAACTGTTCCCATCACAAAATAAAAGGACAGAACTCGCCCTCGGTGCTGGGGGAGTGAGAGGGGAGGAGGAACAAACCAAGGGAGGAATCATTACAGAGGACACAGCAAATTACCGAGCCGCTGTGACATGGCTCCAGGGGGAAGAGCAAAGTCCCTTGGCTGGCTGCAGCTGGAAACTTCCTGCCTGTCACACTGCACAGAAAACCATCAGATATCTCTTGTTAATTGTCACTTAGGTAAGTTTCATCCTGCAAGTGCTGCAGTCATAATTTCCATTCTCTGAGAATGACACCTGCACCAAAAGGAGTTTCTCTCTCCCATTTCCTTCTTGCCCTAAAGAGGAGGTGACAATTTTAGGGAAAATACACTTTGCACCTGAATATTCAGAGATTGATGTCCCAGAGCTGCTGCTGATCAAGAGTTATCCCAGTTAATTCAATCTTAGATCAACCTTTCCACCAGCACTCCTCTCCAAGTCCAGAGAAATTCATTCCCCAGAGAACCCCAAGCAGAGCAAAGACTTCTCTCATCAGCTGTTGGACAAAATCTGAGTCACGCAGCCCTGGCCCTGAAAGTCCTGGTCTCTAAGCAGGCAGATAATGAGGAATTTAATGCTGGGAGACAGGAGACAGCTCTGGGAGCTTATAGGAGTGGGCACCAACCCAGGGCAGCAGCACAGGGACCTCGGGCTCCTCCCTGCCCTGCCAGGGCTCCAGCAGGAATTGTTGGGAGGTGGGAGTTGATTCTTTTATCTGTGCAAAGCACAAACGCCTGAACTAGAAGCATCATATCAAATTTCACCAACTTTTTTTTATTCCCTATAACGCCTCATGCGACTCTCAATTCTGCTTCCTAGGCCGTGGGTTTTGAGGAGGAAAGGTTTTTATATGAGGAGGAAAAGGTCCTTATTTGAGGAGGAAAAGGGCTTTGTATGAGGAGGAAAAGGTCCTTATTTGAGGAGGAAAAGGGCTTTGTATGAGGAGGAAAAGGTCCTTATTTGAGGAGGAAAAGGTTTTTATATGATTCTCTGTAAAGGGGGCAAGAGAGGCACCTGTGACAGCCCCAAGACAACTCAGAGGAATCCCCATGCTGAGAAACCTGAAAGGATTCAGGGAAAACTTCACCCAAAAAGAGCATCAAAGAGTAAGGAAGAGATTTGAGCCAGCAGCAGAGGAAAACATTAAAATGTGTGTGGTCAGGAGAGCTCTAAGGGTTTGCACCCAAATAATCAGGGAAAGAAACGAGGCTGGGTCCTGGACATGAGAAAGGAGCTTGGCTGTGGCCTCTCCAAAGGCCCTGGAGAAGTTGTTGGTGCCTAAAATGGTCCCAAAAAGTGGAATTGTGCAGAAAGCCCCCCCAGGATCCTGGGTCCTGCAGCGGAGGTGGGAGTGGGTTTGCTTTGTGCTGAGAGCCCCCAGTGCCCGAGCAGCATTCCCACTGAAAACAGAGGAGCAGAGAGTTCACAGCTCAGATCCATCCCTGAATTATCCGCTGCCCTCTCACTGTTTGTGTTTACAGAAAAAATAAACCAACAAACAGAGCGAAACAAAGCAAAACAAACAGAAACAAAGCAAACCAAACTAAAATAAAACAAGGCAAACCAAAGCAAACCAAAGCAAAGCAAAACAAACCTGCACCAGCGCCAGCAGCACAAACACCCCAGAGTGTGCAGTGCATTTACAGCTCCTTTATTCCATCCTGTCTGTCCCATTTTAAGTTTCAGCATCAATCCCCTGTCCACAACCCCTGAGATCCCCATCCACACACCCAAACAAAACCCCAAGGAGAGCACAGGGAATTTCTCCTGTCTGTTATCAAACTCTGCAGATAACACCAGCCTCTGGTCTAGCCAGAAACCCTTTGGAAAATGTGAATTAAATATCTTCAAATGCTTTATTTTGGTAGTTGTTATCTCTAAAATAATACATTTCCCTGATCCAAAGTGGAATCAAGTGCAGGGATATTCAGGATGCAGCAGAGTTATTTTCACTTAGGAGCCAACATCAAACAACCTTAACAACACAGCTCCAGACACATAATGAAAATTAAAACCAAGGAACATGCAGATCTAATTACATTTTTAAATAGCAAGGCAATGAGAGGAAGGCAGAGAAGTGATTTACAATCTTTCCTGGTGGTGACTGTGCAGTAAAAGCTGAACTATTCCCCGAGGATCCCTGAATCACTGAATATTCTGCTTTTCTCCCAGGCTCTTTTCTATTATGTTTTCTCTACAGAGGGGCATTTGTGAGAGAGATGAGAAGAGCGGGGCCTGGACAAAACAGCAAGAAAATGAAATGATCTGTGCAATTCCCAAATTGCTGCCTGTGAGAAAGCTGCCGTGTTATCAGCAGAAAAGCAGGAGGGGCATTGCCCTGTGCCCTGCAGGGCTCTGATACATTTGTTTGTGGGGAAAAAACCAAAAAAAACCAAAAACCATCCCAGGCCCCAGCAGGCACGGGCAGGAGTTTGGGATTTTGCTGTGGCAGCTGCAGGAGCTGGGGCTACCCTGACAAACCCAGCTGATAACAGCAGAGGGATATCGAACAGAAATTGGGTTAAAGCAAGAAATGCTCTTATCAGCATTTGAATTCCCCATTCCAGATCCTGCCCTTGGATTCTGCTTCACATCAGCTCCAGGACATCTCTGCGGCCACCCCAGGAGCCACTGAATTATTGGTGCTCAGCGTTCAGCCTCTCACACCGAAACCCTGCAATCCCCAGCAAGACAAATACAGGAGATCCTGCTGCAGCCAGAAAATCAGGAACGAATCCATCCCATCCCGGTGCCCGCGGCAGGGAAATCCTCCTCAGCACCTCCCCGGCCTGGGATGGCTCTGTCCCATTGGGAACTGAGCTTCCACCTCTACTCCTCCATCAGATTCCACATTTAAAAATCTTCCTGCCAAGCACTCGTATCCGTGAGACTCTTGTCAAACTTTCATCCTCCCACCGTGGGTGCTCCTCTGGGAGCTCAGCTGGGGCAGGGCAGGGGCGCTCTGGTGACAGCAGCAGAGATGTCCTGGTGCGGCTGTGACACCGGCCCTGCCCACACAGAGCACCCGCCAGAGTGGGGACATGCCACCTCACCATCCCAGCCTAGTTTAGGAGCCTAAAACAAATAGATAAATAAATAGATGCAGTCTGGATTGGCTTTACTGTCTTCGGGAAATGCATAAATAAATATATATATAAATGTATTAATAAATGCAGTCTGGATCGGCTTTCTTGGCTCTGGGAAATGAAGAAATAAATAAATAAATAAATAAACAAATGCAGTCTGGATTGGCTTTCTTGGCTCTAGAAAAAGAACAAATAAATAAATGAATAAATGCAGTCTGGATTGGTTTTATTTGCTCTAGAAAATGAATGAATAAATAAATAAATAAATAAATACTGTCTGGAATGGCTTTCTTGGCTCTGGGAAACGAATGAATGAATACATCAATAAATAAGTAAAATAAATAAATAAATGCAGTCTGGATTGGCTTTACTGGCTTTGGGGAATAAATAAATAAATACATGCAGTCTGGATTGGCATTATTGGTTCTAGAAAATGGGGGAAAAAAAGATAAATAGATAAATAAATAAATAAATGCAGTCTGGATTGGCTTTATTGGCTCTAGAAAATGAAAAATAAATAAATAAATAGATAAATAAATAAATAAATGCAGTCTGGATTGGCTTTCTTGGCTCTGGGAAATGAATGAATGAATGAATGAATGAATGAATGAATGAATGAATGAATGAATAAAATAAATAAATAAATGCAGTCTGGATTGGCTTTACTGGCTCTGGGAAATGAATGAATGAATAAATAAATAAAATAGATAGATGCAGTCTGGATTGGCTTTCTTGGCTCTGGGAAAGGAATAAATAGATAAATAAATAAATAAATAAATAAATGCAGTCTGGATTTGCCTTCTTGGCTCGGGGAAAGGAATAAATAAATAAATAAATAAATAAATAAATAAATGCAGTCTGGATTGGCCTTCTTGGCTCGGGGAAAGGAATAAATAAATAAATAAATAAATAAATAAATGCAGTCTGGATTGGCCTTCTTGGCTCGGGGACAGGAATAAATAAATAAATAAATAAATAAATAAATAAATAAATAAATGCAGTCTGGATTGGCCTTCTTGGCTCGGGGACAGGAATCAATAACCCAATGACGAGTGCAGCCCAGCTGTGCCCGGGGGGCAGCAGGAGCAGCTCCAGGCTGGGTGTGCAGCTCTGGCTCCCGGCAGAGCAGGAGGGCCCAGCCCAGCCCTGGCAGCCCCAGCCTGGGTGGGCACTGCCCTGCCCTGCCCTGCCATCAGCTGCAGTGCCAGCTGCCAGGGCCAGGGCTGAGGCCCTGCCATTATCAACGATATGATGATAAACTATAGAGATAAGGGAGTTTCCAGGAGGTGCTGCAGGAGAAGGCTCCTCCCTGCGTTGAACATTGCTTCTCCTGAGGGGAGCTCTCTGGGGCACCCCCTGGGCCTGGATGCCCAGCCCGGGTGTCACAGCCCCTGGTGACAGCCAGGCCACCTCTGCAGCATCACAGCATCATTAACCTGCTCAACGCCTCCAAGATCATCCTTTTCTCCTTTATTTCCGTGGTTTTTCCCATTTTTGGCAAGATGAATAGAGCAAGGACTGCCTGGCTGACAGATCATTACTTTGCTCACCACCAATTAAAACCTCCAGAAAGGAAGATTTAGGAACCTGGGAAAAGAGCAGGTTTTGCAATCAAGACATTGCAGAGCTGGCAGCAAACACCAAGCACTGACACCATCCTTGGACTCGTTCCTGATGTGGGAACAGGAGATGCTTCTGGTCCAAGGTGCTGCAAAAGCCAAGGGGAGAAGGGAAAGGGAAAAGGAAAGGGAAAGGGAAAGGGAAAGGGAAAGGGAAAGGGAAAGGGAAAGGGAAAGGGAAAGGGAAAGGGAACAGGGAAAGGGAAAGGGAAAGGGAAAGGGAAAGGGAAAGGGAAAGGGAAAGGGAAAGGGAAAGGGAAAGGGAACAGGGAAAGGGAAAGGGAAAGGGAAAGGGAAAGGGAAAGGGAAAGGGAAAGGGAAAGGGAAAGGGAACAGGAAAAGGGAAAGGGAAAGGGAAAGGGAAAGGGAAAGGGAAAGGGAAAGGGAAAGGGAAAGGGAAAGGGAAAGGAAAGGGAAAGGGAAAGGGAACAGGGAAAAGGAAAAGGAAAAGGGAAAGGAAAAGGAAAAGGAAAAGGAAAAGGAAAAGGAAAAGGAAAAGGAAAAGGAAAAGGAAAAGGAAAAGGAAAAGGAAAAGGAAAAGGAAAAGGAAAAGGAAAAGGAAAAGCCCAGTGTGGGTTTGTCCTGGGTGTGAGAATCCACCTGGATTCCTCCATCAAAGCCCCCTCACTGCAGAGCCACCTCCTGTTGGAGGGGACAGTGCAGCCCTGCCAGGATTTTCCTGATTTATGGTTTTAATTGGACTTTTTCGTTATCTCAGCTCTTTGTATGCAAATCACTGAGCTCCTGCCCACCCTGCAGCACCCAGTGCAGCCAGATCCTCATTCCCTGGTTCTCCTGCTGGAACACAGCAAGACCCAGGTCCTCTGGTTTTTCTGCTGGGACAGAGCAGGACCCAGCTCCTCATTCCCCTGGTTAATCAAACAAAACACAATATTGTCATTCAAACAGATTTGAATAAAGCACCACACAAAAGGACAGATCTGAAGTCAAGCAGTGGAAGGAGGCACAGGTGGGGTCAGCAGCAAAAGGAGCAGAACAGCCCCAGCCCCTAGGTCCCATCCCACAGCACCATCCCTCCCTCGAGAAAAGTTAGAGAAGAAAACCGTGAGGAAATGTTGGAAACCAGCAAGGGAGACCCAAATGACGTAACAGAAAGAACAAAAACACAAAAAAACAAAAGAACAAAAAAAAAAACCACCCGAAAAAGCAGCTTGATGACAAATGAGCCACTTCAGTGCTGTGGGATTTTCTCTTGTTCAAAGCATCCAGTGTGAGCCTCCAAAAAAAAAAAAAAAAAGAGTAAATACTACAAGGAACACCATGGAAAAACATCCCAGCAGCAGCCAAGCAAAAATCCAGGTTTGCTCTTGCCCTGCCGGTGCTTCCCAGCCTCCCAGTTTTATGGCTCGGGGTTATAGATGTTTATCACATTTTTATATATATATATATTTTATATATAGGTATATTTATATATATATTTATATATATATTTATATAGCTTTTCCCCTAGATTTACAGGCAGGGGTGTTTTTCACAGCAGTCAGGCTCCCGTTTGTTGCAGTTTTTGCAGGAGCCACGAGGAAGGAGAACCCTTAAATCACCAGGAAGCTCTGCCAGCGCAGGCCCCACTGTGCAAGATTGCCTTTAAAGAGCACTTCCATTTTATGGCCTAATTTAGGGCCACATTGAAGGTTCTCAGGAAAACCTCCGGGTTCCTCCAAGGGTCCTGCCCTGCTGGAGTGTCTGAAGTTCCTTCCTCCATTGTGGATGCTCTGTGAGCCTCTGCACCAAACGATGGAATTTGCAGTGATCACTGCAGGGATAAATCACCTGCAGGGCTCTGGGGGCCAGGGCTGCTTTTCTCTCACCCTCATTGGTGCTGCTCTTGTTTGTTTGAGCTGTGACTGCTCCAAGGGAGCAGTGATGGGCAATGAAAGGCTTCTAAAATCCAAAATTCAGCCACAACAAACCAAGCGATTGCATCCCACCTCTGTGCTGCACACAGGGCTGCTGCCCAGCCCATGTGGGTGGGGATATTTCATTTTACAGGAGTTGTGCAAGGAGCAGGTGCTGCCCCAACCAGCTCGAATATTTCATTTTACAGGGGTTGTGCAAGGAGCGGGTGCTGCCCCAACCAGCTCGAATATTTCATTTTACAGGGGTTGTGCAAGGAGCAGGTGCTGCCCCAACCAGCTCGAATATTTCATTTTACAGGGGTTGTGCAAGGAGCTGGTGCTGCCCCAACCAGCTCGAATATTTCATTTTACAGGGGTTGTGCAAGGAGCAGGTGCTGCCCAAACCAGCTCGAATATTTCATTTTACAGGGGTTGTGCAAGGAGGAGGTGCTGCCCAAACCAGCTCGAATATTTCATTTTACAGGGGTTGTGCAAGGAGCAGGTGCTGCCCAAACCAGCTCGAATATTTCATTTTACAGGGGTTGTGCACGGAGCAGCTGGTGCTCAAGGATTCTGTATGGGAATTAAACCATCCTCCCCTTTTTTAAGGTCTGAATGGAGGGGTTTTCACCCTATTTTCCAACACATGGAAAACAAGGGGGCAGAGGACTGCCCCAAAACCCTCCAGCTTCAGCCCAACCTGGGGCAGAGCTGTCCAAGACACAAAACCCTCCATAAGGCCATGGGTGTCACAAATCCTTCCAGCAGCTTTTGTCCCCAAATCCACAGGAATTCTTGATGGTTTCTTTATCTGGGAAGGGAAGAGGATTGTTCACCAGCAGAGCAAAGGGGGTTTGTGAGCCTGGGGATGCTCCAGGCCCAGGGGGTTCTGGGGTGCTGCGTTTGCACATCCCAGCAGCACAAACAGTGCTCACACTCACCGTTCATCCAAAGGGATGGTCCAGCACAATCAGGGCTCGCAGCAAATTGCCTTCTCTTATCTCCAGCACAACATTTAATGCATAAAATGCATAATACAACAGGCTGGGAGAGCCAGGATGGGCTCTGCACCACAGTCCCCTGGAAACTGAGCTGGGTTGATGGAAAAACAGCTCTCACCTCCTTCCCTCCCAGTCCCTGCCCAGTCCCAACTGGTGGGGACAATTCCCCCTCAATTCCCCTGCAGGAGCAGCTCTCCCAAGCCCCCAGGAGCGCTGGGCTCCATCTGAGCCTCCCCATCTGATTAGATTTATGCAAATTCCTGCATTTATTAGCATAACAGGAAGATTGTTCTGCTGCCTGCGAAGGAAGGAGCCCCTTTATTCCAATAGATGTGTCAGCTCGGAGCAGTTAATAAGATCTATTTGCAATCCATAGGTAGGAATGATAAAAGCAGGGGAACTCAGCACTTCCACTGGCAGAGGAGCTGCTGGGAATACGGGCACAGGGAACTCGGTGTAATTATGGGGAGAGATATTTAAATACTCTTCAGGGTAATTCTGGAGAGTGCAAGGGAAGACAAACACGCTGAAAATGTCATTTGTGCTTCAGCTGCTGGCTGGAGGAGGCAGGAGGGAGGAGATGGCCCAGGCAGAGCCAGCCCAGCACTCTGGAGAGGATCCATGGGGATGAGAGGGCAGAGCCGGCAGAGGGCAAAGCTCCCACATCCCAGGGGCATTTCAAGGCTAAATTCACCTGTCTGCCTTGGTTTCTGGACTTGAGGGCATCAGAAACTTGGACTGGAGTTGGGTTAGCCACAGGATCAGCTCTCCAGGCTTCAGTTTTATTCGGAATCGTGGAATCCCAGTTGGAAGGGACCCACGAGGATCATCCAAGTCCAGCTCCTGGCCCTGCACAGGGCACCCCCAAGAATTCCACTTGGTTCCTTCATGTAGAGCCTGCAAGTAAATCCCACCCTGATTTATTTTGTGGGGGAGAGAGTTCTGAGCAGTCCTGGGCACAGCTCAGCCCAGGACCCCAAAGAGTTCCCAGGAATTCCAAAGGCAAATTCCAGCTCTCAACACCTCCCAGCACAGGAGAGGGTCTGGGCCCCGTGCTGGACACCAGGATTGCTGTTTTCATTTGTCCCTAATTAGCAATGAAATGATGTTTGCAACCTGCTAAAATGCCCACTTAGGCTGGGGGGAGCAAACATTGGCCCATCTGCCAAGAGGTTCTGCAGCAGACGTTTATCTAAATGGAGAAATCAGCCTGCTATTCACATCTGATTAACAAACACAGCCTCTAATTAGCCCATGTGATTAAGATTCATTTGAGGAGTCACTCCAGCACATACATTAAACCATCACTCCTGTGCTCAGTGGTGGTGATGGGAGGAGTGGTCCTGCCTGGCTGCAGCTCTGGAGGAGGAAAAGCAGAATTATTTAAGGCCATGCTCAGAACAAAGGGTCAAAGCACTGCTGGGGCAATATTCCACTGGGTTTTTCCCTCAGGGAGATTGTTGTAGTCCAGACACACCACTGGGATGAGAAAAATTGGCATTTTTTTACCAATTTTTACCAAAACCTGGCTCTTCCAGCACAAGGAGAAATCCCCCAGGATTTAGGAAAGACCATCCCAGCCCAAACTGCCTGAATTTCCCAGTCAGAACCTCCCAGAACCATCCAAGGACCATCCATGGGCCATCCGTGGACCATCCGTGGACCATCCGTGGACCATCCAAGGACCATCCAAGGACCATCCAAGGACCATCCATGGACCATCCAAGGACCATCCAAGGACCATCCATGGACCATCCAAGGACCATCCATGGACCATCCAAGGACCATCCAAGGACCATCCATGGACCATCCAAGGACCATCCAAGGACCATCCAAGGACCATCCATGGGCCCTGCAGCTCTCCCAGGCGATTTCACTGCTGCCAAAGTTGCTGCCTGAGTGCTGCTAAATAACATTTTCCTGTTGTTCCCCTGCTTTGCTGCACAATTGCCACAATCAGTGTGGTTGGTGAGGAGTCCTGTCCCCTGCATCTCGCAGTTATTAACCTTAACAATGTCAATGAGCTGCTGCACTAATTGAGTCGCAGCAAATTAAGGGTTGACGGAGTTATTAAGAGCTGCTTGGTACACGGGAATATTTTAATTTGTTCTTGATGCCAGCAGAGTGGGGGCTTGCAAGGAGAGGAGAATTCAGAGTGACTGCCGTGAGAGGATGAACCTGGGCAGCCCCAAAATTGATTCCAGGTTCCTTGGGTTTCCCTTCCGTGTTTGTAGAGCGCTCAGCAGTCACACGGTGACCCCAAATTCCCAATTATTGCCCTGTTTTCCTCCCAGCTAAGGGGCTTTGCCAGCCAAGGGAAGGGGGGAAAGCCAAATTTTGTGGGGTTTTAGCCATTTCAAGACCTTTGTTTGGAATTTCAGTTCAGTCCAAGTCCATTCCAAGGTTGTGAGGAGATAAAATGGGCAAACAGCACATCCAGGATATTTCAGTATAAAGGCACAGCCTGATGTGCTTTCCTTAAGTGAGTCACTGGGGGAGTGTTGCTGTTGCTTTCAGGAACATTAAGTGTGCCATTAACATCTTTATTTTAATTAAAACCATATTGAAATCCAAAACAAAGATTCTGAAGTGGCTAAAAGCCCATTAAAAAAACACCCCAACCTCAGAACAGAGAGAAGAGCTGCAACCTCACAAATGATGGGATGGGAATGAGAAATTCCATAATGGCTCCTTCAGAAAATCCCAATTACCTGGAAGGATTTTGGAGCTGCACCTGCACTAGCAGCACAATCTGCTCCATCAGCTGTACACGAAATTATAGAAACACAAAAAACTCTTATCACTGCTTTAGCCTGCAAAGAATCACCTGAGCTGTTTCCAAAGCATTCCAAGGGAAAGAACAATAAAATGGAGAGAAGAATGTTCTGGGGAAAAATGTGGTGTTAAGGGTTTGTTGCTCCTGCTAAATATTAATCTGGATTTCCTCTTGCATTGCACTGCTCCTGCAGATGAGTTACCCGTTCCTCCAGGCCTGCTATTTTAAAAGCTGCTTTATTTTTTCTGGAGATAATTTCTGTGTCCAGCCCCCCCTCCCTGGCTCGGAGGGGTGATCGTGGCTGCAGGAAAGCGAGAGGCAATTTCTCACCTGCCCAATGTGATTCTGGTATCTCCCGTTCCCTCCTCCATGCAGAGCATGCAAAACCCTCCCCTGGCCTCATTTCCCAGGCAGGGAGATGTGATATCAGCCAGGAGGAAAATCTCCATGCAAATATTCCTCCCATGGGCAATCTGTGTTTAAAAGTTCTCTTTTCTCCACACAAATCCAACATTTGGGCTCCTGGAGCAGCTTCCTTTGCTGATAGTGGAACTGCCAGGCACTAAAGATCCTTTTAAATCTCTTTGCTCTGGCATGGGGTTTATTCCTTTCCATTTTAGGGAAATATGATGTAATGTGATGTAATGTAATGTAATGTAATGTAATGTAATGTAATATAATAGGATGATATTATATGATATGATATGATATATGATGTAATATAATATAGTGTAATATAATGTCATGTAATATCACATTATGTGATATAATGTGATATCATATATATCATGTAATATGACATAATACGACGTGATATAACATGATATAATATAATGTAATATTATGTCAAATAATGTAATATAGTGTAATATAATATGACATCATATCATATAATGTAATATGACGTGATATAACATGATATGATATAATATAACATGATATAACATAACATAACTAATATAATATAATATAATATAATATAATATAATATAATAGAATATAATATAATATAATATAATATAATATAATATTTCTTTTAAGAACACGGAATCAGATTCATTTCCTTCTCCAGAAACCCCCAGAGGTGTCCAAGCCCACAGCCCAGGCAGGGCTGCTCCCACCTCAGCTGCCCCCTGTTCCTTTTCCTTGGGACAGAACCTCTCTCCAGGCTCCCAGGGGAACAATTAATGTGAGGAAATAAGGAAACCAAACCTGCCAAAGGAGATTTCTGTGCTCTGGGTAATCGGGGTGGCAGCTGCCTATGGTCCCTGTCAGGTGGGATGGAAACGCATTGTTATGAAAAGGCTCCCTGGGTGAGGTTGGGACGCAGATTTTAGGGTGGTATTTGGGACTTTTCCCAAAGTTCTGCCTGTCTAAGGGAGGAAGGAGTGCGTGGAGGCACCGGGAGTTAACCCAAGGGGCAGCAGAGGTGCTGTGGGGCTGATGAACAGGGAGATGATGCCCCAGAGCCCCCCAAAAACACTGGCAGAGCCGAGCCCAGCCTTGTGTCTCTAAACCCAGGCCTTAGGGAAGGGGCTTTGCAAGAGCCAGCAAATGGTTTTGAATGGACCTAGGGAGAGTGAGAGCTGCTGATAGTTTCCAATTAGGGGGAAAAGGAATTGTTTTCCCCGTGATCTCATCCCTAGGAAGCAGCCAAAAATCCCCCAGAGCACCCTGGCTCAGAAAGGAGCTCATTGTTCCCCTGTCTGCTGGCACAGGGAGGGGTGAGGAGCAGGTCAAGCAGGAAAATGTGCTCCAACGCCCCCCAGCCTGCCCTGGGTGTGCTCCCAAACATCCCCACCCGGGCAGGGCAGCAGCTCCAGGTGATCCCCAGCTCCAGGGACCCTGCTCAGGCCGGGCAGGGAGGGAAATGCTGTCCCTAATCGGGGCTGACATGGCAATTTTCTCCATCATGTCACTTGTCACGGGGGCCAGCAGCCTCCCCTCCCAGCCCAGGCCTTCCCTGGGACCTGCTGAGGAGAAAGGAACCAATTCTGGGGGCCAGCAGCTGCCCAGGGACATGAGGAGCTCCTGAGCACAGCCTGGGCTGTGGGAAAGGGCCAGGAAAGGTCTCCTGGAGCCCTGCTGGCCATCACAGGGGCTCCATCCTGCCCCTGGCACCCTGTTGTGTCCATTGTCACCTGTTTGGGGCCAGAGAGCAGTTCCAGCTCCTCTTCTCACCCTCTCCTGTTCATTGTCACCTATCTGGGGCCAAAGAGCATCCCCAGCTCCTCTGGGCACCCTTTTCTTCATTCTCACCTGTTTAGGGCCAGAGAGCATCCCCAGCTCCTCTGAGGAATCCCTTCTTTTCATTGTCACCTCTTTGGGGCCAGAGAGCATCCCCAGCTCCTCTGAGGAACCTCTTCTTTGCTTTCTCACCTGTTTGGGGCCAGGAGAGCATCCCCAGCTCCTCTGGTCACCTTCTTCTGTCCACTGTCACCTCTTTGGGGCCAAAGAGCAGCCCCAGCTCAGGGGAGCAGCAGGGAGTGTTCCCCAGCTCCTGCACCCCAAGCTCCCACCCAGCTTTTATCCTCCAAGAATACACAGCCCAAAGGAGCTGCAGTGATGGTTAAAGTGTGCAATGCAAATCAAAAGCAGAGAGAAAGAGCAGGAGCCGTGAGGCAGGAGGAAGCTCTGCAGGCAGGATCAGGCACACCAGAGTCCCCTTTCTGAAGGTTCTCATGCATCCCTGCCCCTCATTTCCCCATTGCTGGCCTGAGGGAATGAGAATTTCTGCCCCCAGCCCTCAGGCCTGCCCACCTGAAGCAGATTTTGCAGTGCAATCTGTGACACAGCCCGTTCAAAGGCTCCTCTCCCGTGCGTGACCAGGGGGTGACACCAGCCTGGCATCGTCCCCCTCTCCTCCCTGAGTCATCCTGAGCTCTGGATAATTGGATCCAGCACCAGAAACTCTCCTTGCAGAGTTCATGGCATCATTAAGCCTCCAGGCAGGGGGATCAGCAGCAGCAGGTGATTTCCATTTGCTGCAGCAAAGGTAAAAACGGCAGGGATGTGTTTGGAATTTTGGGGTGCTGCCTCGGTTCTTCAGCGTGGGAGGGACAAACTGAGGGACAGAGAGCTCTGAAGGACAGAAATTGGGGAATAAACAAAAAGCCTGGGATGTTTAAGGCTGAAATGGCACAAAGAAGGGATGCTGGAGGTTCCGTGGAGCATTGCATTCATCTGGGCTGAGCGGCGATTGCCAGGGATTGCTGAGCAGCCCATCCTCAGCTCTGTGCCTTTTCAACACCCCCATTCCCATTTCAGGATAAACCAGAGATGAAACCCCAGATTCAGGGAGGGGCTATTAAAAAGGGAAATTATTATTAAAACACAAATGTAATTTTGTGGTTTGCCAGGGGGCTGCAGATGGGATGGACTGAGAGCCTTTGGCACTCTGCAAGTTTCCTTCCTCCCTGGTCAGTGCTGGAAGATTTTAGGATTCTCAGATTCCAATGAGGAAAAATTGATTTTAATTGCTAAAAGTGGAGGAATTAAGCTTCCTCTTGGATTCTTTCCCCACCCCTCACAGGGAAGGGTTTTTTGGGAAGGGTTTTTTGGGAAGGGTTTTTCCTGCTATCCCCTCTAAACCCCTCCCTGGCACTTTGAAGCCATTCCCCCATCCTGTCACTGCACATCCTTGTGAAAATCCCTCTCCATCTCTCCTTCAGGCTCCAGTGCCTCCCACCTGAGGAATTTTGTGCCAGCCTGGCTTAAATCAGTTCTGAATCTGCCTCAAACAGCACCAGGTATGCCCAGAGGAGGGAGAAGGGACTGAAATGGGGACACTCCTGGTTTGGGCCCTAAGACCTGAGTGAGTGTCACATTAACAAGGTCACAGGGGCCAACTCCATTTCCTGTGATTCCATTTCTCCTTTCAACACGGGAAATTCACCTTGGTGCTGTTCTCTACATTGATTCCCAGCTGCCTGGGTGTAAATGAGAGTTAGGAAGTGAAATGAGAGCACCCATGAAACAGAACTGCTGGGAAATTTCACCTTAAATAAATCATGCCCACCTCCCAGTGCACACAAAAACCTTCAGACCCTGGATAATCCTTCTTCCCCCAGGCCTGAGTGAGCCTCCTTCTGCAAACCACGGCAGGCAAAGGGTTAAGGGGAGAGGAGCAGTGGCAAACAGGGAAAAAAGGGGAAAATCCATCCCTGTGCATCCATCCCCAGGAGCTGTGCTGGAAACACAACTGCAGCCAGCCCAGGGATTAATTTAATTCCCAGGTATCATCTTTTCCTTCAGAGGGAAAACAAGGGGAGGGGGAGAAATCAATGTGAGCGTTTTCCTGCTGATATTGTCAGGCTGTGTGGTAACCAAGGCAACAGAGCAGCAGCATCTCCGGGCTCTGTGCCTGGTAAACACAATTCCCTGGGTCCCCAGTCCTCACAGAATGTTTGTGCTGAGCCCTGGCACGGGCATTGAGCACCCTGATAGCACCCAGGCCATGTCCCCAGGCTGCCTGCTCAGCACGGGCACCAAATGTGGAAACGGCAAAAAAATCCCTGTGGGGAAAACAAACCCAGAGCCCTCCCCAGTGCTGCTGGCAGGGCTGAGCTCTGCGGCCCTCCCAGCCCCACAGCCAGGACCTGGCTCAGTCCTGCTCCACACCCATTTTGGGTGGGTTTGGGGCTCTCCTCCCAAGGGTGGGGCCTGATTTGTGTCAGGGAAATGAACCCACAAACACCAGGGGTTTGTGTCCAAAAAGGAGACAGAGGAGTCCTTTGGCTTCATCCCAATCAAGGGAGAGGCCATGGGGCATCCCCTGGGGTCTCTCCAATTTTTGGAGGGTGCAGCCTCCTTTTTATCCCAATTTCCAGCCACATTTCCCTTCTCTCTTTCCCCATTTCTGAGGTACTTGAGGGGTTCAGACTTCCCAGAATGCCTGATAACCAAAGATTCCCCTCCAATGTATAACCCTCCCTTTTAATTTTCAACTCTTATGGAATTTAGGGGGTTTTCCCCATTTCTGAGGTACTTGAGAGGTTCAGACTCCCTAAAACACCTGATCCCAAAGATTTCCCTCTAATGTATAACCCTCCCTTTAATTTTTTTTAAATTTGTATTTGTTGTCTCATATTGTCCTAATTCAAATTGTCCAAATTATTATTACTCTAATTATATTGCTATGTTTATAACCATCTTATTACTATTAAACTTTTAAAAATTTAAAAACGAGTGATTGGCGTTTTTCACAGGAGTGTCACCCCCAGCCCCCTCCAGACCTGCAGCCGTTTCCTCGCTGCTCATATAAATAATAAAATAAATAAAGAAAACATCTTTGTTTTATTCAGGAGCTTTCCAAGCTGAGCTCCTCCCTGATCCCCACACACATCTGCCAAGTTTGATGCTGGGGTCAAGGCAGGAAGAGAAGAAATCGGAGCAACGTGCAAGCCTGCCTGGAATCCCAGACCGAGGAGCTCCCAGATGGAGTTTTTGTCCAAGTTCCTTCCCCTTTCAGGCACTGGCTGCCATCAAGCCCTGGCCTTGTTTCCAGGACAGCTTTTCCTCACGTTTTTCTGCCTTTGCTTTTCTGGAATCAGCCTGGAGCTGAAGGAAACTCGAGCAGCTCCCGCTGCTCTGCTCAGAGCCCTGAACCCCAGCAAAAGTTCACTGAAAGCAGCAGTAAAAATCTGTTCTTGGAGGGGAGGGACACACGGAGATTTCTGCGTGCTTTCCCTCGTAATCCAATCACTGCACCCGGGCCTGCCACCATTGCCTCGGCAATTCTGACGAGCAGCTTTAGGAAATTCAGCTGCACACCTGAAATGCGCTGCTCATTTTAAAATAAAGACTTCTGATGGAGCCTGGTTGGTTACAAAGCAGAAATACACTGATTTTATCCTTTTTTTTCCCTCTTTTTTTTTTTTTTTTTTTTTTTTCTTTCAGATCGCACGTTTTTATCTCGGGAAACCCATTGAGAAAAAGCAAATCTGGGGCATGAATAAAAGCAGGCTGCAAAAAGAGCAAGCTGGGCTGTGGGCCCTGTACAAGGTTTACCAAAAAGCTTCAATTCCGTGGTTTGTTCCTCCATTTCACATTAAAAATAAAACCTGAACAAATTCCCCCAGAGGCAACATGCCCTGAAGGCCTGGTGCCTCTTGCAGTGAAATCTCTGCTTATTTTGGTTTTTATATTGTGTTTTACAGCAGCCAACAAAGAGATTTGGGCTTGTTTGTCCATCCCAAACTGGCACAAACAAATCGGGGTCAGAATGGGGGGAAAGAGCCAGCAGGGAGTGAAAAGGAAATGGTTTATACATTGGTTTATATTATTCTGATGAAATGGTTTATATATTGGTTTATATTATTCTGATGAAATGGTTGATACATTGGTTTATATTATTCTGATGCTTCAAAGTCTTCTGGACCCTGACCAGGATTTAGCAGGAAAATAAGAATATAGCAGAGCAGGAAAATAAGAATAGAGCAGAATAAGGCAGGAAAGTAAGAACATAGCAGAGCAGGAAAATTGTTTTTTTTGTCCTGAGCCATACAGGACATGGTGCTGATGAATCTGCAATGTTTCCCTCAGTTTTTCCTCAGTTTTTCCTCTTGGCTCACTGAACACTGAAACCCCACAGTTCCTCCCCTCCATTCCCTGCCCTCTGTGCCTGCAGGAGCTTTCCTTGGCAATGAAATGGTAAATCCTCTCCTCCTGCTTCCTCGGATGTTTTTTCTCTCCCCTGAACACCTGAAGAAGTCTCACGAATCAGACAGGAGCCCTTTTCAATTTATTTTCCCTCTGATTTAATCAGGGCAGCTCTGGAGCAGCTACACCCTGATCAAAGGCAGCGTGCACTGCCCCAATTTTTCTGCTGTTTTTTATACATATATGTATAAAATACCTGCTGAAAGCAGCCAAGCAACCAAATCCTGAGCATCCAGAGCTCCCTGGAATCGCTGCAACCTTGTGGAGGCTCCAACCCTTCCCTGCCTGGGTTTTGCACTGCCTGAGGCTCTCCAGGGCGTTCCTGTCACTGACACATTTCATGAAAAATCCTTTCCTTAAGGTTATTTTCTCCTGAGACGCTGAGGAACAAAATATAAAGAATGGTTATCTGCTGCTGTGGAATGCAACAGGTGCATCTGGGATTGGTCTCATGTGGTTGTTTCTAATTAATGGCCAATCACAGTCAGCTGGCTCAGACTCTCTGGTCAGTCACAAGATTTTATTATCACTATTTTCTATTCCTTGCTGGCCTTCTGATGAAATCCTTTCTTCTATTCTTTTAGTGTAGTTTTAATATAATATATAATAAAATAATATATAATTATCATAAATTTATATATATGTGTGTATATCTATATGTGTGTGTATATATATATACGTGTGTGTATATATATATGTGTATAGATATATGTGTATATATATGTATATATATATAAATATTTAAAATAATAATTATCATAAAATAATAAATCAAGCCTTCTGAAACATGGGCTCAGATCCTCGTCTTTCCCTGCTCCTGGGACCCCTGTGACACCACCACAGGTTCCTTCCCCAAATCCAGGAGCCCGAGCGAGTTCTCTGCACGCTCACCCAGCTCCTTTGTGATGGAAATTCGGCTGCCAGCATAGAGGAAAATCGATCTGGTTCCCTGTGCTCCTCTCAGGAGACAGAACTGCAGAAATTCCCCCTGGAGGGTTCATGGAGGCTCAGCTCAGAGCCTGTGTCCCCTCCAGGGGCAGCAGTGCCTTTGTGCTGGCTCCATCTGTGCCCCCTGTGCAGCACAGGGACCCCAAACCCAGCAACAAATCTGTTTGAAACCGCAGCTCCAAATCTCCATTTGGAATCCCATTTCCAAATCTCATTCTGGAGCCCCATTTCCAAATCTCTGTTTGGAATCACCCAACTCCAAATCTCGGTTTGGAACCCCATTTCCAAATCTCAATTTGGAATCCCAGTTCCAAATCTCAGTTCGGAACCCCAGCTCCAAATCCCATTCTGGAACCCCAGCTCCAAATCTCAGTTTGGAACCCCATTTCCAAATCTCATTCTGGAATCCCATTTCCAAATCTCATTCTGGAACCCCATTTCCAAATCTCATTCTGGAATCCCATTTCCAAATCTCATTCTGGAACCCCATTTCCAAATCTCATTTTGGAACCCCATTTCCAAATCTCATTCTGGAACCCCAGCTCCAAATCTCGGTTTGGAACCACACAGTTCCAAATCTCAGTTTGGAGCCCCAGTTTCAGCAGCACCACCAAGGATTTCACAGCAGGACCAACCAGCAGCAATGAAGAGTTGAAACCAATCCAATCACCAGACTTTGCAAAGCTAAAAAAATAACAAAACAAAACAAAAACCAGCCCAGAAACTGTGTAAATAAATTGTGTAAATGTGCCTGCTGGCTCCATGGCAGCAGCACAGAAAGCAGGCTGCAGCGTCAGGCTCGTTTTTCTCTGGCTGTCACCCCCTGCACTCTGTGTGAGGACAGGCTGGTTTCCGAGGGTCAGGCCTGGGTTTTTCACTCTACACCAACAGCTGAGAAAATTCAACAAGCATTTGACAGATTCCTCAGAACTGGGGCAAAAAGGGGCTGGAAAAGCTTCTGGGGCTCTGCTGCCCCGAGGCAGGATCAGCCTCCACTCACCCCTTGCTGAGAAACTCTGTTCCCTTCATGATGAACTCCTACCAAACCATTTATTTCTTTATTCCTTTTCCTCGTGTCTAACTTGAAACCAAGCCATTAAATAAAGCAGTGGTCAAAAAAATGACAATTTATGGGACTTGTACGAATCAAAAGGGAAGGGGGATGGGGTCCCCTTGTGAGTCCCCCACGAGAGCAGCTGTGCACAAATAAATATTTATGGGAATGTTTCAAGTCGCAGCCAGCTCTGTCTCAAGTTCCCGGTTTGTGTCTTTAATCTGCCACGAGGTTTGCAGCAGATCACAGGGAATCTCGGGGCTGACATGCCAGCAAATCACATATATATAAAATGATTAATAAAAAATAAATAAAAACATATATATAAAATAATACACATATATATAAAATAATTATATACACGTGTATATATTTATACATACACATGTATATAAAATAATTAATAAAAAATAATAACCTGCTGCTCCCTCCATCCATCCCCCAGCTCCATCTCCGGGGCTGCTTTTGTGCATGAGGCAACAAAACAGCAGAGCTGGAGCTGGCAGAGCGAGCACAGATCTGCAACCAACCCTTATCCATGCAGGAGCGGAATTAATCTAAATTAATTCTCATTTCTCCCACCTTTCTGGGCTTGGTGTCCTTCTCAGAGCAGGTTTCATCAGGGATTTTACAGCAGCGTCACGCACGGATTTATCATTAATTATTTGGCCATTAAATGCAGCAAATAATTTTAAAATCCAAGCCCCAGTCAGACCAAGCAGAGTTGTGGTGTAGTTCTGCTGTTCATTACAGGATCACAAATCCATGTAGGGGATCATTAATATGTTGCATTTAATTAGATCATGTCCTGGTCACGTAGTGGTGGCTGCAGCTGAAGCAAACAGATTGCTGCTTACAAGGAATGCGTTTAGGGATGGATCCGATTGGTCACACACCTGATGGCCGTGGTGCCTGACCATCCCCAGGCAGGTTCCAAAGCTCAGCTTGGGAGGTTCTGCACTCAGAGATGGAAACAGGGAGTGCTGCAGGGTCTGGACCCACCTGGATCCACCTGGGTCCCTGCCTGGATCCCTCCTGCCCCACAGAACCCCCCTGTGCTGCTCCAGGGTGAGCAGCCCAGCCCAGCCCTGCCTCTGAAAGCAGCACAAGGAAATTCCCTGCTGCTGAAGGGGAGATTCCAGTGCCAGGATTCCAAAGCCCAGGGTTTCCCTGTGCACCCAGCCCAGCTCTCTGCTGCTCCCTTCCCCACCCTGCAGCCCTGTGGAAAAAAGGGCCACAGTTCCCAAAACCAGAGCCAGAGCTGCCATTCCTGAGTAAAGGAACTCTGATGGAAACCCCACAAGCTGGGAGGGACCCAGGGGCACCACCCAGTCCTGGTCCCCTGCCCTCTGCATGCCAGCTCTCACTCAGGGTGAGCTCACCTGAGCCCCTGCAGGGGCTGTGAGCAGAGCTTGGAAAAACAGAGTGGGAAATTATCCCTGAACCCTTACAGGGTGCTGTGAGCAGAGCTTGGAGCGCAGAATTTTTGGGAAATAATCCCAGCCCAGCTCATCTGAACATTTACAGGTGCTGTGAGCAGAGCTTGGAGCACAGAATTGGGGAAATCATCCTAATCCAGCTCATCTGAACCCTTACAGAGAGCTGTGAGCAGAGCTTGGAGCCACAGAGTTTTTGGGAAATCATCCCAGCCCAGCTCACCTGAACCCTTACAGGAGCTGTGAACAGAGGAGAATTTGGAGGCACAGAGTGTTGGAGAAATCAGCCCAGCTCATCTGGAACCTTTACAGGGAACAGTGAGCAGAGGAGAGTTTGGAGGCACAGAGTGTTGGGAAACCACCCCAGCCCAGCTCATCTGGAACTCTTACAGGGGCTGTGAGCAGAGGATGGAGGCAGAGAGTTTTTGGGAAACCATCCCAGTCCCCTGTGCTTCCCTTCCCTTCCCTTCCCTTCCCTTCCCTTCCCTTCCCTTCCCTTCCCTTCCCTTCCCTTCCCTTCCCTTCCCTTCCCTTCCCTTCCCTTCCCTTCCCTTCCCTTCCCTTCCCTTCCCTTCCCTTCCCTTCCCTTCCCTTCCCTTCCCTTCCCTTCCCTTCCCTGCTCATCCCAGGCAGCTCCCAGCCCCTGGCAGAGCTGAGAGCCTGCAGCAGAGGCTGAGAGCCTGGAGAACAATCCCTGCCATCACCAAGGATCTCCCCCTGACTCTGGATCCGTGGCTCTCTCCCTGCAATCCTCCCCACCGTGCCAGAGAGCTCCTCCAAAAACGCATTAAGTCACACAAGTGGGCTCTTCACTGCTCTCTCTTTTCCCTGAGAGGAATAATGCACTTGATTCCCTTTGATTTTTTAATTTCAATCCCTTTGTTAGGCACACATGGCACTGCTGGAAGGGGCACAGGAGAAGTGCTGTGTGCCAGGAGGGGAGAGCTGAGCTCGGATCCTGCTGCAGCCCTGCCTGTCACAGCCCTAAAAACATCATTGTGGGGTTGGGAGCATCCCAAATCCTACATTTGGATCCTTTCAGTTATCCTGATGAGCTCCAGGATCACTGGAGGGAAAGGCCTGTCAGGCTCAGGATAGGTTAGGAATATCAAAGTTCATCTTAATTTTACATTTGCCACTCAAATAAATGCCTTGATCCCCACTGTCCCCATCTATCTGTGCCCATCTGTTTCTCCTGCAAGCTCCTCTCTCAGCTGAGACATTCTCAAAGTAACTGAGACTGGGCAGAGTTTCCATCAAGTTATTCCCAAAAAATCAGAACTTTTCACTGCAGCTGGCCATGGAACGTGCCTGTGCTTTATCACTCGGCCTGAATTTGGTTTGGATGGGAAAGCAGAGTACCAGATGTGTAAATAAAGATGGATCAGACTCATTCCACGAGGAAGGAGATCCCTGTCCATGCTCAGCCCTGAGGGTCCCCTCAGAGCCCAAACCCAGAGTGAGCAGCTGGAACAGGAATTCCTGCTCTGGGAATCCTCTGGGAATTCCTGGGAATTCCTGCCCTGTTTGAAGGGACAGGATCCCCCACAGCCAGGAGAACCTTCCCAGCTCTCCAGCACTGAATCCCACAGGGATCAAGGCCAGGGATGAGCTCTGACTCCAAAACAGAGCTGGGATCACCCTGCAGAGCTCTGCTGCTGGTGCTGCTTGGGTTTTACACCCACAGCCTCTCCCAGCCCCACAATTCCACTGAAAACAACACCCAGGACCTGGGGGGACACTGGGGGCTCTAGCCACGATGATCCCTTCAAAAAAAGGATAATTCCAAGTCCCAGCATAGAAGATGTCATTACAACTGCTTTAATGTGGTCATAAAACACAGACAAGCTTTGAAAGCTCATAATTCTTTCATAGAGATATTGTTTAAATATTTAATGCCCACATTAATGATATTCTAATCCTTTTGGAATATGTGAATTTGCACTCATTTGCATTAATTCTGACTCGCTGGCAGTTTTGTTAAATCACGTTAGGAGGGGGCCATAGACAATGGCTGGCTGGCAGGGGGGTGGTTGTGAATTCTCACCACAACCCCTTAAAACAGCCAGGGAGAAAGCCCAGGGAGCCAAAAGGAGCTGGGTTAGGAACAGAGACCCAGCCCAGCTTTTGCCCTCAGCAGGAGGAGAGGTGATCCCAGTGAGGTGGGATCTCAAACAGCACTTCATGATTTTAATTATTAATTAATTAATTAATAAAGGAAAGGGATTCCCATTCCCTGTTAAAAAGGCAACATCATCTTGTTTTCTGGACTTTCTCCCTGCAGTAAAAAAGAAATATTTATGGGATAAAAAGGCTGGTTTAAGGCCCTGGTGGTTTTGGCCCAGGTGTTGTGAGAATTAACAACCACCCCACTGACAGCCATTGTTTATGGCTCCTTTTTGATTTAACAAAACAGGCCCTAACACAAAATAATGACTATTTGTACTTCCCTAAGGTCTGCTCTGACTCCAGTCTCAGATAAGGCAGGTACAGTTGTGTTGGCACTTTTGAAGCACAGAAGAAGCTGTGCCAATCCCACACCCCATGAAATTCCTGCTAGGGACACAGAAATATCCCAATTCCACACAATTCCTGTGTTCTCAGGGAGACAGAAACATCCCAAAACAAAAGGGACACACAAACACCCCAAACCATGCACAGGAGGGGCTGGGCAGGCAGGAACCTGTCCCAGCTGTGGGAATCAGCTCCCAGATGTGGGGCTCAGCTCCTCACCTCCCAATACCCTTCATTTCCCCTTCAGCCTCCTCCGTGGGTCTCCAGACGAGCCAAATGTGACAAATGCACCTGCCCGGATTTCCCTGGGAGCCCCGGGAGCCGCAGCCATTCCTGCCCTGTGGAGCTGCTCCAATTAAAGCACCAGCAATGAATCAACGCCTCTGTTTTCTCCAGTAGGAGCAGGAGGGGGCTGGCAGAGCTGGGAGGGCCCATCTGGGCCAGCAGCAGCAGCTCCCAGCCCACCCAGGCCCCAGCTGCCCTCGGAGCCGCAGGCACGGCCTGAGTGAGGCTCTGCAACATCTGGAATATCTGCAACCTGACATTCCTGCCAGGCATGCAGGGGGCTGTGGTAAACAGGTGTGAAAAATGGGTATTTTATCACTGCCTTTTGGCAGACAGTAAAATGAATATTATCTGTGTTGTGTTAGAAAGTGATGTTGTGTTAATTTTCTTAAGTAATGTGTTAAATATAGTTTTAGGTTATAACGTTATAAGGTTACAAGGTTATTGGGTGTTATTAGGTTATAAGTTTTAGGTTATATATAGTCTTAGGTTATAATGTTAAAATAGAAACTGTGCTATGTAAGATTTTTTTTAAGAAAGGATTCTCACTGAGATAGCAGCCACAGGACACCTGAATCTTTCAGAGAAAGAGAATTTATTGCTCCCTTACCAGAAGAAATGAACTTCTTCCTGCCTTGCTCAGTCCTGGAGACGCTGTCAGGATTCAGAGGGAAAAGCTGACACTGCCCAGCCAGAATCCTGTGTTTGAACGGAATTTATGCATCATGGATGATTTTTTCCTCTGTCCCCACATGCCCTGATAAAGCCCAGCTTAAAGATGCTTGGAACAAACTGGGTGAGATTTTCAACTCCACCAGGAGGGGATGGTGATGTCCTGAAGCTCTTCCTCTGTCCCTCCATCCCCTTTTTGTCCTGCCCTGCTTCCCAGTGAATATATTCAATTTTATAATTAGCCCTGATTTTTTCCTCTGTCCCCCCTTGTGACATTTTCTCCTCTGTCCCCCATGGGCCCTGATAAAGCCCAGCTTAAAGATGCTTGGAACAAACTGGGTGAGGTTTTGGGGTTCAGCTGCACCAGGAGGGGACAGGGATGTGCTGAAGCTCTTCTCTCTTTCCCCCAGCCCCAAAACCATCCCCCTGTCCCCTTTTTGCCCTGCTCTGCTTCCCAGTGAATATATCCATATTCCATTTTATTTTCTGCCACAATTTTCTCCTCTGTCCTCCACAGGCCCTGATAAAGCCCAGCTTAAAGATGCTTGGAACAAACTGGGTGGGGCCCTGATAAAGCCCAGTTTAAAGATGCTTGGAAGCAACTGGGCAGGGTTTTGGGGTTGAACTCCACCAAGAGGGGACAGGGATGAGCTGAAGCTTTTCCCCTTTTCCTCTGTCCCCTTTTTGCCCTGCTGTTTCCCGGTGAATATATTCATATCCCATTTTATTTTCAGCCCTGATTTTCTCCTCTGTCCCCCATGGGCCCTGATAAAGCCCAGCTTAAAGATGCTTGGAACAATCTGGGTGGGGATTTGGGGCTCAGCTCCACCAGGAGGGGACAGGGATGTGCTGAAGCTCTTCCCTCTTTTCCAGCTCTGCCCCAAAACCATCCCCCTGTCCCCTTTTTGCCTGACTGTGACGCTTCCCCTCTCCTCTTTTGCGTTCAGCCCCGATTTTCTCCCCTGTCTCCCGTGTGATGTTTCCATTTGGACGCTCTCCTAACGACCTTTGCCTGGATCTATGTCTTAATAACACCGGGCTGTCTCTAACAAGTGTCTGCTGATATATGCAAGAACCTTCTGCTCCGGACTTTAATCATGAATAATAGAAACAATTTACGAGGCCCGGGGAGAGCCAGTTATGAATCTCCTGCCTGGGAGCAGGCGAGATAAAGCAGATGAAAAGGACACGGTGTCCATTTACTTCTTTTCAAAGGTTTGTTTGCTCTGGCAGCGCGGGAGGGATGATCAAACACCTGGTGGCCTGTCCAGCCCCTTATCTGCCCGTTTTGCTGCCTGACGTGGCATTTTTTACGCCCCTTCCAGTCTGCTCCTCAGCCTGCATTTATGGCAGCAGGGAAACGTTGAAGAGCAGGGTTTAGAGGGGATTTGTTACCGGGGAATTCAGATATGCTGCAAATGGAGGCGTGCAGGAGCGACAGGGAAAGGGGAGGAGACAGGAAAACACAGATTTTCAGAGGGGAAAACGCAGATTTTCAGAGGGGGAAACACACATTTCCAGCAGGGAAAGCAGTGGCATCTTCACTGCAGCAGTTCTTTGTGCAGAATGAGATAAAAACACCAGGGTCCCACTGGGGTGCCCTCAGCTCCCTGCCAGGCTCCCAGTTCAGCCCACAGGGTGAGGATGGGGGAATTTCTGGGAAAATTGGCACCATTTGGGGCTGTTTCTCCTTTTCCTGTTGTTTCCTGGGAGCTGTGCAGGGAAAAGTCCCCCCTGAGCCTCCTTTAGACATCCCCAAATTATTGCAGCCAGACCCTGGCAGGGATGAGGAAACTCAATTGCCACTGCCACAAACCCAGGGTGGGCACTCAGCCTTTGATCACCACCCCAAAATCCAACATTTTCTCACCCCCAGCAGCTGGAATTGTGCTCAGCTCCTTGGGATGCTCTCAGTCTGCAGAACAGAGAGGAATATTTCTGATTGTGGGGTTTTCCAGCCCTGGAATGATCCAAAGAAATCCCCCACGGATCCAGCAGCTGCATCAGGACCCTCCTGAGGGGGAATCTCCCTCTGAACCAGGATGGGTGAAAAAATAGATTTTTTTTTTTCCCATGAGTTTTAGCTCAAATATTAATATTTCTTTTCATGCATAGAGTGCTTTGCACTCCCTGCTCTATTGATAGAATGTCCTCATCCCAAACCCAGCAGAGCTTGAGCTGCTCTCAGTGTTTTCCTTTTCCCTTTGCAAGATGCACAGAGCCCCCAAACTTCCTGCAAGTTCAGAGGGAAAAATAAAAAAAAAGAATCCACACCTAAAGCTGTTTCTGGTTATCAGATTTTTTTAGATTTTTTTTTTCCCATTAGTTTTAGCTCAAATATTAATATTTCTTTTCACACATCAAGTGCTTTGCACTTCCTGCTCTATTGATAGAATGTCCTGGCTTCAGCACTGTCTGATCCATGTCTGGGTGGAAAAATAAACTCCTTTAGCTCAGCCCCAAGAATCAGCTCCAGGCACAGCTCTGGATTTGTTACTGCTGTTCTCCTGATTCTGCTCATTCCTGTTTATTTCTATTTTCAGGGCTGGTTTTACAAGCCCAGTAATGGAAAGTTCCTATTGATCCCTATTTGGGGGCCAATAAATCCCATTAAAGGTAAATTGGCCGGTTTGGTTAAAATTAACCTTTCAGGTCAAAGCCTGGGATGGTGCTGAATAAATCCCATTTTAGGAGCAGCTGGACAAGGTCATGGACGTGGGACTGGAGCAAAATTCCTTTTTCTTTTACAGCTGGACCCCACTCCTTGTGCTTGCCCTGGAAAGCAGTTCTGAAAACAAGAAACAGAAAAGCTAAATGAGCTCCAGGATTCCTGAAAAACCCATTTTTCCCCTTTTAATAATGCAGAAACCCAGTTCCATTCTAAATACAGAAAGTGCTGATTCCATTCACACCCCAGCATTTGAGTGGGGAAATGAGATTTAATCTAAGAGGGGAAGATGCTGAAAGACAGAAAGTTCACAGCAAATAACTCAGTGCAAGGCTTGGTAATTAAACAATTTCAGAGCAACATTTGCTCTGGGTGCTTTCTGTGAAGGAAAATGAGTTGTTTATGAAAATGAAATCCATTATTTATTCACAGCAACTTCAAATGACTTCTCTGCAGTTAAATATATTTAACTCTGCAATTTCATGCTGGACTGAATTGCCCTGTCAGGGTTTGCTGTGGTTCTCCTTTGGCTTCCCCCCCTTTTTGAGGATAAAGAGAAAATTTCCTTTTTTTTTTTTTTTTTTTTTATTTTGGCCTCTGTACAGCTTATTTCCAAAAATAAAAGAAATCAGTTTGAAATATACTTCTCAATCTTGTACATAATCTTTTTTTTTTTGCTTCTGCTTGTGAGCAAAGTACAAATTTTTTTCTGAGTTTTCAGTCCCTTCAGACCTTTCATTTCCTCCCCTCAACAGACTGATAAGGATTAATAATAACACCTGACACAAAGGCAACAAGGAGAGATAAGTTATTACAATTCTGGGACAGCAGCACGGTCCCTGCCTTTGGAGATGACAGAAAATGCAGGGAAAATTACAATTTTTTGCCAACAAAAGGTTTTAAAAAAAAACAAAACCTGCTGATAGATGAGATCAGCTGGGGAGAGAGGAGAATGTGGAGCCACCGTAAAAATCCTTCCCTGACACAAGTTGTGGCAGAGAAACCCTGGGGAGGGTTTCCCTGATTTGCAATCCAAACCTCCTCTCTGTCAGACCCCTCTGGAGCCAGGCCAGCCTTAAAACACTGGGGATGACAAATGATGAATTTTCAGGGGGCACAGGGCGATGCGGGCAGTGCCAGGCCGGGTTTCACAGCGGGTTTAGAGAAGGAAAAGCCAGGCCTTGACACCATCACTGGGCCTGGTTTGATGCTGCAGATCCAGCCTCAGAGTGATGGAACGCATCCCTGGCTGCAGACATGAAATATTCACGTGCAGGGACTGCAGGAGAGGCGGCCACACGTGCTCAGAGCTGGGCAGGGGGCAGCAGAGGCGCCAAGCTGTGCCTGTGCCATGGCAATGGGGAGAAACCCGGGTGACAGAGGGCAGGGGACACACAGGGACAGCAGAACCCAAATCTCTGCCATGGCAATGGGGAGAAACCCGGGTGACAGAGGGCAGGGGACACACAGGGACAGCAGAACCCCAACTCTGCCATGGCAATGGGGAGAAACCCGGGTGACAGAGGGCAGGGGACACACAGGGACAGCAGAACCCAAATCTCTGCCATGGAAATGAGGAGAAACCCCCGTGAGAGAGGATTGGGGACACACAGGGACAGCAGAACCCCAACTCTGCCATGGCAATGGGGAGAAACCCGGGTGACAGAGGGCTGGGGACACACAGGGACAGCAGAACCCAAATCTCTGCCATGGAAATGAGGAGAAACCCCCGTGAGAGAGGATTGGGGACACACAGGGACAGCAGAACCCCAACTCTGCCATGGCAATGGGGAGAAACCCGGGTGAAAGAGGGCAGGGGACACACAGGGACAGCAGGGCTGGGCAGAGCCTCAGCTTCTGCCGTGGAAATGGGAGAAATCCAGGTGAGACAGGTGACACAGGGACAGCAGGGCTGGGCAGCCTCTGCCATGGAAATAGGAGAAATCCAGCTGGGAACAGGTGACACAGGGACAGCAGGGCTGGCAGATGAGGGCAGCAGGGCAGGGATTTCCCTCCTCGTCCCTAATTCACCCTGGGAAAAGCCAAGCCCTGAGTCAAGCTGGAAGGCTGAGGAGCAGGAGGAGCTGTGTGCTGACCCCATCTGCCCAGGCAGGGACAGACTGACAGCCAGCCTGGGGGCACTGGGAGCGCTGTCCCTGCTGCCTGAGAGCCCCAAACCCGCTGGAAATCAAGGGGCTGATTTCATCCCCGCACACAAACCACGCCTGGCAAAGCTGGGCCCTGCTGGGGCAGCTCAGAGCTAAATCCTGGCTGAGATGTTTTCCTGAGCCCTTCGCAGAGCGGGGTTTATCAGCTCTGCCCTTTGCACTCTGGTTTTCATTAGCACCAGTGTAGACTGGCAATTCTTTACAGCCCTCATTACCCAAGTCAAAATAAAAGCAAGAAACCCTAATGAGCTGCTAAAGTTGCCAAATGGAACAGAAGCTCTGAAGAGATACCACAGAGTGAAAGCAGTTTTAAAAATAAAGCTTTTGGGTTAGGGCTTAAAGGAACAGAGGCACCAGGCTTGGAAATCTGGATGCTGAGATTCATCCAAGCATCCCGAGCTCCCGTTTCTATCTGATTAAAAAACTCAGTTCAAAAGAGAAGCAGAACACAACAGTAGGATTATTGAAATAAGTCCTTATTTTCTTATAATTAACAGCTACACCAGGATTTGATTTGTTTCTGGCTTAATAAATGATCCCAAAACCCAGCTGGAAAATGGGAATACAAGCCTGGACTGGCAGGGCTGGAGCACAGCTGAATTTGACAAGCTGGGGGACAGGGAAGGAATAGATATTAATGTGAAAAATGTCATCCAGCCTCCTGGTTTTTCCAGAACCATCCCTCTGAGTGCAGGCCTGGCCTCCTGCCAGGGGTCACGGCAGCTGTAATTTCATTTTTGCTCAGCTGCCACCACCTGATTGCTCAGCTCGGTGCATTTGTGCCTCACCCAGAGCAGGGCTCCTGAGCTGCTGCTGCTGCAGGGTTTGCACCTCCACATTTCCCACAGGTGAGGGGTGGTTCTGGGCACGCCTGGGAATCACAGACCTGGGACGGTTTGGGTTGGGAGGGACCCCAAATCCCATTCCAGGGGCAGGGACAGCTCCCAGCTTGCTCCAAGCCCTGTCCTTGGGCTGGCAGGGTTTTTTTTTTTTTCCTGCTGGAAAGGTTTTTTTATCCTGCTGCAAAGGTTTTTTCCAACCTGGAATAAAGGTTTTCTTACCTGCTGGCCCAACAAGTGTTCTGGGATGTGGAGCATGGAATGGGAGCTGGATATTTTGGAAAGGCAGGAAAGGGAGAGCTTGGGAAGGGAAGAGAAAGGGAGAGCTTGGGAAGGGAGGAGAAAGGGACAGTTTGGGAAGGGAAGAGGCTTTGGGAAGGATGAGGAATGATGCAGATTTCTGCAGGAGCCACCTCAGACCCCTCCAGAACCCGAGGCTGATGCTCCCAGCTGCACACAGAGCTCCCTCCTTGCTCTGGGCAGAGTTTTCCCCCTTTTCTCTCTGCAGCAGCCCCTGCTGAGGGCTCCTGCATGCTGCAGCCCTGCCCAGGATGATTGAATTTGTTCCTAAAAGCAGCCAGGAAGGGCTGGGAGCCTCGGGGTGCACTGATAACGATGCCTTTGCCTGTGCTCATTGACATTTGGATGTCCTTCCCAAGCAATCCACAAATGCCCGCTCAGGAGGCTCCCTGCAAACTGCTGCCATGCTGTTTGGATGCAGTTTGGGCTTTTTTTATTTTTTATTTTTGTCAAATAATTAAACCATGTATCCCTACATTATCCAAATCACTTGTCACCGATACACTTGCAATTAACCTTCCTCTATATTTCCTACTGTCAAAAACAACAATCAACCACCATCATCCCTCTACAACCACCCCAAAACAAACATAGAACAAGCCCCAGACATGGCCCCCTCCAAAAACCAAACAAAAATATAAATCATGATGATAAATCATCAACCAACCACCCACCAAATTTTATGTTCTTGTAGCTTATAGAAAGCATGACACTGAAGATGTGAAGATGGCTGCCACACACACCCAAGGACAAAAGACTCAGTCCTAACCTTACTGTTAGGGCAGGGGATATTTTCCTGTGAAATTCGTGTATTTCTATTTTTCCTGGGGGTTTTTTCCCCTCCCTTTTTAATTTATTTAGCTGCTCCACAGAGTCCTGGAAGCAACTGGCACTCTCACACATGGACAAATGATCCTGTGTGATCCCCACTGAAGACACTTAAAATCAGATTTAGGAGCACCAGGAGGGCGGGGAAAGAAAAGACTTCACTGACTTCCCCACCAAGGTCTTCCTTTTTTAATCAAAAGGGCACAACGTTCTTTACAGGAAAAGAAACAGAAGAATTCCAAGGACCAATTAAATTTATTGGGGAAAAAAAATCACAGCCAACCTTGGTGGAGGTGCTGATAAATCTCAAGATTTATTGGTCTGGAACAAAATGAAGTATTCAGGAAGGCCTCAACAAAGGAAAAAAATATCATTTAGTGAGCACACAAATTGTTTCAGCTTGGTCTGAACCATTCTTTTATTATGATTTTTCATTTTTCAGCTTGTCCAGCCCCAAGTCTCAGCTGTGGCCCTTGCTGTGGCTTTTCATCCACAAAAAAAGGATGATTTTGTGGGGTTTAAGGGGCTAATCCCAAATATGGCAAAGGTGGGGGGTGGCCAAGTCCACATAAGGGAATGTGGGCAGGTCCAAACCCAAATATGGCAAAGGTGGGCGGGCTAAACCCAAATAAGGAAATGTGGGTGGGGCAAAGCCCAAATAAGGCAATGTGGGTGGGGCCAATCCCAAATAAGGTAATGTGGGTGTGGCTAAACCCAAATAAGGAAATGTGGGTGGGCCAAAGCCCGAATAAGGAAATGTGGGAGGGGCAAAGCCCAAATATGGCAAAGGTGGGGGTGGTCGAGTCCATATAAGGGAATGTGGGTGTGGCTAAACCCAAATAAGGAAATGTGGGCAGGGCAAAGCCCAAATAAGGGAATGTGGGCAGGGCTAAACCCAAACAAGGGTATGTGGGCAGGGCCAAACCCAAATATGGCAAAGGTGGTGGGGCTAAACCCAAATAAGGAAATGTGGGTGGGCCAAAGCCCGAATAAGGGAATGTGGGCAGGGCTAAATCCAAACAAGGGTATGTGGGCAGGGCCAAACCCAAATATGGCAAAGGTGGGTGGGGCTAAACCCAAATAAGGAAATGTGGGTGGGGCAAAGCCCAAATAAGGGAATGTGGGTGGGGCACAGCCCAAATATGGCAAAGGTGGGTGTGGCCAAGTCCATATAAGGGAATGTGGGTGTGCAATGTCCAAATAAGGCAATGTGGGTGGGGCCAATCCCAAATAAGGGAATGTGGGTGGGGCTAAACCCAAATAAGGAAATGTGGGAGGGGCAAAGCCCAAATATGGCAAAGGTGGGGGTGGTCGAGTCCATATAAGGGAATGTGGGTGTGGCTAAACCCAAATAAGGAAATGTGGGCAGGGCAAAGCCCGAATAAGGGAATGTGGGCAGGGCTAAATCCAAACAAGGGTATGTGGGCAGGGCCAAACCCAAATATGGCAAAGGTGGGCGGGCTAAACCCAAATAAGGAAATGTGGGTGGGGCAAAGCCCAAATAAGGCAATGTGGGTGGGGCCAATCCCAAATAAGGGAATGTGGGTGTGGCTAAACCCAAATAAGGAAGTGTGGGTGGGGCAAAGCCCGAATAAGGGAATGTGGGCAGGGCTAAATCCAAACAAGGGTATGTGGGCAGGGCCAAACCCAAATATGGCAAAGGTGGGTGGGGCTAAACCCAAATAAGGAAATGTGGGAGGGGCAAAGCCCAAATATGGCAAAGGTGGGGGTGGTCGAGTCCATATAAGGGAATGTGGGTGTGGCTAAACCCAAATAAGGAAATGTGGGCAGGGCAAAGCCCAAATAAGGGAATGTGGGCAGGGCTAAACCCAAACAAGGGTATGTGGGCAGGGCCAAACCCAAATATGGCAAAGGTGGTGGGGCTAAACCCAAATAAGGAAATGTGGGTGGGCCAAAGCCCGAATAAGGGAATGTGGGCAGGGCTAAATCCAAACAAGGGTATGTGGGCAGGGCCAAACCCAAATATGGCAAAGGTGGGTGGGGCTAAACCCAAATAAGGAAATGTGGGTGGGGCAAAGCCCAAATAAGGGAATGTGGGTGGGGCACAGCCCAAATATGGCAAAGGTGGGTGTGGCCAAGTCCATATAAGGGAATGTGGGTGTGCAATGTCCAAATAAGGCAATGTGGGTGGGGCCAATCCCAAATAAGGGAATGTGGGTGGGGCTAAACCCAAATAAGGAAATGTGGGTGGGGCAAAGCCCAAATATGGCAAAGGTGGGGGTGGTCGAGTCCATATAAGGGAATGTGGGTGGGGCAACGTCCAAATACGGGAATGTGGGTGGGCCAATTCTTAATATGGGAATATGGGTGTGACTAAACCCAAATAAGGAAATGTAGGCAGGGCAAAGCCCAAATAAGGGAATGTGGGTGGGGCCAATCCCAAATAAGGGAATGTGGGTGTGGCTAAACCCAAATAAGGAAATGTGGGCGGGGCAAAGCCCAAATAAGGGAATGTGGGCAGGGCTAAACCCAAACAAGGGTATGTGGGCAGGGCCACTCCCAAATATGGCAAAGGTGGGTGTGACCAAGTCCATATAAGGGAATGTGGGTGTGGCAATGTCCAAATAAGGCAATGTGGGTGGGGCCAATCCCAAATAAGGGAATGTGGGTGTGGCTAAACCCAAATAAGGAAATGTGGGCAGGGCAAAGCCCAAATAAGGGAATGTGGGTGGGCAACATCCAATTAAGGGAATGTGGGTGGGGCTAAACCCAAGTAAGGAAATGTGGGCATGACTAACACTAAATAAGGGAATGTGGGTGTGGCAAAGCCCTCTGCTGTTGCAATGGGGCATGAGGAATGGGAAAATATGTTTGTGGCTCAGCAGTTTGGCTGAGGAAAGGGGATAAACCTGATAAAATACACCATGAACCCCAGCAGGCAGAATTAACAGGGAAAAGGGGGGGATTTGAAATAAGGGCAAGACAAAACTGGGAATTTCCTCCTCCCAGATTTACAATCCTGCATTTCCCCTCTTGCTGCTCCCGTTTATTGAGGACTCCATGCCAAGGAGTGTTTTCCTACGACTTTAAGCTGAATTTCATTATATTAAAGACACATAAAGCCTAAACCTGATTTTATTTCAATTTAAGTGCTCAGAGAAGTAGAAAGAATTGATACATCAGTAATAACAGAGGGGCAAGGGAAGGATTGATGGCTCCAGAAATGCTGAGGCACTGCAATAAGGAGCTGCATCTCAGCCCTTCTATTAAAGTTCCTCCTATTAAAAAGTAATGGAAGTTTGAAGTCCCCCAAGGCTGTCCTTATCCCATCAGAGTGATCCCAATAAGCAGCAATTTGTGGGCTGAAAACACCTCAGCTCTAAAACCAGGGATAAGGGGCTGCTTTTGCAAGCCAAAATCCATCTCTGTGTGCACCCAAAAGGTGGCACTGACAGGGATCAAACCAAATAAATGGGAATGATCGGCACCAGAGGGAAGAGAATGGAGTCCAAAAATCTGGACACATCCCAGCCAGAGCCACCCAGCAGCTGTAGGGAGATGATTATTCTCCAACCCTGGTGCTCACCAATAAATGATTTTTTTTTTTCCTCTGTTTTGCTCATGCCCTGAGTGTTTTGCTCCACCCAAGGGTCAGAAATGCTGGAGGTTTTTTCTCAGTGCTGAGCCATCACCGTTTGCCCTGTGCTGCACTCAGAGCTGGGCTTGTCAGCCCTAATTGATTTGCAGAGCCTTTGGTCAGAGACTGAGCTAAACTTAAATTCAGGAGGGGAAAGGTTGGTTCAATACCTCTCCCTGTTATCAACTCTTCCTTCTCTCTGCTCTGACAGGAAAAGGTGAGGCAAAGGAATTGAGTCCTAAATGAAGCTTTCACTTCATTTACATGAGGCTTGCACTCCATTTACATGAGGTTTTCACTCCATTTACTGTGTTTGTGTTAGGATTCCTACTGCAATAAAGAAATTACCTTTACCTGATGAATGGAGGAGTAGAAGTGGGCTAAGAACCCCTGGAACTGGCTTGTGAATAGAGCTAACCTCACTTTATTCTGTATTTCAGCTCCTGTTTTGAGCAGTTTCCATTAATTCAGAATTTCCCCCAGCTCACAGCTCCCTTAGGCACTGTCAGAAAAATAAAATCTGCTAATCTGTGGAAGTAAAAGGGCAAGAAAATGAGAATATCCAAGGGCTTGCACTGTTGCCACCTGATGCTTCAAGTCCTTCACCTCCCACAACTGCAAAAGAGCAGGATAACTAAATTGAAGCTTGAAAATATTACACCCCAATTTCTGTAATTCTGCACAATCCTTTGTAGATTCTTCCTTTGCTCTCCCATCAACATTTCCAGGTTCAAATATTTGCCAGGGGAGCACAGATCACCCAGAGCAGAGGATTTTACCCCTCTCTCCTGTTTTATAGCTCAGCACCCCAACCATTCAGCACTTCTCACCAGCCTGACGAGGAGTTTGAGGCCTTTTGGTGGTTTGCCCTTCAGGAGAGCGTTTGCTCTCCAAATTCCCTGGTGAAGAGTGGCAGAACTGAACAGAAATCATCTCCCTTGGTTTGCAGCTTGTGAACCTTGGGATGTTTTCCCGGTTTGGGCTGAGGTCACCAGGCACCGTTGGCTTTGGTGCGTTGTCAGTGTTTGTGTTTCCACTTTTGTGTGCCCTAATCAGGCACATGGGAGCCCGCAGCTCTCTGTGCACGCAGGGGATGTGTGCCTCCCTTTCTGCTGGGAACAAAGCCCCGTGTCTGGAGCAGTTTGTGTGACAGCCCGGGCTCAGTAATGATGCAGGAGCCGTTTGTTCCCTTTTCATCAGCGCCGTTAATGACGGAGCCCAGAGGAACATTCGGGACTGGGCCCCTTTGTTTCCAAACAGAATTTTTTTTATTATTTTTTTTTTCCCTCCCCCTCTTTCCTTGTGTACGCCAGACGATCTAAATTAATCTCTCCTCCTCGGGAATCAGAAATAGCTGTGATAGCCTTTCCCAGCTCTTGCCTCCTCCAAGTCTCTCAGTTCCTTCTCCTGCAGTGACCTGATTAGAGCCCACCTCCATCTGGCTCCTTGGCAGGGGACACGAGGTGGGAGCTGCTGGGAGGGCAATTCCTGCTCCAGAGCTCTTCCCACAGGCCACAAGCAGCAGTTTCCTTCGGGGAAATTCTCCACCAGCAGAGGCGAGTGATATTTGAAAGGAGAGCTGTTAGAGAGGGAAGCAAAGCAGCGTTTGCTCATCAGATCAAGATCTGAAAATCAATCTGGATTCGCTTCTGGTAGCTTAATTGAAAAGGGGAAGCGCTAAAAAAGAGTTTCATGCTGAACAAACAGTCCCAAACTGTGGGTTTTTTGCCTGTGCCAGCCTTGTTCTGGGTTTTCTGCTCACTGCCTGTGTGGTGGTGTTCACAGGGGTCCCAGGACGAGGGAAGAGACCAGAATGATGACTCCATGTTTCAGAAGGCTTGATTTATTATTTTATGATATATATTACATTAAAACTATACTAAAAGATTAGAAGAAAGGATTTCATCAGAAGGCTGGCTAAGAATAGAAAAGGAATGATAACAAAGGTTTGTGGCTGACCAAGACAGTCCGGACAGCCGGACTGTGATTGGCCATTAATTAAAAACAACCACATGAGACCAATCACAGATGCACCTGTTGCATTCCGCAGCAGCAGATAACCATTGTTTACATTTTGTTCCTGAGGCCTCTCGGCTTCTCAGGAGAGGATTTTTCATAAAACATGTCTGTGACTCTGCCTGTGCAGCCTGGGACAAACGGGGCAGCAGGAGCTGAGTGCAGGCACACAAAGGGTGAACAATCCTTGCCCAGGGAAACCACAAGAACCTTTCCTCCTTTATCCATTTGTGGGCAAGGCTGGCCAGCCCCAAACCAGAGCTTTCTTAGCTGTCTGTGCCAGTTTATTCTCAGCAGAAAGTTCCTCAGCCACAGACATGGGGTCCCATCCTTTGCCCAGCGGCTCTTCTGAGCCCTCTCAGCTATCCAGCCAAAAACTCCCCCAAAACTCCCCCAAATCCTGCAAGTGCTGTCCCAGAGCTCATCCCCAGCAGGGCTCAGGGGGAGCTGCTCCTCTGGGGCTGTGTCATGCCTGCCAGGACACTGAAGGGCAGCCAGGAGTCCTGGAAGCTTTGAGGAGTCTGGGTGGGTGTGAAGGGAATAAGCCTCCCCTCGAGGCTGCTGTGACACACCAGTCCCTCTCCTGTGGCCCTGCAAATGTTCACAGCCAGCTGAGAGACCCCGGAATGCTGAGCCTGGAGAATCAGGGCATTGTTCAGGCTGCAGGGAGGGCCAGGCTGGCCAGAGCTGGATCCAAAAACGGGATTAGTTCCAGGGATCAGGAGACACAAAACCCCACAGTTAACATCTCACTCCAGCAGCCCCACCAGCCACATCTCCCACCAACGTTTCCACGTTCAAATATTTGCCAGGGGAGCACAGATCACCCAGAACACAGGATTTTACCCCTCTCCCCTGTTTTATAGCTCAGCTGCCTGAGCAATGATTCTGCCCCTGACTTCCAGAGTTGTTTGCTCTGGAAAAAGCTCCAGAACCTTCTGAAGGGAGGGAAGGAAAACACAACCAATAAATTCAGTTGATTGCAAAAGCAAGGCAGGGCTTGAGGTGCTGAGGAGACCAAAAAGGGCTTTAGAGTCACAGGGTGGGCACCTGCTGCAGCTGAGAGAACTGTTTTATTTTAAGGTGAGCATTAATTGATTTCTGAGTGTAATCACAATTACAGTGCCTTACCCTGATTAATGGAGGGCTTGATTAGCACACAGGAACGTGCTCCTGTTTTCATCCTGGGGAGAGGAGGTGAAATATGTTTTCATGCCATGGCTGGGGTGATAATTTCACCAGAGAACGTGGTGCTAATGCCAGGCAATTAATCATCTCTGGTGGTGATTTACAGCAATAAATGATTCCTCATGGCACAGAATGGGGTGGATTAAATTTAAATCTTTGGGATATATTTGGCTTTACCTCATCCATGCTTCAGCTTTAGCCTGCTTGACACAGCAGTTGGAATTTCTGGGTTGCAAAGCATCTTTGTGCTGATTTTTTAGAGCTTCTGCTACATAATAGAAGCACATTACTAAGAGATTTACCACTGCTTGTACTTATTTATAGTGCTGCTCTTAAACTGAGACCAAGGCAGGGCCTTGGGAAGAGCTTCAGGACCACAGGCAATTTAAACCCAACATTTTCTAAGGGTACAATTTGAGAGTTGGCCTTGGGAGAGCTCCTGTCTATTTTCCTCCTGGTAAACACGACCACAGAGAGGGGAGGCAGAGAAAAACCAGCTCAAAGCCTTAATTATAAGGCAGAGAGCTAAAATTAGAGTGGCTCCGTGCACCAAAGAGCCATGGAACAGCTCCTGCTTCCCTCTCCCACCTGGTTTGGCCCCAAAACCAAGGGCAGAGGGAAATCAGCACAGGGAGGGAGGGAGGAAATGTAATGTCCTCTGATATTTCTGCACCCTGGTGGTGATTCAGCTGCTCTGGTGGGTGTCAGAGGCAGGGGAGGGATGAATCTGTGGATTTGGGGATAATTATTGTTATAGAGGTAAATACTGACCAGGGTTTTTGGGTTGTTCTGCAGTTCAATCCACTGTGACTCCTTCCCTTTTCACCCACACTGCTCCTGCAAGGGAGGGAGTTTCAGGAGCTTTAAAAGTGTTCCCAAATTCAGTATTTTCCTCACTTATAGATGAAATACTGACAATGCTGGCCAGCCTGCCCCAGAAATGGCACTTTTTCCTCACTTTCCTGAGGGATTAAAAACAAATCAACCTCACCAGAGAAAAACCAATGTAAATTATCAAAGTGTGTGAAATCAGTGGAGCCACACTGAGTTTTCCTGCAGAAAAACACAGTTCCTAGTGTTTGAAATGGTTATCTTATTTTCTATTGGTGCAAAACCGTACAGCCAGAGGGCAAAGAAAAGGAATTTCTTCCACACAGCCCTTCCAGGAGCAGCTCCTGCCACTGGGAGCCAGAAACCATCCCTGGGCAGGGCTGATAAGGCTGAGCACAAAAACCACCCAGGACAGAGACCTCTATCACCCAGCCTGCCCAGGGGAATCGTTTATTGGGGAAGAGCGGAGCTAACAGCGCTGGGGGGCAGAGGAACAGATAACATCTCCTTTTCTGTACCCCAAGAAGGCTGCTCGGCCTGGCTGGCTGTTTGCAGAGTGCCAGCAGTGTGTGCTGTGGGCTGCTGGGCGGAGGAGAGGCCTGGAAGGGAATGCAGAGCGGGCAATGAACAGAAATGGGATTTTACAATGGCACATCTGCTCGGGAGCAGCTTGGCAGCCAGGATTCCTCATCACCCTTTTATGGGTTGGTACCAGAGCAGAATAAAACCTCAGCTCTGCCTGAGCATGGCAAACAGGGCAGGGCCACAGTGGATTCTCTGCAGCTCTTGAAGTGCCTCTTATTCCATCAAGTCCTGTCTTTTCTCTGCCACTTTCCTCAATCTAACAGGGTCCCATTGAAATAAAAACTTCTGGCCCGTTACAAATTTCAGTGGGAAAAAATTAAAATAAAATAAAAATAAAAATTAAAAATAAAAAATAAAAATTAAAAAAATTAAATGTAAGTAATAAATGAATAATATATCATAAATAATAAACTATTTAATAATTAATTATAAATAAATAAAATAAAAATTAATAATAAATATAAAAATAAAATTAAATAATAAAAATTTAAATAGAACAAAAAATGAATAATAAATAAAATAATAATAAATAATAAAAACTGGAAATCTTTCAAATAAAAATAAAAATAAAATCATAAAAATAAAAAATAAAAAAGCAGTGTTTGGCTTTGATTCATTCCAGTTTTCCCCTGTAGGTTTTCCCCCACAAAAGAGATCACAGGCACAAACACAACTGATTTTTGCCCTGGCCACAGAACCAGTCAAACTCCGCTTCAGAAAAGCCAGGGGGAAAAAAATCAAGGCAGGAGCTGCTGAAACCATTCCCAAAAGCTGCTGCAAACGTGCAGCTGGCTCTGTGCTCGTGGCTGCTGCAGGGCTTTGGGAGCACAGGGCAGCAACTCTGAGGGGAAAAGCACCAGAATCCATTCAAAGATCAATTCTGCAGCTCAGCCCTTCCCTCCCTTCTTGTCTGACACTGACAGTGCTGGAGCAGTTTGGGATCCAGATGTGGAGAATCTGAGCAGATCTGGGATCCACACCTGGAGGATCTGAGCAGATCTGGGATCCACACACCTGGATGATCTGAGCAGATTTGGGATCCAGATGTGGAGAATCTGAGCAGATTTGGGATCCACACCTGGAGGATCTGAGCAGATCTGGGATCCACACACCTGGAGGATCTGAGCAGATCTGGGATCCACACCTGGATGATCTGAGCAGTTTGGGATCCAGTCCTCCTGGAGGATCTGAGCAGATTTGGGATCCAGTCCTCCTGGAGGATCTGAACAGATTTGGGATCCACACCTGGAGGATCTGAGCAGATTTGGGATCCACACCTGGAGGATCTGAGCAGATCTGGGATGCTGAACCTGGAACTCCCCAGCCCCATTTCCACAGGAAGGGGAGGCTCAGGGCCAGCTCTGGAGCCCATCCCTGCCCTCATCAAAGGATAAACGAGCCCATTAAAGGATCCTGAAACCAGCACAGCCCCAGTTTAAATTCCCCATTTCAGGCACTGCAGTGAGGCACTCTGAGCTCAGATTCATTCATCCTCCAGCTCCTGCCAGCTCCTCCTCAATATTCTCACACATGTCCTGCTCCACTTGTTCTCCAAACACAGCCCTAATGAAAGGGATTTCAAGTGCTGTCGTTGTGTTTGCTAATAAACACTGTTAATTTCCCTGCTCAGACGTTTCTGACACTTGCATGCTGTTAAATGTCAGAAGTGTTTCCTTGAGCCATCCATCCCTTCAGAGAGACTGAAGTTCTCAGGGGATCTGAGTTCCTGTCAGTGCAGTTCATCCCTGCACTCCATCCCATATGCACGGGGAAAATTTTAAAAAATCTGCAAGGCTTCCTCATCACCAGAAATAATTACTGTCTGGGAGAAAGTAATAAAGTGATCTGTGCTAATTGAAACAGTGAAATATCTGCTTCTCCATCAGTTCAATACCTTGGATAAAACACACAGCCCCTCCATTCAGCTCTGGATTATAAATTCCCCTCATTTTCTCTCTCTCCCGGCACTTAAAAACTGCAAGTGCTGATATTAATTATTTCAAGATTTTTTTGGCAGTCATTTCCTCTAATAAAATTCTCTCCCCTTAGGGAATTATACATCAATCAATCTAACTTTCCTTGTGTCTTTCACGAAATGAGACATCTCAGCCTGTGCTCCAGCCTTCCACCCCCTCTCTGCTTTTGAAGGTCACATCAACAGGCAAGAAGAATCTTTCTCCCAAGCAATCTATAAAAAATGGCCCAGGAAGAGAAACTCTGGCAGGTTCTTACATGGGCACTGAGAGGATTTAGCCTGGGCTGGTAGTAGGAGCCCCAAAGCAGCTCCTTTGGGGACATCAGTGGTGTCCCCTCACCCTGAGCTGCTGGAAATCATCTGCAAATGGCCAAGCTCAGAAATAAAAAGCAAAACCCAGCAGCAGGAAAGGAGGAAGCACTGAGTTCTTATCCCAAATGTTTACTTTTATATAAACATGGCCTTAATTACAGTATCAGCTTCAAAGCCCCTTGGCCTCTCTCTCCTGAGGATGCTCTGATTCCCTCTCCCCCTGCAAGAGCCACATTCCACAGAAAAGCCAAAGCCATGAAAGCCCTGCTCACATTTCTGGGTGGCTTCTGTTTCAAAACAAACCTCGTGGAGATGCTCACGCTGCTCTGGGGATGGCTGGCTTCACATGCAGCTTTTCCACAAATATTGTTCTTTTCGTGGCACTGGAGGAATTTCTGGCTCCCCAAAGCTGTTTATGTTTGCCTCAACCTCGCCCCTACAATCTCCCTCTCTCAAAGGAGATGCAGGCTTGACCAAAAATGTGAAAAGTAAATTCCACTTTTCACACATCCCCTCAGCTCTTCACCAGATAAATTAACATTTTTGTATGGAACCCCCAAATCTTTGCATACAAAGGCCAAATCCCAGAGCCAGTGGTGCTGGTGGCTCATTCCAAGAGAATCAAGACTCAGTTTTTACAAGTCCTGGGTGAAAAATCAACAAGAAGTGGATTCTTGGTGGCTCAGGTTTCAGGAGGATTGGGATGCTTTGATACAGAGTTAATTAGGCATTAAAAGAGTCCCATCAGAGCCAGGGAAATATCATCCATAAATCTCTGTACTGCCTCATTAGCCTTTAGGACAGCAGCTCCAAGTAAATCAATTGATTGGGAAAAAAAAAAAAAAAAAACCAAACCAACAAACCAGGAGGAAAATTCAAGATTATTTAGAAATCTCTATTGCTACTTTCATCAAAAGAGAAAAATAAACTCTAATTCTCAAAATCCCCATTTTAAAGGGACTCGTGTAAATAAGGGGCCAAAGATCCTGTTCACCTTGTGCTGTGGAGCCAAAATCCAATAAATTTCCAGTATTTTCCCAGTCTCCTCCTAGACAATTCATATTTTAGAGGCTTCAAATGAGGCTGTGAATGGCTCATGAAGAGGAGTGAGCTGTTAAAATCAGGGAGGGAACAGAACTGCGGTGATTGAGGCTCTTGCAGCAAGGAAAAGGTACCAGAGCATAACTCGGAGGGTAAAAGATGATGCTGTTTATAGAGACAGGAGAAATTAAAGCTGAAATGTTTAATTATGAAAAGCAGGGGAGAGAAAGCACCAGGCAATCTGCACCAGAGCTTTGGCATTAACTCATTTCCACACGGGCAGCGCAGGGGATGCTGCAGAGCCAGGCAGGGAATCTGGGCTGAGTTAATCAGCTGGGATCTTCTTCCCAGGCAGGAATTGTTGATCCCAGGGCTGCTCCCCCTTCCCTGGCTGTTCACACATGGCTTTCATCGCAGCATCCATGCAGGAACGCCGCGGTGAAGGAGCAGCAGCCTGGGTGGGCTGGGACAGGGAATTCTTCAGCTTTCCCCCCAATTATCTCCTCTAAAAACAAACCCAGACGCGTCCCAGCCTCACATTTGCATTTTTCAGCCCTAATTTCCCTTGAACTGCCCTGCAAAGCCCTTAAAGCCGCGAATGTTGAGACAGAATTCCCTGAATTCCTGCCAGGAGCATCCTCAGTTCCAGGGCAGCTGGATGCACCAGGAAACTGCATGAACAGCTCTCACTTCGAGCACCACGTTCTGCCTCCAAGACCCCTCATTTACACTCCTTAATTACCCTAATTAGCAGTGGGGAGAGCTGCACGACCCAAACAGGAAAGCCGGGAGTGCTGGAAAGGGCCGGGAGGTTCATTCAGGCTCCTCCTGCAGACCCAGGGGTGCAGAGATTGCAGGGCAGCTCCTGGGCCTGGGGAAACTGAGGCAGCGCCACGGCTGGGAGTGGGGTTTGCTCCACTTGGGAAGGGCTCTCCTGATTTGGAAGGGAAAGGATATTTCAGCATTATTTCCCTAACAGTGAATTCCACAAGCGCTGAGGCTCCAGGGAATGACGAGTCCAGGGATTTCAGAGTGAGAAAATTTCAGATTTTCACCTGATAATCGAGGCAAAGCCCACCCAGGACATGGGGCTGTACCAATAAATATCCATGGGGCTGCTTTTCCCTTTGTTTCCCTGAGATTTCTTGTCCAAAAGTGCCTGAAATTAAAGACCAGGAATTTTTTTTTTCCCGTTTTTTGGACTGTTCTTTGTACACTACATCAGGATAAGGATTCTGATCAATCTTCCCTTAAAGTTCAAGCTTTGGCCTCAGTACTTTGGTGCTGCTGAGTTAGGAATGCTCCTTGGCTCCAGCACCCCAGACAGGATAGGGGCACTTTTAGGTCATTAAAGAGCAAAGATTTCACCACCATGAAGACATTTACAGCGATAAATGAAAGGTTTTCATACGGGAATATTTAAATTCACTCCAATTTGCACAAAACTTTTGTGGTTCCTCCTTTTTGCAAGGCTCTTGGGGACATTTTATGCTGCCCTTTGTCAGCAGGGACACCCAGCTCCCAGCTGGGACCCATCCAAGCCATGGGTGACATCAGGGGCTGCTTTCCTTGGCTGGCTTTTCCCTGGGAGCCTGAGCAAACTCCCAGCCTGATGCTGTCCCTTATCTCTGCCCTGCACAAACAACCCCTGGGAGGGAATCAGGGCTGGCACAGCTGGACTGAGCCCCTGGAAATGAGATTTCTCCTTGCCTGGGGCTCCCTGGATTGGCTGCAGGGAAGGCTGGAGGAGCCAGAAAAGAGCAAACTTTTCATCGAGCAGCACAACAATGAACCCCAAATGACAAAGTGCTCCAGGCCACTTCCATCTCTTTTTACTTCTTTCCTCTCCTAAACCCAAGGAAAATAAGTGGCAGGCCAAGAGCCACATGCTGCAGGATTTGGAGGGCAGGGAGGGTTCTGCAGGCTCTCGTGGGACCATTCTTTGCACAGTTCAACAACTTGGAATTAAAACTTCCTTCAGACAGCAAAGCAGAGGAGGAGCCCACTGCTGATGTCCTGACTCCTTTACAGGGGATTTCTCTCCCCCTAATTCTTGCACTTAAATAGTAGAGAAAATAGAGGTACCAAACCCCCTCAAGAAAACATTGGTACCACTGAAATCCCTGAGAAATCTGATGTCTGTGGAGCCAGGACTTACCCAAGGACACGAACAATAATTTCTCCAACATTTTAGCCCAGAAAAAGGAGAATAAACTGGCTTGGCTCTCTGGAGAGGGGCACCAGCCACAGATGTTTCTATTTTGAGTAAAACCAAACTGCAAAGTCAAGAGGAAAACCGAAAAAACAAGCACAGAGCAGAGCAAACAATCCCCAAACCACACAAAAAGGGCCTTGAAGAGAGGATTTCAATCTGCCAGCCCAGAGCTGTCCCTTGCAGACACTCAGGGGGCAGAGGGGCAGCCAGGAAGCTCCCGATGAAGGTTGGGTTTACCTGTGCTGGAAAATCAGCTTTCTTTTCTGTTCTGCTGGGTCTTTTGGGGTGGAAAAGCCCAAGCCCATCAAATAAATAACTGCATTTTCTCAATATTAAGGGCTGAGATCCCAGAGCCAGACTCTCCTAAAAATGGGATTTTGAAGGAAATGAAGTTTTAACCCCTGGACATGCAGGTAATTTTTTCCCCTCCTTTTCTCCTTTGATGACACACAGCCTAAATCCCAGCTAGGAAATAATCCTTGCATTAAATGAAAGCTCAGACTCAGACATGCACCCAGCTAAACAAATTAATAGAACCTAAAGTTATACATCTCACTATTTGCCTCTGTGCACCCCACTAGTCCATGGTAAGAAAACCCAACTGAGCCTAAACTTTTATTGTTATTAAATTCTGATTTTCTCGTGTTTGTCTGAGGTTACACCCCATAAAATCCCTGTATCCACTGCCCCAGTCACTCACTGAGGCAGGAGCTGGATCCTGCGCTTGTAGAACTCTAAATTTTCATTATGACACCCTAAATTCTGATTTTCTCATGTTTGTCTGAGGTTATATCCCATAAAATCACTGCTTCCATGGCTACAGTCACTCAGTGAGGGCAGGAACTGGATCCTGCGCACGTAGAACCCTAAATTTTCATTGTGACACCCTAAATTCTGATTTTCTCATGTTTGTCTGGGGTTACACCCCATAAAATCAGTGAATCCATGGCCGCAGTCCCTCACTGGGGCAGGAGCTGGATCCTGCACTTGTAGAATCCCAAACTTTCATTGTGACACCCTAAATTCTGATTTTCTCGTGTTTGTCTGGGGTTACACCCCATAAAATCAGTGAATCCATGGCCACAGTCACTCACTGAGGCAGGAGCTGGATCCTGCATTTCATTGTCACACCCTAAATTCTGATTTTCTCGTGTTTGTCTGGGGTTGCACCCCATAAAATCAGTGAATCCATGGCCGCAGTCCCTCACTGGGGCAGGGGCTGCACCCTGCACCTGCAGAGGGACTCGTGCACCTTTGTTATTGCTCAGTGCAGCAGAAGCAATCAGAGCTAACGAGGGGAAGGCGCCGTTGTTTGTGGCCCTGAGAACACAGAGGTGGCAGCTGGGACAGTGCCAGGCAGGGCTCCATCAGCTGCTGATTTCTGGGGGCTCTGCTGCTCGCAGTGACCCCCAGATGTGTTGGAAATTCTCTTTTCCCAGCCCAGCAGTTGAAGACGGAGTCAGAACTCTTAATTTCTCGTTCTCAAGGTTGTTTATTGTTTCTTATCTATAAAATTCTTTCTCTGACCTGCTGAGATCTGTTCAGCAGGTCAGACAGAGGCACTCTGGTGTTATCTTTTTATACTACAAACTACATGTACATTATTTACCATAACTTCCCAATCCCTATCACCTGTGTTAGACAGTGAGCTTCTACCTTAAACCAATCCAACAGTGCCACCAGCACAGCAGAAGATGGAGGCCAAGAAGACGAAGAAGAAGAAGGACAGGACACACTCAGATTCTTCCATCTTACCCCCTGGCCCCCATTCTAAAAACCCCAAAAACCTATTTTTCACCCCATAACAAACTAACTATTATTCTACTTAAACTCTTTTGACTTGTAATTCTTCGTACAAGATTCCAATATGGAAGAACAGTTTGTGAAAAGTCCCTAATAGAGTTTTCTCCTACTTCCCTCCCAAGAAACAGCCTCCAAAAAATCAAAAAAGAAAAAAAAAAGAAAAAAATCAAATAAATAAATGTGCACACAAACTGCAGCCATGCTAAGACTCCAATACAGAACAACAGTTTGTGAAAAGTCCCTAATAGAGCTGTCAGAGCTGCTTTGTGTACCCATGTGCTGCTCTGAACAAATGTTTCCAACCCTTAAAGGTCGTGTTGGAAATGTTCCCCACACCCCTTCCCATCCCTCCTGGTGCCTCCCAAACCTCCTGGAGAAGGTTGCTATGCCATGGGTGAGCTGGGTGCTTGGTATGGAGCAGGGAGAGTGGCTTGTTTTGATTTGAGTTTAAATATTTAGACACAATTTGCATCTCATTAGCATGCCGATGGTTCGGGAAGCGCGGCGCAGAGCCTGCAGCAGCTTTGTTCAAATGTCACATCCAAGACGGCTGTGACAGCCACCTCACCTCCAAATTAGCAACCAGCCTGCTGCAGGAGGGGGATCCCACCTGGTGTGCACATGATCAGCCCTGGCTCTCGGGAGGAAAAGCAGAAATTCCTTGGAAAACCCTCAAAATGCTGAGGTGGACACTCCAACATCCCAAGTTCCCACCAAAAAAAGCACATTGTTAAATTCTGCTAATGGAGAAATATGGAGTTAGAACCAGGTGTGAAATGGTCTTCTCCACAAAAAAAAACCCACTTTTACACCAGTCTGGCCACACAAATCTTTTTTTTTTTTCCCCAAAAGGCTCATCCAAGCCTTGCCAGCCACCTTATTGTGACAGCCACCTCACCTCCAAATTAGCAACCAGCCTGCTGCAGGAGGGGGATCCCACCTGATGTGCACGTGAGCAGCCGTGGGTCTTGGGAGGAAAAGCAGAAATTCCTTGGAAAACCCTCAAAATGCTGAGGTGGAGATTTGAACGTCCCAAGTGTACCAAAACAAAGCACATTGCTAAACACTGCTAATGGAGAAATATGGATTTAGAAGCATGTGTGAAATGGTCTACTCCAGAAAAAAAAAAAAAAAAAACAAACACCACTTTTACACCAGTCTGTGCCACACAAATCTCATTTTTGCCCCAAAAAGGCTCATCCAAGCTTTGCTTCCCATTTTCCAGGGCACAAGCTGAGCTGGGCAGCACTGAAAGTTCTACCCAGCAGTTCCAGAGCATCAGGGCAAATCTGGCGGCAAAAAAATCCAATTGTGCCAATTCTCTTAGGAATATAATCCTGCCAGACACAGAAATGAGGGAATTCAGCACCTCCTGTTAATTTTTTAATGACCTACTCTCCTCTTTTCATGCTTCTGCTGCCCCAAATCCCTCCAACAAACACCTCCACACAAATATCCTGCAGATGAACTGGACATCAAACCCAGAGCTGGGCTGGGAGTCAATAAAAAATCAATAAAAATCAATAGAAATAAATAAAAACCATCCAGAGCAGTGTGGGTAACATTGCCCTGGCTGCACTGGGGGGATCCATGAGCAGCTTTTGGTCACAATCACTCGCTCACACCACCTACAGAAGGATGGGAGAGCCAAAATTCAGTGCTGTGGGAGTCTCCTGTGCTCATCTTTCTCCTCAGTGATCCATCATTTTCTTCCTGGCTCCTCTGTCCAGTTGACTTCAGGTGCCAACGGGGGAAATTGAGCAAAAATCGATATCTACATTTCAAAAAGCAGTAGACAAATGGACTTGTTATCTTCAAAACTCTCTCTTCAGGCTTGAAAAGCAAGAAAGAAAATGTACAAAAGACCTATAGACAGAATTAAAAAAAAAAAAATTATTAAAAAGTGTCCATTGAAGTGTGTCCAAATGTGAGAACAATCTGCGAAGCTTCAGGACGGGAGGAGAGGCCACGGTTCATCCCAGACACAAAACATTCCCACTCCCTGCTCAAACACAGCAAGGGCCTGAGAAGCAGTGGGGCACTTGCAGTTTGGAGAATGGTTTCCAACACAATACACTCCCACAATAGCCCCGAGATGTAAAGCTAATCAGAGGGGACACATTCACAGAAATCAAACCTGGCCGAGTGGCCACCTTGACAGATCCTTCTATTGATAATTCCTTGACCTCTTTTCTCGCAGGGGATTTTCCTGGCTCCCTCACATTCCCTTTCAACGGGCCCTGCTCTTGTTCCTGAGCATTTCCCTTGGAGGGACACAAAAATGGGGTGTGGGGGAGAAGTTTTGTGGTGAAGCCAAAACCACTGGGCTGGGGCACAGCAAAGGGTGACGTGGCTTTGCTGCAGGGAGCTGCTTTCCTCAGTTCTGCTCTTTTTGAAGCACCCATCTTCCTGCAGGTGAATGCTAATAAGCCATAAAAAATAAATAAATAAATAAAGATGAGTCAGTGCTCAGGAGCTTGTAAGCTTGGATTATATTAATCAATAAATACTCAGGACAAATCAGCAGAGCTCTGTAAAAGGCTTTTCCCAGCACAGTTTGTTATCCCAGCTGCTATAATTAGAAATGAGGGCTCAGAGCCCTTTAGAGGGCAGAAAAATTCAGCTATTACAAGTTCTGTTACAACACACAAACCCTGAGCTGCATCAGGACCTGGTGACTTTTGGGTCTCACCAGCTCTGAGGAAGTTTCCTTGGCATTGAAACAGGCATCGTGCAGCACCTGGACTGGTTTAATTTGAATTTTTTGCCCCTTGAATCAGATATCCGAGTGTTCAGCACTGAGCAGGTACAGGAACGCTGCTGAGGCTGCTGCCCTGCTGTCAGGGCTGATGTTTCCCCAAGAAATTTGGAGAGAGACAGTTCCTTGTCACATCCCAGGGACCAGTGACAGCCATCAGGGATGTAAAACCATCCCTTGCTTGGAGGCTGTGACATCCAATTCCAAAGTTTTGGGTGCACTTCATTTTGCTTCAATGCGTTTAACTCACTTTTAATGGCCCCGTTAATTGCCTAATTGTGAACCCCAGGCTGCCTCTATCTCTGAAGCACATTCCTTGATGGAAAAAATCTGTTTGTGTGAATGGATGCCCCTGCTCTTCCCCAGCGGGTGCTAATTTGGTTTGTGTGAGTGGGTAAATAGCTCTGAAGTGTCTGGGTGTGCAGCACCACCTCACATTTCCTATCACTCTCACCTTGCCAGAGCTGGAGATGACAGATGTTCATTAGTCAGAGCAGTTAGAACCCTTCCCTCCCCTGGAATATTACCTTGCCTCATGAATATTAATGAACTCTCCTTGCCACAGAGCGGGGCAGGGTTTGATCCTCATTTTATAGGCCAGGAGCAAAGGGAGTTCAGTAATTCCCATGGGGCGAGGCTGGGGCAGGATGCAGGACCTGCACAGACCTGGGCATTGCTCTATTTGACCTTTTAGTTGCTTTTTATTTGGCTTTTCTCTGGAAATGCTGCTGGGGGATTTTGTCCAAGGCAAGGACACCAGGGGTGCCACGTTCTCCATCGTGCCAGGACAGTGAGCTGAGATCTGTCCCAGCCTCACAAAGCCCCTGAACCAAGCCCCTGCTCCCTGTGTGCCTGCTGGAGCAGCAAGGACAAGCTCTGCCTAACAGGGAGCAGCTCTGAGCAAAGCCAGGCCCTGCCTTCAGCCTGGGCTTTGCCCCAAACCCCCAGAACCCCAGGGTCAGGAGGGGATTTCACCCCCAAAAAACCCCAAACCTGGGCTTTACCCCAAACCCCCAGAGCCTGGGCTGTGGGATCAGGAGGGGATTTCACCCCAAAAAACCTCCAAAACCTGGGCTTTACCCCAAACCCCCAGAGCCTGGGCTGCAGGGTCAGGAAGGGATTTCATACCCCAAACCCCCAGAACCCAGACTGCAGGGTCAGGAGGGGATTTCACCCCCAAAAACCCCCAAAAGCTGGGTTGTACTCCAAACCCCCAGAGCCTGGGCTGCAGGATCAGGAGGGAATTTCACCCCCAAACCCTGAGCTGCAGGGTCAGGAGGGGATTTCACCCCCAAACCCCGAGCTGCGGGGTCAGGAGGGGATTTCACCCTGCAGAGCAGCTCTGAGCAGCAGCCCCAGCCCCCAGAGTGCTGCTGAGGCTCCCAGTGATGCTGGGGACAAGCAAGAGGAGCCAAACCCCATCACAGATTATGGTGTGGGGTAAGAGGGAGCAGCAAGGAGATTTTTTTTGAGCAGAAGCCGTTTCCTCACCTTTTTTTTCTGTTGCTGTAATGAACTCCCAGTGGTCAGAGAACCCTCCAGGGCCATTTTGTCTGTAGCCACCACTGGAATATAAATAACCATCCCAAGAAGAAAAATGTGGGTTGGTTTGAACTCAGCGCACCATTTAGCCTGCCTGGAAAAAACCCACAGACTTTTGGAAGAAATGTGACAATAACTGGACTTTAAAGTTGTTAAAAGTAAAAAAAACAACCGTGTTCTTTAATTTAGGGCCAGAGTGACCTGGCAATTAGTCATAGGGCCAGGCTGCAGCTCAATTAAGACAAACAGCCCAGGGTAATGGAATTGGTAATGTGACCAACAGGAGCAACCTGAGTTATTGCCTCAATTTTCTCCATGCCTGATGGGTTTGAAATAAGTTCAAAGAAGGTCAAGTGGTTGGATTTTCATCTGCTGATCTCACACAAAGTTTTCCCCTCCATTTCCCTCTCCCTGTGAACCCTCTGGACCTGTCATCACTGCTCTGCCTCCCGGGCCTGAGGCTCCCCCAGCTGTGGCCGTGCTCTGAAGAAGGTCCAGAACAGGATCTAAGCAAGGGTGACCTGTAAAGTTTCTTAGCACAATCCAAGAAATGTCATTTCTCATTCTCTCTGCAAGTTTTCTTCTGCTTGGCGTTTCTTGGGTTTTTCCCTTTCTCAGAAGCCAGCTCAGACATGGAGAGGGAGCAGAAAGCAAAGCCCTGAGAGTCTTTGTCTGCTCTTCAACCACAAGGAAGGGGCTGAAGCCACCTCAGGGTACCCAAGAATGGCAGGAGGGTTTGGGATCCATCTGTCCCTTGCTCTTGGGCAACACGGTGGTCGACTGTTGGGGGAGATGGAACAGGAAAGCCTTATCAATATGATTGCCTGGCAAAAGATTTTGAGAATAAGGAAACTATAAGTGAGATTGAAATGAAAGCAAGCTTCGAGATCCCTCAGTTACTGAACAACTGGAAAACAATGGTGTGGCTGCTGAAGGTGATCCCCTTTTGATGGAACAACACCCTCTGCTTGCAGACAGGCCCAAGGGTCAGAGCAGACCCTACAGCTTGGCAGAAGGGGCCCAAAGAGGAGTTTTTAGGGTTTAAAATGTGACACAGGATGGTAATGTAATGATTCTTATAGGCTGTGTGGAAATGCTGCAGGATTTGTGTCTTGGACTAGATTGGTAAGGGAGAATCAGAATATTCAACACAGAAGAAGATTTATGGTATTGGAACGGGAACTTTGCTCACTTACTTTCTATACTCTTACTCTTGCCTCTTACTCTCTCTACCCCTTTTCTCTCTCATTCCTGCTCTGAGCTGTGGCTGGCAGCTCCCAGCAGGGCCCTGCACTTGGTCCTTTGCAATGAACCCCAAATTCCACGACCAGAAGAGATTTATTGTATCATAATGGGAATAAACCCTGTTTGGCAGCTCCCAGCAGGGCCCTGCACCCACCCAGGCCCTTTGCAATAAACCCCAAGTTCCAAAAGGTCCCTGCACTTGGCCCTTTGCAATGAACCCCAAATTCCACGACTAGAAGAAGATTGATTGTATTGTAACAGGAATCTCGCTCTCTCATCCTCTTTCCCACTCTCCTGCCTTCTTTCTCTCTACCACTCTCTTTACCTCTCTCTCCCTCTTTGGGGCTGCTCTGAGCTGTGCCTGGCAGCTCCCAGCAGGGCCCTGCGCTTGGCCCTTTGCAATGAACCCCAAGTTCCCAGCCCTGGCTGCAGAGATCTCTGCTCTCCATCCGTCCCCACCGTCCTACCCCCGTGTCTCCGACACTCCGCTCCTTGTAGGCGGCCCATCCCTGGTGACAAGTGACCAGAGCCACGCCAGGGCTGTCCCTGCCAGCATCCCCCGTTCCCCTCCCGGCTGCAGCAGCTGCTCCCGGCTTTGTGCAAGGCAGCAGTGCCATCCAGTGGCCCCAGCCCCGAGCCCCCAGCCCCACCTCGGGGCAGAACAGCTCTGCTGCCCCCCGGCCCAGGGCCAAGGGCTCTGCAGGGCTCAGGGGTGAGGGGGCAGCAGCTGGGCATGGCCAGGGAGCTGCTCCTGCGAGGAAATTGTGCGGTTTGAGCGCTTGACTTGCCCTGGAGCCACTCAGTGGATTTGGGGCAGCAGCTCAAGGCAGAGGGGTCTCAGCTCACACAGCAGCAGGGCAGGGCTGATCTGGCAGATCCAGCTGGGATTAACCCTTCCCCTGCCCCTGGGCACCCCCAGGGCCGCAGCTCACCCCCAGCCCATCCCTTGCGCCACCAAAGGTCTCCACACCCTCTGCCCAGCTCTCACACCCATCCTGTGGCCTGCCAAGCCTTAGCTGCCATTTCCTCCACCCGCTGACCCACTTTCCCCTTGGTTTGGATCCAAATTCTCCAGTTCCCAAGGCAGGAATTTCCAGGAGTTGCCCTCTGATCCCTCTGGGGCTCATGAACTCTGCTGCCAGCATCACTGAAGTGAAATGAGATGAAGCAAAGCTCCATTTCTGCAGGCCCAGGCGCTCTGTTTATCCCCAGCTCACACCCATCACCTTTCCCCAGCCCTAAGGGTGCTGTTTGCTGGAATTCCCAAGGCTACGGAAAATCCCCTCTTTGCTCCTCAGAGCTGAGATCCCTCAGGACTCCTCAGGGAGGAAATTTATCCTCTTTCAAAAGAGAGTGAAGCTCAAGAGCAGCAGTTACGGCGTCCACAACACGCTGACACATCCAGCCTGCCTGAAATCCAGGGATTTTCAGGAGCATGGGCCCTTCTGGACCTGTTGCAGGGGGGAAAAGCAGCTCCAGCATTCCAGCTGATGCAGATCCTGCCCGGGGAAAGCTCCCACACATGGTGAAATCTGTCCATATCTTACCAACAGCCAGCAAACAGAATCTCCAAAGCAGAAATTCCTGGGAATAGCTTGGAATTCCTTAAGAAAACTTCTGTTCCCACACTCTCCATGTAAAACATCCACGCCTCTTTCATTTCAGGGCATGTTTCCCCCAGCACATTAAAAATTAAAGGAATAATGAAGTGTCCAACCCCTCAAGAGCTCAGGGCTGACCCTGGGGAGCAGCAGCAGCACCCCCAAACCCCTCAGGCACCCCCAGAGCATCTCCCCCCTGGCTGAGCTTTGTTTCCTGTTTGCACCCTCATCTCCAGCCTGCAATTTCCCTGCTGCTGCTCAATCCCACCATAAATCAACCACATTAGGCCAGGAGTCTCAGGAGCTGTTAATTCCTGAGAAAGGGATAATGAAGGCAATAAAATGAGAGCTTGCTGTCCCCAGAAGGCCACTGGGAGTCAGGTCTGAGGTGCAGAATGCCACCAGCTCTCCTAATTGCACCGGGTGGGCCTGGGGCTGCTGGCAAACTCTTTTTTCTCAGGGATTATTAGGGGGAAAAGATGTGATTTGCTCCTAAAACGCTGCTTTGGAACTGCAGCCAGGCAAGATTTGTAAGGGGGAGGCAACCATAAAGAAATAGGCAGGGTAAGAGTCCAAAATGAGCAATCTCCCAGGTCCAAGCCCAGTTCCTCAGATCCAAGTGAGCTTCACTTGTCCCCACCCACAGGGGCTGCAAAGGCTGAAAAAGCTGAGAAAAGCACCAAAATCAGGCTGAAAAAGCTGAGAAAAGCACCAAAATCTGCAGCTGGGAGAGACGGGAACGCTGTCAAGGTGTTTAATTCCTCACACATCCCTGCTTGTTTTGTCCTCAGCTCCACCATCAAAGCTCCCTTGTGCTCCCAGGACAGGAAAAAAAATAATCTGTTTGAAAATTTAAATTCAGGAGCCTCTTTTTTAAACATTTCCTGCCCAAATCCTTCCTGCCTGATGGGCTTTGCAGTGTCCCAGACAATGGGGGCTGCTCAGCTTCCCAGCTTATCTGTGACGCCCTGAATATTTGTTTGAAAGTGAAGATGTTGAAGTGCCCCACTTGTAAAAATCAATCCTGTGGTGTCAGCAGCAGTGCAGCCTCATTTCTCTGGAAGAGATTCCCTCTTCTGACCCCCTCCAGTCCTTTTTAACCCCAAAGGTCCTTTCCTATTAAGATAAGGGCACTTTGTTGATGTGGGGGGAGGTTTCTATCAGCTCCTTCACTTGTAGGGTTGGATGGAAATGGCCTGGGATGATGGGATATAGGATAAAGCCATTTCTGGTTCCAGAAAAACAACATCAAATGGATTTTTCCAGCCCTTTTCCCCAGAAAATGGCTGAGAACCTGGAGGCTTTTACAGCCAACAGCATGTGCAGAAAAGGGGCTGAAATTGTTCCATTTTCAAACCCTGGGAAATAAAAATCTGAGTTTTAGTCATAGTGCCAGCCTCAAAGACTGAGATTCTCTGATGATCATTTTAAGAAGTTACACAGGAAAAATAACCCTACCAAAATTTTAATTTTTATGCAGCAGCCTGTTTTCATCCCCAAACATCCCAAAAATGCCTTTTGCCAGCAGCACCTCCCTGCTCTGGAGCCCGGCTCTCCCAGACATTGCTCCCCATATGCTGCAGGCAGATGCTCACTTGGAGCCTCCAGGACTTGTCTGGGGGAGAAACTTTCCTTCCAGGAAAGAGGCCTAAAATCCCAGCTCTGTTCTGATTCTCCTCCTCATTCCATGTGAGAGCCAGGCAGGGGAGCAATGGGGCTGGGAAGTGCAGGAAGGGCTGCTCAGATCCCCCCAGGCTCCTCCTGGCCTGGAAATGGGAATTGAGGGCTGGGAATGAGTGCCAGGGGGGGCTGTTAAAATCCAACTGCAGAGCTGATCCATGCCCAAAGACAGCTGAGTCAACAGGCCCTGGCGCCAAATGAAAGGTTTTCCTCACAGTAATTATAGGTGGGACTAATTAACAATCGATAATCCCAATAAAATTGATATTAAAGTCCATAAGGGGCAGGGAGCCAGCAGCTGGCAGAGCCCTGGCAGCCAGGTCAGACAGAAAACAGCTGGGAACGACCCAAAGTGACAAAATATTTGGGGTTTCAGTCTCTGCAGCCCCTGCAAGCTCAAGGTGGAGGCAGCAAGGGGAAAACAGAGCAGAATTAATGCACTGTGAGCATCTCCAGCCTGGAATGTGGGGATGGAAAAGCCAGAGCAGCAGGGAGAGGGATCTGGCAGGATCTGTGAGGATTGACTTTAAATTCTGAGATTGGGCTTGGGGTTTGGTTCAGTGGAACACTTGGGGCATCAGGATGCTCCTGCATTAATAATGTGTAAATAATGATAATAATGATAATGATAATGATAATGATAATGATAATGATAATAATAATAATTTATATGTTATAATAATATAATATATTGATATGTATGATAATATTTCATACTATATAATAACATATATCATTCTATATTATATATTTATATTTTTATATTATATTTTTATATTTATATTATATATTTATCTAAGATTATTATTATTATTATTATTATTATTATTATTATTATTATTATTATTACTACTACTACTACTACTAATGGCCACATTGCCAGGAACCAGCTCAGCTGAACCCCCAGCAGGTAAAGAACACCTGGAACAGGAATGGAAAAGGAACAGAAGGAGGTTGCAAGGATCTCCCTCCCAACCCATTCTCCCCCTGCTCTGAGGGGGAACCACCCTGGACCTCTCTCAGAGCCACCCCAGTGACTGCACAGGAGAGGAATTTGGGTGGAAAAGGAGCCTTAAAAGGGAATCACTTGGAAGAGCCCGTGCCTGGTGAGGAGTACAAAAGGATTGGATCACTGCAGGAGTATTTACAGCCTCGCTGCATTGCTGCAGAAAGAAAAGCTCCTGCTGCCATGTTCCATTTATTTCAGGCTTGGGGGAATAAATCTCATTAGGAGCCAGGGCTTTCTTCCCACAGCACTGGAAGCATGTGTTCACACTTAGGGTAATTGCAAACATCCCTGGCTTTAAAGGAAAGAAGCCCTGGCGCATCAGCGTGGGCTCTGAAGCCACAAATCCGTGAATCCACGCCTGGAAGAGGCTCCAGGAGCCCTGCAGGAGGGGCCCAAGCTGAGCATCAGGGGGTGAGGAATCCTCAGAGGGAGGAACTGCTCCCTGTGAGCGCAGCCGCTGCTCCAGAACTGAAATGACACAGGATTGTCCCCAGAAAAGCCATCCCAGTATAACCAGGGCAGGTTCCCACTGCTCAACCCCCCTACCTGTGCTGCCTCCACTGAGCTCCTGCTCTACAAACGTTTTCTTCCTCTGCACTAAAATACCTACAGCAATCCATCCCTGACCTAAATTCATCCAGGAAATATTAAGCACAAGGCCACAAACATCCTTAAATGCACTGCCAGCTTCAGAAGCAGAGACAATCACTTGAAGCAAACTGCTGCTGCTATTTTTTATATTTTTTTTTACTGCACGTTCACCTCTGGGTTACAGATTTTACTGTTCGGACGTGTGCAGCCCGAGCCAGGGAGACAAACCCATTTCATGGCTCTGCTGATGATTTTTATTGCAGAGAAAATCCCTGCCTGCTCATAGCCACATAAAGAGCAACGGTGCAAGGCACAGATGTTGTGTTTGCCAGCAGAAGTGAGGGAGCAGAGGAGGAAAAAGGAAATTTTACACACACGGAGGATCCCCCTCACCTGAGGAGAGCCAGCAGGTGCTGATGGGAGCCTTGTTTTGAAGGGGGTAACAGAACATTCACTGGGGCTCCCAAAACTCCTAAAATTCCACAAACTGCACTTAATGGAGCGTGTGGGCAGGAGGAGGAATCGTTCCTGCAGTGATGGGCTCTGTGCAGCAGGGAGCTTTGTGGGGATGCAGCAATCGCTGATCTCTGTCACAGACATCTTTTATGAAAATCCTTGCCTTGGGATTTTTTCTCCTGAGAAGCTGGGAGGCCTCAGGAACAAAATGCAAACAATGGTTATCTGCTGCTGTGGGATGCAACAGGTGCATCTGGGATTGGTCTCATGTGGTTGTTTCTAATTAATGGCCAATCACAGTCAGCTGGCTCAGACTCTCTATCCGAGACACAAACCTTTGTTATCATTCTTTCTTTTTCTATTCTTAGCTAGCCTTCTGATGAAATCCTTTCTTCTATTCTTTTAGTATAGTTTTAATGTAATATATATCATAAAATAATAAATCAAGCCTTCTGAACCATGGAGTCAGATCCTCATCTCTTCCCTCATCCTGAGACCCCTGTGAACACGGTCACAGATGTGCACCTACACCACTAAATTTGGCCTCCAGGTTGCCCCAAAGGCAGCAGGATTCACCTTGGGAATGCCAGCAGTGCCAGCTCTGTCCCTTCTGAAGGTGCAGAATCACTTCAGCAATGCCAGCAGTGCCAGCTCTGTGCCCTCTGAAGGTGCAGCAATGCCAGCAGTGCCAGCTCTGTCCCTTCTGAAGGTGCAGAATCACCTCAGCAATGCCAGCAGTGCCAGCTCTGTGCCCACTGAAGGTGCAGCCCCAGCTGGGGGCACAGCCTGAGCCTGGAAATCCCTGGCACAGCTTTTCCCTCATCCCAGAGCCAGCTCTGCTGCCAGGTCCCCGCACAGGCACAGGGTTTCCATTGAAATGGGCAGCACGAGCGATTCCACATGGTGGAGAAACAAGTCCCTGTGCAGGAACAGATGGGTTTTACAGCTCCAATTATTGCATTTCATTGTCTTGTGCTGGCAAATTCAGCTTTCATTGTGCTCCAAAAACAACCAGGGGCTGCTGCGGGCTGGGATTTGGGGAGGGAAAAGCAAGTGGGCAACCACAAAAGCAAATGGGCAACCACAGTATGGGGCAAGGCAGGGGACAATGCTCCAAGGTCACCTCTGGGGCCCAAATCAGCCAAAATTAATGTTTTGCCTACCAGAGATGCTCCAATGAGAAGCTTAATGTTACTCACAGGGAAAAAAAGTCATATTTTTGGTCCTGGCACCTGCCCTGCTCAGGAGAACCAAGGTAGGAACCGTTTCCGTGGAATGGCTGCTCTGGGATAGGGTCAGGATTGCAAGAAATGGGAAGGGAACATGGGGAAAAGCTGCCCAGACCAACAGGAAGGACTCCAAGTTCTCACAACATCCAACAGACCCATTTTTATGGCAAAAAGTACCAAGAGATGCCAAAACAGAGAATTTCCAGAGGGATGTAAGAGCCACTGGCTCCTCACACTTCGATCCAAGCCTTGAGAGATTCAATTCCTGCTCCTCACTGTTCTCATCATGGAGGCCCAAAGTGTTTAAAACATGAAAATGTTATTTTACAAACCAAGAAGAAATAAAGTGTTGTGAAAGGGCAGTTTTGCATTGTGTGAAACCTCTTGGAAACGCTTTTCCCAGTAAAATAAAAAAAAAAAAAATTACGGTGCTCTAAAACTTGAAGGCTTAAAGTCTTCTAAACATGGATAATTATTGATAAACAGGGAGTTTTTAAATGGATCTTGTCCCAGTCTTTGCTAACTCAGAATTTCCAGCATTCCCTCGAACCCAGCTGAACTTCTTTCTTCCCAAAAAAACTCCCTGGTATCAAATTCCAGCGAGGCTGGATCCCATAATTTATCCCTCTCCGACCAGCCTCCAGTCCTTTTCCAAACGGTTAAAGTGCTTGACACAATTAGCCGCTAATTGTTAGCAGCTGTAGCCATTATCAGTTTAATTTCTAATTAATTGTTACAATTATTGTTGCCTTGCTTACCCCCCGTCTCAAGAAATGTTTGTTAGAGAGGCAAATGTTATGTGGTAATTAACTCGCTGCCGAATTTTCAGCGGTTAATTAAATATTCCGAAGCTGTCGCTATCTTCCCCCTTAAACAATTAATGAGTCAGGGGTCAATTAAGTGTGTTTTAACCTGGTCTCCTGGCAGAGAATTTATTGCATCGGGAGGAAATCTGACGTTTTTCTCATCCACAAAAAATTGTAGGAAGCCAAAGAGTTTCAAGCGCATCCTTGAGGGGTCTGGTTGGTTTTTAGCATCGTTCCACCTCAATTTTCTCATTCTGGTGAAGAAAAATCCCTCCAAGCTTAAGTGTGGAAATAACTGCACCTCTCAGTTGGGTTATCCAGAGCAAGATTAGGAGGGAGATTTCCCTGCAGCAGCCAAGATAATCCTTGGGTAATTCAAGTTGTCCAAAACAATTTTGGATGAGAGGTAGAATTTTGGGGACACCATGCAACACTCAGAGCCCTTCCTTGCCTGGCATTCCTGCCCCACTTGGACAATTATTCCCCTTTCCTTGCTGCTGTCACAGTCAGTTTGTTCACCACACAGGTGATTATTTCTCTGAATTCTGCTGTTTTAAGCAATCAGGGCTCGGTTCTGTGCTGCCTCACCCTCCTCCCCCAGCCCAGCTGTGTTCTCCACTGCCAAAGTTCTCCATCCACCCCAGGCTGCTCAAAAACAAGTCCCCAAAACTTCATTTATTTGCTGCCACAGCGTGGAACAGTGACACCGGCAGGGGGCTATTTACAGATCACAAATGGGATGGGGCTGCTGTGGAACCGCCTTGAGCTGGTTTATTTTCCAGCATCAGCCTCATTACATGATTGTGACAATGGGAAGATGCTGCCAGCTCACATCCCAGGCAGCAGATGAAGAACTCAATGTTACAACTTACTTTATAAGTTTTTTGACAAATCACACAAAGCAAAAGCACATTGACAGTAGTTCTATCCAACCACTATGAGCACATGTACCTTTGGTTAAACAATGCTTGCTTATTTCAAATATAATACCTGCTTGTGAGCCTTAAAACACAATGCACAGAGCTCCATTATTAAGCTTCAAACTTCCTAATATCTCACTAGATAAACTTTTCTGTAGCTTAGAGAGTTATTCTAGACAAGCCTTAATACACAGACCATTGTTCTATTTGCCCTTGCTTTTCTACAGTTTAAATAATTTTTCTGCTGACCAATCTCATGGCTGCTGCTTGGCTGTAATCACAGTTCGACTCTATCTGAGGCCTGCCTTTTGCAGCTTTCCCAAACCCCTCTGATTTTGTGGATTCCCACAGAACAGCTCCATACCCAGCCCAGCCACGTGTGGGATCTGCAGCCAGCTGAAAAAAATCTGAATTTTGAGTTTGGTTTGATCTGCACAAAATCCACGATTTAACCCCCAAATCCATGTCTTCCACACACCTCATTTTCCCGTTCCCCACTCTCAGATGTCCCCCCTGTGCCCCTTTTTTTGGCACTGCCAGGATTCCCTCCCTCCCCAGCCCATCCCTGCAGCAGGGCTGCTCTTTGCACCATGGCTGAGGAATATTAATTGCCTGAACATCTTGTTGTGCTCGGGCCCAGCGCCTTGCCCTGCTTTGGGCTCGTTGCTAGGGAACTGGCAATGGCAACCCATGGATTTATTTCATCTGCTCCGGGGCTGCAAAGCACAGCACCATCCGCCTGTTAATTATTTAGAGGCTAATAAAAGAAAGGAAAAAAGGTGGGGGAAAAGGGGAAAAAAATCAGTGTTTTTTTTTTTTGTTTTTTTTTTTTTTTCTGTCTCCTACCGGTTTTTCAGATTCCACAGGGTCATTAATGCCCAGGGCCAGGCTTTTGTCACACAGGAGCAGGGCAGGGACCGCAGGGCTGAGCTGCACCTCCCTGAGCCTCGTCTCGCTGGGATTTAATTGTCAGCATCGCGTTCCCTCATTTCAGCGCTAATTTGGGATGTAAACAAGGCAGGCAGCGAGCTCAGCCTGGCCCCGGGCGAGGACTGTCCCCGCTGCTCCTGCTGCCACCAGGACACCCCGGTGTGTCACTTGGAGGGGATCAGATCAGCCTGGGGAGTCCCCTCTCTGCCCCTCTCCTCTCTGGTTTGCCCCAGCTGCCACGTTTGATGCGTTTGCTTCTCGCTGGATGGAGGGAATTTATTCCTGTTCTTTTTAAATCTGCCACAGAGCCTGACTGTTCCCCCAGTGCCACCCCAGCAGAGCCCAGATGGCTTTGGGGGCATCAGGGTGAGCCATGTGCCCCATGGCCACCCTCCTTCCTCACAGCACAGGGCTCTCCCTGCTCCTCTGCTCCAGAAACAGAATCCTGGGATGGCTTGGGATGGAGGGACCTTGGTTTGGACACAGAATCCTGGGATGGTTTGGTCACAGAATCCTGGGATGGCTTGGGATGGAGGGACCTTGGTTTGGACACAGAATCCTGGGATGGTTTGGTCACAGAATCCTGGCATGGTTTGGGATAAAGGGACCTTGGTTTGGACACAGAATCCTGGCATGGTTTGGACAAGGAATCCTGGGAGGTTTTGGACACAGAATCCTGGCATGGTTTGGACACAGAATCCTGGCATGGTTTGGGATGGAGGGACCTTGGTTTGGACACAGAATCCTGGGATGATTTGGGATGGAGGGACCTTGGTATGGACACAGAATCCTGGCATGGTTTGGACACAGAATCCTGGCATGGTTTGGGATAAAGGGACCTTGGTTTGGACACAGAATCCTGGCATGGTTTGGGATAAAGGGACCTTGGTTTGGACACAGAATCCTGGCATGGTTTGGACACAGAATCCTGGGATGGTTTGGTCACAGAATCCTGGGAGGTTTTGGACACAGAATCCTGGCATGGTTTGGGATGGAGGGACCTTGGTTCGGACACAGAATCCTGGCATGGTTCGGACACAGAATCCTGGCATGGTTTGGACAAGGAATCCTGGGAGGTTTTGGACACAGAATCCTGGGAGGTTTTGGACACAGAATCCTGGCATGGTTCGGACACAGAATCCTGGCATGGTTTGGGATGGAAGGACCCTAAATCCCACCCAGTGCCCCCCCTGCCATGGGTGACATCTCCCTCTGTCCCAGGCTGCTCCAACCCTGGGCACTGCCAGGGATCCAGGGGCACCACAGCTCCTCTGGCAATGCCATCCCAGCCCCTCCCCACCCCCAGGGAAGGATTCCTTCCCAAAATCCCACCTGAAGCTGTTCCTGCACGCCTCATGGCGTGGCACAGTCGGTATAAACACCTCTGAACGTGGGGATAATTGCCATTACTCATCCCCATCCTCAGCATCCCAGCAATATTTATCCACTTCTTCTGCGCCCACTTCTCAGAGCTGGTTTTACAAGGATCCTCCTGCTTTGGCAAGGGGGAGATTGATTATAGTGATTATTTTCATAGTTGGGAAAAAGGAGCTTTGGACACTGCAGGCTGGCTTGCCCTTGCTTTCACTCCCAGGCATTACAAGTGTGCAATTATTGGGGGAATTTAGCCCCCAAAGCTGTGTTAAGGGATTCACTGTGCTCCCTGAAGTGGCAGAATTTACCTGTGGCCTCCACTCACCTGCAGGAGAAAATGAGAACAGGGCAGGAAAAAGATGCAAGACTGCAACATGTTAATACAGTAATAAATAACATTTATTTTTCAGTGATTTCACTTGATTTGAAGTATAAATGAGTAAGGCTGATGTAATCCAGGCATGAATTTCTTCTAATCTAGTTGGGAATTCTCTACAATTCCATCAACACAACCCTGGTCATTTCTCTCAGATCCATTACAAGACACTCAACCAACCCAGGCAAATCAGCACAGGACCACGAGGGAAACTCAGCACCTTGAAATTAAATTGGCCTGGACACCGAATGGCTGCCCCAAATCCCCAGAACAGGGATGAGCCCTGTGATAAACAACTTTTAATGGCTCTGCTGGCACCACAGAGCCTGTGAAATGTCACTGCTTCCCTAAATACCTTTGGAGGGGAGCTGCTCTCTCTGTACACTGAATTTCCCCCTTATTATCAGTGCCTGCAGAGCTGGCACTGCACAGGGACTGCAGATCTCCTCAGGCTCATTTCCCTCTCTGTTCCCATCAGTATCCAAGGGGAATTTTTCCTTGGGACAGCTCCAAAGCAAAGCACCACATTCCCCCCTGGAATTCCATCCTCCTGGAGATCCACGAGCAGCCAGGTCAGTGCCAACCCAAATCCTGATTTATTTTGTAGTAAAACACAAATCCCCACTATCAACAGCTTCTCCCCATTTCCCTTTTGGGACTTGCTTGAGTATTCTCATCATCCTCATGCTTTTATTTCACAATTCCACATTGGAGGTGGTGAAAATAAGCTGCAGTTTTTAGGTTTTGCTTTGTGGCTGCCTGCTCTCCATGGTTAAAGACTGCAGCTCATTATACCAGCTGCTCTTCCCTGGATTGTTTGCAGGGTGCATGGACTGGTTTGCAAAACAACAACAACAATAGAAAAGCAGTGTTGGGGCTCATTATATTTCCCAAAAAATGGGAGTTTCCAGCACCATTCCTGGGTGCCACAGCAGAACCTGGGTCACCAAATTCAGCAGCAGCAGCAGCATCACCTCTGCCGCCTCTTCCCCAAGCTCCACTTGGCAGAGGATTACCCAGTGTCTCCCCAGTCACTGTAAATTCCACAATAATCACATTTTTTTGCAGCAGGAATCGCATTCCAATCGAATCAGAGCTGCTGTTGTTACCCCACCATCACCACACCAGCACTAACCTCAGCCTGGAGACAGCTTAGCACAGAAAACCAGGACTAAAAAACGCCCTGTGGAGCTTGGAGTGTGGGGTCCCTCCTCTTCCACTTGGTTCTCTTCTTCTGTTAACAGGGACAAGGAACCCACTGGTGCTGCTTGGCACCTTTTAATGGGTATCAAAACCAGAGCCTCATCCAGCTGGGCAGTGAAATGGATGAGTGTGAGGAAAAAACCTGGGAATTTCAGCCCAAACCAACAATTCCTGGAGCTGAGGAGCTGAGAAAGAGCCTCAGATTAGAGAAAATCTCACCCAGGGTTTTGCATCTCCTTTATTCCCTGCTTATGATTCAAGTTACCTTTAAAAAGTTTAAACTTTGTGTAATTTCTAACAATTATGTGCCTGTGATGGAAAGCTGAGGGGATTTTTGATTAGACCTTGATGGGTTTTCCTTCCATCAGTGAGTCCAAGCTCTGTTTACACCCCAGATGAGCAGTTCAAGGATGGTTCAGATGCCAAGGGATGGTTTGGGATGCTGGGGACAGAGGCTGAACCCCTCTTCTCTCCTCAGATCCCACAGAAAGCTAAAAAGGCAGCACCATTCAGCACCACAGATAAAACCCTCCCGAGTTTTACAAGCAGAAAAAAGCATTTCATTGGCACAGACTCTTTTTTACTAACCTGGCATAAAAGCTATCAAACTATATAAATAAACCTGGGGAATTATCTCCTCCCTCAGCCAGGACCCTCGCTGGGCCCTGAGCGGATTCATTTTAAATGGGTTATAAATTTCTGATAAAGGATGTTTCAGCTCCAAATTGCAGATTTAACGAGGCTTTCTCTGCTCTGCTCCCCCAGCTCTGCAGGACAAGGGGGGCTGAAGCACTTTGGGGTTTGGGGCTGGGGGGGCTCAGCACCCTCTGGAGCTGAGGAAGCAGAGCCAGAAACCAGAAAAATACACTGGGATATTTCCCACCTTCTGGGGCTGCCCAGATTTGAAGCTCCCTGAGCTAATCTTGGCAAATTTGGTGTGGACGTGACCGAGTTTTGGGGACAGGGGACAGGCCTGCCAGGTGTGGATTCACTTCCCACCTCTGCTTTTCCCACTTCATTTTAAAGCAAATTCGGGCATGGAACTGTTGTGGGGAGAAGGGAGGGAGATCCAGACAGAGAACCAGTCCTTGCTGGAGCCTGCAGCACACCTGGGCAGGGGAACCCCAGAGCAGGGGGAGGATCAGGGATGCGCCAGACTGAGGGACCATCCCTCCCCCAGCTCCTCGTCCACGCCTTTCCCCTTTTTGCAGCAGAGAAATAAAACTGGAGCGAGGTCAGAGGATGAAAAGCTGCGCCTGAATGCCCAGCTCAGCTGAAATTGGGAGGTTTGGGAGCAGAACCTGGGGTGCTGCTGGGCAGAGCGGGACTCTTTGCCACCACAGGTGTTTTGTCACCAGGGATGTTCTGCTGAGCTGTGAGTGGTTTCCTTTGATGCACCCGGTGTTAAATGTGCTCTCATCCCCCCCAGAGCCCTTCCAGAAGAAAGGCAGATGCTAATGAGCGTTGTTGGTTCTGCAGGCTTTCAAACCCCGCTTTCTCCGTCGGTCAAAGCGAGTTCTTTTATCCTCAGCGTTTTCAGATGTGCTCTGCTCGTGCTGCAAGACTTAACAAGAGAGGGGATTTTATTAGCAGCTCCTCATGGAGGGCTGGGACTGGCAAATTAAAACCCAATCCACACACTTCAGACAAGCCTGGCAGTGATCTATCTGCTCCCTTCCCTGCCAGAGCTGCCTCTGCCGTACCAAGGAAGGCAGAAGGGGAAGCTCCCACATTTCAGCAGCAGGGCAGGGATTTTAAACCATTTCTTATCTTTATAAGGGCTGGATCCAAACCACATCAAATTCTAAATCCCACTGGCCTCAAGGCAGTGCTGCAAAGTTGTTTTTCATGTGGTATTTTTGGGGTTTTGATCTAGGCAGAAACACCACCACAGCTTTTTCTTTTGATATTTTCCCACCGTCTCCTCAGAGCTCTCCCTGCCCAGCTGCACTGGCTCAGGCCCCTTCCAGCTGCTTTCCAGTGGGAATTTTCAGCTCCAGTGTTTTAAGGGAGCAGGAAACTCTCAGACAGGGGTTGTCTGACCTTCCCTGCAGCCCTGGGGCTGATTAATTTGGTTTTTCACCAAAGCCCTATGAAGAAATCCAGCGGAACAGACCTGGGAGCATCCAGCCCTTGTGGACAGGACTTCAAATGCTCCCATCCCAGAGCCCCAAACCCCCTGGATCTCTGTGGGCACCACAAGGAGACTTGGGGAGACTTTTCCTTATGGAAAAGATTTAAATGCTCCCATCCCAGAGCCCTAAACCCCTTTGGATCTCTGTGACCACCACAAGGAGAATCAGGAGTGCCCATCCCTTGTGGAAAGGACTTCAAATGCTCCCATCCCTGAGCCCAAAACCCTTTTGGATCTCTCTGGGCACCCCAAGGAGACTTGGGGAGACTTTTCCTTGTGGAAAATATTTAAATGCTCCCATCCCAGAGCCCTAAACCACTTTGGATCTCTGTGACCACCACAAGGAGACTTGGAGAGACTTTTCCTTATGGAAAATATTTAAATGCTCCCATCCCCGAGCCCCAAACCCCCTTGTGTCTCCCTGGGCACCCCAAGGAGCTCTGCCCTGCCTGGGAAATCAAACCCCCAGAGCTGCACATCTGAGCGAGCCCAAGCAGGGGCTGCAGCCAGGAATTCATGTTTTGGAAGACAGTTTGATTGGATTGACTTTAAATAGATGTTTCCCTCCCCGCTCATAATGAAGTGAAGGAAGCCAGAGGCAGAAATTATAAAGCCAGCCTGCCCATTGCTTTGGAAGCAGCTTTAAATATTTCCCTCCCACAGCCAGTGCTGGCTCTGAGGAACAAATGACAGGCAGAGGAGAGCAGATGAGTATCTATTTATGCAGGAAAATGAAGTGTATGAATAGTTATTTTCAGGACAAATGTATTTTGACAGGTATCTAATTTCACTCTGTTGATAAAATGCACTTTCTTGCTTTCTGGAGTTGATGACTGGTTGGGCTGGATTTTTTTTTTTTTTAATTTTATTTGCAATCGTTGTCAGTCGAAAAAAAGATGGAAAAAAAACCCACCCTGAAAATTATATTTGTCAAACATCAGAAAGCAATTTAATTTATTGTCATCACAAATGTGTTTAGGAAAAAAAAAAAAAATCAAATAGCCAGGCACTATTTATTCAGCACAAACCCCAAATTAACAGGGAGTGGTGCTGAGGCACAAACACCCAGGGGAGGGCCCTGTGTAATCTGGACATGAAGGAGAGCCCACAAATGCCTTCCCAACCTGGAACTGCAAACAAAAGAGAGGAGAAAAGCAGCATTAGAGCTGAAATCAGTGCCCAGCTCCCCACCCAGAGATAATTCCATCATTTAAACACCAGGGCCAGCTCTCCTCTGCTGGAATGGCTCTTGTTGTGGTGGTGGAAGTGGTTTTGTGACTGTCTGCAGAATTTCCTGGGGCTGCTTCCCTTTGGGAATATTGTTTGGAGGATGCCAGAAACCAGGATACCCCCAGAAACAGAAACTGCCCTGTCTGTGGGATGTGCACCGTTCCTCACCCCTGAACTGGGGTATTTTCAGGGTTCCTCGAAAGGAGGAGGAATTGAGAGTCTGATTCCATGTTCTTAGAAGGCTAATTTATTATAGCATTATATATTATGTTATGTTATGTTATGTTATATTATGTTATGTTATATATTATATATTATATTATATTATATTATATTATATTATATTATATTATATTATATTATTACATTACATTACATTACATTACATTACATTACATTACATTATTACATTATATTATATTACATTATATCACATCGTATCATATCATATCATATCATATATCATATCATATCATTATTATATATTTATGATGCTATACTAAAGAATAGGAAAAGGGTATATACAGGAGGTTTAACAAGATACTAATGGAAAACCTGTGACTCCCCCCAGAGTCCCAACACAACCACTGCCTGTTCGGCTCCCCTGCACTTTTATTGCTCTTCTGGCCAGGGTTTCTTCCTCCAAGGGCTGAAAATCAGGAAAATTCTTTTTTTTTTTTTTTTTTTTTTTTTTGGTTATATTATTATTTTTTAAGGAATAACTGCAAAACAAACCCAGACCATTTGTAGCTGCAGAACGCGGGGCACTGGGACACATTTGGGCTGGGCGGTGCGGAGAAGCCGCCAGGACCCCGATTCCCCATTTCTGTCCCAAAAAAAGGGCTGTGCCCGGCTGCTGGGCGTTGCCATGGTTACCGCGCGGTGTCGCGTAGCAACGCCGGAGCCGAGCATCACCGAGGGAGGCGCCGCTGCCCCTGCTCGGGGGATGCAGCCGGGTCAGCCCCCGGTGCCTCGGATTTAACCCACGGAAACAATTCCCAATTCCCCACCTTGTGTGAGCAGCTACAAGCCACGAGGGTTTGAGTGGATCCCGGAGCCGGGGGGTAAGGCAGGAGCCCGAGCTGCCCCGGATCCCGCTGGGATGGGCTGGCACAGCCCCCGGGCACGGGATGGGAATTCCAGGGGGATGCAGGTGGGGATTCCACAGGGCTGTGTCGCTGATGTGTGTTCCGAAAAATCCCTTTGCCGGGATTCCTTCTGCTGGGACGCTGAGAAGCCTCAGCTTGTCCGTGTTTTGCTTCAAGCAGAGAAGTGAAACTTTTCCCTTTTTTCTTATCAAGCACAGAAGGGAGGCTGGGTGGAAGTCCCTGAAGGGGGCTGCGAGCTTTGGATACCTCCCTGGATCTCTAAAAGAAGTTTTTATATAAAATTGGAGCTCTCGGAGCGCTTGGCACCTGCTCTGTGCAGCACAGACAGACACCAGAAAGGTTTTCGCAGGAGACCTCGGGTTCAGCTGCCCAAAAATGACAAAAGAATGAAAACATCAGAAAGGAAAAAGGCAAAACAGGAGCAGCAGGGCTGAGGGACCCCACTGAGAGCAGAACAAAGGCAGGTTTTGTGTTTGAGGAGCACTGGTGGCTGCAGAAGTGAAGGATTCAGGGATTTCAGCCTCACCCTGAGCTCACAGGAAACACCCCAGGACCAGCCCTGGGCAGCACTGAGCCTGTTGGGACCCAGGAAATTCCTCTGGCTGCCCTGGAGGGCTCCAGGCCCTGGCCAGGGGCTCAGAGACCTTGGCACGGAGTCACAGATACCTGTGCCTTTGATTTTAGCCCATGGAAACAATTCCCGACTTTGTGTGAGGAGTTACAAACCACAAGGGTTTGAGTAGAATGATAGTGAATTTATCACAGGGTGAAAAAGTAGAATTTGGAGGATTTAGAATGGGGGTTCAGGAGGCAAGATGGAGGAATCTGGGCGTGTCCTGTCCTCCTCCAACCTGGTCATTCTGCGATTCTGTGATTCCGGATTCCAAAAAGCACTTCCAGGCAGCAGAATGAGCTGTGACTACAAGCTCTGCATGGATTTCCCAAGAATTCCCTTTCCGGGGCGATTTGGGGTATCCAGGCTGATTTTCTGTGCACGGGGACGCAGCAGCATCAGCTCTGTCTGTGCTCTTGTTTTAAATGACTCCTGACACTTCCCCTGCCTGCAGCTGCCACTCAACTCCTTCCCCCACCGGAGGCTCGGGGCTCGTTTTGGCACCATCTGGGAGCTGTCACTCGGCCGTGTGACCCAGCCAGCAAGAGCCCCGCGGCTGCGTGGTGGCTGGCACAGATCGGGCATGCCACAGAATGGGACCTGTGCCCTCCTCAAACCATCGCCTCCACCCTCCTTCCCAGAAAAACCCCATTACAGCGCCTGGGAAGCTGAAGTTTATGTGTGTTTTGTTCCCAGAGGGCAGAATTTCCCAAAAAATAACTGGTTTGGCATCACTGGGAGAGCAAGGACTGCGCTTCAGGACTCCCCATTGCCCCGAGGTGATGTTTAAAGCCGAGCCTTTCCTTGGCAGGTGAGCCTTTGGTATTGTATTGTAAATTCTTTTTTAATTAAGGGAATTCCATTGCTTCTGGCGCTCCGAACAGGTAGAACCACTTCCAAATTTCACCTGGAACTGAGACAACAGCGTTTGCATTGTTTTTCCTCTGACAGATCATCTTCCAGATTAAAAAAAAAAAACAAAAACCACAAAAAAACCCCACCACAACAATAAAAACAAATTGTTACAATGCAACTAACAGGTGGCAAGGGAACAGCTTGCCATAAACTCTAGTTTGTAACTAAGGAAATCTCCTGGGATCAGCGTCGTTCTCGCCAATATGAGAAGTTTATGTGAGATTTTCCACCCTCCAGGGCTGAGCTGCATTAACCCAGCCCGCAGCCATTGTTCAGTGCTCCCAGCCCCATCCCAGTGTGAAATCCCAGCCCGGAGGGAGCAGGGCTGATGGCACAGACCAGCCCAGGCTCTGAGCACCTCACAAGGCTCGGGGAGCCCCAGGATGTGCCAGATCCAGGGGAAATCTCCAGGCTCCAGCCAGGCAGAGCCACCTAAGCGAGGCAAACCAAACACAGGCGCACATTGCACAGGAAAAGGGAAAAAAAAAGAGATAAAAACTGAGCTGGTTTTCCCTGGGGGCTGTGGCTGAACTCCAGGCTGAGCAGCCTGGCACAATCGTGGCTTAAAGGCCGTTAGTGGGGAAAGGTTCAGAGCTCATTTCTAGGGCATCTCCAGCTTGGAAAGCACTGACAGCACAGAAGGCTTCCCCAGGGAAAGGTTCTCAGGCTGGGAGCTGTCACATCTCCTTCCTGGAAAGAAATGGAGCGGGAGGAGACGTGGAGCATCAGCCCTGTCTGCCCAGGGACCTCCAGATCCTGCTGAAGTTCCCTTTTGGTAAAATCACAGCTCCTAAGGTGACTTTGGGCACCAGCTGTGCCCAGCACATCCCCCCTGAGCCCAGACAGTGCTGGGGGCATCTCACAGGACATCCTGAGGGCAGGGCCAGCCAGGGAAAAGATGGTTTGGGCAGCAGAGCTCTCTCACTGATCCCTAACAAACCTGTCCCTAACAAACCCATCCCTAACAAACCCATCCCTAACAAACCCGTCCCTGACAAACCTGTCCCTGACAAACCTGTCCCTGACAAACCCATCCCTAACAAACCTGTCCCTGACAAACCCATCCCTGACAAACCCATCCCTAACAAACCTGTCCCTAACAAACCCATCTCTAACAAACCTGTCCCTGACAAACCCATCCCTAACAAACCCGTCCCTAACAAACCCATCCCTAACAAACCCATCCCAAACAAACCTGCCCCTACCAAACCTGTGCTGGAATAAATCAGGACATTTCAGGGCAGCCGTGGAGCTGCAGAGGAAGAGGAGCTGCTGTGTGATCCCCTGGAGTCCCAAGCTGTCACTGAGCGTTGCCTCATGCTGCCACAAACTCTGATTTCTCAGAGCTCCTCGCTTATCACATTAGCAGGAGACTGTGCAAGTTTCTGGTGGTTCATTTGCACTGATTAGCGGGGAGCAGCAGAGCAATAAAGAATATCCAGAGACAGCTCCCAGCGCCAGGCAGCGTCACAGAATGGGAGCTGATTAATGAGGTCGTTGGGGTAAGAGGAATTACTGCTCCATCCCTGTGCTGGAGATCACTGGAGCACTTGGCTGATCCTCTCCGTTTATCAGCAGCAGCTCCTCTTCCCTTCAGAGGCCCTGGCAGGGTTCACCCTCTTTAAACACTCTTTAAACACTCTTTAAACACTCCGTGTCCTGCCTTTCCAGACTCCTGCTCATCCTCCAGGGGTTTTGTCTGTGTGTCTCATGGGCACAAACCCCACCAGGCGAGCTGGGCCAGCTCAGAGCTTTGATTTCTCACTGCTGGGACCTTCATTAGGCAGCAAACCAAGGCACTGAACTCCTGAACTGCAGCAAAACCTGTTTTACGCAGAACCCAAAATTTATGTTCCACTTAACAGCAGAAAGCCAAAATATTCTGTATAATGTGGTTAACAAGCACATTCGTGCCCGTGCCCCAGCTCATCTGAGCAGGGCGTTCTGCTCAGCAGAGCAGAGCTGACGCTGCCCACAAAACCCAAATTGGTCACTGGGCTCTGCTTTCCTCCACCCGGCTCCCAGGCCCTTCCAGCCTCCGATGGGATCAGCACAGGTTAAAGAAAACACTGCGGCTCTGATTCACCTGCGGTGTTTGGCAGGGTAAACCTCAAATTTAACCTCTCTCCCCTGGGATTGTGTAAGAGTAAAATAACAATTCATGGGTAAATGAAACAACAATGCGTGGGTAAATTAAATAACAATGGGCGTGTGAGAATTAAATAACAGTGCATGGGTAAGAGATAAATAACAATGCATTGTTAAATTAAACAACAATGCATGGGTAAAAGTTAAATAATGCATGGGTAAAAAACAATGCATGGGTAAGAGTTAAATAACAATGCATGGTAAGAGTTAAATAACAATACATGGGTAAGAATTAAACAGTAATACCTCTGTAGCAGTTAAATGACAATGTTTGTGTAAGAGTTAAATAACAATACATGTGTAGGAGTGGAATGATACAGGAGTAAGAGATAAATAAAATACATGGCTAAGAATTTAACACGAAATGTGTAAGAATTAAATAGCAATACATCTTTCAAAGTTGAATAACAATAACAATAAATAACAATACATGGGTAAGAGATAAATAACAAACACGGGTAAATTAAATAACAATGCACGAGTAAGAGTTAAATAACAATACATGGGTACATTAAATAACAATACATGGGTAAGAGTTAAATAACAATACCTGGGTAAGAGTTGAATGACAATACTGGTAAATAAAATAACAATACTTGGGTACATCAAATTAAAATAAATGGGTAAGAGTTAAATAACAATACATGGGTGAAAGTTAAATAACAGTGCATGTGTAAGAGTTAAATGACAATACATCAGCACAGAGGATCAGGCAGTGGATAATTCAGGATTTTGGCCAGTTTAGCTTTACTAACCCAAGTTCCCCCTCTGTCAGAGGAGGGGACAGCCCAGGGCTGCAAACACCAAGTCCTTTAGCTCCAGAACAAGCTGAAACCCTGCAGACTCCCATCAGAGAGGGCACTTTGACATTTGTGCTCCCAATTCTCAATATTTGCACCCAGTAGACTCCCCTATCTCAGCTCCAGAGGCTTCCCTGCTCCCCACACCTCTGGGGCTGCCCCAGGAGCAGAGAGCACAGAAATTCCTGGGTTTGGCTGGTTCCAAGCACAGAAATTCCTGGGTTTGGCTGGTTCCAAGCACAGAAATTGGTGAGTTTGGCTGGCTCCAAGCACAGAAATTGGTGAGTTTGGCTGGCTCCAAGCACAGAAACGGCTGAGTTTGGCTGGTTCCAAGCACAGAAATGGCCGAGTTTGGCTGGTTCCAAGCCCAAATCCCAATTGCTGAGTTTGGCTGGTTCCAAGCCCAAATCCCAATTGCTGAGTTTGGCTGGTTCCAAGCCCAAATCCCAATTGCTGAGTTTGGCTGTGTCCAAGCCCAGAAATGGCCGAGTTTGGCTGGTTCCAAGCACAGAAATGGCTGAATTTGGCTGTGTCCAAGCCCAGAAATGGCCGAGTTTGGCTGGTTCCAAGCACAGAAATGGCTGAATTTGGCTGTGTCCAAGCCCAGAAATGGCCGAATTTGGCTGTGTCCAAGCCCAAAGCCCACCTGAACCAGGCACAGGCTGCAAGGTCCTCACCTCCAGCCCTGCCCCAGCCCTTTGCTTCCCTCTGCCTCCCAGCAGCAGCAGCAGTCTGGATCCTGCACCTTCCATCTCTTCTGGGCGTGCTGTGCCATCTAACGCTGTTGCACAACAGCTGCTCTGCTGCCTGTGTCAACCTGGGCTATTTTTAGCTTTATTTCAGTGAAGGGAAGCTTAAAGGAGGCAACTGTGTTCATTACAGCCTCAAGAGCAATTCCCAGCCATCAGCCACTGTCTCCATCAATTCTTTTGTTAATTTGAGTGCAGCACTCGGGCCAGGAGCATGTGCCTGCACTCTCAGCCCCAGCCTAGAGCCATTTAATTACCTCCATTAATAAGCAATAAGGCTCTTAAGAGCAACAATTTCCTTCTGCTGATCATTTCTGGGGCTCCCAGACAGAAAATGCTCTCTTTTCAGCTGGTCTGGGAGGATGAGAGCTGTGGGTCACAGAGGAAATTTCAGGCAGCTTTAATGGGCAGGATGTTTTTCGTGCAGATCTTGCTGCACTCGGTGGCTTTAATTGCACAAGAAATGTGCATAACCAAACTCACAGCCCGTGAGAGTGGGAAACTTTAAATTAAGGATGACTGACCCCATCAGAGCATGTGAAAAAATCACATTATTCCTGAGCACTGGGCCACAAAAGGGAGAAAAAGGCTCAGGGTGGGACTGAGGTCATGCAGGAATTTGGTGTCAGAGCAAGGGGCTGGGATAAAGCACAATTCCTCCAGTAATAAGCAATCAGGCTCTTAAAAGCAACAATTTCCTCCTGCTGGTCATTTCTGGGGCTCCCAGACAGAAAATGCTCTCTTCTTAACTATGGATGAAAATCCTGGAAAGTCCAGGCGAAATCCACCTGAAAATCCAGGTGAAATCCTGCAGCACCCAACCCAACCCAACCCTTCCCTCCTGAATTTATTGCTGGGGATTGATTTGCTTGGGAAAGGTGGATTTCACCTCCTAGGTCAGCTTTAGGCACTAATTTAAAAAAAAATAGTAAAAAAAATCTTCTTAGAGGAGATTTTACCCAAAAACAAAACAGACAGGATGTAAAATGCTGCTGAAAATAGTTTTTAAGATAAATTTGGCAAAGGAAAATCCCAAACCTGGAGGAGCCTTCAGAGGATTCTTGTCAGGAGGAAGTTTTCCACAACTATTTCAAATGATCCTGTATCTGCTGGCTTTTCAATGCTAATGGTCCCAGGAACGGCTGGGCTCAAACGCTGTCTGCAAAATGCTTTTGATAAAACAAGACAAGAAAGGTTTCAAGATGTTACTGCAAAATTCATGAGTGTTTTTGAGGCACAGGCAAAAACAAGAGTCAGTTTAAAAATACCCTGGTTTTCTTAGCTAGAAAACAGTTCTTGGCATGGAAGTGCAGGGAAAGCTCTCCCTCCATGAGGGAGAACACAGAAACCCAGAAAAGTCAGAACTCAGAATGCTCATATTGGGATTTATCTCTGCTCTGGAGCTGAGAAATCACAAAACCTGGGCTCAGTGAGGTTTTCCCCACAAAAAGGAGTTTGTGCAGCAGGGGAGCCCCAGCTCCTGCTGAGCACTGCACACACCTCCAAGTGTCAGCTCTTAGTTAGACACTTTAGCCTTAAAAATCCTTGTAACAAAAGATTCTTCACCATTTTACACCTTGCTACCGAGCTCATAGCTGAGAAACTGTTTTACTGATAAGAAAAAATAAACACCAGAGTCCAAACGGGAAAATTCCATCTCGAAGGCCTTCAATCCGAACCCAAAGGAGCCAATAACTGGTGCCCATTTAAAAGAGAAACTGTTTTACTGATAAGAAATAATAAACACTTAAGTCCAAAGATAAAACTTCTGTCTCTAGGGCCTTCAATCCAAACGCAAATAAGCCAATTACTGGTGCCCCATGTAAAAGAGAAACTGTTTTATTAATAAGAAATAACAAAGTCTTAAGTCCAAACAGGAAAATTCCATCCCTATTGCCTTCAGTCCAAACCCAAAGAAACCAGCAACTGGTGCCCCATGTAAAAGAGAAACTGTTTTACTGATAAGAAATAATAAGCACTTAAGTCCAAACATGCAACTGTCATCTCCAGTTCCTTCAATCCAAACCCAAAGAAACTTTGTAAAAGAGAAACTCTTTTACTGATAGGAAATAATAAACTCCTAAGTCCAAAGATAAAACTACCATTTCAAGGCTCTTCAATCCAAACCCAAAGAAACCAGCAATTCCGTGCCACAGCCAGGCTGGAGGATCCAGCACAGGAATTCCAAACGCTGCCCATCCCTGCCCTGCTTTAAGCTGGGTTTGAGCAGCGTTTCCTGGCAGGAGCCGTGGTGATGGAGTTTGTGCCATGGTCACTTTTAGGGGGTCACTTCTGGTGACCTTCACAAACCTCACCACGGATGTTTCCCCCCCTGGGGATTGTCACATTCACATTTTCTGAAAAATCCCTTGGCCCAGGATTTCTCTCCTGGGAAGCTGAGAAGCCTCAGAGAAAAAGGAAAACAATAATTATCTCATTTGCTTCTCCTGTCTTAGGCTGCTTTGGAATGTGTTTGGACACTGTTTACCCACAGGTGATTGTTTCATTGGTTTCATGTGAATTATTTTGACTTTTTGGCCAATCAGGGCCAAGCTGTGTCCAGACTCTGGAAAGAGCCAGGAGTTTTCATTATTATCTTTTTAGCCTTCTATCTGTATCCTTTCTGTATTCTTTAGTATAGTTTACTATAGTATTCTTTAATATAATATTATTATTATTTCTATATTAGTATATTTGATATATACATTATATATTTATATATTTATTTTTATATATTTATTATATATTTATATATTTATTTTATATTTATATATTTATTTTATATTTATATGTTTTACTTTCTATTTATATCTTATTTATATATTATATTTAATACATAATATTTTATATTAGTGTATTAGTATATTTATTTAGTATCATAAAATAATGAATGAGCCTTCTGAGAACATGGAGTCAGATTCATCATTCTTTCCTTCATTGGGGCACCCCACAAATCCAATAGGGCATTTTCCCCCAGCAGAGCAGGAATCCAAGGATGCAGCCCCAGCCTGAGATGGTCTAAACTGGAATTTAATTAGGTCACTCCCCGGATACATTAAGCACAGATGTCCAGATTCAGGAGATTACAGATTTATTGGGCATTGATTAAATGAAAAAAAAAAAAAAAAATCAAATCAGAGTCCCAGCTGAGTGCTGCAGCCATGTGCCAGCTCTCCCTGAGGGCAGCTGGAGCAGGCTATAATTAATATTACACAGTCCTGACAGGCAAGATAAAAGTTCTGGCCAGGCCAGGGTGTAATTTAGGATCTATTTATTCTCCAGCAGAATTTATTAACTCGAGCAAACCCAGTACAGGCAGATTCGTGGCTGATCTCCCTGCAGAGGGTGTCAGGAGCTCTCTGCACGTGCTCTTCTCCTTCCCCAGAGCCGTGTTCTCCCTGAATTTTCAGCTGTGCTGGTGGCAAAAAGCTGCTGAATTTCAGCACGGCTGAAAATGCAGGGAGAGCTCCCCAAGGCTGGATCCCATCCCTCCCTGGCAGCCCCTCCTGCAGCAGAGAATGCTGAAAGAAATGCTGTAAAAGCCCTGGCACCAGTGCCTGCTCTGGGCACTGCCAGGGATGGGCAGTTCAGGTAAATCCTGGCTAAAAATGCCCGGCCAGGATTCCAGGCTGGGCAGAGCCAGCTCCGGGCTGCTGGGGCTGCACCCAGGATGGGCATCCCTGCCCATGGTGGGGAGTGACCGGGAATGGCTGGGCGGGAGAAGGCGGCGATTTCCTGCTGCCCGGAACATCTGTCCTGGTCCTGGGGATCTCCTGCTGCCCGGAACATCTGTCCTGAGGAACTCCTGCTGCCCTGCACATCTGTCCTGAGGAACTCCTGCTGCCCTGCACATCTGTCCTTGTCCTGGGGATCTCCTGCTGCCCTGCACATCTGTCCTCATCCTGGGGAACTCCTGCTCCCCTGCACATCTGTCCTTGTCCTGGGGATCTCCAGCTCCCCACAGTCCTGTCCTGTCCTTCTGCTCCTCACACCTCTCTCCTTCTGGTAACTTCTGCTCCCCACAGTCCTGTCCTTCTCCTGGGGATCCCCTGCTCCCCACACCTGTGTCCTTCTCCCCACACCTCTGTTCTCCTCCTGGGGATGTCCAGCTCCCCACAGTCCTGTCCTTCTCCTGAATGGCTCTTGCTCCCCACATCTCTCTCCTTCTCCTGAGAAATTCCTGCTCGCCACAGCCCTGTCCTCATCCTGGTGGCTCCTGCTCCCCACACCTGTGTCCTTCTCCTGCTCTCCCCAGCACTGTCCCATCCATCTGCCCCATCACTGGCAGGTGCCCTGTCCCCTGTCCCTGCACTGACCTGGTCTGTGCTGTGTCCCCAGAGGGTGCAGCAGGGCTGGAGCTGCTGCTGCCCCTTCCCTGGGTATCCTGTGCTCTGCCCATGGCTTCCCTTCCCTGCTCTCTCCCTGTGAGCAGCTCCACCACTGCAGGAAACGTTCCCTTCGCAGTGCCAGCCTGCCGTGGGCCCGGGGATGAGGTCCTTGTCACTTTGAAGATCCCAGCTATTTGAGTGCTTTGAATTCATTTGTTTAATGAACCTCAGGGGGCCACTGCACTAAAGCATCCCCAAACAAGTTCAGAGCTCTGCAGTTTCTCCACTAATTAGGGACTCCTTTGGGGCTAAACACAAGAGGTTCTGCCGCTGTGTTTGAGGCAGGCAGAAAGCCAAGGCAGGGCTGAATCTCCAGCTCAAGTGAAGCATTTTTAATGTTTTTCCTCCTCTATTTTCTTTTCCCCTCTCCCCAGCAAGCGCAGAGCTGCCAGGCACGAACACAAACGATCAGGTCAAGGTGCTCTGAGGCAGGGGAAGGGTTTGAGCAAAGCCTGGCTAAAGCAGCCCAGCTCTGCAGCGTTTTCCTGCTCTTGCGCCTTTCCCTTTCCTCAGGGGCTGCTCGCCATGCACTGCCAAAGGCTCCTGGAATTGGAGCTGGGAGCTCGGGTGGCTCTGGAGGAGCTCTCCAGGAACAGGACCCAATCCCACCCAGACAGCACAGGCCGCACCTTGCACCCCTCACAGGGGTTAGGGTGGGAAATCAGGGGGGAAAATTCTCTTTTTAAACTGCCCCGAGGATGTGGGAGTCTCACAGCTGAGAGATGCAAGGCAAAATCTGCTCATAGCAACTTTTCCCAATTTTCCCTTTTTTTAATCCAAAAGTTTTTTCTTTCCTTTCCTTCCTTTGCCTGCCTGGTTCTTGTCCTCCAAAAAGTGAAATGCTCATGTCCTGGTTTTTAAAAAAAAAAAAATTAAAAATTCACACTAATTAGAAGGAATCAGGAAAGAAATTGATATCTCTGGCAATTCATCACAGCAAATTCATCACTGCTCAGAGCTCCCTCAAAGTAAGAAAGGGGCTGCTCAGAATCCAGTGCTCAGGGCACTGAGAGTCCTGCAGAATTAATTGCCAGGCACATTAATTACTGATTAAACGGGAAATCCCCAAATGCCATTAGGAAGGGATGGTTGTACACGGATCCATCGTCCTCCCAGCCTGGCTGGAAGTCACCTTTGTGCAGCTCAGGTTCAGGGGGACAAATGGATCCTAGCAGGTGAGTAAATGGATCCTAGCAGGTGAGTAAATGGATCCTAGCAGGTGAGTAAATGGATCCTAGCAGGTGAATAAATGGTCTCAGCAGGGAGCTGGGAACCCCTCCCTGGGATCAAGCTGCAGGTTCCTTATCCAGGACCACACATCTTGGCTCTGCAGCCAACAAAATGCTCATTTTGCACCTTGGAGAGGGCAGCTTGTGGCAGCAGCAGCATCAGGCTGTGCTGCCAGCTCTGGGCTCAGCCCATCTGCCCCAGCCAGGGCTGCCAGGAAAGGGAAGGAGGCAGGAAAAGCTCCCAGGCTCTGGAAATTGCTGTGGCCAGGAGGGAAAGCTGGAGCTGGGATGGGGGCTCAGGTCAGGGGGACAAACCCTGAGGTGCAAGGCAGGGTGTGCTCACCCAGAGAGGGATCAGGGGATGGTCCTGGGGTTGTTTGTATCAATAAATCCCCCACCCATCGCTCCAAGCACTGCCCCCTGAACCTGACCATGAGCTTGAGCTTCTTCTACCAATTTTCAAGCCCATCCCTCCTAGGAATCCCACTAATCCTCATCTCAATAGCATTCCCAGTTCTCATCTCAATAACATTCTGTGCCCATCCAGCCACCCTGCTGGTGATGGGTGGCAGCAGGGACACTCCTGTCCCACATGGTGATGGAGGAGCCAGGCCAATTCCAGGCCGTGTAGATTGCTGGGATCAGCGCTCCCGCCCGCTCCGGGGTGTCAGGCTGCAGTGTAAATGTACAAATGGAAATCAGCGCTGGAAACGCCTCTCCAGCTGTGCCGGGGGTACCGAGCCCGTCCCCAGCGGTGGCAGCGGCCGCGACAGCAGCCCTGGCACGGTGGGAGCCTGCTGCCATCTCCTGGGCAGCGCTGGGCACCCTGTGCCCCTGCGGCTGCCTCTGCCGAGGGCTGCTGCTCCCTCCTGCCCGCCTGGCCGGCAGGGCTCTGAGCCCCGGGAATCACCTGGGATGGATCACCTGGGAATGGATCACCTGGGATGGATCACCCGGGAATCACCTGGGAATTACCTGGGAATGGATCACCTGGGAATGGATCACCTGGGAATGGATCACTTGGGGATCACCTGGGAATCACCTGGGAATGGATCACTTGGGGATCACCTGGGAATGGATCACCTGGGAATGGATCGCCTGGGAATGGATCACTTGGGGATCACCTGAGAATCACCTGGGAATGGATCGCCTGGGAATTACCTGGGAATCACCTGGGAATGACCTGGGGATCACCTGGGAATCACCTGGGAATGGATCACCTGGTAATGGATCACTTGGGGATCACCTGGGAATGACCTGGGAATCACCTGGGAATGACCCAGGAATGGATCACCCGGGAATCACCTGGGAATGGATCACCTGGGAATGGATCACCTGGGAATGGATCACCCGGGAATCACCTGGGAATGGATCACCTGGGCACCCATCAGAGCGGCGCTGCTGCAGGTGGCACTGAGACACCGGGCAGGCTCCTGTCCCCTCCCCAGGGCTGGGGACACCAGGGATCCATCCCAGGGCTGGGACAGGGCAGCAAGGACACCAGCACAGCCCGGGTTTGTCCCAGAGAGGCTCTGCAAACACAAGGAGAGCAGAGCTGTGCATGTGGGGAGAGCAGGAGCAGCTGAGCCCTCCCGGCTGGCCAGAAGGAGCTCCTGGCTGCTCTTTCTCCTCCTTCTGCAGCTTCTGGAGGAGTCCAAAGGAGCAGCAGAGTTCCCTTGTTGAGCTGCTCCCTTTGGGGAGGAACCTTCTGGCAAAATGTTTGTCCCTCCTGACTCTCCCTGCCCTGCCCTCCTCTCCCTGCGGGTTATGAGGGGGTTTCAGGACTCATCCCTGCAGAGAACAATCCCCATTTTGTTCTTGCAGCCTGGACAGAGCCCTACCAGGCTGGGACCAGCCCTCAGAGCTGGGATTCTTCCTGCTGCAGGTGGGAAATGCCCTGCAGAGCTGGCATTGCTCAGGTGTGGGGCCCTGGCAGCCTCCTGTCCCCTCTGGATGCAAAATCCATCCTCATCCCACTCCTCATTTACACCCCCAGCGACCCACGAGGCCCTGCCTGCCCTCTCTGCTTTCCCTGCTGCTGGAGGCAGGGATGGGGTGCATTTCTGGAGCTGAGGACTCTGCAGGGACAGACTGCCAAGCCCTGAGCCCATCCCAGCGCCGGGAACCCGCCCCGCACCTCCAGCGGCACAAGGAATCCTTTCAAGCAGTAAAAAACCCTGTCCATGGCCACATTCACAAAACACAATATTTGCAAAGCAGGCCAGTAAACCTCAACTGTTCTTCACCCAGAGCAAACAGCCCCATAAAGGCTGGCGAGGAGCTGAGAGCAAACACAGCCCCGCTCGATGGGCTGGGCAGAGTCCACCCTGTGCCAGGCAGGGCCAGCAGCCCTGGCACAGCAGAGCAGAGCAGAGCAGAGGATGCCCCGATGTGCAGGGTGGCTCCAGCCCTGCCCAGAGCCCTCCCAGCACCAGGAAATGGAACACAGAGCTCTCCCTGGCCTCGCCTTCCCCATCACCTCTGCCTGACCCTGAGCTGCTTTCCCTGCGGTTGGCATTTCCCTGCTCCCAGGCAGGTGCTTGTGCACTCGTTTAATCGGTTTTATTCCCTGGAGCAGGACCTGGAGCCATCCCCGAGCAGGGACCCCGATTCAGGATCATCAGCTCTAATTACTGAGTAATTAGAGAGCCGGGTTTCGCTCTGGCCCCAATTCCTTCTCCTGTCCCAAGGAGGTGGAAGGTGAGCAGGAGGAATCCCGCTTGTTTTAGGGACAGGGAAGTGCTGTCCTTGTCCCCAGCACTGATCCCTCAGTGCTGCCCCAACAGCTGCAAAATCAGCCTTGAAATCAGCCTCAAAACCGGCCTCAAAATCAGCCTTGAAATATCTCAAAATCAGCCTCAAAAACAGCCTTGAAATATCTCAAAATCAGCCTCAAAATCAGCTTCACAAGCTGCATTTTGCCCTCCCCTCCAGGTGCGGCACAGGTGGGCGGAGGTTTGGCTTTCCTGGGTCTGCCCTTCCCTGGGTTATTCCAGCCTGGGATGCAGCTGCAGATTCCTTATCAAGGGAACTCGTCTTGGCTGCAGATTCCTTATCAAGGAAACTCGTCTTGGCTGCAGATTCTTTATCAAGGGAACTCGTCTTGGCTTTTTGTGTACTGGAGGGTTCCAGCTGCGCTCCTGCAGCACAGCCCCAGCTCCAAGCGCTGCTGTTTGCCCCAGGGACGTTCACTGGGCTCAGATCCTGAAATCCCTCTGGCTGCCCTGGAGGGCTCCAGCCCCTGCCCCAGACCCCTGTGCCTTTGATTGAGCCCATGGAAAAAACAATTGCCAACCTTATATGGAGAATTACTAGCCATGACAGTTTTAGTAGAATGATAAAGAATTTATCATGGGGTGAAAATGTAGAATTTTGGGGTTTTTAGAATGGGGGTTTGGGAGCAAGATGGAGGGATCTGAGCGTGTCCAGCCTTTCTCCTTCTCCTTATTGGCCTCCATCTCCTGCTGTGATGGTGGCACTTTTGGATTGGTTTAGAGTAGAAGCTCACTGTCTAACATAGGTGATGGGTATTGGGAAGTTATGGTAAATATTGTACATGTAGTTTTTGGTATAAAAAGATAACACCAGAGTGCCTCTGTCTGACCTGCTGAATGGACCTTGGCTGGACAGGAGAAAGAATTTTCTAGATAAGAAACAATAAACAACCTTGAGAATGAAAACAGAAGAGTTCTGACTCCTTCTTTGAGTGCCATACTGGGAAAAGAGAATTTCTGACTCATCTGGGGTCACTGTGAGCCGCAGAGATCCCAGCCCAGCCCTGGTGACAGCTCCTGCTGCAAACCAGGAGGGAGCAGATCCTGATCAGGATCCTGATCATCCCCTCTGGTGACACACTGCCATGTGGGCGGCACAGGGAAACACCCCGAGCATTTCCAAACAGCCCCTGAGCATCAGGGCTGGGGCTGCTGCCCTTCCCCAGCGCTCCACACCCAGCCTGCAGCTCTCCCCCGGCACCCTGAGATTGTCTCAAAAATCCTTCAGGAGTTTTGTCTCCTGGGAAGCTCCAGATTCTCCCCGTTCTGCTGATTTGGAACGGGATTTGGAGATTGTTTATCCCAGCATGGGAATTGTTTTAATTTAAGGGCCAATCACAGCCAGCTGTGTGGGACTCTCTGCGGAGTCACATTATTCATTCTCTTCTGATGTGTTCTTTGCTCTATTTCTTTAGTATAGTTTTAGCATAGCATTTTAATACAATATAATAAAATATAATATGATATGATACACTATAATGTAATGATATAATATAATGTGATAATATATAATGTGATATGATATGATATGACATGATACAATATGATATGATATGATATGATATGATATGATATATAATATAATATAATATAATATAATATAATATAATATAATATAATATAATATAATATAATATAATATAATATAATATAATATAATACAAATCAGCCTTCTGAGAGCTTGGATTCTCATCTCCTTGGATGCTGCTCTGAGCAGGCTCAGCCCTCCCCAGACATTTTGGGCCCTCCAGAAGCTCAGGTCCCTCTGTCACACACAAACCTCCCACAGAAATTTCTGTTTCCTGCCCTTCCTCTGTTCTTCACTCCCATTTGATTGGTTTTGTTTCACGGGGTTACCCCTGGGTGAATGAACAATTGTGCAGCCACCTCTAGGGATAAAATTATTAATTCTACTGCTCCCTGGAGCTCTCTGCTGTGTCCTCTCCCCAAGGCAGGGCTCAGCCCCCACAGAAGATCAACCTCTTCAAGAAACAGCAGAACTGAAAAGGAAAAAGTTAAAATAATTTAAAAAAAACCCAAAAAAAAGTAACAAAAATTGTCCCTTCCTGCACCCCTCACAAGGCTCTGCCTGGCCCTGGGGAGGTTTCTGGAGCACTCCCACCCTGCCCTTTCTGTCCCAGATGGAATTCTCTGGGAGAGCACAGTGCCACCCCACTGAGTCACCCCCGGCTCCAGAGATGGCACCGAGGGGAATTCACACGAAACCGCCCAGGGCAAACAGCACAGCTGGGCTTGCCAAACCCTCTGCTCCCATCCCCGCTTCTTTCCCCATTCCATGAGCTCTCAGGGTGCTGCCATGCTTCCCCTGCTCCTTGGGGGCTCCCAGAAAGGGTTTCCAGCAGCTGGGAACAGCGGCTCCCATTCCCCAGCCTTTGTGGAGCTCTCCCTCTCAGCAGAGCAGCCCCAGGCACTGCCCAGGGAAGCTCCAGAAGGGCAGAAAAGGAGATAAAAACCACAGGGAGATGAGGCTGTGCAGGAGAACTTGATCCTGTGAGTTCAGCAGACCAGAAAGTCTCAATATTTTTGCCCACATTCTCTGCAAACTGCCCGGGGCAAAGAGCACAGTTGGGTTTGCCAAACCCGCTGCTCCCATTCCGGTTTCTTTCCTTGTGTGCTCTGCTCCCATCCCCGCTTCTTTCCCTGTGCTCTCAGGGTGCTGCCATGCTTCCCCTGCTCCTTGGGGGCTCCCAGAAAGGTTTCCAGCAGCTGGGAACAGCGGCTCCCATTCCCCAGCCTGAGGTCCCTTTTTGGAGCTCTCCCTCTCAGCAGAGCAGCCCCAGGCACCGCCCAGGGAAGCTCCAGAAGGGCAGAAAAGGAGACAAAAACCACAGGGAGAATTTGATCCTGTGAATTCAGCAGACCACAAAATCTCAATATTTTTGCCCACACTCTGAGCACTGGGGCCAAATTCACCTCCAAGCAGTGCAGCATCACTGGACATCCTTCCAACACATTCTCCCTTCCCTGCTGCTCTCCCCTTTGCCTGACCTCCCCTCTTCCATTCCTCCTTCTTCTCCCACCTCTGTTCAGCTTTTATTGGAAGTGTTTTCCATAAACAACCCTCCCAGAGCTCTGGGGCTGGGGCAGGGGAAGGAAACCCAAACTCCCACTCGGGCAGCACGAGTGACTCAGCAGGGCCAGGGAGGAGGACGAGGAGGAGGAGGATGGAGTGAGCTTGGCTAAACCACAGCATGAGAACATCAGAAACACCAGGGGGCTTCATCCCCTTCTCCAGGGGAGGATATCAGGAAAAAAAAATCAGAATAAAAAGAGTGGTCAGGCATTGGAATAAGTTGCCCTGGGAGGTGATGGAGTCAGTGGATGTGGCATTGGGGTTGTGCTTTAGAGTCTCTTCCACCCTCCATGAGCCTGCAAGGCAGAAAGAGAGGCCATTCCCTTCTTTTTGGGGGGATCCAGCTCGTGTGGGGTGCCACCCTCTGTAATAGTGGCAGAAATGTAATAATGGCAGAAATGTCATTTTGGCAGAAATGTAAATCTCAATTTGGTGGAAATCTCATTTTGGCAGAAATGTAATAATGGCAGAAACATAGTTTTGGCAGAAATTTAAATCTCATTTTGGCAGAAATGTCATTTTGTCAGAAACATCATTTTCGTGGAAATCTCATTTTGGCAGAAATGTAAATGTCATTTTGGCAAGAATGTAATAATGGTAGAAAAGTAATTTTGGCAGAAATGTAAATCTAAGTGGAACCATCCCTGGAGCAGGACCTGGAGCCATCCCCGTGCAGGGACGCTGATTCAGGATCATCAGCTCTAATTACTGAGTAATTAGAGAGCCGGGTTTCGCTCTGGCCCCAATTCCTTCTCCTGTCCCAAGGAGGTGGAAGGTGAGCAGGAGGAATCCCGCTTGTTTTAGGGACAGGGAAGTGCTGTCCTTGTCCCCAGCACTGATCCCTCAGTGCTGCCCCAACAGCTGCAAAATCAGCCTTGAAATCAGCCTCAAAATCAGCTTTAAAATCAGCTTTGAAATCAGCTTCAAAATCAGCCTTGAAATCAGCCTCAAAATCAACCTTGAAATACTTAAAAATCGGCCTTGAAATACTTCAAAATCAGCTTCAAAATCAGCTTCAAAATCAGCCTCAAAATCAGCATCAAAATCAACCTTGAAATACTTCAAAATCAGCCAAGGACCTGAGGGGAAAATGGGGAAAAATCCAGGAAGGAGAGGAGAGAGAAACTGGAGCTCTTTTCCTCTGTGATGTTATTTGAGGTGTCCAGCCAAAATTACTGGAGAGGAATCCCACCAGGGATGAGTCCCCAGCATGAAAATTCCACGTTCACCAGTGAGGGGCTGTGAAAAGGGGTCAGGAGAGACCAGCCCTCCCCAGACCCTTGGCCCTTCCTGATCCAGCTCTTCCCAAGCAGGATCAGAAGCTGAATTTGAACATTTTTACAGGGCTGTTCCCTCTCTGGCTTTTTCACATTTTCTGGGACTTCAAGAAAAGCCTGGAGATCAAGACTGGAGTCTCCTCCGCCTTTCCTGGGTTTCTGCAAGAGCTCCCAGGACTCGTCACCATTCCAAGGGACACAGACCTTGGTGTCCAGCCCAGGGATGTCCCCAGTGCCCATCTGAACCCCTCAAACGGGGCTCACCCCTTGTTTTTCACCAGTTCTGGGCAGGTAGGAGGAAGTGTCTCTATCACTGAAACCTCCAGGGGGGTGTGGACGTGTGAGCTGGACGGGGAGGAGGAAATATTTGAATATTTGCATTTACCTCATCACAGTCTGGGTATAAAAGGGGCTGGCGAGGGGCGAGGCTGCCTCAGTGCCAGGGCAGGTGGGTGAGCAGGGGGCAGCAGAGGGGTCATGGCAGCTTTCCTGCTCCTGGCACCCCTGCTGCTGCTGGGGACAGTGTCTGGCCAGGCAGATACAGACACAGACAGGTGCCTGTGGCTCTGGAACGCCACCGAAGGGAATTTCTCTGTGAAAACAACACCTGAGACTTACCAGCCCGACACAACCTACCTGGGTAAGCCAGCCCTGCCTGGAGCTCGCAGGCTGCCCTCTGTGCCTGACCCTGCTGTGCTGCTCCCAAATCTGCTGCAAATGCACGTTCTGATTCTGCTTCAATCCTTTTTCATTCCAGGCAGCTTCTGGCTGTTATTTCCATGGTGCTGCTGTTACCTCTTTGCTCCTATCTCATCTTCCCCTCTGCAGCTCAATCCCAAATCCCCTCTCTCCCCTCAGGATGATTTTTCCCCCCTTTGTCTTTTTGCACAGAAGAAGCAAAGAAAAAAGAAAAAGAAGTTGGGGAAGTTGTTTTGTGGTTTGGTTCCCTCCCCTCCTCTCTCGGACTTTGCCTTTCTGCACAGACAAAGGGGAAGAGGTGACTTTGGTGCTGACAAACGCTCAGCATCCACGGGAGGAAACGGATTTCAGGCTGCAGCAGGATGGGGCAAACACAGCCTGAGCCCTGAGGCCCAGAAAAACCCAAATTCTGACAAAACGGTGCAGAAAAGACATCCTGAGCCTTATCTGATCCTTCCTGCAGGGCGGAGGTGTGAACCACACACAGGGGCTCCATCAGATCCCACCAGGCAGCACCCACAGCACCCACCTGGGGTTCCTCTCATTTGCTCACTGCTGTTATTTCAATATTTTTGATCAGGGAATTGAGGTTGGATGGCAGCTCCTGCCTCACCCCAGCTGCTGGAGGTTCTGGCTGTTATTTCCATTTTTTGAGCAAGGAATTGAGGTTGGATGGCAATTCCTGCCTCACCCCAGCTGCTGGAGGTTCTGGCTGTTATTTCAATATTTTTGAGCAGGGAATTGAGGTTTGGATGGCAATTCCTGCCTCACCCCAGCTCCTGGAGGTTCTGGCTGTTATTTCAATATTTTTGAGCAGGGAATTGAGGTTGGATGGCAGCTCCTGTCTCATCCCAGCTGCTGGAGGTTTGGTTTGGAGCAGGGCTGGCCCAAGGGGGAATGAAGGCGGGCAGGGCCATGGCAGGGCACTCAGGGGCCTGGGCAGCCCCTGCTGGTGCCCAGCAGCTGTTGGTGGTGCCCAGCAGCTCCTCCCTGCCCCACCTGGCCATGGGCCAGGTTCTGCTCTGGGGAAAATCCCCGAGAGCCCCAGGCAGGGCAGGGAGAGGCAGAACCAGCCAGGCTGCGGCTGCCCAGGGTTCCTTCCCGTCTGCAGGGCGGGCACAGGGCTCTGCCAGGTGTGGCACCAGGTGTGGCACCAGGGGCTGAGCAGCTCACGGACACATAAAGGGGTTTTTTGGGGGGTAAAACACCCTCTGTGCTGGCTGCTGTCACCACGAGTGCCACACAGGTTGTGGGCAAACCCTGAGGGCTCGGGGTCCTGGCGGGGCAGAAATGTCATTTTGGCAGAAATGCAATAATGGCAGAAATGTCATTTTGGCAGAAATGTAGATCTTTTTTTTGGCAGAAATGTAATATTGGCAGAAATCCCATTCTGGCAGAAATGTAAATCTCATTTTGGTGGAAATCTCATTTTGGCAGAAATGTAAATCTCATTTTGGTGGAAATCTCATTTTGGCAGAAATGTAAATCTCATTTTGGTGGAAATCTCATTTTGGCAGAAATGTAAATGTCATTTTGGCAGAAATGTAATATTGGCAGAAATCCCATTTTGGCAGGAAACTCATTTTGGCAGGAAACTCATTTTGGCAGGAATGTAAATCTCATTTGGCAGAAATGTAAATCTCACTTTGGCAGGAATCTCACTTTGGCAGGAATCTGACTTTGTCCCTCTCGCTGTGCCCCCAGTGACCATCAAGGACGACAGGAACCACAGCAACAGCTCGGGGCCGTTCCTGCTGCAGGCCCTGTCCCCCCAGAAGGCCTCGGTGGGGCAGTGGGAGAAGGCACCCACGCAGAACTGCAGCTCTGTGACCACAGCAATGCTGAACGTGTCTGAGAGAGCGGCCAACTGGACATCCCCTGCAGGGACCCCAGGGAACCTCTCCTCAGTGCAGATCAGGTGAGCAGAGACCCCCCTGAGCCCCCGGCTGGGACAAACCCACAGCGACTCCTTCCCCAGAGCCGGGCTGAGCACATCCTGCAGAGCCCTCTGCATTGTCCTTTTCCTTTTCCTTTTCCTTTTCCTTTTCCTTTTCCTTTTCCTTTTCCTTTTCCTTTTCCTTTTCCTTTTCCTTTTCCTTTTCCTTTTCCTTTTCCTTTTCCTTTTCCTTTTCCTCTTCCTTCTCCTTCTTCTTCTCCTTTTGCCCTTCTCCTTCTTCTTCTCCTTTTTTCCTTCTCCTTCTTCTTCTCCTTTTGCCCTTCTCCTTCTTCTCCTTTTTTCCTTCTCCTCCTCCTTCTATTTCTCCTCCTCCTTTTTTTCCTTCTCCTTCTTCCTCTTCTCCTTTTTTCCTTCTCCTCCTCCATCACCTTCTCCTCCTTTTTTCCTTCTCCTCCTTCTTCTCCTTCTCCTTTTTTCCTTCTCCTCCTCCTCCACCTTCTCCTTCTCCCTCTCCTTTTTTCCTTCGCCTCCTTCTCCTTTTCCAGCTTTTGCTGCCAAAAGCCACCCCAGGGGTGCAGTGGGAGTCTGGAGATGCTCGCAGAGCAGAAATGCAGATTAATGCCATGGAAGTGGCCCAGCTGAGCACTCCCAGTGGGAGATGTTTGCCCGAGGCCAGCAGAGCCCTCAGCCTTATCTGTGGGGAGGAAGCTCAGCCAGCTCCTGCCAGCAGTGCTGCTAATTACAGGGGGCAGATGGTTCCCACTTAATTGCCACCCATCCCCAGCACCAGCCCAGCCAAAATGTGATGGAGAAACAATTTCAGATGTTGAAAACACCCCCCAAAACAGCTCAGAGTGGCTGGAGGGCAGCATCAGTGAGCTCAGGGTGGCTCTGGAATTCCTGTCCCTCCATCTGCAGGCAGTGTCCCCTTTCCATCCCCCTGGGACACTCAGCTTCTCTGCCCTGAACTGGCTTTCCTCTCTCTTCCCTCCTCCCACAGGGTCTATCTCAGGCTCCCTAATAACATCACTGAGCTCAGGACCTGGATGCTGGACAGAGGTAAATAAATAATCTGCATAGAGGTAAATAATCTTCATAGAGGTAAATTATCTGCATGGAGATGAATAATCTGCATAGAGGTGAATAATCTCCACAGAGGCAAATAATCTCTATAGAGATGAATAATCTGCATAGAGGTGAATAATTTCCATAGAGGTAAATAATCTCCATAGAGGTAAATAAATAATCTCCATAGAGGCAAATAATCTCCATAGAGGTAAATAATCTTCATAGAGGTGAATAATCTGCATAGAGGTAAATAATCGGCATAGAGGTGAATAATCTGCATAGAGATAAATAAATAATCTCCATAGAGGCAAATAATCTGCATAGAGGTAAATAAATAATCTGCATAGAGGTAAATAACCTTCATAGAGGTGAATAATCTCCATCAAGGTAAATAATCTGCATAGAGGTAAATAATCTGCATAGAGGTGGATAATCTTCATAGAGATGAATAAATAATCTTCATTTCCAGCCTCTGGGCAAGGACAGGGCACGCTGAGCAGGGGCTTCACTCTGCTCAGGGCTCTGGGAGAGGGCAGGGAGGGATTTGGGGTGCCTGGAGCTGAGGATTTCCCCTCTCTCCAGCAGCCAGGCAAAGACAGAGGGTTTCAGGTCACAATTCCAACTTTAAACCTTTCCCAGCTTCCTTTGTGCTTTAAGGGATGTGAAACAGCTGCAAACCAGAGGGCAGGCTTGTTGATCTCTGCAGGGACTGGCACGGCCGAGGGCTGGGAGCTGTGGCTTAGGGTCAGGCTCAGGCTCAGGCTCAGGCTCAGGGTTAGGGTTAGGGTTAGGGTTAGGGTTAGGGTTAGGGTTAGGGTTAGGGTTAGGGTTAGGCTCCTCTAATGTCCTCAGCCACCCCCCTCCTCCACAGAGAGTGTGACCCCTCATTGCTGTGAAATCACAGACGCTCTCAGCTGTTCCCTTACATTTGTAATCAATTTTTTTTTTCCATTCCAGCTGCAGAAACCACCCCGGTGCCCTCCAACACCACGTCCACCTCCAGCACCACTCCCAGCTCGGCGGGCAGGGCTCGGGGCAGCTCCTGGCTGCTGGCTGCCCTGCTGCTGCTGCTGCCCACAGCCAGCCTGCTCTCCTAGAGGGGCCCCAGCTCTGCTGCCCCTTCCCCTGCTCAGGAACACGGGGCTGAGCTGATTTACTCAGGAAAACTCTTCCTTGCTGTGAGAAATGTGTGAGAAATGCACCTGCACGGGAAATGAGAGCGGTGATCCTCCCCTGCTGCCCTCGCCCATGAGCTCAGCAAAAGGAAATCTCCCCAGCAGAGACCCCTCTGCCCTGGCTGTGCCTTTCTGACCCAAAAATGGGTGAGCAGAGCCCAAGGAACACGGGAATCCATGAATTCCATGGATTTCCTCATCGTCTGAAGGCATCCTGTGAAGCACAAAACGCCTGAAGGGAGGAGAACTCTTCTTCTTCATCATCGTCTTCTTCTTCTTTGTCTTCTTCTCCTTCTTTGTCTTCTCCTTCTTTGTCTTCTCCTTCTCCTTCTTCTACTTCTTCTTCTTCTTCTTCTTCTTCTTCGTCTTCTTCGCCATCTTTGTCTTCTTTATCTTTGTCTTCTTTGTCTTCTTCTTCATCTTCTTCTTGTCTTCTTCATCTTTGTCTTCTTTATCTTCGTTCTTCTTCGTCTTTTCTTCTTCATCTTCGTCTTCTTCATCTTTGTCTTCTTCTTCTTCATCTTCGTCTTCTTCATCATCTTCTTCTTCATCTTCGTCATCTTCTTCTTCATCTTCTTCGTCTTCTTCTTCTCCATCTTCTCCTCCCCCTTCTTGTTCTTCCTCTTCCTCCTCTTCCTCCTCTTCCTCCTCCTCTTCCAAGAAGCTCCAGGAGGGCTCTGCCTTTGCCTCCTCTTCCTCCTCTTCCTCCTCTTCCCCTCCATCCCCTCCTGGCACAGCCCTGGATCTCGGGGAGCAGAGCTGAGCCTGGGGAGGGAAATCCAGCCCAAAACCGCCAAACCCCCCAGGCTGAGCCCAGCCCAGGAATTTCTGCTCCAAAACCCCCTGAATTTCATTCTTCCAGCTGATGATTCTCTTTGTTCTCCCTCTATTTTTCCCCCTGGAAAGGCAAGGTGGGCATTTTGTGTTCCTCTTTTATTTTTTTTTTTTTTTAAATCAACAGCTGATTTTACTGCAAGGCAAGATTATTGTGTGGGCCAATGGACATCTTGATTTTATTGTTGTTTGTATTTTTATATGGGCAAAATGTGTAGTTAGAAATTTTCCAAATTGTGGAAAGCAATTTTTTTTCCTTAAACAAATCTAAATAAAATAAGGAATCAAAATTGGTTCTTACACCTCCCATTATTTCCTGGTGATGTTGTTGGGGGTGAGGGGGGTTTGAAATTATTCTGAAATATTTGGCTTTGATCCCACAGATGGAAGAACAAATAAATAAAGGCGAGGCCTGAGCTCTGCAATCCTGGATTTTGGGGGAAAATCATCCTGCGCTTCCTTTTGAGGAGGCTGAGCCCCAAACCAGAGCAACATTTCAAATTTAAAAAACAGCCCTGGCTTCAAACTGCCCTTCCCAGCCCAGAGCTGCCCAATCCCCTCATTTCTGTTGAATAAATCCTAATTCCCAAAGGATTGAGGAGCCTGGGGATGAAGGAGCCTGAAAATTTAACACAGGAGCTGAACACCACGAGAAAAAATTTGGCTTGCCCATTTATATTTCTCAAGAACTCAAAAAAAAATTTGTTATATTTCTATTTCTCAGGAATTCAGAAGAAATTGTCTCTGCCCATTTCTATTCCTCAGGAATTCAGAAAAAAAATTGTTATATTTATGTTTCTCAGGAATTCAGAAAGAAATTGTGCCTGCCCATTTTTATTTCTCAAACATTCAAAAAAGTTTTGTTATATTTATATTCCTCAGGAATTCAGAAAGAACTCTGCCTGTTCATTTATATTTCTCAGGAATTCAGAAAAAAATTGTTATATTTCTATTTCTCAGGAATTCAGAAAAAAATTGTGCCTGCCCATTTATATTTTCCAGGAATTCAGAAAAAAATTGACCCTGCCCATTTCTATTTCTCAGGAATTCGGAAAGAATTGTTATATTTCTATTTCTCAGGAATTCTGAAGAATTTGACCCTGCTCATTTCTATTTCTCAAGCACTCATATATCAAGTCCAAGAGGGAATTTTTTTTTAATTCCATCAGAATTATCCAAAATATTATCCATAAGAGTTGGCAGCTGCGATTAAACATTGCTGAGGCTGGTTTGGCTTTCAGGCTGAGCTTTCACTCAAAATTTCTGCTTGTTCAAATTGTACAAAAGCCACTGTTTGCCCCAAAAAATAAAGGTAATTCTCCCTCCCATGCCCTGAGTGTAAATTCCACTTCTTTCACCCCAATTCCACTTCTTTCCCTGTTTGCTGCTGGGCTGAGGAGGGGTTGGTGAGGGAAGAATTCCCCCAGCACAATTTCACATTTCCACAGGTGCCATTTGAGCCTGAACAAATTGAACATTCGTGGAATGTTCTCGCAGAATTTCACATAAATTATTTTATTTTAGTGGCCAGCCATTAAATTTGGCTCCTGTTTAGCAGACAGGGTAATTAGCAGAGACAGGAACATTCTTTATCAGTGCACAACACACAATAAAATCCTAATTAGTGCTGGAAATTACGGCTCAGCTCCCATCTCTTTGTTGATCTATCTATCTGCTGAGATTACAGCCTCGGAGAATAAATATGAAATTGCATTTAAACGTCCCTGTGGCACCTCCCATGTCCCAGATTATCCCCACGTGCTGCTTTGGCCCATCCATGCTGAATCCTTTGCCACATTCACTGAATTTCTGGGTAAATTTACTGAATTTCTGGGTAAATTTACAGGGGCAGAGTTTTTAAATCCTTTGCCACATTCACTGAATTTCTGGGTACATTTATGGGGACAGAGCTGTTTATTCCTTTGCCACATTCACTGAATTTCTGGGTAAATCTATGGGGACAGAATTATTTAATCCTTTAGCACATTCACTGAATTTCTAGGTAAATTTACAGGGACAGAGTTTTTTAATTCTTTGCCACATTCACTGAATTTCTGGGTACATTTACGAGCAGAAATTTGAATTTTCCACACCAGTGTACAAATAATTTCAGGGAAAAAGCCACGAAACGTCCCTGAACACCCAGCCCCAGTTTTTCTCCTCATTTTTCAGACTTCCACGCTCTGTTTCCACTTGGCCTCCCCCCTGCGCAGGGTAATTAATTGGTTCCAATTAGCGCCAGGCACAAACAAACACCCTAATGAGCTTTACCCAGGGTGGGAATTGCTGGGGCTGCTCTGGGGATCAGGAAAATGAGGAAATTTGGGGAATTCTGGGGCACAGACAGTTCCTTTTCTCCAGTTTTTTGCTCTTTTTTGGCCTCATTCAGTTCCCTCTGCTGGCACTGCCCAGCCCAAAAGTGAGCAATCCCAAAAAAACCCCTTTAGGAGGGGACAAAAATGCCCTAAAAAGGGAAATAAAAGCACTTTAAGGAGGGAAATAAAAGCACCTTAATGAGGAAAATTAATGAGGAAAATTAAGATGTTTTATCTTAAGGAGGAAAATAAAAGCACCTTAAGGAGGCAAATAAAAGCACCTTAAGGAAGGAAAGTAAAAGCACCTTAAGGAGAGAAATAAAAACACCTTAAGGAGGGAAATAAAAGCACCTTAATGAGGAAAATTAAGATGTTTTATCTTAAGGAGGAAAATAAAAGCACCTTAAGGAGAGAAATAAAAACACTTTAAGGAGGGGAATCCCAGTGGGGAACTGGGAGGTGCAGCTGAGCTCAGGGGAGCAGCTCCTCATCCCTCCATATGTGGATTATTTATTAACTCCTGCATTGTTTGGGCTACAATGGGCTGTAAAATTCAGCCCGAGGAGTGGCAGAACTTGGTGGAGTTTCCCCTCTCTCTGCTGCTCCCTTTGGGCTCTCCACGTCCCCAGGTGTCACAGGAACAGGATCAGCTCCATGCCACAGCTGCACCCTCTGTCCTCCCTTGGCCGCTGTGCTTCAAAAACAGGGAAAAAATTGAGATTTTTCCTCCTCCAGTGAGGCAGAATGGGGAAAAACCTCCCTGAACTAAAAATGAAGATGACAATAAATGAAAATAAAAAGGAAAGCTGCTGTTGGACAGATTTCCTGGGCTGCCTCAACTTTTGCTTTTGGTTGACAGGAGCAGACGGTGCCACAGGCATTAAACTCCATCAGCTGCTGGCACAGGCAGCCCCTGGCCTGGCATTAGCTCAGGAAAGGAGCAGTTTTGGTGAAAATCAGAGAAATGCCAATACCTCAGAAACCCCTGCACTGTCCCCACAGACACCTCACAACAGCACGATAAAATAAATTATTTACTGTGTCCAGCTCTGTGAAAAACCTGATTTGATTTTAGCACGTGGCAGGAAGGCAGGGCTGGGTCCTTCAGTCCCACTAAACACAACTGGGGACTTTAAATGACATTTCCTGTCATTATTTCCCTGCCATTCTCATTTCCATGCATTAAAACTGGAAATCCTGTCCCTCCAGCCTCTGCTGGGATCAGCTGTGGCCGCTCAGGGCTGTCCCCACTGTCACCTGAACTGTCCTCACAGCATTCCATCACTCAGTAACTCAGGCAGAGCTTAATGGTTAATGTTCAATGTTTCATTCTGGGAGTCCACTCCCTCCCTCCCTCAGCTGCGAATTTGGAATCCCACAGAGAATTCCCTGCAGGGCTCCCTCTGAGCAGGACGAGGGGACAGCACCCACTGAAATCCCAATTTTCACACCACTGAAATCCCAATTTTCACACCACTGAAATCCCAATTTCAATGCCAGCCCTGCTGTTTCCAGCCCCTTTCACCCAAACCCCTGCCCAGGCACCCAATTTGTTCCCATTTCCCCAGAGCTGCAGTCATTGAAATCCAAGAGATCAGAATAATTGGCACAGATTGATCTTCACAGCAATAAATACAAATATATATATTATATATTATGTATTATATATTATGTATTATGTATTATATATTATATATTATATATTATATATTATATATTATATATTATATATTATATATTATATATTATATATTATATATTATATATTATATATTATATATTATATATTATATATTATATATTATATATTATATATTATATATTATGTATTATGTATCATATATTATATATTATATATTATGTATTATATACTATATATTATATGTTATATATTATGTATTATGTATTATATACTATATACTATATACTATACACTTTTTTTTTTTACTATTAAATAAATACTCAGGAGTCTTTTCAGGGCTGCAGATATATATAAAAATATCTATTTTATATGTAAATAAATACTCAGGGGCTTTGTCAGGGCAGTGGGGCTGCAGAAATCCTCAGCAGTCTGGGCTGCCTTTTCTGCCCCCGTGCCAATAAAAGCAGTGGGCTGTGCTGTGCACATGTAACATTTGTTTGCTCGGCTTTTGCCAGCAGCTGAGCGGATTCCTGCTCTGATAAAGAGAGCACATGATGTGTTTGAGTGTCCATGAGTCACTGCCCTGTGAATCAGCAGCACCAGCTCTGGATTTACATCATTGCAGGGCAGCAGGAGGGGTCAGAGCAGCTGCAAACCCCCCACGCTGAATAAAAACTGCTGATTCCGCATTTGGGGAGGGAAAAAAGCAGGGAAAAGGGGCAAACGTGGCAGCTGAGTGTTCATTGCACTGAGCACTCCCTGCATGGCTCACGCTGCAACGAACCTGCAGCCAAATATCCCCCAAAGCACCACCTTTAAAAAGGAAAAAATATACCCAAAGCTGCTGCAGCCAGGGCAGAGGTTTTGCTCTGACAAAGGGAATATTCCTCATTTTCCTCCCAATTCCCTTTTGGAATTTCCAAAGGGAATATCCCTCATTTTTCCCCTCAATTCCCTTTTGAAGCTCCAAGGGGAATATCCCTCATTTTTCTCCCAATTCCGTTTCGGAATTTCCAAAGGGAATATCCCTCATTTTTCTCCCAGTTCCCTTTTGAAGCTCCAAAGGGAGGTTGAGTGAAGCTGATCCAGGTCAGGGGACAGCACAGAAGTGTCCCCATCTAAAGCAATTCCCATTTTACATTCCAGAGCAGCCCAGACTCCCGTGAATTTAAAGTTTTAAACCATCCCAGGTATTTTTTGGCAGTGCAAACCCCACTTTGCCTGAACCTGCAGCAGAGTGTGGCCAAGGTGAACAATTAAGGCAAGCTTCATTAAACCTCCCCAAAGGGGATGTTTGCTCCCATTACTCAAACACCCCATTTCCTCGGAAAGCAAGGGAATTGCTGCCTTGCTTATCAGGTTGTGTTTTTTAAATATATCCATTAAGTTATCCAGGAGAATTGGGGTAGTGTCCATTTAAACTCCTCTCACAGGCTCATCCTGCTGCAAGAGCCTCCACTGAGTTTTGGGGTTGATTTCAGGGTTGATTTCAGGGTTGATTTCAGGGTGGATTTAAGGGTTGATTTCAGGGTGGATTTAAGGGTTTATTCTTGCACTCCCTCCCCAGGGCTCTGCCACCACTGGGGCTGTGACATTCCCCCTGCAGCTCCCTCAGTTTTCCATTCTCACCCTGCTCCCTTTGGCTCTCCAGTTTGGGTCAGAAATGCTTTTTTTGACTGCCCACCACAGCAGTTCCACACACAGAGAAAGATCTGCTGGCCACAGGACGAAACGTGCCTGCAGCACAGGAAATAAACTGATAAGAAGCAAAGAAATAGAAAAATGATGTAATACCCTCAGAAATGCTTCTCTGTTTGATCAAGGAGCAAAGCAACACCAAAGCTCACATTATCAAATAAATTAATTCAATATTTAATCAGAGAGAAATCAAATACTTTTGTGATTTTGCCAGGCCGCCTCCTCCCCCCAAAACTGCTTTATTTACCACGGCACAACTCTAAATCTCACATCAGCTGGCAGAACAGGAAGGTCTTGAGGAAAAGCAGAGAAACCAACCCATTGTGAGAAGCCAGATGGGCAAACTGCTGGGAGGGTCCTGGTGAAACACCTGCCCTCGTCCTGCTGGAGCACAGAACCAGGGCTGGCTGCAGGGAATGCTGGGCAGGGATCCACAGAGATGATATAATATATAATGAGATTTCTGCTGAGCAGCTGGGCCCAGGCTGATTTCACTTGACAATTGTTTCCTCTCCCTTGTAAACCACCACGTTCTGCTCCGTCTCGTGCACCTCCACCTTGTACAGGATGCCCTGGGGCAGGAGCTTCTGGAGGCTGTCCCAGATGAACACAGCCACGTTCTCCGTGGTGCTGAGGGGGAACAGCAGCAGGGCCAGGGCTCAGAGGGCAGAAGTGACACCAAAATCTGCGGCCAGGGTGGGCTGGGGGATGATGAGGGGCAGCTGGGGACACCTGGGCCACGTGGGGATGGTGGCACTGCCAGCACATGGGGTGGGGTGGGGTGGGGTGGGATGGGATGGGATGGGATGGGATGGGATGGGATGGGATGAGATCAATGGGATGGGATGGGATGGGATGGGATGGGATGGGATCAATGGGATGGGATGGGATGGGATGGGATGGGATGGGATGGGATGGGATCAATGGGATGGGATGGGATCAATGGGATGGGATGGGATGGGATGGGATGGGATGGGATGGGATGGGATGGGATGGGATGGGATGGGATGAGATCAATGGGATGGGATGGGATGGGATGGGATGGGATGGGATGGGATGGGATGGGATGGGATGGGATGGGATGGGATGGGATGGGATGGGATGAGATCAATGGGATGGGATGGGATGGGGTGGGATGGGATCAATGGGATGGGATGGGATGGGGTGGGATGGATGCAATGGGATGGGCAGGTCCTGCCTGTCCAGGCTGATGTAGGAGGGGCAGCAGGGCTGGACACAGGTGTGCTCAGCACACAGGTACAGATTGCTGCTGCTGCTGCCCAGGCAGGATGAGCCCCCCCAGGAGCCCCCTGACCCACCTCACCACCTCAGAGAAGTAGGGCACGTCCTTGTCCAGGTTTTTGTGGTCAAGGGGCTCCATGATCGCTGCCTGCAGAGAGAGCACAGTGACAGCCCTGTCCCTGTCCCTGTCCCTGCCTGGCCTGAGGCCCAGGTAACCCACACAGCCAGGATGGGAATAAAGGAATAAAGGGAAAGAGCCCCAGATGCAGCTGTGAGATTCCCAGCTGGAGACGTGGCTCTGCCTCACAGAACACAGCTAAGGCATTTATTCTTCAATTATTGCCTAATTTCCTTTTGATGTGCTGCCTTCAGCAGCTCACCACGTCCCCATGCTGGCACCAGACAAGCTCTAATCATCTCTCCCAGGGGATTAGAAGGAAAACTGGGCTATTTTTACCTGCATGTATTCCTTCAGGTCTGTCAGGTTCATCACCATCCCCGAGACCGGGTCAATCTGCAGGGAAGCACAAGGGACATTGGTGGCAGCACAAAGCAGGCAGGAATATCTGTGCTCAGCTCATCTGAGCCACAAGGAAATTATCTCCCCGCTGTCACAGGGCTCCAGCTGCACTCCTGGGATGTTCCCAAGGGCTTGGTACAGCCTGGAAACAATTCCAGAGGTTCCACTCTCTCCTAAAAGCTGACACCAGGTAGAAACAACACTCTGGGAGAGTCTTCAGGCATGAAAACAGCATTAAACTGCAAATCCTTGTTGTGAACGGCACTGGCCACGGAAAACCTGCTCTAGTGATGTGCACAGAGTTTCTGAAATACTCTGGGAAACCCAGAACTGTGGGGATTCTGCCACCCTGAGGGACAGGAAAGGACGCTGGCAGCACTCACCTCTCCACGCACGGTGACCACAACTGGAAAACAGAAAAGATCGGGTCACTGTGGTGCCCACGAGCCCAAAACCACATCTGCTGCTCTGCTGGGACTCACAGCCCTGCTCACCCACAGGCTGCACTCAGGAGGGGGACTGCTTTTATAAAATGAGGAGATGCTCCACAAAAACAACGACTCAGAGGCACAAAAATCCCTCCCCAAGGGCTGGTGCCACAGCAGGCTGGAGATAAGCCTGTCTCCCCTGATAAAGCAGCTCCTCAGCAGAGGTTTCAGGGTGCCAACAGCACAGGGAGCCACTCCAGGAACTGGAGAGATCTAATTCTGCATGCTCGGGGTGTTCAGATGGGAGAACTTGTGAAAAAAAACCCATTCAAATAATGTTTACAGGCTGTTTAATTTGCATGGCTCTTGCTTAGAAAAATCTCCATTCCAATCGCAATGACTCTGCAGCGCGTAAACAAGCAGACTTGATTCAAAAAGTGGCATTTGAAAATAAATATTTATTATCTACTCAGCTGAAAAATGGCAAACCCATGCTACGGTTCAACCCCCTGCTGCTGAAACTTCCTCCTAATTCTGAATAAAAACACAAACCCAGCCGCTGGGTTTGTGTTTTTATTAAGAATTAGGAGGAAAAAAAGCTGTTTGAGGCTGCTGAGAGTGAGTGGCCCAGCCCTCCCCACCCTGAGCAAGGATGGAAATCAGTTTCCCACCTTTGTAGTTGTGTCCATGGCCATTGGGATTGTTGCACTTCCCAAAGAGCTTCAGGTTCTCCTCATCACTCAGGGATTTGCTGTGGGAAAGGCAGGCACGGATCTGTTCCACATCTCCATGGATTCTCTCAGCTCTGCTCTCCAGCTCTCCATCTCTTCCCTCTCCCACATTTAACCAGCCCAGGAGGCACAAACACAGACAGAAATGGCTGGGCCATGAAAAGATGCTGTTGACAGCACTGAATCTTTCCCTGCTGTGGTTTTGTTTGTCTGTTTCACTGCTGGATAAATGTTCAACATCTGGGCCCAAAATCCCTTCGGCCTGCAGCAAGCTGCACATTTGGGTTTATCACTGATTAACAAAGAAGTACAAAGGATTTCCCTCTGAATGTTCCCTTTGAAGCAATGCAGGGCCCTGCTCTGAGTGTTTCAGGTCAAGGCACATTTTGGGAACATCACAGAACCCCAGGATGACCGAGGTTGGAAAGAGCTGTGAGATCCTGGGGTCCGAGCAGAGCCGGAGCACTGAGTGCCACATCCCGGGGTTCCTCGGGCACCTCCAGGGATGGGGAGACCCCGGGCAGCCCCTTCCAAGGCCTGGCCACCGTTTCCATGGAGAAATCCTCCTGATCTCCAGCCTAAACCTCCCCTGGCACAGCTCGAGGCTGCTTCCCCTCGTCCTACCGCTCCTAGCCTGGGAGAAGAGAGCGATCCTAAAACTGAGGCAGCTTCAGGTCAAGGAATTTATCAGTTTTGGGGAGAAAACCAGCAGATGGGGGGGCGCACGGCGATGTTTACAAAGCGAAAGCGCCGCCGGCTCTGTCAGAACACGGAATTGCAGCCGGGCGCGGAGGGCTGGCTGCGGGAAGGGGCCGGGCCGGGGACACAACCGGGAAACGCAGCGGGGCTGGGAGCGCCCTCCGGTGCGGGGCTGGGAGCGCTCTCCGGTGCGGGGCTGGGAGCGTTCTCCGGTGCGGGGCTGGGAGCGCTCTCCGGTGCGGGGCTGGGAGCGTTCTCCGGTGCGGGGCTGGGAGCGCCCTCCGGTGCGGGGCTGGGAGCGCTCTCCGGTGCGGGGCTGGGAGCGTTCTCCCGGTGCGGGGCTGGGAGCGCTCTCCGGTGCGGGGCTCCCTGTGCGGGGTTCCTTGTGCTGGGCTCACCTGTGCGGGTTCCCTATGCGGGACTCCCTGTGCGGGACTCCCTGTGCGGGGCTCCTTATGCGGGGTTCCTCTGTGCGGGGCCCCCCTATACGGGACTCTGTGCTGGGCTCTGTGCGGGGTTCCCTGTGCGGGGTTCCTCTGTGCGGGGCCCCCCTATACGGGCCTGTCTGCGGGGCTCCCTGTGCGGGGCCCCCTTATGCGGGGTTCCCTATGCGGGGCTCTGTGCGGGGCTCACCTGTGCGGGGCTCCCTGTGCCGGGCCCCGCTATGCGAGACTCCCCTGTGCTGGGCTCTCTGGGGGTTCACCTCTGCGGTGCCGCTCCCCTGTGCGGGTTCACCTGTGCGGGGCTCACCTGTGCAGGCGGTGGCAGGCGCTGAAGGTGACGGAGCGCGACAGCCGCGCCAGGCGGGCGGAGCGCGGCGACATCGCGGGGACGCGGCGGGGCCGGAGCGGGGCGGATCCAGCCCGGCCCCGGGGGCGGCTCCGGCCCGGCCTCATCCCGGCCCCGGGGGCGGCTCCAGCCCGCGGGATCCGCCCGCCGACACCGGGAGATGCTGCAGTTCCTCCCCCTGTTCGGCCCCGGGGATGCTCCGGTCCGTCCGTGCCGGTGCTGGATGCGGGGATGCTCCAATCCCCCGGTGCCGATGTCGGACTCGGGGATGCTCCAGTTCCTCCCCGTGTTCAGCACCTGCATGCTCCAATCCCCTGTGTTCGCTCCCAGGATGCTCCAATCCCCCCGTGTTCAGCCCCAGGATGCTCCAATCCCTCGTGTTCATCCCCGGGATGCTCCAATCCCCCGTGTTTGGCCTCAGGATGCTCCAGTTCCTCCCCATGTTCAGCTCCAGGACGTTCCTTTTCGTTTCCCACCTCAACGAGAAAAAACCAAAATTAAAAAATAGAACCAATGGTGGCTGAACTCCATCAAACACCTCTGGGCACCGTTCTGCTACACATGCAGGGGGCTGGTCCCGCGGGGACAGGCGGGATGTGACAATGACCGGAGGCTGCAGGACAGGGCTGAACGGCAGCAACGGGAGCTGTTTGCCATCTAGTGGCTTCCACCAGCTCTGGCTGAGCCTCCTCTGCCTCTCCCTGAGGTAAAACCCTTTTTCTTTTCCCCAGACCTGTAAGGAAGGTGAAGGAAGCTCAGAGGAGGAAAAGCCCCAAGGGCAAAAGGGCTCCTTTATTACTCAAGGAAATGATTCAAATAATTCTTCACAATGAAAAAGTACAACTAGAAGTCCTCTCTGTTGACCCACCCAGAGGGTCTGGAGAAGCCTGGATGACACAGGGGGCTGGAGAAGCCTGGATGACACAGGGGGCTGGAGTTTGCTCTGCTCTGCTCAAGCCCAGAGGGACACCAAGGCCACACTGGAGCTCTCCGTGTTTCCTACTGGTGTTTCCTACTGGTGGAACTGGGAGGAAGGCAGGAGCTGTCAGCCAGCAGAGCTGTGTCCTGCTCTGCAGATGTGCCCCCCACATCTACAAGACTCTGAGTGCAGGCAGAGAAAGGAAAAACTTCCCAAGGTTTTATTGGAGGGCACTGCTATGGTACAGAAAAAAAAGCACAAGCACAGCTTCTGCGAGTGTCTGCATATACCCCCTGGAGCCCCCTGAAGGCAACCTGGATGCAAGGGGGGATTTATTTATTCCCCCTCACTGGGCCCATCTGTCACCTGCTGGCTTTTACTCCTCTCTTCTGCTCTAAATGTTTCAGCCAAAGTCACAGCCCTGAATGTTGATGTTCTCTTCCCCTCAGGGCACCAAAGGAAGGGGTTTATCACCTCAGCTTCCATTTTCTGCCTTGCAAGCCTCACCCTGGCATCCTTTGTGAATTGCTGCTCTAGCTGGCCTAGCAAGATAGTAAAAAAAATGCAGATAAAGCAGTGGGCTGTGGGAGCAAAGGGGTTCCTGCCTTCCTTGGCTGTGTTTTGTTAGGAATACAGGAGGTTGTGGTGGAGAAAAAGCAGCTCCTTCATCCCAGACGCGATGGAAAGGTGGGAGGTGAAGGCAGCAGAGGTTCCTCGCGGGGCTGGCCCGGCCCTGAGTCCCAGGAGGTGCCCAGGAGCTCCTCAGTGGGCACTGAAGACGCCGTGGAACCCGTAAGGCACTGGCACCCCGACCTCTGCTCGCCCCAGCTCCTGGAAGGTCTCTGCATCCAGCACAAGCAGGAAAGCACTTTGGTCCTGCAGGAGGAGCAGAGAGGCAGAGTGAGGGGCCAGGCTGAACTTCTCGCACTGTCCGCACACAAAGGCACAGAGCAAACCACGGAGAGCAAAGCTGCAGGGCAGGAGCTCTGAGCCTCACTCAGCTCTGAGCTTCCACTGGGGACACACCAACAGCCTGGGGAGAACTCCTGCCTGCACTGCCTGTGCTCGGCCAGGCACTCTGGGGAGCAAGAACCACCTGCCAGGGAGCCTCCAGCTCGGCTGGGAGGTTTAAAAAGTGAATTAATGCTGTGTGACTTTGACAAACTGCAGGAAGCAAGTTACCTCAGCAGGGGAGACCACCACAGACAAGATGACTCCGCTGTCCTCTGCCGTGGCATTAGGCACTGGCACAAACACGGGCTCTGACGGGTAGCATCCCTCCTCCTGCCAGATCTAGCAAGCACAGGAACACATGGATGAGCTTCAGGGACATATGGATGGGTTTCACTGCATTAATACTTGTCTGCTGCACTGAGCAGAGTTACAGTGCTCCCCACCAAGGCACCTGGAAATACTCTGGGCTCCAAGAAACTTAAGAGTTCAACTTTTTATGAACTTTTTTTTCATTCCAGGAGTGTGCTGGTGCCATCCTCTCCTGTTTGGTGACTGTGCCACGTTCATAAGGTGCCACGTGAGGGCAATCTCATCCCAGACCCACATGGGCAAAGCCCTAAAAAACCCCCAGTAAATGTCACACCTTCAAATGCAGCTCAGGGGAAGGACTCAATGACCTGACTTCACCTCACCTTGAAATTCTTGGTCTCCACATCGACCTTGATCAGGGAGTCTCCGAGCAGGTGCCCGAAGCCGCAGCCGTAGAAGTAGCGGTACCTGCGGCCGTTGTACCCAGAGTAATTGATCTGGGGGAACTCCAGGCCCCCGACTTTCTCAAAGCCCTCAGGGTGCAGATTTTCATGTGTGCACCACACCTGGGAGAAAAAGAAAACTGCAGGGTAATTTCTGCAGGAAATGTGCAGGGTTGGTTCAGCTTGGGCAGGGCAGGAGAGCTGGCTGGTCCCACCAAGCACAGCACAACCAAAGGCGGTTAAAGCTCCGAGGTACAGGAGCTGCTGCATAAATGCATTTATGGTTTGGTACACACCTTGCCATCTGCACCTTTCACAGCCTTTGCCTGGGTGTAAGGCAGCGGGTTCAGGTTTTTCCCCACGGGTGTGTCTGAATCCACGTCCAGAGGGAGAACAAAGCGGCGAGGGAAAGCTCTGGGCACGGAGGCATAAACCTGTTACAGAGACAGAGAGTGATGGTGATGGACAGAGGACACACATTTCAGTTTAAATGCACTTTTAGGGAACAATTCTGAAGTTTTAGACACCCCTGAATTCTTCTTCTTCTTTTCCTTACGTGTTTGACCAAGTTGTGGTAAGGCAAAACACATAATGGAAAGAAGTAGTTCCTGCATGTTCCAGTAATTTACAGCAGAAACCAAAACCGTATGAATTAAAAGGGTCAGCACTGCTCTCACAGTAATTAATGCTGAGCTGGGTATGCAAATCAGCCCAATAAAAAACCATTATCACCAAATCCAGCAATGGGACAGACACTGCATTGTGTTTAATTCAGTTAGAACAGGCTTGTGTTGCTTTACATCACTCTGAGGAGAAGCAGGAGAGCACTGTGCCTTCAATGCCTGAGGTTGTCCTGCTGGATTCCCTCCTGCATGCCCAGGTACCCGTGGATTCATGGTTGGAGGTCCAGGGAATGATGGTGGGTTTACCTGGGGAGCAAAGTGCAGCCCCCAGTGTGGCTGACACTCAGCACATTGAGAGGATAATTCCACCACTGCCACTAAAGCTCTGCTCAAGCCAAGTTCACAACCCCTCATATTCCCATTTAAGTAAAATGGATAAGGACCCTGTTTTGGTGTGTCTCAGTTACTTCAATCCACAACCCACCAGCTCAGTTGTGAAACTTCACTTTAACTACGTGTTAACCTTATTTTCAAAACTTTACTGGTTCGTGTAATCTGGATGAGGAACTCTGCCAGACAGAATACTCTGCCAGGGTTAGTGAGCCAGCCAATTTGGGGAAAGGAGACAAGCCATGCCCAGACACTCCTGAGGCTTTTGCTGCAGTGAAGTTTGAGGTTCTGTTCTGAAATGACTCCTCTGTGTGTGCGTGGGTGAAGTGTGCTGGTGATGCCACTTGTCACTTGAAGAATGTGCCTGCTGGAAACACAGGCCCAGCGCTGACACCAGGACACCTCCAGCCACATCCAGCTCCACCTGGGTTGTGCTCAGAGAAGGACAAAAAAAAAGCTGGTGTTAACAATCTGCTGTACTTGAATATGCTCAGAAAATGCTTCAGAAACGCCCAGAATAAATGCCAAGAGAAAGCAGAACCTGAAGGGACGCAGCTGTGCCCCTTTCAGGCCGGAGCTGAGCTGGTTCTAGACAGCTCAGGACAGACAGAGGAAGTTCAGCCCTGTCGGGACATGCAGCAGCCCCCCCAGCACGCTGGGTTTCCAACAAACACATCTGCACGGTGAGAAACTGAAAGCACCCCCACTTTTCCCATGTGTGACCTATGCAAAATAATGCCCCTCACACAGCCTGAAACGGGGCTTTTCACAGAGCTGGGCACAATAAATAATTTATTTGAATGTGCTGTTGTGAGGTGTCTGTGGGGAACAGGGCAGGGGTTTCTGTGGTATTTGTGTTTCTGTGATTTTCATAAAAACTGCTTGTTTTATGAAGTAATGTCTTAAAGAGCGGGGTTCCTTTTTCTTTTTCCATTTAGATGTTATGCTACAACTTATTTTGCATCATTTCTGGGGGGAAAATTCCATTACACAAGGATAAGGAAAACTAATATCATTAAAACCAAGGTTTTAAAACAGAAATAAATTCTGCCAGGCTCTGGAGCTCTGTGTCACACACGGGGCTTGAAGAGTTTCAAGGCCATGCTCCATGGAGAGAGATTTAAGAAGAGAGAAAGCATCAAGAGATGATCATTTCAGTTTTCACGGATTGTGCTTGTGCCGTCGCCACGGCGTTCTCCATTCTCCCAACCCGAGCTTTGCCGCAGCAAATCAACTCCTGCAGCAGCTGCTGGGGGAGCAGAGGCAGGGATCTCACCTGGTCCAGCCCCTGCCCACTCCTCCTGAGGTTCTGCAGCGTGTACAGGGCCAGGCTGGTGCCCTCGTCCTGGCAGCACAGGTCCAGCACCACGCAGCCCCGCTCCTCGAAGGCGTTGATCTGGTGGAAGCTGACGAAGGGCTGGGAGCACCACGAGCCCGGCAGCACCTGCAGGGAGCAGGGCACAGCTCAGCCCCTCTGCAAGCCCCTGCCTCACCTCCTCCTCCTCCTCCTCCTCCTCCTCTCTCCTGCAGCCCCGCTTTTCTCTTGGTAGAGAAAAGCGAGGCACAATTCTTCCCGAGAATATTTATGGGTTTCACATTCTCTGAAGCTCAGAGAAAGGAAAATCAATTCCTATCATTTTCTGTGCCTGTGTTTGTGCAAGAGTAGAATGCAACGTGGAGATTATTTACCTAAAGTCACGGTGTTTTATTTCCTTGGTCTATCAGGACCAGGTGTGTGTGTCTGAGTCAGGACAGTCACAAGGTTGTGTACAGAGTTGGGTGCTTGGCAGATTCAGTTTAGATGCCAATGTTATATAGTATAAAATGATGTAGTATCATAAAGTAATTAATTAGCCTTCTGATATCAATGCAGTCCTCCTCATAATTCACAGAGAAACTCACCTTCACAGAGAAAAGCGAGGCACCGTTCTTCCCAAGAATATTTCTGGGTTTCACATTCTCTGAACCTCAGAGAGTGATCAAAACAACTCTTATCTCATTTGCTGTGCCCGTGTTTGTGCAAAAGCAGAATGCAATGTGGAGATTGTTTACCCAAAGTCATGGTGTTTTGTTTCCTTGGACTATCAGGGCCAGGTGTGTGTGTGTGTTAGGACTGTTGGCTGACAGTCACGAGAATATACTATAATAAAGTAATTAATTAGCCTTCTGATAAGATGGAATCAGATGCATCATTCTCTCCCCTTGTTGAAGATCCCTGCAAATACCACACTCTGCCCCCACTGCAACCCCTCTCATCCCTTGGGCTTTGCCTTCTGTCCTTGTGTCACCACAAAAGGGCTGCCTTAAGCCACTAAGGAGCAAAACTGGAAGAAGAAAACCCAAAATATCAAGTACTGTGCATCTTTCCCAGGTTCTGACCTTTTTATACCCTGTAGTAGCTGGGACCTGCATTTCAGTCCCTGTCCCTCCAAACTGCTTCTTTCTGCCTGTCCTTTTCGGGCTGGCAAAGAAAGGAATGAATAAAGAGGAAAATGCACGAAGAAATCCCATTTTTAACAAATCTACAAATAAACATTGCAGTGTAAATGTACACTACAATAAACTTTAAAATATTTATTGCAGTAACTTCTGGATTGGTTCTTAAACTCCCCATGGCTGCTATGTAGCACTTTTGGGAATGAAAGTTCCCAAAAAATTGGGGAAAAAAATTGGAAATTTGGAACTGAAGTTCCAGATTAGCTGCTGCAGGGGCCAAAGACCCCCTCACCTCCCCAGTGTGCTTGTTCACCACGTGGAAGTAGGTGTTGTGCTGAGGCTCCCAGCTGATCCCATCATAGATGGCTTTCCCACAGAGCTTGGAGGTGATGATCTTCAGCAGGTTCAGCTTGAGGGGCTGCTCGATGAAAATGATGTAGTTTTCAGTCATCCCTGAGGAGAGAAGGGAGGAATATCACCCAAATTGAAAAGAAAACATCTCAAGGGGCAGACAGAGCGCTGGCCAGCCCTTTCTGCATCGCATTTTCCCAAATTCCCTGGTTTTGGGGTGGAATCTTACCAAAGCTGTGGTAGTAGGATGGCTTTGCCCTGTTCGTGGGAGGGATGGAGCACAGAACTTTGGCTCCCTCCAAGGTGTCCCCGTGGCCTGACTCCTGTGGGGGGACCCTGATGATGTTGTAGCTGGATCCTGGAAAGGGGAGAAGGTGCTCAAACCAAACTCAGGCTCTGCTCCTTCCTGTCCTCCAGGAATACTTGCAACAACCTCTCCTAAACATCTCCCAACAGGCAGGAAAGCATCTACAGAGGATTTATCTACCAAAAGAACAATGAAAAGAGGATGCTTGAAAGGAAATAGAGGGATCTTAGCCTGGGAGAATGCCAGCTCTGCCTGAAGTGCTGTCCGGTGATAACATGGGCAGGATGAAAACCAAGCCCACAGGAAATGAAAACTCTGAGCCTCAGTAATGCTCATTTAATAAACCTGGCATATGAGCAGGAAAGGATGGCACTTCTGAATAACAATGATCTAGAGCTTGGTATGTCCAGCTGGAAAAAGCACGTGGCACAGAGCTGGGCTTTGCTGAGGCCAAAAGGAAATGAAAGCAGAAAGAATGGAAAATGGTCAAAACTGGGAAAATCACAAGGGATCACAATAAAGGGCAGTGGCTGTTCTCACAGGCCTCTGGGAAAGAAGGATTTCACACAGCTGACAGGGACTGATTGCTCTGAGCAGCCATGTGGATGGAACAGGATCCAATCAAGATGCTCAGAGTTCTGAGAAGAAGAAAAATATCCCATAAAACTCAGCTTTGCTGGAAGATAGCCAGGTGACCAGAATAAATTCTGTCTTCCCTTCCGCAAAAACCCTTATGGGGCTCATCTAAAGCCAATTTATTCTAAGTGAAAAACATGAATTGCTAAATTCTAAGTGAAAAACATGAATTGCTAAACTTGTTCAGATGAAGCTTCAACAGTGGAGGGGACTTTTTTAAAAAATCATTCTCCTGTTTTCCAGCAAAGCTTGGGAGAGCAAGAGGAGAATTTGCTGTACATTCACAGGCCAAAGTCAGAAGCATCTGCAACTAAATCCTGAGAGGAGCCAGTTTTATGGGACAGACTGACACTGACATTTTGACTGAGGAACAGCAATTTTCAGGTCTCTTTGGGTGTTTCTCCAACAGCTGCTCCTTGAAGCAGCACCAGGAGGGATCCTGCACCCCCTGCCCAAAAACCAGCCTGGCCAAGCCCTCCTCACCGTGCTTCCCATAGGAATTGCCCATGTTGTAGGTTGTCCCATCAGACTCGTAGTGGGGATGAGCTGTGGCCCCATTCACTGCAATAAACTTGCTCCAGTCCACCTGCAAATGCCAGAGATTTTCAGTCAGTGCAGAACTTCCCCAAGGGTCACTTTTGTGGAAGTCTGAGGAAGAAGAGCAGATTTTATTCATTATTAAAAATGTGGCATCTGGACTGCAGCCTTCATTCTGCCTGCAAATCCTTGAAAATAAGGATATTTCTCTATCAATAAAGCAGGACTAATAGCAGTAGACATTCCTTGGAGGACACAGATGTCCTTAGGGTACAGGTGCAGTGGGAATGATGCCAATAACAAGCACAGGCAGGTGTGTAAAGGGATGGTCACTGCCCCAAGAAACCACCAAGAGTTTTGTCACTGCAAGCTCAGAAAACCAGGTCCTATTAAGGCATCACAAACTGGAGAGTTTAAATGTGAGATAATCCCTTCCATTTCTTCGCTTACCCAAAAAAATAACAGTCTGCAGCTAAAAAAAAAAACGCTAGAGGGGAATTCTTTTCATTTTATGACAAGATGGCTCAACAGAGCTGAACCTGAAAATCCCCACGTGTCTTTTCATGACTGCAGTCTGGTTTACAAACAGACCAGCTGGCAAACCACCCAGGACAGCTCCAGCTCAGTGGCTGTGCTTTACACACAGCTTACTCATGACTCACTACTGATCCTGCAGACAGAATTCCTGGAGTGGCTCCCTCACAACCTGAGGGATGCTCTGAGCTGGCATTTTCTGGTGTCAAACAGGCCCAGCAGTAAATACTGACTTAGGAAGGGCAGAATCCTCCCTCAGCCCGTCCCACAGCTGTCCAGCCCAAATCCCCTCTAAGGGTGCAGGCAGGGGGGATTTCGTTTGCAAAGGTGCAAAATATGCATTAAAGAATGAGAGGAACACATCCATAAGAAGATATTTTGAAGATTTCATTTGCAAAGGTGCAAAATATGCATTAAAGGATGAGAGGAACACATCCATAAGGAGATATTTCACATCCAAGCAGAAACAAAGCTGGCATGACTCAGGACAGCCCTACATGGCTTGTGCTGTGCTGTCACAGGTCACCTTCTTCTGTCACAGGGAAAAACTTCTCTGATGTTTTGGTCATTTCCTAGCAAAGGGGAGAAAATCAAGTGGCAGCTGAACCAAACCTTTACAACAGGGTTTGATCAGGGGCAGCTCTGGAGCGTGCAAAGCTTGAGGTGGAAAAAGCAGATCAAGAGAATATGAAAGCAAAGCAGCAGGGAAAAGGCAGATGTGAGACCAGCAATGTTCACTTTTTCTTGTGCACAGAAAAAAGCTGTTTCCTGTTCTGCTGAGAGGTGCAGACAAGCCCGGGCAAGCAGGGAGAGCAGAGGAGAACTGATAGCTGTGCCCAGCCAGGCAGTGACTGCACCTCCACCCCTAAAAGCTCCCCAGGGACTCGGCACGGAGATGCTGCAGGCACAGACAAATTCCTCCGGAGGTGGAATTCCCCTTGAGCCAGCAAGGTGTGGTTCTGCACCACCATACCCCAGCTCCCTTATCCCACCTGTCCACACCTTCTCCTTTGTTTCCAGCGTCTCTGGGTCCACCTTGTGCATGCAGATGTTCTCGCTGCTGACATAGTAATCCCCTTTGTACAGCACGTAGTTCACATTGCAGTTGTCACTGGGCTCTGAAACAGAAATCCTGGCATTGTGTGCAGCTCTGTGCAGCTCATGTTGAATTATGGCAAGTTAGACATGTTTAAACAAATAAACCCATTTGCAGTGGCATTAATCTCTGGGAGATTGATTGGAAACATCTTGATAATCTACACAGGGAAACTGTGCAGGTGGAGCTGGGTGAAAAGGACAAGGACAGAGATGGAAATCACTGCTGGATCTGGGCAGAGGCAGGTGAGGAATGTGGAGAGGTCTGGAATGCCTTGAGGGAGCTGGGGTGGGGATTTGGGGGGTGTCACCACGAGTGAAGGTGTGAGCACCTCGGGAAAGGACACAGGATGTGGCAGGAGGGGAGAGGAGAAACAGAGGATGGTCACAGCATCAGCAACAAGCTGCAAACTTCAGCCCTGCTGGTTTTAGTGGGGAACACCTTGCTTGCGTTTAAGCCTCTTTCTTCCCTGACGTACACAGAATCCTACAGGTACAGGAACTTCCATTCCTGTGCAGCTCCATCCCTCACCCTACACAATAATCTCCTGCCCCTTAGTCCAGGAAGGGAGGGATTAGCCCACTTACCCTACAAGCTTAGCAAGGCAAGGTGTTCTGAGGGCAAAGCTGTGTCTCAGGTAGAACATCAGGCTGTAATGCTCATTATCAGCACTGCACAGGATGTTCTCTCGGGGAGAGCTTTCTTTGGGAAATTTGCAGAAAGATCCATGACTCAGCGAGCTGAAGTGGCATTAAAACATTAAACTCTGCCTCCCCCCGCTGAGGCTGACACCAATTTGCATAATTTTGGAATTTGGGCCATATTCTAAGAAAAACACGGGCTCACAGAAAGTCTGTCCGACTTCCTCACCCCTCCCTTTCCACCTAACCACAAGTTCCTCCAAGGAGATCTCAGCAGCCCCTCAGGTTTTACAGAAGCACTCGTACGTGGCGGCTCGAAGCGGGACAGGAAGCGCCCAAAGAGGCTCTTGCACGGGTCTGGCATGGCCAAGGTGCCAAACTCTGAGGCCACAATTCGGCTGTGCTGGCTGTTCCTCAGGTAGGAGCTGCTCTGCAGGAACCTGCTCCTGTAGGTCACCGTGCCATGGGCCAGCTGGAACTGGTGCAGCAGGGCCATGCCATCAAACCAGTGGTTAAACCTTCCAGGAGGGAGAAAAAAAGAGATGAAGAAGAGTTGGGCATTATATGATGCTGTGTAGTACCCTCTTTTTAGGTTTATTGATGTTTGTAAAAGCTGATTCCCAGATCCCTTGAAGTATTAACCACAGCTTGGTTTGGGAAAACCCCCCAATCAAACAAACCAAATCAAACCAAATCGAAACAAGTATATTCATAGCTGTGGGATGTGGTGTTTGCAAACTCTGTAAGGCTTTTTGGGAATAATCTATATAGATAAACCACCCACCTCTGCAGAGGGAATGGAGTTTGTGCTGTACTGTACAACAATATAAATTACTACTGCAAACCCAGAGGTGTTTAGCTCTCAGCTTCTTTCAGGATGCCATTGTCTCCAAACCAAGGGGTTTGTGAGACTCCCAGAACACCTGATGGTCTCACTCTAGGAATATGAGGAGGAGATCAGCTTTGGCCAGTTACTGACACCAGCTGAGCTGTCAGTTACTGCAACGGCACATTCCAAGCCACAGGGAGTCAGTGCCTTCTGTGGGTATTTTAATATATTATTCTTGCAACTGGGTGGATTTGCTTCTAAAGCAGTTCACACCATTTGGTGCAACCAACTCTCCAAATTCCTGCCCTGGATTTATTTCAGAGTGGCCAGGGGTGGATTTTTGCTCAGGACAGAGGACAAAGCTGGGCATGTTTTATGCCCCACCCCACCACGGTGAGTGGGCGAGATGTTCTCTGTGACTCAGCTTTGCCAGCCTGGGTGACTTCACCATTCAGCTCCTCTCTGCAGAAAATGGGAGTTCCCAACTGAGGGAGCAACTGCTCTCAAAAGAGTGACATCGGTATTTCTTCCTTCCCTTACATAAAAATAAACTAAAAGATGCTCTAAATAGTCATGAGGGGGGTCCCCTTTAGGCTTAGGCAGAGTTCTGGCCAGGAGCATTTAAAAATTCATTTAAAGGAGACTTACTTGTCATTGCCAAACTCGAACTTGCCAGGGCCATTCCTCAGGAGATTTCCATTAATCCACTGGGGAATCTGTCCTTTGATCTTGGCTGGGATGGGCTCGGGGGTCTCCTCCACGCTCTGCACTAAGGGGGAGATGCACTGCAGCCCCCGGGGTCTGTGGCAGAGGGTTCGCTCCTTGGATGGGCTGGGCACGTAATGCTTGAAACCTGCAAAGAGAGAAGGAAGGACAAAACACAGGGAGTTGAGATTTTCACTGGAATTGAGTGACAAATGCTAGATGTCAGGGAGAAGAGCATTCAGCAAACAGCCAAGTTGTGGTGGATACTCAAAGTAAAGCCACAAAACCCAACATATCCACAGGGAGCTGAAAATCTTGTAGATACTCTGCTCTAGTTAATCAACAAGAAACACTAGTTCTGCAGCCCAAAGGAGGTAACAGAATATAGGATGATAGAAAAGATAATGACTTTTCTTTTAATCAAATAAATGCATATTTGGATTTAATTTTGCAAATAATCAAGAGAAGAGAAAAAAACCTGCAAAAATGGAAGAAGACCAATGAAACTGAGTCCAAGCCCATTTACAGCACAAGATAGATTTACAACTTTTATTTGGCAAGGAGATAAGCAGAGAAGGATAATTTATGATGAAGCCTCTGGTTTGGCTGCAACCACCCCTTTTGGAAAACAAAAGCTCCAGGAGAGCATGAAGTGATTGGAACGCTGTGAGCTACCAGTGATGTCAGTGATTGGCTCCCACAGCCTGGTTTGCAAAGCCTCATCAACACAAGGATTGTTTTAGCAATCCATTTAGCTGCAGAGGTGGATTTAGCCGGGGGTGCCTCCCTGCCCAGGTTGGCACCTGCCCATCCTGCCCTCAGTGCAGCCGCTCTGTGCCCTCCCCGAGACCATGGAGCCAGCCTGCACTGCTGAGCACTGAGATGGGGGAAATGCTGACCAAAAAGGGCACATGGCAGGCAGAGCTCCATCACCCAGGGCTGCTCAGACACCACACACTGAAGGGAGTCCATGCTGTCACAGAATTCACTCTGATTTTCTGTCCTTTCGCCACCGCTGCTTCTGGCCTACATCCTTTAATCCAGGTGACCAAGCGTAGCTGCTGCCCAATTTCCCTCCTCTGAAACCTTTTGCTCAACATCTCCAGAGGAAATCCACTATTTCAGCTGGACTATCTGCAAAGGAGCTGAGCTGGCAGGCAGAACTCTGCTGAGCTTGTTTCTCTACACAAAAACACCCACAGGTTGTGTGTTAGGATTGCAAGAAGGTAAAATGCAAGGATCCAATCTAGCTCTCCAATCTGCCAATCCCCCTTTAGATCTCTGAAGTGTTTACAGAAATGCAGATGGGGATTGCAAAGATGCAAAATACACATTAAAGAACGAGAGAAACACATCTATAAGGAGATATTTAGAAGATTTCATTTGCAAAGGTGCAAAATGCGCATTAAAGAATGAGAGGAACATATCCATAAGGAAATAATTCACATCCAAGCAGAAACAAAACTGGCATGACTCAAGACAGCACTACATTGAAAGTTCCTGGAGAGCACTGTCAATGGAAATTTTGCAAAGATACATTCCACAAAAGAGCCTGACCAGGGCTGGAAAAGACCTCCTGAGTCCACCCCTCCCAACTGCTGCCCCAGAAATTCTTACATAAGAATTCTGTCTTAAAAATTATTATGTCTACATGCACTCATTCCCTCTTTTGATAACTGCTCCTTGTCCAGATGATCAGGAAAATGCTTCCAATTTACCAAAGGGTATTATTCTTGTTTTTCTGGCAGCTCTGGTGTGTAGTTTTGGTAGTTTTCCCTTCCTTGTCTTGTATTTAGGGTGAAGAATCATATCACTTCCTAAACTAAGTAAGCCAAGTTCTTTTTGTTTTTACTGTCCTGTGATAACCATTCACGTGGTCATCTCAGTAATCCTTGAAATCTGATCTAGTTAGAACTCATCTCATTAGAATTCATTCCAAGGCATCCCCTACAAACTGGACTTCAATAGAATGGACTATAAACAACAAGAATATTTAAGGGAATGCCCCAAAACCAGGCCAGAAAGGGAGAAAGAAGCACAGCAAGAGAATGGATTGGTTTTTTCTTCTGAGCATCACTCAAATGAGTTGAAGATCCTGGCAGAAATTCACTCCCTGGCAAAATGGGAGCGAACCCCAATACCAACATGAGTCAAAACAGAAACTTCCAGAAACAAGACAAGTCATTGCAGACAATCCTGAATGGCTAGTGGGAGGGAAGGCATGCAAGAAGAAAAAATCCAAACCAAACCAACATATCTTCCCTATTAAACAAAAAGAGATGCCAGTAATAACTGCTAACTTTAAGTGAACTTTGAATGCACGGAACACAGAAAACTCCTGCTCGACACAATGTTCCTGAGTAATTTCAAAAAAGCAGTTTCAGCTTCAGGGGAAAAATCACTCATAAAAAACCCCTTTTTAAACATCCAGCTCACCAAGAATGGACCAATCTCTCTCTGAGGAAGGCAGAAGATAGGCCAGTTTTTAATTTTAAAGAATGCATAAATAAAATTATTCCTTCCTTTCTGGCTACGCCCCAAGATGGAAGAACTTGAATCCACAATTAAAAGCCGACAGTTCCAGCGGGGCTCTCTGTGTGCGCTTGAACACTTGAAAATCGGCACAAGATCACAGAACCCTCATTTCTCCACTGTAGTTCCTTTCCATCCTACCTCAGACTTTTAAAAACACGCTTAAGGTCTTTGGCATATCCAAGCAGCGGCAGTGCCAGACATGGAGGTGTAACTTTCCTCCAATATTTTCTTAACATAGCAGGCAACCACAGCAGAGTTATCCTTTGTTCAGCTCCTGTTTCCCTGCACAGTGTGCCATGATTTCACTGACCCGTACAAACTGACAGCCCAGTATTGATTATTTATTGATTGCTTCTATGCAGATATGGTGGGATGAAGGACCAGGCTTTTGAAGAGAAAGCTGCTGTGGGTGCAGCCACCACGAATCACGCATTAAATTATATTTCCACAGCAGTGGGTGGGACACGAAATCTGGAATGGTGGATGATGGAAGCATGGGAGCCATTTGCTACATGGGCAACGCCATTTTGATTTTAATCTACTCGTTCAAAGGATCCACCCCTCCATGCACACTCTAATTGCTTGACTCCAAAATTAAGGGCAAAATTTAGCAAACAGAATGCTCGTTATAATCTTCAAGTAGGGAGAATGAGGCAAGAATTCTGTTCTCCCCGAGGACCATTCAAACAGGGAATTTTCCTCCAGCACAGGCTGTGTTTTGTTCCATATAAAACACTAGCACAACATGGAAGCAAAGCAGTTCTCCCCGACCCCAGGCTGAACCAGAGCTGTGGATTTGTGCCCTCTGGACTCCAGCCATTCCCAGCGTCGGAGCCCTGAGCTCCCAGTGGGATTTCCAAAGGGAAGGTGCAGCACTTGCCTGGCGAGTGCCGGGATGTGCCTGTGCTGGGCTCCTTGCTCCATGCAGCTGCTTGGTTCCCCATGGCCAGGGGTTCAGGCACCGACTTCCTCTCTAACAGCCCGAGGAGCAAAGGAAAACAGAGAAGAAACGACAGAAAACACAGGGGAAAAATAAATGGAGAAAAATAGCAGGGGAAGGCTCAAGGGAAGGGAAGGAGGAAGGCGACAGTGAAATCCAGCACATGAAATAGCTGTTGATTTCCCAGAAAAATTAGAGTTTACACTTTGGGGTCTTCTGGTGGCACAACAAGGCATATTTGAGATTTTTTTTCCAGCTCTTTGGATACCTCGGAAGAAACGCTTTGAATTTAAAGGGCACAAAACTACCACTACCATCAAACAGCAGAAATTCCCGTGAGGTCGGCCATGATTTTTATTGGTTCCTAATTTCTGAAAACGAGTAAACAAATAAACAAAATAAAACGAAGGGGGAAAAAAACCCAAACAAAAAGCAGCTCAAGCGGTGCAATGATGACACAAAGCTGTGATACAAATCCTTTGGGGCAGTTCACCGTTTGCGCGGTCGGGTTAAAGCCTCGGCAACGATGCGGCTCCAAAGAACCCTCTCCCTGCCCGCTTCCAGCTGGCTGCCCCGCACGGAGAATCTGCTGTGCGCTGCTTTTCCAGCTCTAGACCATCTGTATCTGCTGTAATCCTTGCCTCTGCCCTTTATCCATTCAGCAAACAACAGGCATTTTGTGCCATCTAACAAAGACTTCAAATCGCTCCGTCGCGAATGCCTGACAATAGGAATCGTTCTCCCGACCCGTGTTAGCAGCAGCAGCCCCTTTCCGAGGGCACGGGATGAAAGGGATTTTAACGCGTTTTACCTGGAATGAATTGCATCAAAGAGCAGAGGAAATGCAGCAGGTGAGCGAGCAGAAGGCTGGCGGCGGACAGAAGGATTTTGGCGAACATATTCCGGCGGGCAGAAAGCATCGGCTGGGAGCGGCCGGGCGGAGGTAGCGGTGCCAGGGCAGCGAGCAGGGAGGCAGCGATGGTCGGGAGAGGTGAGCGCTGCCTCTCATCATCCTTTCACAATAAGAGCCGTGTCCGCAGCAGCGCCCTGCCCGCAGCAGCGCCGCGTCCCGCGGGCGGGGGCGAGTCCTGCCGGCCCCGAGCGCTCCGTGCACCTGGGCCAGGTGAGCTGCGAGCGCCCGGGCACTGCTGCCGCTGCCAGGGCATTGCTGCCGGTGCCAGGGCATTGCTGCTGCTCTCAGGGCACTGCTGCCGCTGCCAGGGCATTGCTGCTGCTGCCCGGGCATTGCTGCCGCTGCCAGGGCATTGCTGCCGGTGCCAGGGCATTGCTGCTGCTGCCCGGGCATTGGTGCCGGTGCCAGGGCATTGCTGCTGCTGCCAGGGCATTGCTGCTGCTCTCAGGGTACTGCCACCGTTTCCAGGGCACTGCCACCACTGCCAGGGCGTTGTTGCTGCTGCCGCCAGGGCACTGCAGCGCCTTGGGAAAAATGCTCCATCACTCTGTGCCAGCCAGAGAGATGGAAAGACAGGCGAGAACAGGACGTGCATGTGTGTATCAGAGCAGCCAGGCTTCCAGGTGATTCCAGGAAATTCTCATCACCTCGCCTTCATGTTCAGCTCCCAGAAATACTTGGGATGGAAAATAGTTGTGTTTCAAAACCCGAGGAGCCATTTTGCACCTTCATGAATCTCAGGGTTTTGGGAATACTGGTTGCCACGGCAGATTCCCCCACCAAACCCAGCAGGATGGGCTGTGCTCTGCTGAGCTGCCCCTGAGACAGAGCCTTCCCCCTGGGGATGCCAGGAGCGAGCTGCCAGCGCTTTGGATTTGTGATGGAACATTGGTTTCATGTCATTAATCTGCTCTTAAAGCTGTGCCGTGCCTGGAGAGGGAGCTGGGCAGCAGGCACAGCACGCCAGGGACCCTATTCCGCAGACAGATTAAATCTCATCTGAAACCTGCTGAGAATTAAGATGACTTCTTCCTGTCCTTCCTGCACTTTTAAAACTCCTCTCTTATTATTCCCTCCCTTGAGTTGTGCCTTCTCTCAACAAATCCATCTGCTTCAGCCTTTTCCCACAGAGCATCTTTTCTCAGCTCTTTATTATTTCTCGTTTCTGGAAATCTTGATTTCCACTGAACCCTTCATGTTTTTGAGATTACCATGAATTTTAAATCTATGTTAGTGATGCCTTTGTGACTTCTAGTTTGCTGCTCTTAAAAAAAAAATTATATTAATTCTGGTTTTTCTGTTTTTATATTAATTCTGGGGGTTTTTCTAAATCATTTGGGATAATGTGGAATTAGCAAAGCAGGAAGCAGATCACTATACAATACCCCATAGGCTGATCTATGACAAAAAAAAAGAGTTCATTTACTTTTAAACTCATTTGTTTGCCCTAACTGATTGCTCTTATTTTCTATATCATCATACACAATGGGGTCAATGACCTTACACCAAGCTGTACCCACTGGTAATTTTTCCATATTAAGCCAGCTATTCTCATAAATGATTTTTTTTTTTTTTTTAGTTTATTGTTATCCAAGTCATAGTTAAGAAATTTGCTCCAGCCTCTCTCCAGGATGGGATTTAGGGTGACTGAGTTATGGATCCCTGCCCTCCCTTTTCTCCTGGCTGTTCCCCTGTTGATGCAAAATGTTCACTCTGTTCTTTTCCAGTGCCACCTTCCAAGCCAATTCAAAGGTCAAGCATTCTACCATTAACAAAATTGAATTTTGATTAGTTCTGGACAGAATGTCTTGAGCCTAAAACACCTCTAGTTCCACTAGATTTGGGGTTTTTTTCTATTCTATTCTATTTATTTCTATTCTATTTTTTTTCTATTCTTTTTTCTATTCTAAAAGGTGATCTCATTTTAAGTAAACAATCAAGATTAGCCTTTTCTCAGGAAAGAATTCTCATCACTGATTATCTAAACTCTCTGCATTATCTGTTATTTCCCATTTTTAGCTTTTAGATAATAGAAGAGCAATGAGAGAAACTGAGTTTTTCATCACTTACACTTTCCAGCCTGTGAAGAAATTCACAGCAAGCTCAGAAATGCAAAGGCTCAGTGTCAAGATCCCCTTGACTCCAAGAAGTGTCAGAACTTCATCTAAAATGCTTCAAGATTTAAAAAAAAAAAATCCATTTATATTCTGTTACTGATCTGTCATCTTAGACGTTCTTGTTAATTTATAGGCTGGAGCTTAAACCAGGAGGGGAGAAGCTTAAAAGAAAATGAAGAAAACGCAGTTATCAGCTGAGCTTTGCTGATCAGGTTTAGCAGCTTTAAAGCCAATTAATTTTCTGTCCAAACCTCCTGCAGTAAAACTGGACAGCAGACAGGGATGGGATGGATGCCAGGTGGGTTTCACAAGGAGCTCACTCCTCAGGGAGAGCAGGAAGGAGCCCTTGGTGTCAGATCTGAACAGAAAAGTTGTTTTATTTCTCCCAATAAACACTGAAATCCATAAGGGGGGCAACCAGCAGAGTGGATTAGTTTTAGTCAAATAGGAAAGTGATAAATTTTTATTTTTAATGGCTTAGAAGGATTATAGTGTACAATGACTGTGTTCATATATTAAGATACTTAGTGGAACACTAAAGAGCAGCCAGCAGAAAAGTGCTCTGTATTTCTGATCAGCACAATAATTATGGAAAGTTCTCTTTAAACAGGGAGAAATAAATGTAAGATTGATTTCCATTTTCATTTTCAATTTCAATTTCCAATGTAGGAAGTATTTCCATTACTGAGATATTATTTATCTTCACAAGAGGAGAGGCTGACATTTTCAATGGGTGTTTTAAACTTTCTGAACTCACCATTTCAAGCCTAAACTCTATGAAATAGATATTGAATTAATTTTACTTTATATACATATATATATACATATATGTATGTATCCTCACCTATATTCATGCAGCAAAACCAGAAGCTTTGTTGCTCTTAGTAATTTAAAAAATTTCATAACCAATAATCAGCTCACCTAGGTTACTATGGCCATACTCACTGACTTTACTCCTCAAATTCTAAATTCCTCTCATTATCTCAGAAATCCCACTCTATTAAAGGTTATTCATTGGAATGACAATCAACTCTGTAAGAAATCACTGTAAAAAACCTAGAGTCATCTTGGATTGAACTGCACTAAGCAGTCCTTCATTGTTTTAAAAGTGGGACTTTACTCATTTTTGTTGGATTTTATGAAATTTTTAAATAGAGCAAACTTCTGCAACAGGACCAATTGATTTCCCACGGGAAAAATATTATAAAATTATTGTATCCCAAAATTAAGTTCTGGCGCTTAATGATAGTTGGATATATTGGCCACATAAACTAATGGAGATAATCCAAACCCAGATGCTCTAAAGAGGTTGCACCATTTCCCCAAGAGCAAACGGCTCAAATGCAGTAACAGGCAGATGCTCCTCAGTAATTAGATTTGTGTAAGTTTTCCTTATAATTCATAAATAACTGTGGGTAAATGTCTGTGTTCAGGGCCTTGGCAGGCGTCATTGGGAAACTCCGGGTTGTGTCATCACTGCAGATGAGCCAGGGTTTCAGAAACACCCAGCACAATATTTTAAGAAATGTCACTTCCTAAATCTTCTCTGTATAAACAGAGCAGCCTGAGAGTATCAGGGAAAAAATAGGAGACTACTAAATATGATAGCAGAGCAGTGGTGAGACTTTGGAAAGCCTTTAGATGCTAAAGATGCAGATAGGCACCTTATGGGATTTTCCAAAATTCCTAAGCGGGTAAGGCGCTTACACCATGCTTAGGCACTTTGAAAATCCTGCTAAGGACATATCTTGCATCTTTAGGCATCTAAATCTCACCCTGCATGTCCAGTTCCTCTCATTCTTTGCTGTAAATCGTGTCACTGTGACACGTAGCACGTTTGGCTGGGAGCTCAGGAAAGGGGGAAAGGAGGGTGGATTAGGTCTGAGAGGATTTAGAGAGGAAATCACTGCACACTACTGGGGGAGAGATGGAAATATATCTTGGTTCAGCACTTCTCTTTATTACATGAGCCCCATACTTAGTACAAGTGGTCCTTTGTACATTCCATCTTTCATCTTTTTTTTTTTTTTTTAACAAGAGTAGAATGACAAGAAATAAAAAGGGCTCAGTGTTCTCAGAAGGACTGAATATGAACAAACAACATTCATGAAGCTAAATAAAATAACACTGTAATTCTAGATCGTGTTAACATTATCTATTTACTTATTGACATCAACAGCAAGGCTTTGATTATGTTTTATAACTACATGGCCTTGAAATATAACACCTATTACCAGTATTACAATGCATTTGAAATTAAGACTTTATACTTTCTCAAAGTTCTTTATAGAACTCTTATTTCTTAGCTGATCTTTTCAGCCTGTTTACATTCTGAGGCCAAATTGAAATAACATTGCAAGTATATTCTACTAAGATTTTAGCAAAAAAAACACCTTTTTTTTAAGTAGAAAGGAAAAAAAAAACAACTCATAACCAGAAAATGGTTAACATTAAATAATCTGAGGTAATTTTCCACTTACATCATAAATGTCTATATTTCATAGAAATGCTTTTTTTGCTATGTTTAATGGGTTAACATAGCTTAATGTCTTAATCCCTTGAGTCACAGGATTTAAAACAGGTATTCAGAATTGGTTTTATTAACTACCACTACACTATGTATTTAAACACTAAGTAGCTGCTTAACTTGTTGGAAGTTTCCTGAACTGACAGAAATATTTATACAAGAAACAGATATCACAACACTCATCCCGATTTGTTTTCATACACGAACAAAACTTTGGCTCTACGTTTTCATAACAAACTCCATTTAGCTTTGCAGACTATTGGCGATGACAGCGAATCTCTGTTTCAGCTTCTCCCTTTTCTGCTTCAAATGCTTTTCTATGGCCCTGGCTTCTTTTAGGATCTCATCAAGTTCCTGGACATAAGAAGAATCCAATGCTATTCTTGCACTAAAGTGAAGAAATCTGTAGTTAAAATCAGTGCTAATGCCATTAACTTTCTCACTACTTTTATGTTTTCTTAAAAATTGGTCGTCTATCAATACACAGTTTCTGACCAAATTAATCCTCTGTTGTAATAAAAGCCACCATTTTTCTTTCAAGATCTGCTTGACAGTTTTCAGTGTTAATTTTCCTAAACTGCAGCCACCCATCCATCTTATCTAGAGAACTTAAAAATTGCTGTGCAAATTACACAAAGTTAACTTGCCTTATAGTGTCAGCATATTTTGACAGCAAGTTATTAATTTCTTTGCTGATCTCTGTTAAGAAAGAAAAAGATAATTTTATTTAAACATTTGGATGAATCTCAAGATGAAATTAGGTCATTCCATACTTACTTCCAGTATATTTACTACATCACCATTTAAAACCTTTTCCAGTGGTTCAGTCTTGAAAAGGGACTGCAAGTCCTCAGAAGGAGCCAAATCTGTTTTGTCAGACAATGGAGGATTTTCTGAAGCTTCATTCTAACAACAGAGCACATTAGGAAAAACACAGTTCTGGGATTTAAAACAAGCTTTGCACGGAGTTTAACTGAGAGAAAGAAAAGGTTTAAAAAGACCTTGAGGATGTTTTTGGAGAAAATGAAAGTGGGTTCACAGTATCGTGAGCATCTTGGGGAGTGGGTGGAAGTACCAGATTGAGATGTCTCTATATATACGCATTTATTTATATATACACACACATTTATATCTATATACTGATATATGTAGTATATGTAGCTCAGTAAAAGCTGGTGCACTTCAGAAGTTCGTTCTCAAGAAGTTCTACATAAATATATCCCAGTGCTTACCCGATTTTGTTGGGCTTCAAGCCCTCAGAGAAACTGCGATTTCCCTACACAGAAAAAGTAATTTCTGCTCCCCTAAACCTCCCTAAGGTGCCGTGGATCTCTGTTCCTTCAGTCCAGAGGAGGACATGGGAAGGGGGGTCCTCCCTCACACAGCACTGCTCACCTCCATCTTTTTGCTTTTATTTCTATTTTTGTCTGCTTTTTGCGAGTTGCTCGCCATGGCTGCCTCACGAAAAGCACGAGATGTTTGCTGAGATGTCACGCTGGGAAGAATGTTTAAATAAAAACCTGTAAAACCTGCAGCTGGTTCCTCTGCAAGGGCGCTCCTCTCACGGGGGAGGCAGCGCCTCAAAGGGCTGGAGGCGGCGGGGGAATGGCGGGGAGTCCCGGGCCGGCCTAAATTCGATATCCGAGGGGATTTAAATTCGATATCCCAGGGGATTTAAATTCGATATCCGATGGGATTTAAATTCGATATCCGAGGGGATTTAAGCCTTTCTGATCCCCCCAGAGCCTGAGGGCACCGAGGCGCCCAGGACGCCCCGGCCTCGCCGCTTCCCCTTCAGGCGGGCAATGGCCATGACGGGCCGCGACTGTGGCGACAAGGGAAAGGGACAAGGGACGACAAATAAGGGACAAGAAAGGACACAAGGGACACAAGGGACACAAGGAACACTCGCTCCCCTCAGGGCTGGCAGCACCTCGGTGCCACCCTCGGTAGCGGCGGCAGGAGCGGCCGGAGGAGCGCCCTGAGGGCCCAGAGAGCGGCTCCGGCCAGGGCCTTTCGATTAATTAAAACTTTGAGAAGTTCCTCAAATTTCCCGTCAAATTTCACCTTCTAAACGAAATCCTTGGAACGCGTCTCACGCGCGATGGATCTGCCTCAAAAAACGAGCGAGAAATGAGCGCAGTTGGAGCGACCAGGCACTAAAATGAGTAAAAACGCTAAAATGAGTAACAGCACTAAAATGAGTAACAGCACGAAAATGAGTAAAAACTAAAAACGCATAAAAACACTAAAATGAGTAACACTAAAATGGGTAACACCACCACAACACAGGGCTGCCAAGACCATATTTTCTCTCTCTCTCTAATAAGCAGAGAATAAAATTGTAGATTTCCCGAGGCTGTGCTTCACTGCTGTAGGTGAACCAAGTTTTTGTTCACTGGAATGAAATAAATCATTGCAAGACAGGAATTTATGATTATGTTATGCTATATTATGTGGCTTAATTATGATATATTAAAGTTACGGCATGTAAGGTTATGTAAAGTTTACCCCTGACTTGTGCTTTTTTCCTTTTTTTCTTTTCTTCCTTTTTCTATTTTCTCTTTTGAAGACAGGAAAGGACCTGAATCTCACATACATCATCCACAGAAGAAATTAAAATATCAGCATGAGAAATCAAACTCCTGAAGGAACAAGAACTAAATACTTCCTCAAAGTAAAAACAACTTTTAATAAGCAGCCATAGCCCACTTCATTTAATTATCAGATATCTCATATATAATTATGTTATAAGCATTACTATCAAAACATTAATAAACAGATATGACAGAACATGTTAGGAAAATATTCGTAAGATGTTCACTTCATTGGGTCATGGTAATAGCTTTTACTAATAGACCACCTGGAGTAAAACAAATTACACATCTGAATTTTCATTTCCATTTTCTTATGGATATAATAGTCTATAAATAAAACTAGGACTAAAAGTAACATTAAAATATTTAAAAGAAAATTATCTAAGAGGAGAGAGTTCACTCTTACTGGAGTTCCAGTTCCTTTCAAACTGGAGCAAAATTATCAAAACCATTACTCGAAAAGTAGTTGCAGTTCCTCTAAAATTTGAGATATTAAATTCCAGGAGAAATGAAAAGTCTAAATTGTACCACAAAAGCCATTGTATGAGTTAGATCTGGTCCTGAAAAATGCAAATATGTGCACAAAGGATAAGGAAATGCCTTTTATTCAATGTGTTCAGTGAACTAATGGAATTTTAAGGCTCTCAAAGGCTGACATGAAAGACCATGTCCTTCTTCCTGATAGCTTTGTATGGAATATCAGTTGGCCAAAAATATCAGTGCCAACAGCTAATGCAAAATAAATAATTTTAAATATCTGAATGTATATTTAAACTTAAATGATGAATTAGTAGTACAGCATTAATTTTTGAAAAATGTTTTTGGCTAAACCAGCCAAAATCCAGGGTTATTAGTAAAAGAGGCAGTTTTTAATCTCAAAACCACCTCATGTTTATCATACAGATATTAAAGCATCCCTGTAAACTTTGGTGGTTTTTTTGTTTTTGCCTCCAGGAGCAGTAAAAGGCATGTGAGCAGCTGAGAGAATGTCACGGAAACTCAGGTTTGGGTTTGATGTGGGATTTTGTGGGGGTGTTTTTATAATCCTCACAAGCTGGGGCTCTTCAATTTACCCCCCAAGCTGCAGGGCTGAGTGCCCTGAATTGTGATCGGCCACAGAAACAGCAAATCCAGGCACGGAGATGAAACAAACTGGGGGGACTTTATGGTGCTCGTATCCCCAATTCTCTGTTTAGCCCAGAAATAAGTTTTGCATCTTTCAGAGTGGTTCTGAGAGCGAAGGGGGGAGAGAAGAAATGCAGAGTTTTTTTTCAGAATTTGCACTCCTCCACATTCCGGCTCCTGGACTGTGCTGTCTGCAGCACGGACGGACAGCAGGACAGAGCTCTCCTTTGTTTTCAGTCAGTTTTTTAGCTAGCTGAGGAAGAGGAATTCCATGGAATGTGGTTTTTCTTTTTCTTTAGAACTATTTAAACCTGTTCTGGACTGAACACCCAGAAGAGCACCTGTGGCCCACCAGGCTGGGCCTGGGTAGCGGCATTTCCAGCACCGGGGGACTGATAAGAGACTGATAAGAGACTGATAAGACACTGATAAGACACTGATAAGAGACTGAGTGAGTCAAGCTACAGCCCACAGAGAGACTTCCTGAGTTTGTCATCTCTTTTGGAGCAGCAAGTTTTATTGTTTAGTATTGTTCATATTATGTCCTAGTGAATGCTTTGCCTGTTAAATAAGCAGGTTTTTTCCACTTTTCTCCAAATAAATATTTTTTTCCAAACCAAAAAGAAGAAAGGCCAGTTAAATTTGCTTTCTAGAGAAAACCCCTTCAGAGGTTTTCTCCCAGATTTGCCCTAAACCAAGACATTGGGCAATAATTCGTTCCCCAGCTGGCTGCCCGGGTTTTTAGGGCAGTGGCAGCGTTCCTCCCGAAGGCAGCGGGATGCGGACGGGGCGTTCTCCCCGTCCACGAACTCCTCCCATGCAGCCGCTCCTGCACTCGGGGAGATTTCCCCGCCCAGGCCGGCATTCCTGGGCACTGCTGCCACCAGCAGTGAAGGACCAGCAGCGCGGGGATTCCATCCCAAAGCGGCTTTTCCGACAGACAGGGAGCCGGCCGGGCACACAGAGTGCTGGAGCCACAGGACGGGTCCGCTGACATCAGCGCGACACCGAGCGAGCGGCACAAAGCCACCCTCGGAACCCCAGATTTGCATAAGGCGCTGGCTCCTGCAGCGAAGAGGGGAAATGTCGTGCGAGAAATGCGGACGTAGGCACAGACCTTGGGAAAACGTCCCGATTTCGGCCGCCCCGGCCGCTATAAAAGCCCTCCCGGCAGCGCTGCGGCAGCGCCGGCTTCCCTCCGGCTGGGGCAGCCCCGGGCACTGACCCGGGCCGGCCTCGGCACAGCCCCGATCCTCACCCGGCAGCTGCGCTCCTCCCGGCTCCCATCGCCCGGCTTCAGCTCCCGGGAGACAGAAGGGGCCACCGAGAGCCAGAAAGAGAGCCAGAAAGGGCCACCGGGAGCCAGAAAGGGCCACCGGGAGCCAGAAAGCATCATCGGGAGCCAGAAAGGGCCACCGAGAGCCAGAAGGGGCCACCGAGAGCCAGAAGGGGCCACCGAGAGCCAGAAAGGACCATCGAAAGCCAGAAAGGATAACTAAGAGTCACAAAGGACCACTGAGAGCCACATCTGCTCCCATCCTGCATCCTGTGCTTCTCCCTGCTCCCATCGCTCGGCTGCAGCTCCAGAGGAGACCGAAAGGACTCCCGAAGAGCCAGAAAGGGCCACCAAGAGCCACCGCCCTTGCGCCCTGCGCTTCTCCTGGCTCTCACCGCTCTGCTGCGCTTCCCGAAGAGCCAGAAAGGATCACCGAGAGCCAGAAAGGATCACTGAGAGCCAGAAACGATCACTGAGAGCCAGAAAGGATCACCGAGAGCCAGAAAGGATCACCGAGAGCCACATCTGCTCCCATCCTGCATCCTGTGCTTCTCCCGGCTCCCATCTCCCGGCTGCAGCTCCCCGGGAGTCAGAAAGGGCCACCGAGAGCCAGAAAGGGCCACCGAGAGCCACCTCTGCTCCCACCCTGCGGCTTCCCGGGGTGAGTCAGTCCACGACCGAGTCAAGAACTCCTTTGAGCTCCTGCCGTTCCTTTCGAAGAAGGGTAATCTGAAAACGGTCCTCGGTAAAAGGTCTAAAGAACCATCTTTTATTACTCAGGGTTGGGTTTTATGATCCTGGCGTTGGTCTTTTCCAACGGTTTTGATTCTGTGATCAAGGGGAGAGGCACAGTCGTTTTGTTTGACCCATTAAACCAAAGCCACTTTTCCCTCTAGTCCTCTGCCTCTGCTTGTCCCTGGGTTTTAGAAAAACAGAGGATTTTGAGGTTAATGTGCTAAGAACGAGACATGCGCGGTTGGGTGTTGTGGTGTCTCGTTTTCCAAGGTGTGAATGTGCACGTTTGCAAACAAAGATGCTGCTGGGAGCCTGCTGTCTCTTCCGCACAGCTGCCGCTACATAAAAACCATATGAAATACAAACAGAAAAGAAATCACTCTCAAATACATTAATTAAAGTGCTTTGCCACAGGGACAAAGGAAACCACAGTGATTTCCACCCTAATCCCTCTGGGTGTGCATGTTTACTTATATTGCTCACTTTTTGTATAAAAGGTCATTTTCATCTGGTGAAAAAGCTTTGGAGTGAGCTGCGTGTTTTGATTGCACAATCAAACCCCCGTGCAAGAGCCAGATCTCCTCATTGTTCTCCTGGTTTTAAGACATTTATTATCTTTAGTGCAAGGGATGACCTTCCTAGGGGCAGTCAGAAATGGGTTCTAACTTTGGGGTATTTTGGAAGCTGATGCTTTTCTAGGGGAAAACTGGTAAGATCAGTGTGTGCAGACCTAGCTTTTATCCCTTTATGGGGTAAGAAGCATTGAGGCTAACTCTGATTCCTCTCCCTGTACTGTGGGCAGGGTGAAGATGAGTGCTGAAGAGATTCTGGTGTATGCAGTAGAACTTGGAAAAAATTTCTGCCTCTATTTTGAAGGTAATTAGAGCATTTAATGACCTTTTCTGTTTGAATACTGATTTAACACAATTCCTTTGTCAGTCTGATTTCACCTAATTTCCCACATAAGCTTCAGTTTTAAGTGTTGCTAGCCAAGTGGCTGAGTCAGGGCAATACTTGTTTACAAAAAGCTCTGGGAAAGGACGCTCAGAAGCGTTGGAATACTGGGGTGTGGACCTGGAGTGAGTGAGTAATTCCCGATCTTGAGGAAAAAAGTCAGTTAGGAAACAGTTTATTCTTTAAAAGCAATTTGCAATGAGTTCTTCTTGTCCTTTCGCTCACTTGAAGGCACCGATAAAACCAAAAATTTGCATGCAGTTATTCCTCAGTTTTAGGCTCAGGGTGACCTCCTCACCTCTAAATAACCCTAAAAAAGCATTTTGCATACCTCTGGTTTGGTGGTGACTCAGTTCTCAAATGACTGGGCTGTCATTTGTTTTGCTGACAGATAAAACCTGTCTGTAGTGAGCAGCTCAGCCTTGGTGGCACTGGGCTGTGGGAAGGTGTAGGTGGCTGTCTGGGCACAAAGTGACTTCTTGTGCGGGGGCAGAGCTTAATGTTGTTTTCTTTTCCTTTTTTTCACTGCTCACTTGGAACCAAGACGACGATGGTAAGCTGAGAACTCATCTTTTATGGCTTTGTTACTCATTTCATACCTGCCAATCCAGAGAGGACAAGTTTCACACTGAGAGTGGCTGCAAAAAACACAGAGCTACAGCTCATTACTTGTGATGCTGATGTTGCTTTAATTCCTCTTAAGGTGGTGGCTTCCCTGACAGCACCTTTCAATGCACTTTAATTGCTGGGCAAAAGAGAATTGATGCTTCTGAATTCTCATTAACAAAGACAGCAGCTTTTCTTAGAAATAAAATATCTATAAATAATTTTATATAAATAAATTTCTGTTGTAAATAAATTTCTGCTTATCTAACTAAATTTCAGATTCTGCTTATATAACTAAATTTCGGACTCTGGAAATCTGCTTCAAGCAGAGGTGTAAAAGATGATGAGTTTGATGTCATTCTCAGAACTCCTTTCACGTGACATCCACAATGCCAGGATTAACTGTCAGGATGTGAGGAGACAACAGCTAAAATGTGCAGAATTTTGGTTGATTCTTCCTGCAGAGCTGGAGTGTGATGCCCTGTGCAAGGAAAAGACCCTGCACCGAGTGCTGAGGAACGTGAACAGCCAGCTGCTGGTGGTGCGCCCCGACCTGAACGTGGCAGCCTTTGAGGATGTGACAGACCAGGAGATGCAATCTGGTAATTTCCAAACAAGCACAAACCATCCCCACGGCTCTGCTGCTGTATCCTGGAGGTGGTTTTGTTCTTTGTGATCATCCACTCAGCGATGGGACTGAGTGTAACGACTTAAAGCTTCATTTGCAAGAAGAAAACTAAGCTGAGAGTGAAATTTTGTGTCTTGGGCATTGGTGATGGATAAGGTTTCTGGGTTAAACCAAAGCCTGCAGGATGTCACATGCAGAAAAAGGGCTGTTAAAATTTTTGCTTGGCTCTGATCACAAAATTCTTAATTTCCCCCTTTTTTATGCAGGATTACGAAAAATCACTTTAAAATTCAAACAATTTATTGGCACTAAAAGGTCTTACTTTCTTCTAATAATACTAGCTATAAACTTACAGTTTTGACTTCTTGGGGTGCTTCAGCAATTTATTTACAACTCTATTTATTGCCCATATTTATTTCTGGATCCCGTGTATCCAGCCATGCTCTGATTTACAGCCAGCCAGTTCCACATGCCAGTCTCAGTTCCTGCATGCACATAGAAGGGTCTGACCCTGCCTGGTGACCTTGGTGCACCCTGGTTATTGCCTGATTGTGTAAAGCACAACCAGAAGTCATAAAAAATTCAGGTCCTGGCTCTTCTGTCAGGAAGAACACCCTGGTGAGCCAGCCAGAGCTGCCAGGGGAATGGCAAAGCATCCCTGGCTGCAGCTGTTGCAGCTCCCTTGGCGCAGGTTATCAGCAATAACCCATCTCTTTCCAGGCAAGGGGATGCTTTTCAGCATCCACTGCTACAAAACCACCACACCCTTAGCTGGGCTGCCCGTGGCCTTCACTGTCCAAGTGGAAAACAAGAGTTACTACATGTGCTGTGAGAGGGAATGTGGGAAAATGATCGTCAGGTTCAAGGTAAGGATCTGCTCCCCTCTCCTCATCTGTACAAACCCAACAGGCAGAATTAACAACTCAGAGCTGCAATAAAACTGCTCAGGGCTCCTGCTGGGATTAACCTGCTCCATTTTTCCTTCCTCAGGAAGGAGAAGTTCCCAAAGAAATTGCTGGTGAAAGCAACTTCATCTTTTTCAAAAAGACATTTACATCTTGCTGCTCCCAAGCATTTAAGTTTGAATACTCCATGGAGCAGGGAATGTTCTTGGCCTTTGAGGAAGAAGGCTACTTGAGAAAATTAATCCTTAAGAAACTGTCAGAAGATGAAGTAGATGAAACCATGAAGATAAGTTTATGTAAGTTCAGTCAAAATGAAAATCACAACCTATGATGGAACACTTCAACAGTTCTAAAATACAGTTTCTTTTTTTACATAAAATAAACTTTTGTCTTTCTTTATCCTAAACAAGTCAGTTTTATGTTTTAACTACTGTCAGTACTCATTAAAAAATAAATGCAAGTTTTTGGCAAAAGGCCAAACATGTTTTCCAGTCAGACAGAAGAGAAATACACACTGAAGAAACAAGAATATCCATAATGTCAATATAGTCCTGTAGAATTTGATCCCTAAAATCTTTAATGCCTAAATCCTTAAAATCTTTAACATCAACCCAAGAGCTTTTGCATTAGGTTTGGACTTCTACATTGCCAAACCTCTCAGATAAAGAATTTCTCACCCAAGCAGCTTAAACACCACATCCAGCTGCATCCTGTGTGAGGAAATCTCAGACACTTTCCATGAGAGACCCTCAGCTTGCCCAGAGGGACTTCCCCATGACTCACCATCTGCCTGCTCCTCCTCCTGGCACTGAAGTAACACACGCTGGCATTTAAACCAGCCCTCAGCTCCATCCTGGCCACAACACCATCAAAAAATTGGCCAGCTACCTGCTTTTGCTAATAAATAAAATTTCCACTCCACATTAAAAAGAAAAAAACCCTCAAAGTCTTGTAGGATCCGAACAGTGACTTGGTTGTTCTGTTCATTGCAGAGTCACTGATGGTAACACAAATTCTCTTTCTCTCACTATTAATAGTGCCATAAAAGTACCATGAGAGTGTGGAAAGAGTTCTCCGCTCCTTGGCAATGTGAAAGTCAGACAGGATGAAGCAAAAGTTAAAAACCACAATCTCAGTTCCCCCCTAAAAAGAACAGAACATTCTTAAAGAAAACATCCCTTAAAGAACAGAACATTCCCTCAGCCTCCTCTTCATTGTCTTTTCTGTCACACAGGACAACACAGACCAGAGCATTTAGAAAATAAACCTCAAAGAAGTGTTGTAGATGAACATAAAAAACTTGAAAGTCAAATGTTCCTAAAGTCAATCTGCAGAAGTATTTTTATTCTTGCTGTGTTTTCTAAGGGACATTAATTATCCTTGTGTTAAGTCAAGTCTAAGTCACCTCAAATATTCTTCATTTTATGAAGTAAGGCAGAGTAGACCTATCAGCAGAGAAAACATTTTAAGCAACCCAAAGCAGTAAAAATGGTTCGGAAGCACACACAAAATTTCTGTAAATTCTTTATTGCATGGAATCTGAAAAAAAGAATTCCCTTTTCTACATCAGCTCCCAGGGTCCAAAGAGTTACAGGGTCTGCCTTACACACTGATGTCAGAAGAAACAGTTCAGTTTTCCACAAGGCAAGCTTGTTTTACAGAACAGGAAACCAACCAACAGTTAGAAAAATACTCATTAAAACTGCTATTACAAGGAGAGCTCCCTTTAGCTATGCAAACCTGCCACTGATGTAATTCACTCATCCATCCCAATTTACAGTGCAGCTTGAATCCACTCATCTCACTGGACATCTTCCAGTTAAATCCGAATTGAAACCTGTTTTTTTTCTCTATATATCCTAAACTAGCTGTGAGCCCCCTGCAGGCTCACTGGGGACCCTTGGCTGCTCCTGTGTGGCGCAGGATGTTGCTCACAAGCTGATGAAGCAGAGGCAGCAGAGGACAATCGTGTGTGTCGGGGCTGGGGCTCCTCAGAGGCTCCAGAGCATGGCCACAGCCTTGCAGATGCCCACGTCGTGGTAGTTGAAGTGGCAGAGGCCAGCGAAGGTCAGGGCAGACAGGACGTACAGCCCTGTGTTGGCCACTTTAATGGGGACATCTCCGTGCACATAATCAGTAATTACCTGGCCCAGACCCCTAAACGAGAGAGAAAAGCTCAAATCAGCAAAGGTCACTCACTGAAATCCATCCTCTTGGTGTGCCCCGTTCTGCCAACTGGGCTTTTTTCCCCCTGCTGCCATCAGCCTTTCCTGCAGTTCCCACACAGAAAGAGGAAAAATCTATTTCAAAAAGAAACCAAAACATTCCAGATTCTTTGAAAATACACAGATTGGCTCAGAGTTTTCCTGAGGAAAACAAGTGCTGACCACAGCTCTCCAAACAGAATCCTTGGATCTGCCTTCTTATCTGACTTCCAAGGACTGGAAAAGAGGAAAAGCAAGGAAATATCTGGGACCAGCCATTGTCACAAAGACACAGAACACTCCTGGGTACTCATTTAGATTAGAAGAGTGGCAACCAAAGAAATTAGTATATTTTTAGTTTTTTCTACATCTGGAAGTGAACTGCTGTCCAGATTTGAACTATCCAGCAACATGAGACACGAGATGCTTCTTTTGGGAAAAACCTCCCAGTCAGAGCAAGGACAGTGTAAGAATCCCTGGCACAAATTCCTCAGGACAAAACTGAGCTTTAAGAAAACCTGGCACCCCCAAAGTACCACAAAAATCTGCTTTGTCCTTGTGGCAAGGAACTCCCAAAGCAGGATCACCTGAGGAAGGTGGGTGCTGCCAGCCTGGCCAGCCATGCAGCTGGATCCACTCCTAACTAGCCCTGTCCCTGCTCTCATCAAGGATCACAGCAGAACTACACTGAGCAAACATCCATCCAGGAATAAAGGAAACAATCATCCAGGTCTCCTTAGTGGAATATTTGCTGTGAGCTCTTTATTATGCAGAACCACTGAGATGGATGAGATGACCATCTCACCACCACTGAGATGTACAAAGCCACTGCACGGAGTTTTAGAGGCAGAATATTTTTGTATTATTTTTATACAGATCTGTCCTCTTTCTGTTCACACAACACTGGTTCTTGCACGGGCTAAAAACATCCAGGATTCTGCACCTCCAGGGGCAAGGAAATGCTCTTAAGGTTAAGATTTTATGGATTCTTTTTCTGACTGAGAGGACAGTGAGAGAAAGGAAGACCAAAGTACAACCACTCCTGCCACCGAAGGCGGAAACCAAGGACTGTTTCCTTGTTTTACACTAGCCCAGGATGAGGTTTGGAGGCACCAAAGCTCCTTGGCTGTGAGCTGAGCCCTGCTGTGCTTACCAGTGGCCGTGCAGGGTGAGGGCAGCAGCCAGGGAATAGTCCACAGCCGGTCCAGGGCACAGGTAGGCTGCGGGGAGCAGCCCCAGCAGCAGCACACTGACAGCTCGCTCCCCTGTCCAGTGCAGAGATGCAGCCTTGGAACCGCCTGCAGGGAGAGACATCCTCAGGGAAAAGCCCCTCTGCCAAGGGCTCTGCAGCCCTTGCATGGCTGGCTTGGATGGCTGTCACATCTGGGGAGTTTGCAAACCAAAACTCTGCTTGAGCAATGCTTGGCAACACAACGGGAGCATCAGCCCAGGCTGAGACCATCAAGAACTGACTCTGTGAAATTATCAATGCAACCAAAGTGCTCAACTAACACACAGATATCATCACCTAAACCAAAATGCAAATGGTTTCCTTCGCTTTGGCACGGAGAAAAGAAATTTAGATAGCGACAACATAAGGAAAGCAAAGGATCTGAAGTTTGGACTTGGGCAAAGTGCACACTGAAGTGCTATTAACTGGTAACAGAGCTGCTGAAGGGGAGGGTACACACACTCTCACAGCCTGAGGCACCACACCTGCACCATTATTTATCACAAATAACATCTCTGCGCGGTTACTGCCCTACCTAACAACACTCAGCATTTCACAGCTTTTCCCTTAAACCAACGGGCATTTAGGATTATTTTTTCCTTTGCTGGTAACACCTACAACTGTACATCACCCAACAGGACACCAAGAAAACCACTGCACCATATGTAAATATCTCTTGTTCTTTGTTACAGCTGCCACTTAAAATCTCCTAGAGTGGCCCAAAAAAATTATAGACTCAGCCTGGTTAGGGATGGGAGGGACCTTAAAGCTCATCTTGTTTTTAAGTCTCTGTATGGCCATCAGGTACTACCTCGGTCACCTCTGTTCCTGCACCACTGTTGGTGCCTTGAAGGACCCAAAGAAGCCAAAATCTGGTCCTTTACAGCCCATTCTTGACAGAATCACAGAATACTGAGAAGCTGGAATAGACCTGAAGGATCACCTAACCCCAAGTCTGCCATTGGCAGGATGCCGTGAGCTAGACCCGGGTGCTCGTGTTCAGCAGGGGTCCCGATCCCGGGAAAACGAGACCCCCGCACACCAGCAAGGATGGACAGACAGACAGACAGACAGACAGACACACAGACAGGCCCGTACCGTGTCCCTGGCGGGGCGGGCCGTGGCTCTCGCGGGCCGGAGCGCAGCGGGCGGCGGCGGCACCGAGCGCGGCGGGGCGGCGGAGCAGGGCCGAGCCCAGCAGAGCTGCGGGGACAACGGGGGCGCGGCGTGAGAACCAAGCACCCTCCGGGGACCCGGAGCCGCCATGAACCCGCACCCTCCGGAGCCCCGCTCCCTCAGGGATCCCGCACCCTCCGGAGCCCCGCACCCTCAGGGATCCCGCACCCTCCGGAGCCCCGCTCCCTCAGGGATCCCGCACCCGCCGGAGCCCCGTTCCCTCAGGGATCCCGCACCCGCCGGAGCCCCGCTCCCTCAGGGATCCCGCACCCGCCGGAGCCCCGCTCCCTCAGGGATCCCGCACCCTCCGGAGCCCCGCACCCTCAGGGATCCCGCACCCTCCGTGTCCCGCTCCCCGCCCCGCTCCCTCGGCCTCACTGACCCAGGGCGGCCCCGCGGGGCCGCGGCCGCAGCAGCGCCAGCGCCATGTCCGCTCCAAGGGCACTGCGCCCGGACCCGGAACCGCGCCCGAGCTTCCGCCGCCGCTTCCGCCTCCGGGGCACCGGCACGGCCCGGAGCGATCGCGGAGCTCCGCGGGGAGGGTGCGAACGCCAGAGGCAGCCGTGTGGGATCTGGGCAGGAATCCTCCGCTGTGAGGGCGGGCAGGCCCTGGAGAGCTGCCCAGAGGAGCTGTGGCTGCCCCATCCCTGGAAGCGCCCGAGGACAGGCTGGAGCATCCTGGTGGAAGGTGTGATGTTCGGGGAACTGGAATATCCCTAAATTCCCTTCCAGCCCGAACCAATCTGTAATTCTGTAATTCTGTCTTAAACCCCGCAACAGACCCAGGTGCTCCTCATCTGTGTGTTCACTAGTGCAACACCTTGGTACACACCATAAACACCTCCATGAATATCCTGTTTTTCTTTCCACTAGAAGGGAAAAAAGGAACAGCAGTCAGGGCTTGGAGTGAGGATTTAGGGCCGCTGGCACTGTTTTGTGGTTGTCCAGGAGACAACAATCACCCCACACATTCCCCATTGCCCTGATTTCATCTCCTGCAAGTGTGGTCAAGCAGCAACAAACAGCACAGAGAGAACACAGGCGCCACCCAGACTCGCAGGCCTGTGCTCTGTCCCCGGGCTTTGCTCCAGAACAATGACTAAAGCATCAAACACATCTGGATTCATTTGTTTTATTAAAAGGCTTGGCTGTTTGCTGCAGGGAGAACGGCCTGGTACCAGTTTCTCCAGTAACACACTGGGCACAGCAGAGACAGGACACAACACCCACCACGGCCCCTCTGTCAGCACAAATGCTTCCAGCATCCCCACAGAGGAGGAAGGAAGGTGGACATGGTGGCCAGCCCACAGCAGGCTCTGGACAGGAGTCTAAACCAAGCAAACTGCTGCCTTTTTTCACCATTAGAGAAGTCACTGCCCTTCAGCTGGAATGGGAATATTCCCTCAGCTCCCCTCCGTGTCCAGCTGACCCTGTGCACGCCCCCACATGCTTTTGGTGGAGGATGGGAAGACAAAACTGCCGTGGGGGTTACAGTGACATTTCCTCTGCTACCAGCTTGATTTACCAGCCTGTCCTCTCTCCTACTGGCCATTGTTTTGGTGAGCCAAAGAGCAATCTGTTCAAACATAATTTCAGAAACAAAACAACCTGATCACAGCCAAGCTGGCGGGATGAGCCCACCTGTGGGGCAGGTAGGTGCTGTCCTGCAGTGCTGCCCGGCGAGCCCTGTTCCCTGTGGGCTGGCAGCGTGTGTGTAAACCAGTGTTGGAGCAGTGCTGAGTGACACTGAGCTGCCTCTGCCCTCCCCTCCTGCTCTGAGCTGCACCCAGACCCCTCAGTCTTCATCAGAGCTGTCCTCAGATTTCTCATCCCCCGCCACCTTCCAGTTCTTCCTCTTGCTCCTCTTCTCGAGCACCTCGCTCGGCCTCTCGGGCACGGAGCTGTGCCGCTTCTTCCTCTTCCTTGGGGGCCGCTTCTCCTTTCTCCCCTCGGACTCGGTGTCCTCAGAGCTGCTGGTGCTGGAGCTGCTTGCATGGCAAAAGTCACTCTCCTGCCCAGAAGAAGAGGTAGGTTCCTTGGCAGGCACTTTCCTGGGCTTTTTCTTGCGCTTGTGTTTTCCTCTGCGGGTGCTCGGAGTCTCCTCTCCTGAGCCCTCGCTCTCCCCCTGGGAGGAATCTGTGGAACTTCTCTCCTGCTCCTTTTTCTTTTTCTTCCTCTTTTTGTGTGAGTGCTTTTTTTGTTTCTTCTTGTGGGATTTCTTGGTTTTTTTCCTTTTGTGGGACTCACGGGCTGTTTGTTTCCCCAGGTGGGATCTCTTCTTCCCATTGACAGCATTTTGCTCCTCTCCTTCCTGCTGATCACTGGAAAAAGAACAGGAGGAGGTGAACTGGAAGCCACTGAGTGATGAAACTCATTTACATCCAATCTGTAAGCCTGAAAAGTATTGATGATTCTGCTGGGTGTAGGTTAAAAATAATTAATTCTCTCTTAAAATCTTGGTTTTCCACTGTCCAGGATACTGCAAGAATTTATTTACCTCCCAGACTCATTGATTTTGGTAACTCCAGCTAAACATGAATATCTTAATTAATACAAAAGATTCTCTGAAGACTCACACCACGTTAATGGATTTGAGTTTTTTAACAGTAAGGCTTTGCAGTCAAGGTGGATCTGTATTAAAAATTCAAAACTCAGTTTGTAAAATTCCCAGCAGAACTTGTCAGAAGGCAGATCTGGGCCCATCAGTAAGGGTGTCTGCCTTACCTGTCTGTGTCAAATTCTTCAGGGTACAACTCTTTGTATCCACTGTGCCCCCACCTGTAAGAAAGCAGAACCATCCATTAAAAACAAACAATGTGTTTGATGATAAAAATGCAATTCTGAAAAGGCAGAGCCACAGAATGAATCTGAGTTTAGACAGGAAGGAAATAGGACTGATTTGCTTGGTGCTATTTAAATACACCTTATATTCTCAAAGCACAACTCTGATTTCTTTAAATCCAACCCTAGAATGGTGTTTCTTGAGATTTTCTAAGCTTTCTGGGCAGAGTTATAAATATTAAGTTTAGGGCTGGGCTTTTGCTGCTTAATGTGTCTTAGAAACTCCACTGATGAACTCAAATTGGTTATTCTGTGACATGGCAGAAGTTTGTACATGTTATTCATTCTCAAAATGAGCTGAAGCTCTATTTCATCACAGCACACACCAAACAGAAACGTGTCATTTTTTGGTACAGGGCTCCAAAAAGATGTTTTAATCACAACCCCAGAACACAGAACTCCCCCACAGACCTGTCTGGCATGTTGGCTTCACATTCATACAGCTTTTTATTCCAGGATCTGGCCCTGAGGAGATCGTCTTCCACCAGGTCAAGGAGCTGTGGGTTCCTGGGTTTCCAGTCTGCCCTGTGCCCCTCCTCGTCGAAGCCGTCGCTGCGCATGCGGCTGCTGGAGAGGGAACGGCTCCTTCAGGTGGGGAAAACCTCCCAGAGCCCCCAGAAATCCTCATCCACCCCCTCATTCATCCCCTCATTCACCCAGCACCTCCAGCATGTCACATCTCCATCAACGCACTGAGATCAGGCTCAAGCTGAGGCCTGAGCTCTTTGCAGGGAGTCGTTAAGGAGAAAATCAATATTTCTGTGGTGCATCTCACCTGGAGGTGTCTGACAACATTCTGCTCTGCCTTTTCCAGTAAGTCTCTTCTGTCTGCTTCTCCCACTCCCTTATCTTCCACATTTCTGTCTCTTCCTGAAGCTGAAAGTCACAGGAAGGAAAATGAGTTGAACATCATGGGAAATTCACAGTTATGCAGCACCCTCAACACTCCTGGTGAGGAAACTCACAGCCACCTTTCCTACCATCCCCAAACAAAGGATTATTTACACATATCTGTATCCCAAACAGAACTTCCTGGTGCTGGTTAGACCTGCTGAATTATGATTCATGAAACAGTTTGCTAAACTTAATGGAGTTGCTTAACCTTGCACTAAAATCCTGCCTGTGCAAACAAAGTTCAAACTGTTTCATGCAATAAAAAGCACATACAAACCGCAACAAATAAAATACAACAAAGCCTATTCGAGATTTGCTATTTTTTAAGTAAACACAGACATATTGGGGTGAAACCGAAACTCGGGGAAAACCGGAACGGCGTTAAACCAAAAGTGACCCTGAGGATGTGGCGGATTTACCAAACTGCTTTGGTTTCTGCCCAACGCTGCCGCTCTGCGGGGCACGAAGGCTGCCCCACACTCCGGGGTGTTCCCGCATCGCCGGCTGGCACCGCCGGGATGTCCCCGCAGCCCGGGATGTGCCCGCATCCTCCCGGTGTCCCCGCAGCCCGGGGCTGTCCCCCACACCGGGATGTTCCTCCCGGTGTCCCCGCAGCCTCCCGGTGTCCCCGCACACCGGGATGTCCCTCACGGTGTCCCCCCTGCAGCCCGGGGCTGTCCCCCACACCGGGATGTCCCTCACAGTGACCCCTCACACCGAGATGTCCCTCCCGGTGTCCCCGCACCCTCACGGTGTCCCGCCCGCAGCCCGGGCCGCCCCGCTCGGCCCCGCAGGCCCCGCCGGGCGCGGGCGGCCCGGGCCTCACCTTGTTGTGCGCTCCGGTGTGGCGGATGACGTTGCGCAGCAGCACCTTCCCCACGGGCACGCGGGACATGCTGCGGGCGCTGCCGCGGGCCGGCCCGGGCTCGGTGCCGGGGCTGGCGCTGTTTGTGGCGGCGGGGCCGGGCCGGGCCGGGCCGGGCGGGGGACGCGGAAACGCGCGGGGCCGCGCGCGCGCCGCTTCCGGCGCCGTCTCCGGGGCAACGGCGCCGCCACGGCCGTGAGGGCTCCGGGCGGCCTGAACGGAGCCGAACCGCCCCGAACGGAGCCGGTACCGCCCCGGTACCGCCCCGGTACCGCCCGGCCCCGCACCGGATCCAGCCCCGCGCTGCCCCCCTGGCTCCGACCGCCTGGGCCCCGGAGAGCAGGTGACTGCTCGAAAGAAATTCTTTTTGGGGAAAAAATACCCCAAACTAACGCAGAAATTGCCAGAAACACTGTGGCTGGGTAATGCTGCAAACGATAGAACTCGTTAGTACTTTGAATCAATTACTTAACTAATAAAATTTAAGTAATGGCTTGAATTCTCTTTTAAATAATGGTTTAAATTCAATTTTAAGGAATAGCTTAAATTCAATTTTAAGTAATGACTTAAATGTAATTAATATTTTTATAAAATATTTTAAAATAGTTTTAATAAATTTTGAGTCTTATTTATCATTTATTTTTAATTGCCTTTTAATTAATTGTTTTTCGTAATTGTGGTTATTCTTAGCCAGCATTTAGCAAAGCTCTTTTAAGATACTTCTGCACAAACAGAGCTTGGGAACACGACTGAAACTTCTTGAAGTTTTGGCAGATTACACAACAAAAGCCCAGAGTAAAAATCTTTTGTAGGAGTGTGGTTTAAGGGCATTTTAAATTCCGTTTTTACTCATGAGGGGTGAATATCTCAAATGCCTTTAGAGATACAAGCAGGAAAGGAAGGTTGGAGGAAGAGCAGTAAAAATGAGTAAAGACTGTAAATATTCAAAGAATAGTTGAATATTTAGTCACAGAATTTGTTATGTGCTGTAGTAAAGAACCACCAACGCCCACACGCTTTACTGAAGGGACAGCAGGAACAGTGGTGATGGTTTCTGTTCAATAAATAAATGGACAGGATGCCATGGTTAGAGCAGCTCTCTTCAAGTATTTAATGCTGGAACAACCTGTCACACACGGCCCCACGGGTGAGCAGAGCCGAGAGGAAGCTGCAGACAGCAAAAAGCAAAAGATCTGTGATTAAATCTCAGGTTAACAGGGTGAGAGGCTGCAGAGCACTGAGCCACAGCAGGAAAGCCACACACAACTGATGAGAAAAGCACTGGGACATGGTTTAGTAGTTGTCAATTCCCAACATTTAATGGAACATGGGTTCACTAGAGCCAGTCTGGAATCAGGGTATTTCAGGTCATTCAAGAAAATCCAAAATCTTAATGCACTTTTTTTTTTTTTTTGCGCTTAAGCAAGGCATCACAGCAACCAGACACTAAACAGTTCCCACAAAAATATTTAATTTCCACAGTATTTTCTTTCAGTATCTTTAGTGAATTATGTAGAATTTTACAGGAGACAGTACTTAATGCAATATACAGAATAACAGGATCAGCCTGAACAACTTCTTCCTTTTTTTTCCAACTCTTCCAACTCTGCCCCCCTATTTAATTCTCCTGGTCACTCTGTCATTACTGCACGTTTGTCCTTTTTTTTACACGAACATTTCCATGTGGAAAGTGGAATTTCAGAATGTTCAGCACTGCAGCCCTCGCAGGGTACAATGCCTGGGGTAACTGGACACGAGTCCAACAGACTAGAGAAGCACCTTACATACAATATGTACATGGAGAGCACATTCTGCAGCTTCACTGGGGCTGGACAACAGGGACAATCCAGGGAAGGTCTGCAATTCCAGTGGCTAAAGTCAGAGCTTCCTGTGTTAGAATGCCTGAAATGAAAAATCCCGAACACCCCGGTCCTCACATGATTCCCTTCCCCTGCTGGGGTTATCAGCATGTGTGATTTGCCTACACTGCCTTCCAACACACACTGAACATTCTGCAAAACAGTGACTTCCATGGCACCAGAGCCCAGGGTTAACTCAGCCACAGGAACAGCAGCTGCAGGGGTTCCACAGCAGAAGCAGATGGCAGTGAGAGTCCATGAGAGATGCACAGCATGTTGTTTGGTGCCCCAGAGCTGGGACCCACAGCCAGCAGAGCTCCTTCACCTCAAAGTGCTCAGGGAGCTCAGAAGGTCCCGGCCAGAGCCAAATTCCAAACAGGAATTTTGGAACAGCAGTGCTGGCCTCTGAGACTGTCCCCAGCCCTGCTGTGCCACCTCCCAGCCCAGAACGGGGCAGTTCCCTCCTCTTGTCCCTTCTGTGGCCATCTCACCTGCGCTCCTGGCCAGAGATGTTTGAAACTCCAGGCTCTGACAACACCGAGGTCATGAAAGAAAATGTTGGTGTGCAGCCCCTGGGCACCCGAGTTCAGAAGCAGCTGGCACAATGCCAGGATAATTTTGTTTTATTTAAAATCTGGGATGCTTAACTCTGTTTTGGAAGAGTTTGCAAGTTAACTAACTGTATAAAAATACAGTGTAGCTGTAATATTGCTCTGAAAAGCACTTTTGCAAACTTTTTTTTTTCTGTACAGACTGGTAAATAACATTACCAGATAATATAATACATTTTTTAAATAAAAAAAGGAACTCTCTCAAAGTCTGAACACTAAAGTCTAAATAGCTTGTTTAAAACACAACAGTGTGACCCATGAAAATTCGGCTTTGCATGGTTAAATTATAGCAGCATGGTTACTGGCTTTTCAAGGAAGTTCTTGAACTCAGCAAGCCACTGTGCTCCAACTGCTCCATCCACAACACGGTGATCACAGCTCAGGGTGACAGACATCACGCTGGCCACGTCAAAGCTGGGAGAAAAACAACAAAAAAAGGGTTAACACACCCCTCTGCAAGGCAGTGCCACTTACAGAGCGGAGAAGCTGCCTGGAGAGCCAGGAATAGCAGCTGGTGCCTGGTGACAGATGTTTCCCCCAGCTGCACTGCGGAGATCATGTTCATTCCTTCTCTGAGGAAAACCAAGGAAGGAACTTCCCAGAGGCACTAAAAACACCTCTGTGTGCTCCCCTGAGGGCAGGGAGCTCAGCTTTCCTTGCAGCACAAGGACAGCCCCACAAACAAAGGAAAAAAACATTTTAGCTCTAAGCAAGGGGATATTAATACAGGATCCATCCTTGAGGATTTCCTTAAGTGCAAATTGGAGCAAGTACTGAAAGCACTGTGTCAACAATACATTTGAAGGTTTTTAAAATTACTATCTAATGTAGGTGTTAGGAAACTAGGCATGACTTCAGAGTTTGAGTTCAGGATCAGATGGAAACTCACCCTTTCTCATTATCAGCTGGCACTAGTATTTCTTTTGAGGAACCCACTGCCAGGATGCAGGCTTGAGGTGGATTGATTATAGCAGAGAAATTCTTAATCCCATACATTCCTAAATTGGAAATTGTGAAAGTACCACCCTAAAAGAAAACAAACACATTCAGGGGCAAACTCACAAAAACTGGGAACATGAGGAGAGGGGGGACCTCATTCCAGTCTGCAGCTTCCTGAGGAGGGGAGGCTCTTTGGTGAGCAGGGACAGGATCCAGGGAGAGCTGGAGCTGTGCCAGGGGAATTTGGGATGGATCTCAGGGAAAGGTTCTTCCCCAGAGGGTGCTGGCACTGCCCAGGCTCCCCAGGGAATGGGCACAGCCCCGAGGCTGCCAGAGCTCCAGGAGGGTTGGACAGCACTCCAGGGATGCCCAGGGTGGGATTTGGGGTGTCAGTGCAGGGCCAGGGGCTGCATTCCATGACCCCTGTGGGTCCTTCCCACTCAGGACATTCTGTGACTACTGAACAAGGCTCAAACATCACAAACCAGCCTTTGCTCCTTTCAGACAAGTCAAGAGCAGCAGAGTTTACACCACCTGGGGTGTCTGACCTGGAATTCGTGAGGCTGCAGCTTGCCCTCGCGGGCCCTGGCTGCCAGGGAAGCCACGTCCTTGCTGATGGCAGCCAGGCCCTTGATGTGGGCGTTGAACACGATGGGGGTGATGAGCCCTGCAGGGGTGCTGACAGCCACACTCACGTCCACCACATGATTCCTGCAACACACACAGCAGCTGAAACACCTCCAGCAAGCAAACAGGAAAAATAAAAACAGGCCAGACAACCCAAAATTAACATTAATTTGTGACAATTATTTCACCTTTCCCACCAGCCTTAGACTCGAAGATTTTATCACTTTAACAAAACCTCTCACCTTCACATCGTATTTTTCCCCTCCCTCAAATCCCAGCAGTTCTTTTTTGCCATGAACAAAGGAAGTTTCTGGCTCTGACCATGCCATAAACTTACTGCCTAATAACTGTGTCCATCCATGAAGAATTTGCCTCAGGCACTTTCAAGCATGCCAACGCAGAAGCTTTAATGATGAAATCATTGACAGAAAGCTTAATGTTCTCCGAGACCTCCTGCAAATGAAGAGATCCCACGTGTCAGCTTGTCCCCTACACATCCCCCCAGTTAACAAGGGCGGTCACTGCAGTTCACAGGAACATTAGAAAGCAATCACACCACTTGCAAGCATTGAAATTCAAGGATAATTTAGAAGATGAAAGTATTTCCTCTGTAATTTAGGAACGTAGGTTTTGTTAATGTTTAGTTTTTCTCAAACTTGGCTTGGAATTATTATTCTGCCTATTTCTTTTACCTTTCTTTTTATTAAAAATCTTTCTATCCTTTTATTTTCCACCTGAAATAATGAATCACCACCAAGCAGTGCTCAGAACAGCCCCTTAGGGAAGTCAGGAAGGAGCAGATATGAGGAAAATCTCATTCTATCACAGACAGTCCAGAACTGACCCACAAAAAGCACTCAAAAGAATGGTTTTTTCCCAAGGCAAGATGCCAGAACTCACCTGATTGAGCTCCTTCCTTAGCACCAGGACTTTCCCCATGTTGACATCGATGGACAGGTAGTAGTGAGGTATTGTCTGTTTGGACTGCATCAGCCTCTGAGCAATGACCTGGGGTGTGCAGAGCAAGAACACAGATCAGCCTGGAGCCCTCCCAGCCAGAACAGCAGCCCTGGCACACATGAGCCCTTACCCTGCGGATGTTGCTGATGGGGATGTCTGTGAAGGTCCCCTCGGGTGCTGCTGCCACCACAGGAACTGCCTCGGGAGCTGCAGCCTGCAGGGAACACCAGTGTCACCCCAGAAACACTCCAAGGGAGCTCAGTGCTGAGGCCAAGCTGCCCCTTGGGAAGAGCTGCAGCCATTTCCAGCTCTCCAGTGCCCACCAAGCTCCTTCTAACCCCTCTGTTTGGTTACTAAATGCAGCATGGAGTGTTTAGCAGCTCAGCACTGAGATGTGCTGCTGTGAAGCTCCAGCCCAGCCAGTCCTGCTCTGGTTGTTGTACAGACAGCAGAGCTGTGCTGGGGGCTCTCCCAAACTGCAGCACACAGAAAACGCCTCCATCGGCCCAGGGACAGCACAAACCACAGCATCAGAGCACTTCTGGGGCAGCACTGACAGGCTGGGCTTGGCTAGGACTGCCTTTCCTTCTGACCCCCTCTCCCCAGCAATCTGGCCCAGCTGGGACTGGGTGCTCTCACCCATGAGGATTTAGCAGCCAGAGGAAGGGTTGGGAGCACACTATTTTTGTTCTCAGTGGAATTTCAAAGGGACAGACAAAGGGAGAAGGCTTCACCAGTGCTTCTGGCAGGTTAATTTCCCAACCTTACAGTCACCACCACCCACAGAATCCAGCAATGCCAGTTCCATGCAGGAACTGCCCTTCCACAGAGCTTTCCATGCCTGTAAAATCCCTTCCCACAGATTTCCAGCCTACCACTGGAGCAGCCTTTGATGGCACAAATGACTCCACATCTTTTTTGGTGATTCTGCCATCTGGTCCAGTGCCTGAAAGGGACAAAGGAAAACAGGAGAGGATTTTGATTATTTCCAGCATGGCTTTGCTTCTAAAGCAAAGTTTTATTCAGTTTTATTCAGCAGAGAGAATCACTGAACACAACTCCTGGTTCACAGCTGCACAGTCAGGAAGAACAGGAGGACATGGCTCTGCAGGGACAGAAAACTGACAGTGAGAGCAAAGAAGTGGAAAGGAAAGGTACCTTTCACTTGGGTAAGGTCAATTCCTTTCTCTGCTGCCAACTTCTTTGCCAGGGGACTGACCACAACCCTTCCTCCTTTGCGGGGTGGCCCTGCTGAGGGGGCTGCAGGAGCAGGAGCAGCAGCAGGCTGGGCAGGAGGAGGAGCAGCTGCAGGAGTTGCCATCACCTTAACAGAGAATCAAAGCCATCAGTGGAACCCACAGTAAGAGAAATGGCCCACCTAATTATCAATCAAGAGATAATGACTTGTGTGCACAAAGGCTTCCAGAAATTAAATCAGAAACTCGCTGGGAAGGAGGTCAGCTGAATAAAAAACCAAATAAAATACAGAACTTGAGCTCCCCATTTTCAACGATGAGGAATCAGAACCGGCACAAGCAACAAGCTGGGAAAAATTCAGAATGAATGAAACCTGCTGTAGGTCTTGGAGGGCAAGTCAGTGATCATTTCTCAGCACATGGATCAGCCTTGCACTCACAAATCAGAACACTCCGGCTGAAGCCTGGGCTTCACGCTGTCAACAACAGCTCATCAGGCTTCTCAGTGGTGCCCATGAGTTCTCCTTACCTGGGGAGGAGGAGGAGGGGGAGGAGGAGCTGGTGCCTTCATGTCAGTGACTGCAGCAGCCTGGTAGTCAGCAAAGGCTGGGATATCAGCCTCCTTCTCCACAATGATGCACAGAGGAGTTCCTAAGGGCACATCTCTTGTTCCTTCAGGCACTAAGATCTTTGCCAGGTAGCCTTCCTCCTGCACTTCAAAGCCTGCAGGGGAGAGAAACAAACAACACTGAGGAGCTGAAGGGCTGCTCCAAGTGCTGCTGCTGCTGGAGACTGAGAACCCTCTCCAGCAGGGAACCTCTCCAGGCACTTGCTAAGAAGGATTGATGAGATAATAGAAGTGTTTTTAGGAGCTCTGCAGTGGGATGGGATGTTAACAAAACCTGTCCCACAGCACCACCCCCTGAGCAGCCAGAGGAGCTGGCAGAGGCTGCTCAGGACCCTCCCAGGGCACCTCACCCACCCTGGCCGGGCACTCACCGATTGTGGCTTTATCTGTCTCAATCTCAGCCAGCAAATCTCCCTCACTCAGCTTCTCCCCAACCTTCTTCTCCCACCTCTGCACGGTGCCCATTGTCATGGTGGGTGACAGAGCAGGGAGGGTGATCTGGGAAGGCACAGAGCACAGCACAGTCAGACCCTGCTCACCACAGGGCTCAGCAGCACAGCCTGGACTCCTGAGAATGATGCCACCCTAAAGAAGCAGCTTTAATGCACTCCCAGTCTGGCTCCATGGCAGCCAAGCAGAGCTGTCCCTCTGTGCTGCTTTGGCTTCTGTTAGCAAGGCCTGAGCAGGAGAGCCAGCAAGAGCAGAGGGCAAGGAATGGATCAATCACAATAATCATCACTGCAAGGCCAAGGAAGGCTGCAGCAAGTCCCTTTGTCACTGTGACACACAACTGGGCACAGGGGGCAACCAGAGGGAAGAAAGCAACTTCAGTGGCCAAAACACACATTTAGAAGCCATTCGTTAATTATTTTATGCCTGACTTTGAGTAACATCTCACACAAATCAGTTCCCCCATGCTTTGGCTGTGGGATGCGGTTCAATATTCCAGATTTTCCTTTTCAAAGCAACCCCCTGTACAAAATGCTCAAATCCATCAGTGGATACACTCAGAATCCAAGCAAAGCAAAAAGGTTATACCCACAAACACAATTCATTATTGGTCACCCACAGACACATCTGGTGTGGCCACCAGAGCACCACAGGCTGGAGTTCTGCTCTGAGATATGAGCAGAGCCTATTCACACTAAGCACAAGGTCTTTTTACACCACAACTGTCCAAAAATGCAGATTTAGCACATTTTTCAAAGCAGCACCCTGGAGGCATAGGTCTCTCCTCCACCAGCAGCTGGGATGCTGAAATGAATTTATTAAAAAAGCTTTCTGGGGTGTCCCCCAACACCCGCTCTAAGCACACCACAACTGAAGTGGCACAGTCAATAAATTCTCCAGACAGTTTCTATGACAAAATGCCCCACAGGCAGCAATGCTGGGGCAGAAAAAGCGTGCAAGAAGCCTTAAAGCAGGAGCAGTGCTCTCTTACCTGCATGTGAGGAGGGTAAGAGCTGCCAGGGGCCTGAGGAGAAGGCTGAGGTGGTGGGGAGGGGGCTGCAGCTGGAGGGGGAGGCACTGAGGCTGCAGGGGCAGCAGCTGCTGCAGAATCCAGGGTGTAGTTTTTGAAGGCATCAATGTATTCAGGCCTAGAAGAACACACAGAGCCCCAAAGCCCCTCAGGTGATGGTCTGTCCTTCACTCAAGGCATCCCAGAAGCCCCAAGAGGGGGAATTCACATCAAGGGTTAGGAAAATACATACTTTTCTACTGTGATACATATTACAGCCCCAATGGGAACATCCCTTGTTCCTTCAGGCACCAGGATCTTGGCCAGGTAACATTCCTCCAGGCTCTCAAAGCCAACTGTGGCTTTGTCTGTCTCCACCTTTGAGAGAGAACAGCAAATGGTGAGCTCAGAGCCTCCCGGGGTCACAGTTCTGGAAAAATCACCCTAAGGCAGCAGCTCTAGGGAAGTCTGCCCTCCAACTAGCTCTGAGAGGCTGACAGCCACTCCTTCCCACCAGCATCCCTTGGGATATGGGATGCAAAATCTGCATTCAGCCAGGGACAGCCCCCAGGCCAGACATGCAGCTCAAGAGAGACAGCTCAGCCTTAACCCCAGGATATTTCTGCTATAGATCCCCTTCAGCCCAGCCTCGTGCCCAGGATACCTCTGCTATGAGATCCCCTTCGTTGATCTTGTCCCCCTCCTTCTTCTCCCAGCGTGCGATGGTGCCCATCTGCATCGTGGGGGACAGCGCTGGCAGTGCCACCTGTGAGGGACAGGGCAGTGTCACAGCCAGGCAGCACACACGGGACAGACACAAATCCTCAGCTCAGCGTGGATGTGGGGCACAGATCTGCTGCAAATCCCCAGCACTGCCCCAAGCTGCTGGTGAAGGACCCTGGCAAAGCCACAGTGGGTGCTGAGGGCAGAGGCTGTGCTTGCCCCATCCCTGGAAGTGTTCAAGGTCAGCCTGGGTGGGGCTTGGAGCAACCTGGGACAGTGGAAGGTGTCCCTGCACATGGCTTTAAGGTCCATTCCAACCCCTTGGCACTCTATGATTCCCCCAAGAAAGGGTTACAGAGAGCCAGGGCTCGGCCCGGGTCTGCCAAGGGCCAACAGGGAGCTGGGATAAAGGACAGAGGTGATGGAGGGAGCACCCAACAGCCACGCAGGGACTTGAGGCTAAGTGGTGCCAAAGACACAAAAACCACCGATTTTCTCCCAGTTTGGGCGGCCAGGCGTTGGAACAGGATTACCCACAGAGGCGGCAGAGTTCCCATCCCCGGGGGCATCCAAGAGCCGTGCGGGTGGGAGGCTCCAGCGCAGTGCTGGCTCGCTGATCCTAAAGGACTTTATCAACCTCGATGATCCCATAACTCAATCCCCGGGTCAAAGTGAGCCGCACGGGGAGGGGACGGAAAACGGAGAGGGGAAAGGGAAGGAGAAGGGACGGGGAAAGCGAGGGGGAAAGGGAAGGGGAAAGCCAAGGAGGAGGGAGGGGGAGAGCGAAGGGGCAGGGACGGGGGAAAGCGAGGGGGCAGCGAGGGGGAAAGCGAGGGGGGAAGCGAGGGGGCAGCGAGGGGGAAAGCGAGGGGGGAAGCGAGGGGGACACGGGGGACAGGCGGGGCAGGTTCCGGGGGAGACTCTCACCTTCTGGTGCGCCGGGAGGCTGCAGCAGCGGCGCGGGACGAGCCGGGGCCAGGCCGGTGGCGGCAGCAGCGGGCGAGGCGCGGGGCCGCCCCAGACCGGGCCGCGCCGGGCCGGGCCAGCCCCGGCCCCGACCCCGGCCCCGAGCGCTCGGCGGGGCCGCACCAGGCCGGGCGGCCCGGCCGCGCCCCGGGACACGCGTCGCGCCAACACCCGCCACATGCTGGGGCTGGGGCTGGGCTGCAGCCGGGCTGGGCTGGGCCGGGCGCACCGGGGCCGGCGGCGCTCGGTGACCTCCGTGCGGGCGGCGCGGCGCGACACTGGGGCGGCCGTAAAGCGGCGGCGGGCGGGAACCGGCCCAGCTCAGCACCGCCTCAGCACGGCCTCAGCAAAGCCTCGGCACCGCCTCAGAATCGCCTCAGGCCCCGCCTCGGCGCCGCTCTGCCCGGAGCGGCCAGTGTACGGGGCTCAGCCTGCCGAAAACGGGCTATGGGGCTCGTTCTGGCTCTGCACGGGGCTCAGCCTGCCGAAAACGGGCTATGGGGCTCGTTCTGGCTCTGCACAGCTCCCTGAAAGAGGGACAGCCGCGGGCCGGCTCTGCTCCCCGGGAACGGCCCTTAGGCTGTGGATGGGGCAGAACACATTAAATACATCCAGAGTCAGGGCTCTGTTCAGTCCTAAACTAAAACATATCAAGTTCCACCTCAAGCTAAGCAAGTTCTTCCCACGAGGGTGGATTTGTTCTGAGGTGTCCTCTCGCTGCCATATCCCAGGCTTGTCTGTTTCACGGCTTACAACTGGTTTATTTCTGCCAATTTCCTCAGAGTTACTTTCCTGTTCCTGTACTTGTCAACTTGATCTTGTAGCAAAATCTCTTCAACTTATTTTAAATTGACATCTGTTAAAACTCATTTAAAATTGACACCTTTTGCTTTGATGGGGGAGAAACCTCTCCAAAGCAAACTGCTCCTCTGGATAGCAGAGAAGGACACGACGCTGGCCAACATCAGACCTTGAAAACCTTTGAAATTTGCTCCATGAAAGTCCAGCCCGGGTGTGTGGCTGTTGCTGGAATAAAACCGATGAGTAAAACCCAAAGAATGAAACACTTGTGAGAAGTTTGCAATTCAAATACAATTGATCTCAGTATCACAAGCCCATGCCCTCTTCACTAGAGACCATGCAACAGAGAAACTGTGTCCAGGGGAGAAAGAAAATCATTGTTTCTTTTCCAAAGGGATGTATTTCCCTCGTTAATTAACCTGTTCATTGATGAACTTTCCTCCCGCTGTCTGTAAGTAGAAAGTCACACAAATTGTCCAGAACAGGAGGCAGCTTGTGTTGTGCCAATGTGGCACAAAACCACATAGGAACCTTGATATAAAACCCAGTATCAACCAGTTAGATTTCCATAATAAGATAAAATTACAAGGCCAGTGTTGTGTCAACAGAAGACGATACAAAACATCTCAGCATCCACCAGGAAAGGAGTAAAACACAGTATAATGCGTGCAGAAATATACAGAGAGCACTTGCACTAGTATAAAAATAATCCACAGTCCTCAGACAAATGTGAATCGGTACAAAATAATTTCAAGAACAGGTTTACAAAAGGACATGTTAATATAAAACAGTAAAACCAGGCTGCCCCCTCTCCCAGCCTCATGCACAGCACACACAGACAGTCCCACAGGAGCTGGGAAAGAGCAGAGCCCATTTGACCTCCCAAGCCCACGGGCAATGTAGAGAAACAAAACCACAAAACCAAAGGGAAAACCCCTCCCTTGGGGGATTGTAGGGCTTGTTATTCCCCCAGCAGTTCTCTCCTGATCCTTCAGGACTCAGCATAGCAAGGAACTGGTGTGGGTAAGTGCTTGGTGGCCCTGGCAGCGGGGACAGCAGCAGGGGATGCCTGTGCACAGGAGGTGACAGCAGCGAGGGCAGGAGCACGGGGACAGAGGCTCAGCAAGGACAGTGGTGCAAAGACCTCAGGGAGCAGCTGATTCCAGCTCCCCCACTCGTGAAATCCTCCAGCAAACAAACAGCTCCAAGATCCCACAGTCCCCAGAGCTGCAGAGCAAACCCCGAGGGGCTCGGAAATGGGAACAGCTTTGGGAAGTGGGGAAAGCAGGGCTGGGAGCCTGAGTTTGGGAGAAAGGTTGGTGAGCTTTGTTTCAGACCATGCATCAACCCTCCAGAGGACTCTTCCCCCACCCAGAGCAGGTCCTGTCAGCCTGCAATGTCCACAGAGTCACTCTGCTCCTGCAGGACAACAGCTGGTCCAGCTTCAGCTCCCACAATCCAGCAACCTCTTCTCCATGAAGGCAAAGCTTCGCATTTTCACCATCAGAGCAGTTTTCTGTGACAGCAGCACAGGAGATGCACAGCTGAGCCCACAGCACACGGTGCAGGGATGGAGGAGAAGGGGGCAAAGCATCCTTAAGGCCTCCAGGGTGTTGCTGGCAGGGCTGAGCCGGGTGTTTCTGTCCCACAGAGCCATCCCTGCAGCCTCAGGACAGCAGCTGCCCCTGGGCACGGGCACTCAGGTGCCAGCTGTCCATGCACGCAGCCTGCACCACCCGTGGCTGGCACAGAGGCTCTTTTTTGGCAGCTTGAATTGGCCTCCTCCCAGCACTTGGGCTCCTTGGTCACTCTCTGAGCTCTGCAGACAGTCACAGGTTTCCATAGAAACAGGGCTTGAAAGCTCCATTAATTCTCCCCGTGGTCTTCTTCCACCCAGGCCACGATTTTCCCCTCCCAGCCAGGAATGATGTCGTCGTCATGGAACACCTACAAAAAAAAAAAAATTTAAAAAATAAAGTATTTCAGTCATGTCTGGGGTCTGGAGACAGGGTTCTGCAGTGTGAGTGGCATCAGGGGCATGAAGTCAAATCCTAGCTCAGATTTCCCAAAATAATCCAGGGAACACATGGCAGTGATGGCTGAGGTATGAGTCACATTTTCACAATTTAGGTAAATAACAGACCAGGCCTCATTAACCAATGAATATCAGGGTTATCATCGGCTGTTTTTTTTTGACATTAAAGGTAAACTAAAGACAGGAATCACGCCTTTTCTGAGCCAGACCACGACCTCCAGCTGCTGCTGCTGCCTGTCCCCAGAGACACTTTGCCCTTGCCCTAATCAATTTGTGAAGCAAGAACCGTCCCAACAGCCTGAGATGAATCCAATCCACACCCACACCAGCCTGAGCACAACAGGCTGCACTGCAGCACACAAAGGGAATGATGCCACACACACACACAGAGTTCTCTCTGAAAAACCTTCAGAGAAAAGGAAGAGATTGTATGTTTAATACGGGCTCTCCCATTGCAATAGGGTTTATAAAACCTGCAGCCCAGAGCTTTGCTGTGTCCCTGGGCTGTGTCACAGGCTGGCTTTGCCCAAGGGGCTCTGCAGCTCCCAGGCAGTCACAGCCACATCCATGGAGCAGCTTTTGCTGAGGATGGAAATATTTTAGCACAACAGGAGCTTAACCCACAGCTGGGAAAGCAGACACTTTTGTTTGGGGGAACACCCACTATTTCATTAGCTTAAAAGTGAGGTGACCATGGTCCCCAGGGCTGTGTGCTGACACTGATCCCAAGGCCAGTCCCACTTTTACCTCCTCCTTCACTGTGCCAAACTCTGGGTCCAGGGCTTTGAAGTGGTACCGATGGGTTCCCTCCCTATCAATGGCTGCCTTGAAATCCTTCAGAGTCACTTCCCCTAACCTGCAAGGGAAATAAATGCAAATGCAAAACACAAAAACAAAGCTCAGGGACTACTGCAGATAATTCTCCCCAGCCAACAGCATGAAATCCAGTTAAAGCACAGCAAACCTGTGCTGGCTGGGAGCATGCCCAGGAAAGCAGAGCGCTGGTTTTAGGGGCACAGGAGGCTTAGGAAGGCCAGGCTCACCTCTTTGGTATGCTGACCATGAAGGGGGTGAGGGAGCGGTCGGTGAAGTACAACACTTTGGTGCAGGCACTGGTGCTCATCACGGGCGTGCTCTGAGAGTGAGGCAGCTCTGCAAGGCAGCAACTCCCTGATTATCATCCCTTATCACCATTATCCCTCCCCAGCTTCGCTTCCCTGCAGGCCAGGATGGATGGTGGTGCGTGGATTTTAATTTGCCCATTTGTGTTTCTCTCCCCGGGTCCTGCCTTGCTTCCTGCTTCCCCCCAAGAGCTGAAACAGAGGAACTGAACTCCACATTTTTAATGCTCCTTTTATGTAGAAGATACTCTGCACACATAGAAACGCGGTGTTTAAAAAGGAGATGTGGTGTTTCATTCTGTGGATATGAAGGCAGTAAACACTGAGTAGGGAACACTCCTCTGTCCCCACTAGATGGTGCACACAGCAGAGAGCTGGGATGACATCCCTTTTCCCAGTGATTGCCATGCTTATTCCTGCTGCAGCACTGCCCAAACGGCCCAGAGCAGCGCTGTGATGGTGGATGTTTTTTGTTTTTACAGAAAAACAGCCATAAACGTGTGTCCCTTCCCTTTGCAGGGAGCTCTGCTCCAGGGAGGATCCTGGAGGGGGCAGATTCCCAAGGGGATTCTACACCTGGGAACTGAGCAGTGGATTTGGGATTCCCAAGGGGATTCTACAACGGGAACCTGAGCTGTGAATCTGGGATTCCCAAGGGGATTCTACACCCAAGAACTGAGCAGGGGATTTGGGATTCCCAAGGGGATTCTGCAACGGGAACCTGAGCTGTGAATCTGGGATTCCCAAGGGGATTCTACACCCGGGAACTGAGCAGTGGATTTGGGATTCCCAAGGGGATTCTACACCCAGGAACTGAGCAGTGAATCTGGGATTCCCAAGGGGATTCTACACCTGGGAGCTGAGCAGTGGATTTAGGATTCCCAAGGGGATTCTACCCTGGGAACTGAGCAGTGGATTTGGGATTCCCAAGGGGATTCTACCCTGGGAACTGAGCAGTGGATTTGGGATTCCCAAGGGGATTCTACACCTGGGAACTGAGCAGGGGATTTGGGATTCCCAAGGGGATTCTACACCAGTGGAAGGGCAGGATCTGCCAGGCACTTACTGGATTTGGGAGGCCAGGAGTCTCTGCACTCGTTGGTTGCTCTGCTTGCTGGTGATTTCCCCCTCACCTGGCACACAAAGCCAAAACAACAGCGTGTCACCTCCGAGGCAGAGCCAGGCTGGGGCGCGAGGGGCAGGAGCTGCGTGCCCGGGGGAGCCCTTACCCTCCTGTCCTGCCTCCTGTGTGTCTCCATGCGGTGCAGGCGCTCCATGAGGCTGGAGATGCCCTGCTCCAGGCTGTCGATGGTGTGGTGCTGCGGGTCGTGCCCGCTGAAGCTGTTCCTGAGGCTGCGCAGCGCGTCCCGCACCAGCTGCAGGTCACTGGTCTGCCCAAAACAGCACAGCTGAGCCCAGCCCGGGGCTGCCTCCCCAGCAAGGGGAAACCTCTCGGAATGAAAGAAAAATTCCAGGATATGTGGCTGGGAATGCAGCCCTCAGGGGCACTTACCCCTCGGTGGGCTGGGGGAGCGGCTCCTTTTCCTGCTGGCTGCAGAAAGCCATTGCTCTGGGCACTGTGACTGCTGAAAGCCATCACCTGGGCAGGGGAAGGTGTGTGAGGGTCAGGACCTCCCCAAAAATCCTCATTTATGCACTTCAAAGTGAGAGGGAATGAGAGCTTTCCACATCAGGGATAAAGCTCCCATCTTCTCCCAGATAAAGACACTCCCTAAAGCGTGCAGGGAGTTCCTGCTCAAAGCACAGACCTGATTCCTCACATAAAGGTGGAAAGACTCAATACCAGGGTCAGCAGGAAAAGGGGGAAGTAAATTGAGCTGTGGTCTAACCACTGCCAGGGTTAGAGGTGAAGCTGGAAGCTGAGAAAGCCTCTGGCTTTCATCCCTGAGGATTCTGAGCCAAGAGGCTGAGCCAGAGTGCTCCGTGCTGGGGGCTCTGCCTGCCTTGGTCAGTGAGAAAGCAGAGCCAGACCTCTCTGGGATGGAGGGGAGGGTTTCTGGAGACAGGTCCCTGCAGGATGCTGGGCAAACACCAGCCCAGGTGTGGAGCAAGGCTCCCATACCTCCTCAGCCTCTCTCTTCATGCAGTGAGCCAGCAGGGCCTCCTTGTGCTCCAGCTCCCGCTCCAAATCCACCTGTGGAGGGGCAGCAGAGGAGTCAGCACCCCATGGGCCAGCCAGAGCAGCTCCCAGCCCAGCCCAGCCCTCCCTACCTGCTGGTAGCTGGCCTCAGAAAGCTGCCTGAGCATCTCATCCAGCTTGCTCTGCTGCTGCTGCAGGTGCCGCTCCTTCTGGCACAGCTCCTTCTGCAACACAGGGAGCCAGGGAGTCAGCAGGGCAGGAGGGAGGCTCTGTCATCTTCCCACGGCAGGGAAAATCCTGTCCTCTGCCAGGATCAGGTGGCTCGCACAGGGTGTGCTTTGCCAGATGTCAGAGCTGAGGGTCAGAGCTTTTTTGGACAAGATCAATCAGGTTTTTATTGCCCAAAGTCCCCTTGGCCAAAGATCCGCTGCTGAGGTCACGCAGCCGTCCCAGAGCACGCAGATTCCCCAGGGATCAGAGCACAAACAGGGCGCCCACCCTCATCTGCACAAGTGCTGGACACAGCAGCCACCACCAACACCCACGACAATAAAAGATCTGCAGGAAGCCATGGGGGGAATGCAAAGAATTCTGATCCCTCCACCTCACTGCAAACACCCCTGGCTCCCACAGCTCCTCCCCAGGGCTGTCCAAGTGCCAGGGAAAGAACAATCCCATCCCAGAACTGAAGATCCACCCAAACCCCATGGAAGAGGCTCCATTACTTTGTACTCTGCCAGGAGCCGGTTCCTCTCTTCAACCTTCCTCTGGAGGTCAACCTGCAGGAGTAACAGCCGGGTGTGAGGCAGACATTCCCAGAGAGTGCAAACCCCTTGTGCTGAAGGCTGAGCAGAAACCTACAGAGGGCAAGGGAGCTGCTGTTCAGGGTGGCACCTTTGGACAGAGACCTGCACAGGGCAGGTGCCACCTGCTGAGCCAGGGAACGAGGAGGGACAAATGCAACAGCACTGAAAACATCAGGGAAAGCCCCTCCCTGTCCCAGCTGAAGGTCCTGGAGGACAGGAAGTGGGAGTGAAGGTCAGGGATGTCCAGCCTCAGAGCTGGCCTGTGAGCAGCCTGTGCTGTGCAGAGACCTCTGGCTGCTTGCTCACAATCCCACGACCCTGAAATTTCTGCTGCGGCCACCCCGGGGGCCACCAACCCCCCCAAACAGCCTCAGCAGCAGCAGTGACTCACGTTCTGGTTGTGCAGCTCCTCCTTGTCCATGTTGGCTCTCAGCAGCTCCTGCTTGAGCTGCAGCACTGCGGCGTCCTGCTGGAGCAGCCTCTGCTGCAGGGCGTCCTGGGGAGAGGTGACCTCTGCAGGAGGGCAGGGGGGACAGGGACCCCTCCCTGGGGCTCAGGGGCCACAACACCCTGTGGCCACCCAGGCCTGAGCTGCTGCCAGGGGCTCTCAGCCCTCCTGCCTCTCCCTTAGCCAAAACTGATTTCCCTGCCAACGTTCTGGCCACCAGCACAGAGGGATTTCTCTGCTTCAGCCTGAATTTCCCTCCCCAGAAGTGATGAGTATTGGCTGTGATGGACAGAACAGCTCTGGAGGGCCTTGAGCCCTGCAGCTCCTGCCCCAGCCACTCACCCCGAGGGCACAGAGAGGCCAAGACCAGCCCAGGGCACAAGGAGCCTTAAGGCCTGAGTGTGACCCAGTTGTGCAGTGAAATCCTCTCTGCAGAGGCCAAAGTCAGCACTAATTCTGCACCTTTCACTCACCCAGAGCTGCACCTTGCACAGCTACTGCTGTTTGCTCCCTTCTGACAGGCAGCTCTAAAAATACCCCTGCCAGGAGGAGATCAGCAGTGCTGGCACTCCAGAGGCACAAACTGAGCTGTTTCTGGCCAGGACAGGGACACCCCAGGCTCTTTTTCCTGTGCTGGCAGGAATGAGTTCACTGGGCCAATGCTGCTGGGTGGGTACTCCAAGAGAGCGGGGAATAAAAGAGCCAGCCAACCAATTTATGCCTCTTTTTGTGCAGGAGAAACGGGGAAATAGAGAAAAAGGGGAATATTTGACCACAGTCTTACAGACAGAGCAGAAAACTGGAAACCCAGCTCCTTGCACCTGCCTAAAAATTCAGAAATAAACCACAGGATCCCCCAATACTCCTCCTTCCACAGTCTGAGGTTCCTCAGAGGTGTGTGCTGTTTGCTGGCCCTACTCACCTACAGCACTACTGTTCATTTTTGGTGCAATGCCCCTTTCCTCACCTTTATTCCCTGGAGGTTCCGAGCTTCTTGTTTGTATTTCAGCAGCTCCTTCTGCAAATGCAACACAATTTGGTTAAACAGCACCTTGTGTTGTTAACCCCTTCAGGACCAAGCAGAGCTGGTGTTTTCTCTGCAGGAGGAAGCACATCCCTCCTCTTCCCACAGATCCTAGAGCCTGAGACATTTTAATGAGTTACAAACATGACAAAGAGCTGAGCTCTGTTATTAAAGTCCTGAGGAAAATAATGATTTCCCAGTCCCCCAGATCTGTCCTTCAGGCCAACATCAAACACTTCTCCAGCATCAGAACTGGTCTCAAGCCTCCAGAGTTGGAGCCTTCACAGAATATTCCCAGTTTTATCCATCATGTTGCCCACCTTGCCTCATCCCCACCCCATTTTCCACTAAAAAATCAAGTGGGACAATCTGCAAAACCTCTCTTCCCCTCCATCAGTCACCCTCTGACCTTCAGATCTTGATTTTCCTCCACGCTCTGGTCCAGGCGGCTCCGGATGATGATCTGAAAGCAAAACATCAGCATTAACGTGGTTACTGTGCAGCAGGGGCAGGGCAGGCAGAGGCAGCTGCAGCAGGGAAAGTGGGGTCCAGGGCTGCGCTCACCAGCTGCTCCTCAGGGCAGGCTCCACGCTCTGAAAGCTCAAAGGACCCTTCCTGCTCATCCTCAGGTAAAGACCCATTGAGCAACAAAGCCTGGGGAGATAAAGGGGAGGGAAAAATCTCATTTTCAGAGATTTCAAAGGGAAAGAGGTGAGCTGCAGCTCTGGCCAGCAGTCACTCCTATTGACAGTCCCCAGCCAGCCTCATTTCCCATTTCTGCTGATTTATTCCCCTCAAAAATGAAGGTTGTTTTTTTTTTTTTTTTTTATTTCAGGAATGAACAGGAAGATTTATCCCCTGACAAACTCTCCCAGGGGTCTGTCAGCCCATGCTCTTCCCCACAGAAAGAACCAAACAAGGACAACTCAGATTTCCAGGGAGTGAAGTCTCAGCTTCGGCACCTTATAGGGTGTGTGTGCATCAGATCCTCAATATATCAAACAAACTGTCACAATCTGGAGCTTCCCAATTATTGAGTAAGAGGAGGAAAATTGATGAACCAAATCCAATTTCCTGCGTGGCCACATCAGCTGCCTCTCCCCACTCCCAGGGGACGAGGGGGCAGCAGTGCCAGTCCCTGCTCCCAGTGGGCACAAATGCAGAGATTTTACCAGTCAACCAAGGAATTTTTTTCTTTTTTTTTGGTGACTCTTTTGTGTCCTGCCCATTGTCCCCTGGGGAAAGTGCCCGCCCAGCTGCCTGTGCTCCTCACACAATCTCTGCTTTGTTTACTGCCACATAAATATTTACAATTCAAAGCCACTGTGGTTCCCAGCACAAACAGAAAGGGATGTTCTGAGAGAGTTCAGTGCCTTCACCATATGGATCAAGGGGCTCTGCTCCCCAGGCACAGCCAGACACACACCAGGCTGAGGGGCAGGGAGGGGAGTGAGGGAAAGACCCCAGAAATTAAGAATTGTGGGGAGAACGTGTGAAGGTTCATCCAAGCTGACAGACTGACTGACGCAGGGCTGGGTGACCCTGGGAGGGAACACTCTCTGAGAAGAGAAATCCCTCACCTGCAAACCCGAAATCATCTTCTTTGCCTCCTCCATTTCCTTTTCCAGGTGGTCCTGCTGCTCCAGGAGCTGCTCCTCCCATGAGCTCTCCAGGTAGGACCCAGAGCTCCCCGGCTGCCACTCGGGCTGGGAGCGAGCCTCGGCCTCTTCTGCAGGAGAGAGGGGCTGGATGTGCTGCAGGCAGCCCAGAGGGCCCTGCTGCTCTGCCAGAGCCAAGGGGGACGGCTCAGCTGTCCCAGGATCCCTGCCTCATTCCTGAGGCCATCCAAGCTGTCCTACACAGTTTTCCTATAACTGCGCTCAGGGAGATCTCCACGCTCAGCACTGGGGACAGTGACACGGGGGAGAAGCACTGGGGGCTTGGCAGAGCATCCCTCAGCGCCCAAGGACACCCTGGAGGCAGCACTGACCCACTGCAGCCCCTGGGGAGCGTTTCCAGTTTATCACACAGAACAGTGCCAAGGTTTTACCTGGTTTAGGCTCCGTTTCTTCAGCCTGGAGGATCACCAGCCTCTCCTTCTCCTCCGAGGGGGCTACAGTGGATTCACTCTTTGCACTGTGCACAGGGCTGGGTGAGGTCAGGCTGCAGAGCAAGGCAGGAACAGCTCTTTTAGATGGTGGAGATTATGTTAATCAACACTAATTTTGAACAAGCATTTCTCCATATTCACTTTTATCTAAGAATTATCTGCATCCCAGAGGAACCTTCAACAACCCAGCCTGGACATGTAAATTTTTGAATTCAGACTCTCACACAGGGGTAGGACCACACTGAGGAGACATTTACTGCCAGCCTTATGCTTCATCTCTTGCTCCAGAGCTTTCAGATTAATCATTCCAACTTTAAATCCCAATATATTTGAGAGTCAGATTCAACTCACTCGTGTTCTTCGATTAAAACTTCTTGCAAGTGCCCACATATTTTCACAGGAGCCATCTCAGCTGACTGGGAGCTTCAAGCAATCTTTTTCTCAGGAATTCTTCCTGAGTGCATCTCCCAGACAACATCAAAAGGTGGCTGAAGCTCACTGACCCATTCAATGTACCCCGAAAGTCGCAGGGATTAATCCTTGCAAGTGTGAGCGGGAGTTAATTTTTCATTCTCCCCCAACACAGAAACAAAGGGCAGGGAACAAAAAAGAAAAAACAGTGTGGAAATAATATAATAGGTTTAGAAAAATAAGAGGCTTCAGCAGCTCCCTCCCTGCATCTTCCCAGCACTGCTGCTCGTCTCCCACAGCTCCCACAGAATGGGCCAAGCCCTGCAATAGAGATGGAAATGACTTGCTGCTCCTGCCTGCCCCACTCCCACGGCCAGGACAGCCTCTCCTCATTCAAATTACAGACCTGAGGCCAGATTTTTGTGGCCCAAACTTATCCTGAGTTAAAGTGAAAGAATAATCAATGTCCAATAGAAATGTCCCACAGGGACAGTGCCAGTCCTTTCAGGTGTGTCCCTGATGCTTAAAGGGCCCCTGGCTTTGCTCCAGGATTTACCTCTAGGAATTCCAAATCCATCACAGCAGTCCCTCATTAGACATATCTTTAATATCAAATTTAATATCAATTTAATATCAAACCAGCCCCTGCTCCTGCTCATTCCTGAATGGGGGCATGGCATAAAATTATGGGGTTTGGGGTTTTTTAAAATGCTGTTTATGACTTGATTTGGCAGTTCTGCTGGGATTGCATTATGTAACAAGGGCCAGAAGAAAGGATGGGACTTTCACACCACACAGACGCCAGCAGGAAGCCCAGCTGGTCTGACATGGCCAGCAGCTCCAGGAGGGATTTCACTTCTTTCTAGGAACAGATCTCAGAATTCCCTCTCTCCCTCCCATTTCCAGCTGATGCCCTGAACCTGCCCTCACCCCGAGGCACTGCTGGTTCTCATCCATGCAGAAACTGTCCCAGAAAAACACCACCAGGCACAGATGGGAGAGAAGGTGGTGGAACAGGGGAAGGGAAAAGGAAGAGCAGGATGAAAAACAAGCCTGGAAATAACATTCCACATCCACTCCTCCCAGCGCTGGATCCACAGCCCAAAGCCAAGAAAAGGCATCACAGGTGGGGATAGGTCCCCCCAGCACAGACAGCTTTACATTTCCTGAGGCATTTCCACATCCCCAGACCCTTTCCAGGCAGCTTTTCTATTTCCAAAGGCCCCTGGGCTCAGCCAGCATCCACAACCTCCTCCCAAACACTGCAAACAGTGCCCAAACAGGGCCAGAGGCAGCTGAAGCAGCAGCACAGGTCAGGCCGCTTTCTGCATCACCCAATTAACGCTGCAAACACTTGCCCAGGTTCTGTATCAATCCGAGCCATCACAGAGTGAAACAGCCTCTGATGCAATGCCTTTAAAAGTGCACAACAATTCCCTACTAAAGCATGCAGGAACCAGGGCTGGGAAATGAAAGCTTTCCAAGAGAGATTTATGATGCAAACTGCTCCACTTTATTCCTTCCACCACTTGGTTCCTTAACCCACATCCTGCCTCCCCAGAGCCCCAGATCCTCCAGCACAGCCCAGCTCCAGAGCAGCGAGCCCCTGAATGCCCCGAATTCTAACCAACACCCACCACGACGCACACATTCGCTCACCATTTGACCTGCTTCCCTCCCATGATCCCACTTGAAGCTGTGGCCTCACAGAATCCGCAGGATCCCGGCTCTGCTCATTCCTCCTTCCCCTCTCCACCGCCCGGGGCTCAGCTCCTGCCCAACTCCGGGGCAAATTCTGCGAGCCCGAGCGCCGAGGAGATTCCCGGCAGGAACAACACACAAACACACACACACAAAACCGGCTCAGGGGCTCCTCCGGCCGAGAGGGAACTCCAGGAACGGGCTGGGTTCGGGAGCCGGGGGGGAATTGCGCAGCCTGCCCGCGGCTCCCGCTGCTTTCCCTCGCCCGTTATTCGCCTCCCGCTGCCGCTGCATTTTGCTCCGCTGCACGGCCGCTCGTGTTCATCACAAGGCTCCGGGCTTGCCGGGGGTGTTCCTCATCCCATCCCGCCCTCCTTGCGCTGCCGAGCATCCGAGGAGGGAGGGAAAGAAGGAGCTGCGGCCGGTGCGGGGTCCGTGCGCTGCCGGGGGATGCGGGATGGGCTCGGGATGCTCTCCCGGCTTTAGGGGGATGCAGGCTGTGCTCAGGCTGCTCTCAGCTTCCAGAGGGATGCAGGGTGTGCTTAGGCTGCTCTCACAGTTTCCAGAGGGATTCAGGCTCTGCTCAAGCTGATCTCCCCGGCTTCCAGAGGGATGCAGGCTCTGCCCAGGCTCTCCCAGGTTTCCAGAGGGATGTGAGCTGTGCTCAGGATGCTCTCCCAGCTTCCAGAGGGATGCAGGCTTTGCTGAGGATGCTCTCCCAGCTTCCAGAGGGATGCAGGCTTTGCTGAGGATGCTCTCCCAGCTTCCAGAGGGATGCAGGCTCTGCTCAGGCTCTCCCAGCTTCCAGAGGGATGCAGGCTCTGCTCAGGCTCTCCCAGCTTCCAGAGGGATGCAGGCTGTGCCCAGGATGCTCTCCCAGCTTCCAGAGGGATGCAGGCTCTGCCCAGGCTCTCCCTGGCTTTAGGGGATGCAGGCTGTGCCCAGGCTCTCCCAGCCCAGGCACGGCTCCCTGTCGCTGTCCCTGTCGCTGTCGCTGTCGCTGTCCCCGTCCCTGCTGCTGTCACACGGGCTGTGCAGGCACAGCCTTTCTCCGAGATGCCTGGCTCGGGGGTGGGGGAGGGAATGCTGCTGGAAGGGGAGGGGAAACGGAGAGGGATGGGTGAGGGGCTCGGCAGCCTGGGAATCAGCTGATTTTGGGCAGATTTCTCCATGAATCATTTCGGCAGCCTGCGCTGCCCTCCCTGGGAATCGGGAGGGCTCAGAGCCGGGGATGCTGCCCTGGGACACCTCAGCTGGCAGGAGCAGGGGTCCCTGCACTCAGTAACGTCTCTCACCATTAAAAAATGCATCTCGTTCCTCCCAGCCTGTTCTCCGAACCGAGCTAAGCCCATTCCTCCCCGCGAGGAAAGGGAAAGCATCTCAAAGCATCTCATTTCCATCGTGCAGAACTGTGCCAGCACAGACACCCCCAGCAGCTGCAGGGGAAGAACTCTCCCAGGTTTTGATCATTTTGGAAAGATTCTCGCTGTGTTCTGCCCTATCAGCAATAATATCACCAGAGGATCCGTGACATTGCGGGGAAAAATAAAATAGAAGCGCAGGATGTGCAGAGAAATTTTTGCTTACCACGAAAATAAGGGTAATAATAATAAAATAATAAAAATAATAAAAATAAATAATACTAAAATAATAAAATAATAAAAATAAAAATAATAAAAATAAATAATAAAAGAATAATAATAATAATAATAAAAGAATAAAAATAATAATAATAAAAGAAAAAAAAAAGAATTAAAAAATTAAAATATAAGGGAACAGCAGCTACCCGATGGGGCAGGAGAATACATCAAATATTGCATCTCCCTCGAAGGGAGGGATGGGAGCAGGCAGCAGCATGTGGCACTCCTGAGCTCCCTGCTCAAGAGCCAAGCTCCTGTGGCATTATCCATGCAACGCCGCTGCCAAGAGCAGATTTCTACATCCCCCCTGGCAGGCTGGCCTCCAAAGCACACTGCTGACATCATGTGGAGGCACTGCTCCAGCACTGCCTCCCCGGGAGCCCCACGCTCCTCCTAAAGTCTATTTATAAACACACCCGCAATGACACGCAGCGCAATTGGGGGATAAACACAAACTCTTGTGCTTTTCTCCTCTGTTGGGCAAAGCAACCTTAATTTCCAGGTAGAAATTCTTCCTGGAATTTCTTCCAATGGTGCTGTGGAGCGTAAAATTGGCCTGAGAAACACTGGGGGAACGTCCTGCCTGCTGAGAGGCTGTCAGTGGCAATCTGTCCTTGGCAAATGAGCTCCTCACTCCCTCACAAACGGGAGGGAGGCACTGGGGGAACAGCCCCGGCAGGGAAGGACACGGAAAATCAGAGTTGGGGCTTTCGGGGGCAGTGGGAGGCTCTGAGGCAAAGGGCTGCAGCTCCCCACGAGCAGCCCTGCCCTGGAATCTGCTCCAGATGAGATGAACTGGAGCACAGCTCCATTTCCAGAGGGAGTGCAGTTGTTCAGTAACTCAGCTCTGGCTCTTCCGAGTGGTTTCTGGTTCTCTGGGGGGAAAGGGAGCGGCTTCCCTTTACTACAGAGCTCTCCATGCTGGATCAGCTCCCTCACTGCAGCAATTTTCCTTCAAAAGCCCCTTTTGGCTGCATTTTCTCACAGAAAACTGCTTTATGTTGATTCCTGAGCTTTCACCCTCCAGACCAGCCAGGGGTGCCCTTTTCCATCAGAACTGAGCAGATTTTGGTGAGGAAAACAGGCACTTGAGGCAATGTCAGGCACAGGAGACACCTTGGCAATGAAATTGCTCACCTGGCAAGGTGACATCTCAGAGAGGAGACATTTTGGCTATAAAATTCCTAAATTGCTCACCGGACAGGGTAACATCTCAGAGAGGAGACATTTTGCTATAAAATTCCTAAATTGCTCACCGGACAGGGTAACATCTCAGAGAGGAGACATTTTGGGTATAAAATTCCTAAATTCCTCACCTGACAGGGTGACATCTCGGAGACATTTTGGCTATAAAATTTCTAAATTCCTCACCTGGCAGGGTGGCATCTTGGAGAGAAGACATTCTGGCAATAAAATTCCTAAATTCCTCACCTGACAGGGTGACATCTCGGAGACATTTTATTTATAAAATTCCTAAATTCCTCACCTGACAGGGTGACATCTCAGAGAGGAGACACCTTGGCAATGAAATTGCTCACCTGGCAGGGTGACATTTTGGAGAGGAGACACCTTGGCAGTAAAATGGCTCACCTGGCAGGGTGGGGCTCCAGGGGCACGTGCTGCTGCCCCTCGTACTGCTGCACCAGCGCCCGCACGCTCCAGCAGGGATTCTCAATCTCCTCGTCCACGCTGCTGCTCCTGGCGGTGACAGGCACAAAATGAGGGCAGCCTCACCTGGGTGCTGCTGGAAATCTTCTCTCCAAAAAAGGGAGGGAGGAGAGAGCCAGAAAAATGCCAATTTTCCTATCAGGGATGCCCATTTTCTTGGTGTTAAGCGAAAACAGGCAAACAGGCCACGTTGTTTTAAACTCATCCCTAATTCCATGACTACAAAACTCCAGAAGCTCTGGGAATGCAAGGAGACATCACAAGGACTGGCTTTCCTGAAGAACTCCAAGGCCTTTGCAAGGGAAATCTTTAACATTTCATTTTTCAACCACAGTTACCATCTCAGCCTCCTTTCCAGGCCGTTTCATGGGTGCTCCCTCGAGCCAGTACCAAATGGGAAATGACCTTGAGCTGTGTAAATGAAACCCTGCACAGCCCCAGCACCTGGCTCCCAGCTAAATGTCACTGCTATTATTGTTATTGTCACCCCCACAGCACCTTTGGCAAGGGGAAAATGGGATTTTCAGCATTATTCCCTATTTGTGTGTGGATTTTCAGCACCCCCAGGACTCAGCAGCCATCTGGAGCAGTGGCAAAGATATATTTATGTGGGAGTCCTTAAAATCAGAGGGGTTTGGGAAAGCTGCAAAAGGCCTCAGAGACAGCAGGACTGTGATTGGAGCTAAGCAGCAGCCATGAGATTGGTCAGAAGAAAAATTATATGAGAAGCAGAAAGTAAGGACAAATAGAACAATGGTCTGTGTATTAACACTTGGCTAGAATAACTCCCTAAGCTACAGAAAAGTTTATCTAAAGTGAGATATTAGGGAGTTCTAAGCTTAATAATGGAGCTCTGTGCGTTGTGTTTTAAGGCTCACAAGCAGGTATTATATTTGAAATAAGCAAGCATTGTTTAAGCAAAGGTACATGTGCTCATAGTGGTTGGATAGAACTACTGTCAATGTGCTTTTGTTTTGTGTGATTTGTCAAAAAACTTATAAAGTAAGTTGTAACATTGAGTTCTTTGTCTGCTGCCAGGGACATGAGCTGCTGGCACCTTCCCATTGTCATAATCATGTAATGAGACTGATGCTGGAAAATAAACCAGCTCAAAGCATGCTCCCAGGTGTTGGAACCCAGGGAATCCCTCTGGCTGCCCTGGAGGGCTCCAGCCCCTGCCTGGGGGGCTCAGAGACCTTGGCACGGAGCCCCAGACCCCTGTGCCTTTGATTGAGCCCTTGGAAAAAACAATTACCAACCTTATATGGAGAATTACAAGTCAAGAGAGTTTAACTAGAATAACAGTTAGTTGGTCACGGAGTGAAAAATAGGTTTTTGGGGTTTTAGAATGGGGACTCGGGGTCCCAAGATGGAGGAATCTGGGCATGTCCAGCCTTTCTCCTTCTTCTTGGCCTCCATCTTCTGCTGTGATGGTGGCACTTTTGGATTGGTTTGGAGTAGAAGCTCACTGTCCAACATAGGTGATGGGTATTGGGAAGTTATGGTGAATATATCTGCTGCTGTGGAATGCAGCAGGTGAATCTGTGATTAGTCTCTTGTGGATGTTTGGATTTAGTGACCAGTCCCGGCAGAGCTGGATCTCGCTCTCTGTCCGAGCCAGCTGCCTTTGTTATCACTCTTTTCTATTCTATCCTTAGCTAGCCTTCTGAGAGAAAACCTTTCCTTCTATTCTTTTCAGTATAGTTATAATGTAGTATATACCTCATAAAATACTAAATCATTCTGAACATAGAGCCAACATTCTCGTCTCTCCCCTCACCTGAAGAGCCCTGTGACCACTGTCACAGCCACACACTTAAAGATGTACGCTCCACCTAAACCAAAACGGATTTCCACCCTGGAAAACTTCCCCCCTGCCTCAGCTGTGAGCAGCAGAGATCCCCAGAGCAGCCTCACCTGTGCCTGTGCCGGAGCAGGTCCCGGCCGGAGTGCTGCACGTCCTGCCGGACATCGGCCAGCGCGGCCACCGCCCCCTGTGCCAGCGCAGCGGCCGAGCGCGGCCGGGGCCGGCCCGGGGGGGCTGCCCAGCCCCTGCCCCCCAAACCGGCGCCGCCAGCCCTGCCAGAGCCCGGCTTGAAGTGAGCAGCCAAGGCCAGGATCAGCCTCATGGTGGATTTCAAGTTGCCCTCGACGATATCTGCGAAACGCAAATGGTTGGGTGGTTAACGGGGGAGCTGGCGGAGCTGCGGGTGCTGCAGGAGAAACGGAGATAGGGAAAGGCAGCAGGGGCAGCTCAGGGTGGGAGGAGGAGCAGGACAGGAGGCCTGAGCTGCCACAGCTGACCCCAGAGCTCTGCATTTCATCTATGGCATTGGGGCTGACTCCAGAGCTTTGCATTTTATCTGCATTGGAGCTGATCCCAGAGCTTTGCATTTCCTCTGCATTGGAGCTGACCTCAGAGCTTTGAACTTCATCTGTGGCATTGGGGCTGACCCCACAGCTCTGCATTTCAGCTGCATTGGAGCCACACCAGTTCTGTCGTTTAGGGGCCTCAGCTCAGCCCTGGTGGTGCAGGGCACTGGAACGTGCTGCCACCTCCACAGCACAGCCCTGAGCCTCCCTTCGTGGCCATTTCCAGCAGTTAATTACTGGACATGTAATTACTGAGTGCTCACTCAGGAGCACAGCAGTTACTGAGGATTGCCACTGACTTTCTTGGCACAGAATTCTCTTTTTTAAAGCACTAAAGGCAAACAGCAAGGCATTTCTCCAGTGGTGGCATCCTGTGCCATCAGCTGTTTGCAGCACCCTGCAAATGTAAATGAATCCCATTCAGTGAGATCACACGAGTGTTTTCCAGCACTGATGTCATGGCAAAGATCAGCCACTCTCCCAGACCAAGATTTCCCAAAACAATTCAGTCAGAGCTGCTCAAAGTCCCGACTAAGCCACACCACAGACATGTGATTGCGTGTTGTGCCTCCTCTCTGTTTCCAGCCCATGGCTTCCAGTGAACCACAAATATTTTTTCCATGTTTCCTTTCACTCCAGCAGGTTTGTGTGTCCTTTTGGTGGAAGATTCCAAGCCTGTATTTTTCATTACACCACTGCCTGGGCTTCTCAGTGCTCAGTAGCAGCAAAAAAGTCACTTTGTTTTTTTCTCTGCATTCCCCATCTTTCAACCCAAAACCTTCACTAAACCAGAGGGGGGAAAACCTCCAACTCCCCCACAAACTGAAAACTGACACATTAATTTACTCATAAGATAGAAAACAAAGCCAGAAACAGAATTTCAGCAGCAGAAATCCCCCCAAGGGCCACACACCTTTAGCTGACGTCTGGTGCATGCGGATCTTTCTGGATGCCACAAACTGCAAGACTCTCTCCACATTTTCCCTCATCTCCTGCTGGCTGCTGGGGTTGGGCTCGATGCCACTCAGCTTCTCACCAGCTGGAGGGAGAGAAAAAGCTTTATCAGAGGAGAGCTGAAGCACTGGGCACTGCCAGGGGCATCGCTGGCACTGCTCTGGTCTCATGGCTGGTGCTGCATGGGGCTGGTGGTGCTGCTCAACGGGAACCAGCACCAGGAGGGACTGGGTTTGGGGCTGTGTTGGGATGATGACAAGGTTTTGGGGCTGGATTCTGGCAGGATTTGTGGCCCCCTGAGGGATCCACGCTGGAGCTGCCTCTTCCCAATGGACTGAGCTCCACGGAAAAGACTCAGCTGGTGCCAAATGGGACAGACCCACCTGGGGGGAGTTTGGAGAGCCGTCCCCCACCGGGGCAGGGGCTGGGTGTGAGCAGGAAGGAGCAGTGAGCACAATGAACTCACTGCAGCCCCATTCCCTGTCCCCCTGCCCAATGCCATCAGCACACAGGTCACTCTTCCCAAAAACCACCCCTAACTCCCTGTGGGAGCTCCCAGTGCCCCTGCCAGCCTTCCCCATCTGCTCCAACTGCCTCCGAGCCATAAGGGCTCTAATAGAACTGCATTTGTGATCTGATTTATGATTGTTTTCCTTCCCAGCCAGCTCTGCCACCCCCAGCAACATCTGCCCGACAGATGCCAGAGCCAGGGCAGCCCCTGCAGGCCAGAGCCAGAGCTGAGGGGGATAAGCAGGGCCAGATGGCAGCACTGACCTACAATCTCGATAAGCAGGGCAAGGGTGACCCCATCCCGCAGGTCCTGCCTCAGGTCCTGCACTGGCCTCACCCCCGGCTTCTTCTTCAGCTGCGAATTCACCCAGGCCACATAGGCCTGCAGCTGTTGCTGAAACAGAAAGCAGAACGTTTGCATTGCAGGGATTTCGCTTTTCTCTCTGGTTTTCTCAGCCCCTGCCCCGGGGAGCACAGAGCAGAGGTGTCACCCCAGAGCCTGGCTGCCAGCCCTGCCTGCTGGGGCAGCTCAGCGTGCGAGGACAGACCAGGACAGGGGTCCTGGGCTGGGCACAGCTGAGCCCAGAGCTCTGCATTGCATCTAAACTGGGGCTGAGCCCAGAGCTCTGCATTGCATCTAAACTGGAGCTGAAATCTCAGATCTTTGCATTTCAGCTGCACTGGAGCTGACCACAGAGCTCTGCATTTCGTCTGTGAGATAAATACGGTTCATTTCTCACCATCTGCATTGGAGCTGACCCCCAGAGCTTTGCATTTCACCTGTGAGATAAATGCGGTTCATTTCTCACAATCTGTATTGGAGCTGACCCCCAGAGCTGAACTCACAGAGTTTTGCATTTCAGCTGCATTGGAGCCACACCAGCGCTGTCATCCCCTCACTTTGGGGGTTTGCTCACTCCCAGAGCAGGAACCCAGCGTGCAGGGGCAGGGAACCCTGATTATTTAACAATTTAACAATTTAACAATTGTCTGCTCATTTAACAACTCCAGGACGAGCAGGGGAGGATTCCTGGAGAGACAAGAGCCTCATTCTGTACCATTCCCAGCGCGGCTCATTTGGAACTCCTGTACAGCCCCTCCACAGCCTGGGAGCTGCCTCAGCATTTCCAGTGGCCCAGTTTCTATTCCTGCATGCAGGGAAGCTGCCTTGGGGCCTGGGAGCCAGGAACAGGGGCTGGGCAGCAGCTCAGGAGGGGTGCTGTGGGTGGGAGAGAGCGGGGAAACAAACCCAGGGCAGGGAAACACAAACTCAGAGCAGGGAAACTCAAACTCAGATCAGGGAAACTCAAATTCAGAGCAGGGAAACTCAAACTCAGAGCAGGGAAACTCAAACTCAGAGCAGGGAAACTCAAACTCAGAGCAGGGAAACTCAAACTTAGGTCCTGGTCAGTCTGAGAGACCAGGGAAACTCAAACTCTGACCAAGGAAATTCAACCTCAGAGCAGGGAAACACAAATTCAGACCAGGGAAAGTCAAATTCAGGTTCTGGTCAGTCTGCGAGACCAAGGAAACTCAGATTCAGACCAGGAAAGCTCAAATTCACACCAGGAAAACTCAAACTCAGACCAGAGAAACTCAAACTCAGACCAGGGAAACTCAAACTCAGGTTCTGGTCAGTTTGAGAGACCGAGAAAACTCAAATTTGGACAAGGGAAACACAAATTCAGACCAGAAAAGCTCAAACTCAGACCAGGAAAACCCAGACTCAGGTTCCTGGTTACTCTGAGGACCCATGTGGCACAAATGACCCCGAGGCCACGAGCAGATGCCCGCGCCCTTTCCCTTTGCAGCCCTCCCTGTAACCCTTGCAGGGCTGCCGCAGAGGCTGCCATCCCCTGGGCAGGGAGCAGTGGCACACGGAGGGTGAACAAACGGATCCACTGATGGGATTAGCTCCCTTTTCACTAAGCTCCCCATGATTGTGCCCATGCAGCAGCTTTTAAGCCCCCATCCCATATGATCTCAGCAGGGCTGACGCTTTTAGAGCCCATCAAAGTCACAGTCTGGTCACAGCCCGGCTCTGAACGATCCTGAGAGAGGAAATCCAGCTCGGATCACTGGTGGCTGGCTCAGGAAGGCGCCTGGAGCTGTGGGAGGCAGCTCTGCTCACTCAGCACGGCCTGGGGGCTCCAAGGGGCTGCCCTGGGGGCTCTGGCACAAAAGGGAGCAGAAATGTCAGATCTGATCCATCTTTGCTGGGGCAGATGAAACAGGAAATATTTATAAATATGATTGCTTGGCAAAAAGAATATAGAAACTGTAAGTGAGATTGAAATGAAAGCAAGCTTTGAGATCCCTCAGTTACTGAACTGGAAAACAATGGTGTGGCTGCTGAAGGTGATCCCCTTGTGATGGAACAACACCCTCTGCTTGCAGACAGGCCCAAGGGTCAGGGCAGACCCCACAGCTTGGCAGAAGGGGCCCAAAGAGGAGTTTTTAGGGTTTAAAATGTGACACAGTGTGGCGATGTAATGTGGTTTAACTCTCCTTACAAGGTTAAATATAAAGTTGTACACAAACAAATGAGAGATCATGGCAAGCAGGTGGTTTTCAGAGCCCTGGATGAAGGGGACACAGAGGCTCTGGGGCTCTGAGCAGGCTGCAGGCCTGGCCTTGCTTCCAAGGCTTGGCGAGGAAAGAGCTCGTTTAAAATGTAACACAGGATGGTGATGGAATGATTCTTATAGGCTGTATGGAAATGCTGTAGGATTTGTATCTTGGACTAGATTGGTTAGTGAGAATCAGAATATTCAACACAGAAGAAGATTTGTGGTGTTGTAATGGGAAACTCGCTCTCTTAGCCTCTTACTCTCTTATCCTCTCTACCTCTCTTTTCTCTCATTCCTGCAGAGCAGGGCCCTGCACTTGGCCCTTTGCAATAAACCCCAAATTCCAAGACCAGAAGAAGATTTATTGTATTGTAATGGGAACCTTGCCCTCTGATCCTCTCTTTTACTCCCTCATCTCTCTTTACCACTCTCTTTCCCTCTTTGGGCCTGATCTGAGCTGTGGCTGGCAGCTCCCAGCAGGGCCCTGCACTTGGCCCTTTGCAATAAACCCAAAGTTCCATGACCTGGCTTCAGAGATCTCTCCTCTCTGTCCGTCCCCACCGTCCCACCCCCGACATTCCTACACCTCACAAGTCTTTATTTTGTATTTTTCTAATCGTTTTAGGGACTGGCACTGATTCCCCAAGGACACAGCTCCTCCCAGCTTGCAGAAAATCTGCATTTTTTGGAGGAGTCTCTGTGGCTCTTCCACCTCTGCCTCATTTAGAGGAAAATCCCTTTCACCAAGCAGTTTGTTTTCTGTTCCTCCTCTCAGAACATTCCTCGTGCATTCACAAAAAAAGAATTTTTGGCAAGATTTTAGTCTCTTAAAAGAAGGAGGAGGTTGTCACTGTTATTACTAGTAAAATATAAAAAAGCCATCCCTAAATCCCAGAGCAGTTCCATTTTAAACAATGAGCATTAAAAGGAGGCTTCTGAGGCAATGGAATTGGGACGGCACCAGGACAGAGTCGTTTCACTCCCATGGCTGCTGTAATTCTGCAGACTTACACCTCATTTACAGACTCCCTTGGTTGGTTTTGGGTTTTTTCCATTAAACATCAGATTTTCCTGCAGACGTTCAGACAGTTGGATGAAGAGCATTTCCTAAGTTTGTACCCAAAATCCTGGCAGGCTGAGGGACTTCAGCAAGAGCCCTGGATTACTGCAGAACTCAGAAATCCAGAGAGGGAGCTGTCAGTGCTGGCAGCTGAGGGGGGCATGTGACTGAGCCTCCCAAGGAAATTTATCAGAAATAAAAGTTAAGTGACCTAAAAAAGGCCAAGTGCTGTGAAATGCACGTAGGATGAAGGGACAAAGCCCCCGAGCTGCTCAGCAGAAACCCCAAGGGCAACCTTTGAAGCTGGAGGGCCCAAAATCCTTCACTACTCAGCTTCTCACCAACATTTCTTCCAAATCCAGAATTTTTCAGAGGAAAACCAGCCTGGTGTGGGGTGTGCTCCACAGAACACACATTATTCAGGATTATGGTGGAGCTAAGCTTAATCCTGCTTACATTAACACAGCTTTGTGTTCCAAAAAAAGCCCCTTTTACCTGTACTTGCCATGGGGAAGAGCAGCAGCTGTACCTGAAGGGAGCTGGAGCTTTTTTGGTGTTTTTGTCTTACTCTGGAACACTTTGCAGGGCAGGAGGTTTTTAAACCCAGGTCTTGGGGACTACAGGACATCCCAACAGAGTTCCAGGGGCAAATTACAGGTTGGGATATATGAGGTTAATTTTTACCTCTCTGGGATTAAAACAATGGACTTTTTGGTGCTGAACAAATGGACAAAATCATTTTTCTAGCAAGGAGGGCCTGCCCTGCTCACTGCTATCTTCCAGTAGATCCAGTGACCCTGTTTCCTTCTGTTCTGGAACCAGATCCCTTCTCTGCATTGATTTGATGAGATGGAATCCATCCTTATCACCGGATTTAGAGAATCATCCTGCTAGGATGAGAGTTTTGGTGCTCAATCCTCTAGGATGAGATTTTTGGGGTTCTTTATACTGATTTCCCTTTGTGCACTGCTTTGATCAGCTGGAATCCATCCTTACCGTTTGATTTAGGAGATCATCCTCTAGGATGAGGTTTTTGGGGCTCTTTACACTGATTTTTCTCTGTGTACTGCTTTGATCAGCTGGAATCCATCATTCCTGTTTGATTTAGGAAACCATCCTGTTAGGATGAGATTTTTGAGGTTCTTTACACCCATTTCCCTTTGTGCACTGCTTTAATGAGCTGGAATCCATCCTCACTGTTTGATTTAGGGGATTATCCTGCTAGAATGAGATTTTTGGGGCTCAGTCATGCTCTAGGATGAGGTTTTTGGGGCTCTTCACACCCATTTCCCTCTGTGGCACACTTGTGGCCACTGCCCAAGCCCCAGGGATGCTGAGGGCAGCAGGAAGAGCCCAGGATGAAAAGAATTCCCTGTTCCTGCTCCCAGAGCCCTGAGCCAAAGGTCTGCAGCAGCCTAATTGCATCAGGTTGAGGCCCTGAATGATTTCTAAGCTTTCTGACATTACCTTAATTAGATGGGGACTGTAATTTTCCACCCAGCCTTCCTCCAGTTTGCTGATTAATTTTTTGTTGCTTTTCAAGGAGGCCTTTGTGGAAGCAGAAAGCACAAGCTCCCAAGCAAAGAAAATTATTCCCTCTGCTCTCAAAGGCAGAAAAAGATTTGTTTTCCCCTCTCAAAATTGACGTTTGAACGTGATTCAGGTTTTTTAATGTGTTCAGATGCATCCAACAGTGAAAACCACCCAGTCATGACCACAGTGAGGCCAGAATGACCAACAGCACCCACAGCAGTTCTCCTTCATAAAACTCATAATAATTTAAAGCAGGTGTTGATTCCCAGAGTGCCCAGCCCTCCAGCAGGACATGGAATTTCTGACTGCAGAGTTTTCCACCTTTCCCTCACTCCTTTCTTTACCCATTAACAGGAGGAGCTTAAGTGTAAGCAGCAAGAACAAGTTCCATCCAAACTCCCTAAATTATTTCAGCCCCTTTGATTTTCACCTCTTGTAAAGCCAAAAGCTGCCATGGCCCATTCCAGAGCCACCCAGGATGAAGTCATTCCCACCTGTGCCTAAATCCTGGCATTTCATTAATTCTGAGCTTAATTTTGAGTTTAATTTTGAGTGAAAGGGCTTAATAATGCAAATATAAGACCCTGAGGGAGCAGCACCTCTCACATGATGCTCAGCAGGTACCTGAGGCCCTTTTCCCACCCAGGCAGAGCTTCTGTGCCAGCTACAGGCAAAAAATAAAGGCAAAAAAACTGGGAAAGAGCTGAGCTTTGAGTGCACAGAGGACTTTGGAGCACATGATTCACCCTGAGCTGTCAGTTCCAAGCACTGACACATCCCCTGCTGCTCTGGGGGGGAAAGGAGCATTAAGGAGCATTGTTCCTCCTTCAGCACCATCCTCATCCCCAGGCAGCTCTGAGGGGACCCTCAGCTCCTCAGGACTCCAAAATCTGCAAGCAGAAACTTTGCAGATTGGAAGGACACCCAGAGAGGCTCCCTAACCCAGAGTGAGAGCCCCAAAGGCACATTCAGGACACAGAATTTTGCATTCCCTCTGCCATGTCTCCATGTGCCATCCCCTTTTTCCTCATTCCACCCATAAAGCAGCTGCAATAATCTTCCCGTTCCTGGAAAAAATGGTTTGAAAAGCAGAAATGTGGGAGTGCTCCTGTGCAAATGCTCTGTGAGGACAGCCTGCCAAGGGACAGCCTGGCTTAGCCACCAAGGCAGGGATTGATCCCAACTGCTCCACCCTAATCCTATAGAGCAGCAAAATCTTGCTGAGGAGTCCCACTGCTGGCCAGGCACCAGGGTATGGGGGAAAACTGATAACGGAGCACATCTGGGGGTAAATGTGTTTTCTGTCTGTGCTGGAGCCCTGCAGGGGTTGCAGGGCAGCCCAGACACCCTGCAAAGGCTCAGCCCCTGCTGCCTCCCCCAGGCTTTACGGGCTGGGGAAGGTGTGAGACGCTGCCAGGCTCACCCCAAAGCAGAGCTGGGGTGAAGAACCAGCACCTCCGGAGCTTGGGGTGGGATTCGGTGCCCCTGAAGGAGCCCTGGGGCTGAGCAGGATGAGGGAGCCAGAAGTCAAACCAGCTCTCCATGGTGAATCCTATTAATCCTATAAATAGCGCCGGGGCAGGAGAGGGTGAGTGCCAGCTCCTTGAGCTGACATCACCCAGCTGAGAACTCTTGGTGACAGATCAGGACCGTGCCCCGAGGGCAGCAGAGGGGTCACACCCCAGAAAATGATTCCAAACGGAGAAACGAACCCAAATCACCCCCAGGGTGAGGAGTCACAGATCAGGACCTTGCCCCGAGGGCAGCCGAGACAGAAAATTACCCCAAATTGAGAAATGAACCAAAATCACCCCATGGCATTGCCCAGGACAAGGAGTCACAGATCAGGACCCTGTCCCGAGAGGAACAGAGCCAGAAAATCACCCCAAACAGAGAAACGAACCCAGATCACCTCATGGCATTGCCCAGGACAAGGAGTCACAGATCAGGACCTTGCCCCGAGGGAAACAGAGGGGTCACACCCCAGAAAATGATCCCAAACAGAGAAACGAACCCAAATCACCCCCAGGGCGAGGAATCACAGATCATGACCTTGTCTCGAGGGGAGCAGAGGGCTCACACCCCAGAAAATGACTCCAAACAGAGAAACGAACCCAAATCACCCCCAGAGCATTGCCCAGGGTGAGGAGTGACAGCTCACAGGCAGGATGGCACCTCCACCCAGGCAAGAGGGGCTGGGAAATGCAGGAATCACCCACTGGGCTGAGAACCACGGGAAATACCCCGTGGAACAGCTGGTGAGGGGCAGAACAGCCCTGCAGCTCCCTGCAGCCCAGAAATGGGGGAGATTTCCCCCAACCCTGCATTTCACCCTGCCCTGCTTGCCCCACAACCCCTGCCAGCCTCCCTGGCCTCTCTGGAATGGACTGTTTGTTCAGCATAATCTCGGGGAGGGGGGGAAGAAAATAGTTATTTTAAATGACTCACTGCACACGGGCAGCCACATAATGAAGTTTGCCACAGGAAATGATCCTCCAGCTCGAAAAAGACAAGGTGTGGTGTCGTTCAAATGCAGCCTGGAGCTCACTTGTGCCACATTTCTCTGTGCCCCATCTGTTTGCAAGAGCCGGCAGAAGTGTCAGCACATAAATAAACTGCATTTCCCCGAGGAAAGGGAACAGGCTGGGGCCACATGGACACGGTCAGAGCAGATGAGCCCCCTCTCTGTGGTTCCCTTTCATTATAAACTCCTGCTTTTAGCAGCCACACATCCCCAGGGCCCCATCCAGCTGTGGGATTGAATTATTTATCGGCCTGGGAGCCGCAGAAATCCCCACAAACAGCAGGGAAACACCTTCAAGGCAGGGCAGGCCATTAATGAGGGGCTTTAATGCCCACGGGGGGGACTTTGCTGCATCTCAACATCAAACAAAACCATCCTGCCCTCAGATGTCTGCAGGTGACAGCGGCCACCAGGGCCCTGGCTCTGAAAGGGAAGAGGAAAAAGGGAAATAAACGGGCCTGAAGTGACAATTCAGCAATTTCAGGGAGCCTGGAGCAGCATGGGATTCCTCACATGGTGGAGAAAGCAGCAGTGCAGAAGGACAATGCTGCTCCAGCACTAATTAGGGATAATTGGGCTGCTGAGGTGCCCTCGGTCACAGGGGATGGAGAGGGAGGGGGAAAAGGAGAAAAAGGGACAAAGGAACCTCCCCGAGGCTCTTGGCTGTGCTGGGTCTGGTCAGCACCCGGGATCGGGACACAATTCCACGTTAATGTAAATGTAAATAACACCCAGCATGGGGACACAATTCCACGTTAATGTAAATGTAAATAACACCCAGCATGGGGACACAATTCCACGTTAATGTAAATGTAAATAACACCCAGCATGGGGACACAATTCCACGTTAATGTAAATGTAAACAGCACCAGCATGGGGGCACAATTCCACGTTAATTTCTGTGTAAATAGCACCAAGCATGGGGACACAATTCCACGTTAATGTAAATGTAAATAACACCCTGCATGGGGACACAATTCCACGTTAATGTAAATGTAAATAACACCCTGCATGGGGACACAATTCCACGTTAATTTTAATGTAAACAGCACCGGGCATGGGGACACAATTCCACGTTAATTTCTGTGTAAATAAACACCCAACAGGCCAACGGAGACGGGCAGGACTCAGAGCTGGTGATCACAGCAAGAATGGAGTGGGAGCTCCTCTCTCATTCCCAGAGCCTTGGCAAATCCCAGGTCCTCCCCTTGCCAAACCCATTTCAGTTTTACTTTTGTTGGGGCGTGTGAGGAGGCAGAGATCCCGATAATCTGTTTTTTCTGGGGGCAGAGGGAGGTTTCTTCCACAGCTGAGGGTAAAACCAGCGAGGGCCAGGCACTGAGCATCGCTGGGGTTCACTCCCATCATTGATTAAATTATTAATAAATAAGTCACTAATTGTGCCTGAGGAGGATGTGTTGCCCCGAGCACAGGAAGTACAAGCTCGATCTAAACCCAGACCTTGGCTGGCTAAAAATGAGCTGACACCGTGAGGAGGAGGAGGAGGAGGAGGAACGGAGCCATTCCAGCCCCAGGAGCCGGGCCAGGCTCAGGTTTCACCCCCAGTTTGGTTTTCCCAGATTCGGGAAGCCCAGCAGGGATGTCCAGGGTTCATTTTTCATGTTTTGTGCATAACAGGCACGGCACGGCTGAGGAGTCACCCAACACTAAACAGGATTCAGTTCTGCGCTTTAAGAAAGGATAAAAACCCCCCACAAGTGAGAGATAAAATAGCAGCAGCTCTGGGCTTCCAGCAAATCCCCACTCAGTTTTTCTTCCTTTTCAGCCCCAGAATGGGCTGCCCGGGGATTATAAATATCCATAAATATCCAACAAAACTCATTTTTGTGCCCCCCAAAGAGGGAGGTCCCACTGCTGTCCCCCCACAGCCATGGGATCCCCACCTCTGCAGTTTCTTGTGCATGTCCTTATTCTACAATTCATTACTCTCCTAGCAGAATAGGTGAATAAAAACACTTTAAAAATTACATTTTCCCCACCAAGTTCCATTTCAGTCCCCCGAGGATTCATTTTACAGAAAAAGATGGGGGGCAAAACCCCAAAGCAACTCTTTGGCTGCCTCTCCCAAGCAATGTGAGTCCATAAATCAGATTTCCATCTCCCAGCACACATCCCTCAGCAGAGGAGTCGATTTTACACAACAAACGCTGCCCCACAGTTTGTGTTATTTACTGGGACCCCACAGTTTGTAAAATTTACCAGGACCCCCCAGTTTGTGATGTTTACCAGGACCCCCCAGTTTCTGTTATTTACCGGGGCCCCCCAGTTTGTGTTATTTACTGGGACCCCCCAGTTTGTACAATTTCCTGGGACCCCACAATTTGTGTTATTTACAGCGACCCCACAGTTTGTGTTATTCCAGGACCCCACAGTTTGTACAATTTATTGGGACCCTACAGTCTGTGTTATTTCCTGGGACCCCACAGTTTCTGTTATTTCCTGGGACCCCACAGTTTGTATTATTTACCGGGACCCCACAGTTTGTACAATTTACTGGGACCTCACAGTTTCTGTTATTTCCAGGACCCCACAGTTTCTGTTATTTCCCAGGACCCCACAGTTTGTATTATTTACCGGGACCCCACAGTTTGTACAATTTACTGGGACCTCACAGTTTGTGTTATTTCCTGGGACCTCACAGTTTGCATTATTTACGGGGATCCCACAGTTTGTGTTATTTACCGTAACCCCACAGTTGTTTGTGTTATTTCCCGGACCCCACAGTTTCTGTTATTCCAGGACCCCACAGTTTGTACAATTTATCGGGACCCCACAGTTTGTCTTATTCACCAGGACCCCACAGTTTGTGTTATTTCCCGGACCCCACAGTCTGTGTTATTTCCCGGGACCCTACAGTTTGTGTTATTTACTGTAACCCCACAGTTTGTGTTATTTACCGAGATCCCAGAGTTTGTACAATTTACTGTAACCCCAGAGTTTCTGTAATTTCCCGGGACAGCAGCAGAGCGTCGAGAAGAGCTCCAACCCCTCCTGTAGAACCAGCCACAAACTCCTCACCAACTCCCGCTCCCCGCTGATAAATCTCGCTGTTTCCCCCCATTTCTGCCTCCCAATTCCGCACTAACCCGCCGTGCCTTCCTCCCGAGGGAGCCGGGGGCCGCGGCTTTACCTCGCTGAATCCCTCCTGCAGGATGTCCAGCACGCTGCCCCGGGCCAGGCAGGCCAGCATGGTCCCGGGGGGCTCAGGGGCCGCGGCGCCGCCTCTCGCTGCTCTCCCTCCTCTTCCTCCCGAGCACAAAGGCCGGGAGGCGGCGGGGAAGGGCTCTCATGGTCCCATCCGTGCGGGCCGGGCCGAGCGGAGCCGCTGTGGGCATGCTCGGGGGGAGGAGGCGGCGGAGATGTCACTCGGTTGTCACGGCGACGCCGCGGCTTTGCGAGATGCGGGCGCGGGGGGAAAACATCTGAAAGCCATTTCCAGCCGAAAGGGGGAAAACAGAGCGCGGAACTATCCCCGAACGCGCCGGGGAAATGGGGTTTTCAAACGCGCCATGCGCAGGGAGCGGGAGGAGAGAGGAGGAGGAAGAGGAGGAAGGAGGGACGGAGGGAGAGAGGAGGAGGAAGAGGAGGAAGGAGGGACGGAGGGAGGTGATGCCTTGCACGGGGAGCGGAGCGCTGAGAGGAGATCGTTCTGCAGCCACAGGAAGCCGCAAGGCAGGCCACGACGGCTGGGAGGTTCGCAGGTTTGAACACTTCGTTTTTCAATGGAAAAAAAAAAAACCAAAAAACAACCCCCCCCCCCAAAAAAAAACCCCAAAAAGTCTCCCCAAAAAACAAAGAAAAAACACCCAAAAAAACAAACAAACAAAAAAACCCCAAAAACCAACCAAACAACCCCTCCAAAAACAAACAAAAAACCCCCCCAAAAAAACCCAAAACAAAATAAACCCAAGAAACAAAAAAAAAAAACCCCAAAGCAAACAAAAACATGCAAAAAACAAAAACAAAAAACCCAAAAACAAAACAAAACAAAACAAAACCGCAAAAAAATAAAACAAAAAAAAACCCCAAAAAACCAACCCCAAACGCGAGAGAAAACGTCCAAACAATAAGCACAACCCCCAGCTCGCTCTGTACACCACTAAGTGCTCCCACGACAGAAATGGGTATCGAGTGTCCCCACGCTGCCTCTCGGAGTCGGTGTCACCTTTCAGGAAGAGCCACGGGAAGGAAAAATGGGAAAATGAAAGCGGAATGGGTGAAACCCCCGGGCAGGGGCTCTGCCAGCCCTGACCCGCTGCCCTCCGCTCCCAAAATGTCCTGCCAGGATTTCTAGGTGTGAAACGCGCTTAAAAACAAACTTTTTAAAATTTTTTTTTCACCCTGCCTAAGTGTTGATGCATCCCGAGGAAAAATCAATGGCACAATTTCACAATTTTAGCCCAACACAGCTAAAATACAGAAAGAGAAGCAACAGGTCGGTTCCCTGTATACCCAGCCCAAAAGGAGGCGGTTCCCTCTCCTCCCGCTCTAAATTACTCATTTTGCTCTCCCTGCTTTTCATAATTCCCCGGGAGTGGAGATTTTGATGTTTTCATCGGTTCTAATGCCACATCTGTTCAGCGAAACAACAGATTACAGCCAGGCTTTGCACAAAGCCTCGTAAGCTGGGGCTGCTGGGGGCTTGGAGCCTTGATCCCGTTCACTTTGGAGCTTCAAAATGCCATTAAATAAATATTTAACCTCTTTTTTTAATGCAATTGAGTAGCTTATGTCTGTGCAATTCCAATAAAATTTTGTGAGAAAATGAAGTGGTTGCCTCATGAGACAAAAAGTGACCTAATTTTGGAGGAAAAACCAACAAAACACACTCAGAGCTTCCAGTGTGGAATTTAAAATGCTCCTTTTGACTAATAAATTATTACATTATATATATATATATAAAATTATATAATTATATATTGTATATTATATATTACTATATATTATATAGTAGGTATTATATATTATATATTATATATTATATATTATATATTATATGTTATATGTTATATGTTGTATATTATATATTATATGTTGTATATTATATATGGTATATATTGTATATTATATATGGTATATTATATATGTACATTATTAAATTATAAATTATTTCTATTTATTGCATTATATGTATTTACCACCTGTTTTTTACATGGCAAACACACATTTATAGGGGATTTGTAATATAACAAGGAAGGATTTTGAGATTTTTGGGTCGACCAAGAGGATCTGGGATGCAGGGGCTCCCTTTCCTCCCATCTCCCTCCTGCAGAGCCCCCTTCTGCCCCAGCAAAGGCAAAAATGTTCCAAATGTTCTCATTTTCCCTGCCAGGCTCGGGCACAGCCCTGCTCAGAGGTTTTCTCATCAAAGATTTCTTTCTGCAGGAGTTTCTCGTTGTATTCTTACAGTTTCTAATCTGTACCTGAATGCCAGGGAATGGAAACCAGGCTGGACCTGCTGAGCCATTCTCCTGCCCATTGTGGGGACACAAATGGGGCTGGGGTGGATGTGGGGGCTAAAAATAACTTTTAAAAATTAAATTCCACTTCTCCCTTTGTGCTTGACTCCCAAGTTTCCAGGGCTGCTGGCAGGGCTGTGTTTTGCTGTCAGTTACACACAAGAGCTGCCTCTCAGTGCTGCTTTTGCAAGGAGCCTCTCACTAACAGGAAATTCAGAATACTCCCTGAATTTTCCCAAGGGAATTCTCTGCCCAGTGACACCAAACCCATTGGGGTGACACCCAAAGGATGCCCCAGCAGCTGCCCCTGGGGTGAGTGACCTCCCAGCCCAGGCTTGGTGGCACTCGGGGGCATTGCCATCTCCTGGCCACTTCCAGCATGACCCCAGCCCTTGTCCTTGCACCCTTCTGGTCACTAAATCGGGGTTTGGGGGGTGAAAACAAAAGAGGAATCCCTGGGTCAGGAATATTTACAGTCTCATACATCACTTTTCTCTCTCTCTGGTAGCAAAAATAATTTCCTGAGACCCGCGGGGCTGACTTGTTCATTACCCAGAGATGATCCGACATAAACGATCCAACCCCATTCCTGGGTGAGAAATTCCTGGGTCAGGAATTCACCCGTGGGGTTTGTGGGGCTGTGACTGCAGCAAGAACCCAAAGAGCTGCCCAAAGGCATGGCTGCACTCGTGTCACTGATCCCACATCCTCCTGAAGCACCAAAAAGGACAGAAAGGGCACCAAAGGGACAGAAAGGGCACCAAAGGCACAGAAAGGGCACCAAAGGGACAGAAGGACACCAAAAGGAACAGAAAGGCCACCAAAAAGGATAGAAATGGCACCAAAGGGACAGAAAATACAGCAAAAAGAGACAGAAAGGGCACCAAAAAGAACAGAAAGGGCACCAAAAGGAACAGAAAGGGCACCAAAAAGGCTGCTGGGAACTCACAGAGGGTGCAGGAGGCTGTGGATGGTGACAGGGCCCTGTGCCCATCAGAGTCCCCATGCTGGATGTCACCTCAGTGCCAGGGAGGGTCCCAGCACTCCTGAGGGGAAAAGCAAATCCATCAGGGATTTGGGATGGGGTGGGAGGCATTGATGGGATGGGATGGGATGGGATGGGATGGGATGGCATTGATGGGATGGGATGGGATGGGATGGCATTGATGGGATGGGATGGGATGGGATGGGATGGGATGGATGGGATGGGATGGGATGGGATGGCATTGATGGGATGGGATGGGATGGGATGGCATTGATGGGATGGGATGGGATGGGATGGGATGGGATGGGATGGGATGGGATGGGATGGGATGGCATTGATGGGATGGGATGGGATGGGATGGGATTGATGGGATGGGATGGGATGGGATGGGATGGGATGGGATGGCATTGATGGGATGGGATGGGATGGGATGGATGGGATGGGATGGGATGGGATGGGATGGGATGGGATGGGATGGGATGGATGGGATGGGATGGGATGAGGTGGGATGGGATGGGATGGGATGGGATGGGATGGGATGGGATGGGATGGGATGGGATGGGATGGGATGGGATGGCATTGATGGGATGGGATGGGATGGGATTGATGGGATGGGATGGGATGGGATGGGATGGGATGACATTGATGGGATGGGATGGGATGGGATGGGATGGGATGGGATGGGATGGGATGGGATGGATGGGATGGGATGAGGTGGGATGGGATGGGATGGGATGGGATGGGATGGGATGGGATGGGATGGGATGGGATGGGATGGGGTGGGATGGGATGGGATGGGATGGGATTGGTGGGATTGATGGGATGGGATGGGATTGATCAAATGGGATGGGATGGGGTGAGGTGAGGGGGAATGGGGAGAGATGAAATGGAACAGGATGGGACGGGATGCGGTGGTACCGGGACCCGCACTCCCGGCCCTACCTGCTCCCGGCGCGTCTCCGGTTGCCGCGGGAACGGGGGCGGGATGGGGCGGGATGGCGCTGGCTCCGCCCCGGGATCGAGATCGGGATCGGGGGGCCGGGATCGGGGTGGGGATGGGATCGGAGCCAGCTCGGGGATGCCCCTGCCCAGCCCCGCACCGCCCCCGGGAACGGGACCCTGTGTGTCCCCCCAGCCCCGCAAAGCCTCCCCCAAAGAGCGGAATTCTCACTCAAAACTGAACATTGCATCTTTAATGGCCCATCAACACCCGCTGGGCACACACGGCGGCCGCGGGCAGATTTTAATGTTCAGTGCAAAACCGAGTCCTTCAGGAAAATCTGTATTGCAGAACATGAAGCTTCCACAATTCCCCATGGAAAACCTGGGAAAAGTCACCGGAATGGGAGTGTGGAACTGTCTGTAGGATGAGCATGGAAATTGTCTGTAGGATGAGCATGGAAATTGTCTCCAGGATGTGTCACTTTGATTTTTTAAGTTTCTCTAAGCCTTCTGATGTTTACATTCTTGTGGCAGATTTTCTCACACACTTTCTGTAAATAACTCATTGTTTTGCATTCTTTTATTGAAGAAGAGAAATTGGATGGGCTGTTGGTTTGTCCAGTGTCATTGGAGAGGTGGCACAGTCACTGTCACTTTTAGAAAACTGTAAATGCTGGAGTCAGAAAATAAACTTCCCTTTTCTTCACCTTGAGAGCAGCTGTGTGTGCTGATGTTGTTTTGTGTCCTATAGTGACAAAGATGAGCATGGAATTGTCTCCAGATGAACATGGAATTGTCTTAGGATGGCCATAGAATTGTCCTGCACTTCCAGGAACAGCCCAAGGGTGGTGTGGAAGCCGCAGCTCCTCAGGAAATGGCAGATAAAGAACCATTCCAGGGGCTCGGGCACTCATTAAAACACGTAGAAAAAATGTGAATATTGGTCCTCAAACACTCCCACCTTGGCAAACACAGCCTGGAGCAGCTTTATTTTTCACCATGAGCAGGAACTCCTTCGTGCTTTTCCCACCCAGCTGAGTCGTAAAATGAAAAGTTGTGTGTGTTTATGAAAGGAACCAACCCTGCAAAGTTGTTTGTGGTTATAAAAGGAACCATCCCTGCAAAGTTCTGTGTGTTAATAATAAAATCTCCATCTCTAAACGCTGTGAGCATCTGGGGCTGCCCCAGAATCTGCTCTGCAGCTCTGACTGAGGAGCAGAACGTGCCAGCCTTGCTTTAGTGCCTGCAGAAGGGGTATGGGGAGCCCTGGTGCCAGTGCTGCCCAGTTTGGACCATTGCTACGCTGAATTATTGACACTATTTCCAATCCACAAACAGAGGTGGAGCTGACAGCCCCACACAGTGTGTGCTCGGTGTCACACGGTGTGTGCTCGGTGTCAACCAGGGCTGACAGCACAAAATGAGGGAAACGTGGAGGCAAAGTCCAAAGTCTTCTCTGAGGCTGCCCAGGGTTCATTCCCAGTTCCCCAGGCAGCTGCTGGACTCAGAGAACTGCCCTAAAAATAGGCACTGATCTGCAGCTAAACTGCCAATTTTCCCTTGTTTCACTTCCAGCCCGAGCCAGGAGCTCACTCCTCACTTGTTTGCACAGAGGATGTACCTCTGAGCAGCCCAGCAGTGACAGAAATCCTTCTGTACCCTCCTAATTCTGCATTTCTGGCTGCCAGGCACCAGGCGTGGCTGTTCAGCACTGATTTGAGGGCAGGGGGATGCACCAGGGCCTGGCTGTACCTCCAGGGGCTGCAGATCCTGCTGAAGGTCTCCTCTCCTCACAGCACCAGCCACGAGTCGCTCTGCAGGCTCAGAGCTTTAACACTGACACAAAACCCTCGCCAGAACCTCCCTTTAGTGCTGAATCCTCAAAGGCAGCGCCAGAACCTCCCTTTAGTGCTGAATTCCTGAATTCAGGAGGAGCAGGACAAGGCCATGGGATGAGCTCCTTTCCCTGCTGGAAGACAAGGCCATGAGGTGAGCTCCTCTCACTGCTGGAGGAGCAGGACAAGGCCATGGGCTGAGCTCCTTCTCCTGCTGGAGGAGGAGGATGAGGCCACGGGGTGAGCTCCTTTTTTTGATGGAAGACAAGGCCATGAGGTGAGCTCCTTTTCCTGCTGAAGGAGGAGTCCATGGGGTGAGCTCCTTTTCCTACTGGAGGACAAGGCCATAAGGTGAGCTCCTTTCCCTGCTGGACAATGAGGCCATGGTTTGAGCTCCTTTCCCTGCTGGACAATGAGGCCATGGTTTGAGCTCCTTTCCCTGCTGGAGGATGAGTCCACGGTTTGAGCTCCTTTCCCTGCTGGAGGATGAGGCCACGGTTTGAGCTCCTTTCCCTGCTGGAGGAGCAGGACGAGGCCCTGGTTTCTCTCAGACCAAGGTCCCGTTTTTGCTGTCGTACTTGAGCCTGGCCCTGGGGAAGTTGAGGGTGGCGTACTCGGTGGGCTGGTGCTGCTGCAGGCTCCTCACCTGGGCGGCTGAGCGCTGCTGGGACCTGCACAACACCTGGATGTCGGCGTAGTGGATGCTCTCCTCCTGCTGGACTCCCCTCCTGCTCACCGTGGCATACACGGGCACGTCTGGGACATCCTCATACGTGGGCACTGCTGATGGGACAGCCTGGGCACAAAAGGATAAAACCAGGTAAGTTTTCCCCAAATTGATCTGAGACTTACAAAGAATAATTTCAGCATACCAAATATTAAAAAAATTTGGCTTATCTCCTGTCGTGGTTTGATGCTGGTGCGATGCCAGAAAAAAAATTCTGTCCAAAAATGTATTTATTTAAAAAGAATCCTGCTTTCAACTTTCGGCACTCAATATCTTCTGTTTTAAATTGGTATTTAGATATGGTTGATTTACATTGGGTTTCATGTTTGCATGGTATTTAACCCGAGCTACAGCCTGTTATGGACTTGAACTTCGGTTTAAGCTGAAAGCAAGAGTCCCAGACTGTAGGAAAAAATTCTGTCCAAAAAACTCACTTCTTTTTTAAATTAGGACACCTCCTTCATAAGGAAAAGAGATTTCTCCTTGGAAATGAACAGGAGAAATCCATCACACCTGATATAGCCCAGCTACCCCAAACAGCATCAAATCAGCAGGATGGCTTTTGAGGCAGTGTTGGAAAAAGAAAAAGGTTTCATAAAAGGCAAAATAACAAAGCTCTTACAGAGAAAAACAAAGCCAGGGGTGAGAGGTTCTTGCTCCTGCTAAAACACCCCACAAAAGGGATTATTTCCTTTGTTCTCTTCCTTTTCTGGTGAATTACCTAGGCTAGATCTCTTGGTCTCTAATTGGGCAGCCCCAGGTTGAGGTGAAGTCCCAAAGATCCTGTGAGGTGTCTCTGTACCAATTTGGGTACAACTGGGTACAATTTGAACCTTTTGGCCTCTGTCCTCAGCCCCAGGTGTGAGGTGAACTCCCAAAGGTCCTGTGAGGTGTCTTTGTACTGAATTTGGGAGAGAAACTTCTGGGCTTTTTGCCTTTTTAAGCAGACAAAGAATAATTTGGTCACTCCATCAACAGGGGGCACATTCCTACAGGCAGGGGACAAAAAATGCAGGAAAAGCCATGGGCAGTGTGCCCAGGTTAGAGAATGCAGAGCAGGAGAGGATTCTTGGCTCTGCCCCGTGTCCCCCCAGCCCAGGGCAGCTCTGTCTCCTCAACCCACCCTTAGGAAAACCCTCTGGAAATTCATTTACCTTGCTGCCAGGCTGCTGCTGCTGCGCCTCCTGCCTCACATTAGCTCCTGCAAAAGAAACACCAGTTTAGGGGTCAGCTTGGACCGGTTTGTTGCTCCACCTTGGGGAGCAGCAGTGCTGGGTGGGCTCTCCCCTGGGCACAAATCAGATTTCCATCTCCTCTGACTCCCTCAGCCCTGAGGCTGCCCAAGGAGAAAGCCTGGGCTTGTTTCTTTGGGGAAAATGGGGTTTCCCAGCATGGCAGAGTTCTTGGCAGAAGGCACAGACCCAGCACAGAGAGTTCCTTGTCAGGCTCTCAGAGGAGTCAGAGCCACTTTTAACTTTGTCATTTCCTCTGCTGCCTGGCAAACATGTTCTGCCCAGCACGGTCCAAAGGCCACAGGACACAGCTTGAGGAATGCCCCTGATTGTGGCAGGGCTGTCAGACAGATGTTTGCAGCTCCTGCAGGAGGGGTTTGCAGCCCCTGCCCTGCTGGAGAGCTCCTGGGTGTGTTTTGAGGAGGGATTTGGTTGTTCTAAAGGCACTGCTTGTCACAGATGTATTTTCTGAAAAATCCTTTCCTTAAGATTTTTCCTCCTGAGAAGCTGAGAGGCCTCAGGAACAAAATGTAAACATTGATTATCTGCTGCTGTGGAATGCAGCAAGTAGATCTGTAATTAGTCTTATGCAGTTATTTCTAATTAATGGCCAATCACAGTCAGCTGGCTCGGACTCTCTGTCCGAGACACAAACCTTTGTTATCATTCTTTCTTTTTCTAATCTTAGCCAGCCTTCTGATGAAATCCTTTCTTCCATTCTTTTAGTATAGTTTTAATACAATATATATCATAAAATAATAAATCAGCCTTCTGAACCATGGAGTCAGATCCTCATCTCTTCCCTCACCCTCAGACCCTGTGAACACGGTCACAGCTGCTGAAGTCCCTTCCCTCCCCACATCCCGTGGCACATCACCCTCCTTGCTTTGAGACTGAAGGAAATTCTGCCTCAAACTCCTCCTGAGGAAGGTTAAGTGCAAAATGAGTGTGGAAAGGAATGTCCCCTCCCCAGGGGCTCTGTCACTGCACACATTGTCACACGTCCTTACCTTGCTTTGCTTTCTTCCTTTTGAAAGGTGAAGGGCACTTCCTGAAATCAGAGAGGCAGAGAGACACATCAGCCCTGCAAATCCCAAACCTCTGCCCCCCAAAGCAGCCCAGACCCCACCTGGGGTACCAGGGAGTGGGGCAGACCCCAGGAGAGCCAGCCAGGAGCCCCAGTGACCCTTCAGGGGAGATGTCCAAAGGGAAGGTGTCCAAAGGGAAGATGTCCAAAAGGGAAGGTGTCCAAAGGGAAGGTGTCCAAAGGGGATGGGATGTGTTTCCTCCTGCTGGGGCACACCCACACCCCCTCAGCCACCCCAGATCTCCCTCCTGCCCCAGCAGCATCCCCAGTAATGGGAGCTCCTCTCCCTGGAGCTTTGCATTTCTGCATTTTCCTCCATTCCTGATCTCAGCTCCGAGGCACGGGCTGCAGGGCACCATCCCAGCTGGCACCAACCCCTCCTTTTGGGGTCACCAACCTCTCCTTTTGGGGACACCAACCCCTTATTTTGGATCACCAGCCCCTCCTTTTGGGGTCACCAGCCCCTCCTTTTGGGGTCAGCTGCCCTGCCAGTGCCTGGATGGGGCTCCAGGGAAGGAATGCAGGCACAGAGCAGCGCCCCAGGCAGGACTGCGCCTGTGCCAGCTCTGCCAGGCAGCACAGCCATGCCCTGGCACTGCAGAGGGAAAACAAACCCCCCTGGGAATGCAGGCAGGAATGGGCAGGAATGATTAACCAGGACTGGGCAGGCACGGGCAGCTTTGGCAGGGCAGGGTGGCCGAGGCTCCAGCGCTGCCACAGAGGCACCTCCAGCCCTTCACAGCCAAAATCCGGGGGGTTCTCCCCGAAATTTGGGTTTAACTCACAGCAGCCCCTTTGTGGGGCTCTCCCAGCCTCCTCCTCCTCCTCCCCTGCCTGCAGCGTCCCCTCCTTGCCCAGTTTGTGTGGCAGAGCACTTCCCTTGCTGCCAGCACCCAGCTGTGAGGATTCCACCAAACCAGCACCTTTTGAGACACTTCCCTTCCTTCCAGCACCCAGGCAAGGAGCATTTCACCAAACCAGCACCTTTTGGGGCATTTCCCTTCCTGCCAGCACCCAGGTGTGAGGGTTTCACCAGAGCAGCACCTTTTGGGGCATTTCCCTTCCCTTTTTGGGGCAGTTCCCTTCCTGCCAACGCCCAGGCAAGGAGGATTTCACCAAACCAGCTCCTTTTGGGTCGCTGCCCTCCCAGGGGCTGGGCTGCCATTCCAGGCTGTTCCCTCAGTGCAGGAACACTGCAGGCAGCGTGTGGGCTGCAGCTATTCCTGTCGGCAGGATAATCACAGCCAGGCATCTCCCCAGGAATGGGGACACGTGTGGCAGGGGAAATGGCAGCGGGGAAACCTCTGCCCTGCTCTCCAAAGCTGCTGGAGCTCCTGGCCCGAGGGGATTCTCCATGGCAGCACCCACAGCCCCGCTCCTGCCCTGTCCCTGTGCCAAGGCCAGGCTGATCCCTGCCCCACACAATCCTGGCGCCTGGATTTGGGCAGCCTGTGCCACCTTAGTGCCACTTTAAAGGTCAGAAGAGTCCAGACCCGAGGGCACAATTCCTTCACCAATGACTCCCCAGACAGAATCAATTTGCTGCGATCAATTTTCTCTCCAGACCTCAGACTGTGCCCCAGGCATGCCCTGATCAAGCCCTGATGCCCCGGGTGCCTCATTTGAAATGAAAAATGGGAATTTTGGTGGGTGACCACCTTTCCACCTCCCACCTCCAACTCCTGTTCCGAAATCCCAAACTCCTCAAGGCTCAGGGCTTGGAACAACCTCGGTGTCCTCAGCTCCCGAGCCTTCCTCCACTAGGTGATGCTGTGCCTCTTGGAATTATTAAAACCTGGATGAATTTCTTGCACTTTCATCTGAAATTCATGGCTCTTCCCCTGGCAGAGCTGAAGTTATTCCCACTTGGCAGGGAGTGCCGTCCTGTCTCTGTGAGCAGGAGGTGCGGGGCACAGCAGGAGCCAGGGGGATTCAAGTGCCACCTTCCCTCCCTCCCTGCCAGCCACAGCGTCTCAGAAACGTGCCCAGGATTTCCCGAGCAGGAATACAAAGCACTGGGATGCTTTGGGAGGTGGTGGAATCACCAGCTCGGGATGTGTTTAACAAAGCCTGCACATGGCACTTGGTGCTATAGCTGAGGTGTCAGGGCACAGGTTGGACTCAATGATCTTAGAGGTCTCTTCCAACCTCATCATTCTGGGATTCTGTGAAATAAAACCCGGACAGACGCGGGCAGGGAGAGGGGCTGGGATGGGTGAGGGCAGGACGGGGCGGCTGAACCCCCCTTGTCCCAGGGACCCCTCAAGGGGACCCCTTATGAGGACCGTGATTTGAGGAGAGTGATTTGAGCACAGCGATTTGGGATTTCCCAGCTCCTTCCCAGCCCCGAGCTGCCGCTCCCGTCCGGGCTCAGATGTGACAAACCCCCCTTGTCCCCTTGTCCCCGTGCCCCGGGCACTTGCACAGCGCTGCTGCCGTGCCCACCTGTCCGTGCCAGGCAGGTGCAGGGCTCGGAGCCCGGGGCAGCCCAAAGAGCCCTGGGCAGCACAGCACAGGGGCACAGAGCTCTGGGCACCCCAGCATAGGGGCACAGAGCTCTGGGCAGCACAGCACAGGGGCACAGAGCCCTGGGCACCCCAGCATAGGGGCACAGAGCTCTGGGCAGCACAGCACAGGGGCACAGAGCCCTGGGCAGCACAGCACAGGGGCACAGAGCCCTGGGCAGCACAGCACAGGGGCACAGAGCTCTGGGCAGCACAGCACAGGGGCACAGAGCTCTGGGCAGCACAGCACAGGGGCACAGAGCTCTGGGCACCCCAGCACAGGGGCACAGAGCTCTGCCCAGCCCTGCCCAGCCCAGCACAAGGGTGCAAAGCTCCCGAATCCTGCCCGTGCCCGGTTCCCGGTGCCCGGTGCCGGTTCCCGGTGCCCAGTTTCGGTGCCCGGTTCCCGGTGCCCAGTTTCGGTGCCCGGTTCCCGGTTCCCAGTGCCAGTACCCGGTTCCCGGTGCCAGTTCCCGGTGCCCAGTGTCGTTGCCCGGTTCCCGGTTCCCAGTGCCAGTGCCCGGTGCCGGTTCCCGTTGCCCTGTTCCCGATGCCCGGCGCCGGTTCCCGATGCCCGGTACCGGTAACCGGTTCCCGGTTCCCTGTGCCCGGTTCCCAGCGCCGGTGCCCGGTGTCGGTTCCCGATGCCCGGTGTCGGTGCCCATTCCCGATTCCCGATTCCCGGTGCCCGGTGCCCCCTGTGCCCGGTGCCCGGTGCCAGTTCCCGGTGTCGGTGCCGGTGCCCGGTGCCGGTTCCCGATTCTCGGTGCCCGCCCCGCACTCACCAGCGCCGGCCGCAGCCGCACAGGTTGCCCATGGCGCTCCCCGCTCCCCGAGCGCTCCCCGGGCAGGCTGAGCTCGTATTTCCTGGTTCCTGCTCGGGCCCGGCTCCCAGGGAGTGTCCCCAGTGTCGGGTTTCGGAGCTGGCCCCGTGTGCCATCTACCGGAGCGCCGGCGGGACGGGAGCGCTGCCGTGTGTCCGGGCTGGGCCGCCCCACCCGGCTCTGTCCCTGCCCAGGGTGAGCCACGGACCCAGCCGAGCCCTCAACTGCCCCTTTGTTCCATTTATTAAGTTTATTCCAGTTTATTCCAGTTTATGAAGTTTATTCCAGTCCACATCTGGTTTACCATCCAGCTTGCCCCGGCTCCGAGCCTTGGGAAGCGCCATTCTCCCAGGATTATCAGGATTGTGGAAAATGCATGTATTTTATGATTGGCTTTTTGCAAATATCCAAAGGAATATTGTATGTGTTGTGTTAGAAAGCGATGCTGTATTAATTCTCTTAGGTGCTGTGTTAAATATAGTTTTAGGTTATAAAAATTGTTAAAATAGAAATTATGTTATGTAGGATACTTTTTTAAAGAAAGGACTGGCAGCGAGATAGCAGCCACAGGACACCTGAATCTTTCAGAGGAAAAGAATTTATTTTTCTCTTATCAGAAGAAATGAACTTCTTCCCACCTCGAAGGCACTGTCAGGATCTAGAGGCAGAAGCTGACACTGCCCAGCCAGAATCCTGTGTTTGAATGGAATTTATGCATCATGGATGAGCTGCATGAATATCCAACAGGCTGTTGCTTTTAAGGGTTAATCCTCTGTTAATGTGGGGCCTTTTTCGGGCTCGTGCTGCCAAAAGCCACCCTCCAATCCACTGTCACTTTTAGAAAACTATAAATGTTGGAGTCAGAGAATAAACTTCCTTTTTTCTTCACCTTGAGAGCAGCAGTGTGCTGCTCGTGTTGTGTCCTACAGTGACACACAGCAAAGCCTGCAGCTGCCCAGGAGGGGCAGAAGGAGAAGGATTCTGCTTTGGAAGGGTCACAGCTGGCTCTGGGCGAGCAGCCTTGCTCTGACACTGCTCGGGCTGGAGAAACACCGCGGAATTCAGGGCCGGGTGTGTGCAGACGGTGGGACTCGGCGTTCTGCAGAGCCCAGGTGTCCCCAGGAGCCCGTCCCTGCCTGGGAAGTGCAGACTCTGTGTCTGTGCCTTGCCACAGACGCTGTTGTTTTAATGAGCCAGCGTCTGTTGTTATTCCCGGCATAACTCGGCCTTTGTTGCTTTGTGGGGAAGGAGCAAAGAGAAGCGGCTGGGAGCCCGTTCCCACCAGCCGCTGCCACAAACACTGCGGCTGCCGCTTCGAGCTCCACCAGAGAAACAGAAAAGCATCACAAACACTGGCGGGGCCGGCAGCTCTTGGCTGCCACCCCACATTCCGTGTCTGCAGTGTCTGCGGGGACAGCCCGGGGCACTGCCAGCCCTGTGCTGCACGGTGACGGGGCTGTGACACCCTGTCCTGTACGGTGACACCGGGCACTGCCAGCCCTGTGCTGCACGGTGACACTGCTGTGAGACCGGGCATTGCCAGCCCTGTCCTGCACAGTGACACTGCTGTGAGACCGGGCACTGCCAGCCGTGTCCTGCATGGTGACGGGGCTGTGACACCCTGTGACACCGGGCATTGCCAGCCCTGTCCTGCACAGTGACACCGCTGTGAGACCGGGCATTGCCAGCCCTGTCCTGCACAGTGACACCAGGCACTCCAGCCCTGTCCTGCACGGTGACACTGCTGTGAGACCCTGTCCTGTACAGTGACACTGCTGTGACACCGGGCACTGCCAGCCCTGTCCTGTACAGTGACACTGCTGTGACACCGGGCACTGCCAGCCCTGTCCTGCCCAGTGACACCGGGCACTGCCAGCCCTGTCCTGCACGGTGACACTGCTGTGACACTGGCACAAGCGCCCTGAGGTGATTTTTTATTTTGACACTTTATCTGCTTTTACCTCAGGGCTCAGGACAGGAGGTCGGGCACTGTTGGCACCTGCTCTGCACTCAGTGCCCTCTCTGTGCCCCCTGAGCCTGGCAGGGCTGCTCCTCATCTGACTGATCCCAGGGCTGGCAGCGCCCTGGGGAGCAGAAGGGAGCTGAAAATAGCTGGGCAGCGCCCTGCTCTTGGCCTGGCAGGGGACAAAAATCAGCCTGATATCCGTGCTGCAGTCCCAGGGGATGTGCTGGGGGCCTGAGGGGGCATTGCTGTCCCTGGCATTGCTGCCCCTGGGCATTCCTACCCTGGGCATTGCTGTCCCTGGCATTGCTGCCCCTGGGCATTCTTGCCCCTGGCATTCCTGCCCCAGAGTGGGGTGGGCACAGCCACTGGGAGAGGGGGAATTCACATCCCCCAGGATTTTGGAGCCTCCCCTCCTCTCTGTTGGGAGAGCTGCACTCAGGCATGCCAGGCACCCCCAAATTTAGGCGCTGACACAGCATTCTGTGTGCCTGGCTGGCCCTGATGACACAAGGGTGGCAAGTGTCACCTGCTGAGCCCCGGGGCAGCAGCTGCCAGCAGCTCACACACGATCCCTGTCCCCATCACGGGGACATTGCTCACAGTGGCTGCCAAAGGGGCCATTGCAGCCCCTCCCTGCCTCCCCAGCCAGGCATTTGGGGGCTGAGCAGAGCCTCTCCCTTGGGTGTTTTGGGTTCAGCACCCCCAAAAGGGCTGGGTGGGCAGGATGCCCCATAAGCAAAGGGCTGAGCTGGCACAGGCTGTGCTGGGCATTAATTTGTGCCCCGTTAATTGGGCTGACTCCAGCTGCAGCTCTGGAGGTGCTCAGGGACCTTCCAAGGGCTCATCACTCCTCCTCACCTTTGTGTCCTGGAGGTCACCTCACTCTGGGCTCGGGTGAGGCACAGGGGCGGCCACAGCCCCTCCATGTCCCCACTGGTGCCACTTCCAGAGGTGGGTGCCACTGCCCATCCGTCCTGCTGCACAGGAGCAACACAATCCAAGGCAAACAAGAGAAGAGCAGAGGCAGATTTATTCCTCTCTCCTCCTGGTTGCTGCAGGCACTTTGACAGACCAACACCCGCCTTGCACAGGCAGGAATCTCAGAATCCAGGCACTGGGATCCCCTTTTGTCCCTCCCCAGTGCCCTTCTGGGCTGGAGCTCAGTCCATTGAGTCACAGCCTCACAGCTAAGGGCAGGAGTGACCCTGGGTGAGGGCAGAGCTCCCTGCACGCTCACCTGACCTAGAAAACAACTTGCATTACACTCACACTCACACTCACACTCACACTCACACTCACACTTCAGCCCCACTTATTTCCAGTTCCAAGTCCCTTTTGTTGCCAGCCATCAGTGTGGCTGCCAAGCACCGATGGTGACAAACAGGGCTCTGGCACTGCACATTCCCCATCCCTATCCCCCCACCTTCCCAAATCTGCAGCCTTTAGGACTTGTCCTTCTCCTTTCCCTCCTCGGCCCGTTCCTCCTTCCCCAGGGGCTGCTCCTGCCGGGTTATCTCCACCTCGTTGACCCTGGCCTTCACCTCCCTGCCCGTGCGGGGAGCCACGATGCTCAGGATGCCATCATGGGACAGGCTGGCCCTGACCAGCAGCGGGTCCACGTCCAGGGGCAGGATGTAGGTCCTGGTGAACTCCCTGGCGACGAAGCCGTGGCGGTCGGCCCTCTGCGGGTGCTGCCCCGCCACCTCCAGCAGGTTGTCCACGGTGCGGACGCTCAGCTCGTCGGGCAGGAACTGGCAGACGTCCAGGAACACCTGGAACTTGTGCTGGTTCAGGCACACCTCCGAGGTGCCCCTCTCCAGCTGCTTGTTGATGCGGGGCCGGATGTAGTAGCCGTGGTACAGGGCAGGGGCTAAAATCTCCGAAGGGGAAACACCTGCAGAGGAGAGCCCGTGGGGAGTGTGGGGCTGGAGCAGCGGGCAGGAGCAGAGTGGGACCTGGGGGACACCTTGGCTTCGTCCCATCCCCAAGCAGGGGTGGAGTCTGCTGCAGTTCCCACCTTTGTGCCCCTAAAACCCACCCAGAGCCGCGTCCCTGCCAGCTGCTGCGTGCCATGCGCTGCCCAGGTTGGGGCTGGCATCCAGCTTCTCATGTTGGGTGCACTGGGAGGGCCCGCTGGGTGCTCTGGGAGCTCAGCAGAGCAGAGCCCACGGCCAGGGATGGGCATGGAAAGTGCTGATGGTGAAGGACTAAAGGCCTTTTGTGTGCCATTGTCCACAGGGCTTTCCTTGGAGCTTTTTGCCTTTTCACGCTGTTGTGCCGGTGCTGAATGGTTCTGCTGCTGCCCACATTCCTTCCCCCTGGCCAGCACTGCCCAGCTTTGTGCTGAACGCCCCAGCTCAGCTTTTCTCCACATCCCCCTGGCTGGAAAATCTTTCCCCCCCCTCCCCTGGGCGCTTTAGCTCCATGTTTTCACAGCATGTGCACGAATGCCAGAGCATGGCTGGCATCAGGGAGGGAGGGACGGGCAGCACCGGGCATGGATGGGGAAGTGGACATGAAGAGACAGACCCTGGCTATTCCCTGGTCATTCCCTGTTTTTTCCCTGGCTATTCCCTGTTTTTTTTCCCTGTTTTTTCCCTGGCTATTCCCTGTTTTTTTTCCCTGTTTTTTCCCTGGCTATTCCCTCACTATTCCCTGGTTTTTCCCTGGATATTTTCTATCTATTCCCTAAATATTCCCTGCTTTTCCCCTGTTTTTCCCTGGCTATTCCCTCACTATTCCTTGGCTATTCCCTGTTTTTTCCCTGGTCCTTCCCTGGCTATTTCCTGGCTATCCCCAGGTTATTGCCTGGTTGTTCCCTGGCCATTCTCTGGATATTCCCTGGATATTCCCTGGATATTCCCTGGTTATTCCCTGGTTATTCCCTATTTTTTCCCCGTTTTTCCCTGGCTATTCCCTGGTTTTTCCCTGTTTTTTTTCCCTGGCTATTCCCTGTTTTTTCCCTGGCTGTTCCCCCCTGATCTGATCCAGATTCCTCCTCTCAAAATTCCTCAGCTCCAGCTTCCCCCTCTGGAGCTCGAGCTGCCCAGAGGGAATCCCCCAGCCCTGCAGCAGCAGAGGGGAGAAAGGTGCAAAGAGAGGGGAGGATCCCACTCCCTTCCTTACCTTCTCCAAAGTTCTGGTCATAGATCTTGCTGGGGTTGGCAAATTCATACTCAGAGCTCATGGGGTAGGCGTGGGGCACGGAGCGGGTGGCCATGGCGTGTCCAGCACAGATACCTTCCTTTTTCCTTCCTTTTTCCTTCCTTTTTCCTTCCTTTTTCCTTCCTTTTTCCTTCCTTTTTCCTTCCTTTTTCCTTCCTTTTTCCTTCCTTTTTCCTTCCTTTTTCCTTCCTTTTTCCTTCCTCCTTTCCTTCCTTCTTTCCTTCCTTCTTCCCTTCTTTCCTTTTTTCCTTCCTGCCTCCCCAGCCCTCGCTGCCTCTCTGAGCGAGGGCTGCAGGCTGCAAGGCTCCAGCTGGGTGGATTCCAAAGGGAGGAGGGAGTGAGTGAGTGAGTGAGTGAGTGAGTGATAAAAAAGATGGACCAAAATAGCCCCACACAGGCCCCAGGACGCCGGGCCAGGGCAGCTTCTTGCTGCATTCCTGCAGGGAGGGCAGGGGACACCTTGGGGACCCTCTGAGGGTCCCTCCTGGAGCAGGGGGTGGGTGGGCAGCCCAGATTCAGGGGCAGGACAGACCCCAGGTGCTGCTGCTCCAAAGCAAGGGCTCGTTGGGGCAGCTCAGGGTGTCCCTGAACTGGAATTGGTGGCCCTGTGGGTGGCTGAGACACACGGAGTGGTTTGTAAGGTGCTGTTTTCCAAAAGATTCCATCAGATCCAAAAGGAATCTGCTTATCTCTGGCAGCCACATGGTTGGACAGCACTCATAGGAGAATGATGGGCTTTGCTAGTACCAGCCACAGCTGCAGAGCAGGAGGAATGAGCTCTTCATCTTCTGGAGGTCCTCCTGGCTCCTCAGGGATGAGGCTTTGAGGGAGTGGGGAGCCACAAAGTGTGGAAGTAAACGTGGGCTAAAGGCAGCGATTCTTTCCAAAAGATGGATGAGATTGTTCAGCTCATGTGATGAAGCCACTGCCCACACCCAGTGCCCACTGTGAGCTTGGGGCTCAAACCCCTCCTGTTCCCTACATGAGGAGCCTGATTGTCCCAGGAGCTGAGCTCAAATCTCCTGCTCATTTGGCAGGGAAGGGCTGCAGGAGTGCAGCAGGGTCCCACTGCTGTCCCCTCCCCATCCTGAGCCTTGCTGGCTGCCCAGGCTCTTCCCTTGGCCAGGCTTTGGCACAATGCCACGGAGAAATGCTGGTGCCAGCCCCCACCAGCTAAGCCAGGCTCTGAACCTGCCTAAGTCCAGCTTTACTGGGCAGGGCTGGTGGGCTGCTGGTGCTGAGCTCTGCACAGCCCGAAACCAGAGATTGCCTTCAGCCCTGCAGTGTGGGAGAGCAGGTGCAGTGCTGCTGATGTAATGGGGACTTGGAGAGGGTATTTATGGCCCAGGCTGCTGCACAGAGCAAATCCTGCTCCTATTCTTGCAAGCAAGCCGAGGGGAAGAGGCTCAGAGCCTTTGGCAAAGGGCTGGCAGAGCTGGCAGCACTTCTGAGCCAGAAATTGTGTTTAAATTGTGAGCTCTCACAGGCAGAGAAGCTCTTGCCCTTCAACAGAAGCTAGGCTGAACCCATTCCTGAGATATGGGTTCATGGGTGAGGCGGGAATTAAAGCAAATGTGTGAATTGTTGGGGGGAGAGCTGCAGGAAAGCAGGTGAGTGCAGGGGCAGGGGTGTTCTGCAGCACCCTGGAGGCCTTGGCCATGCCCAGGTTCTCTCTGAGGTCACAGCCTGGGGCTCTTCCCTCCAGAAAAATGTGAGAAAAAGATCAAGCAAAAGACCAGAGGTGTTGGTGGAGAGATCCCTCCTTTATTCACACCACACCCTGCAACAGCCGCTACAACCAACCCCAACACCCCGTAACAAGGGGAGGGGTTGGATGCCAACCCCCCCAAAACAAAACACAACCCTAAAAATAAAACAAATCCTATCACAAATTCCTACTCGGCCTCTCTCCGAGATCTATGGCCTGAAAAACCATTGTTACAAAATTTAACTACAGGAATGCCTCACTCTCACCCAGCAGAGCCCTCCTGGCACCTTCCCTCGCCCTGACTTTGGGGCTCCCTTTGCTGCTGGGCCAGGCTGAGCCCTGCTGGGGGATGCTGAGCTCCTGGGAACAAACAAGGGCCCCTTGTGCTGCTCCTGCCATCCAAAGATAGGAGCTGCATTGATCCCGCTGGCATCCCGGGCAGCTGGACCAGGGGCCAAGCCTGCCCAGCGCTGTGGGTAAACAGCACGTGGGCAGCAGGGCGGGCACGGCCACTCCAGCTCCTTGCCGCCCCATTGGGCTCCTCTTCCTCCCGTCCCCTGCCCCCTCCTCCTCCTCCTCAGCAGCGCGCTCAAATCCCTCAGACAGCGGCTGGGCACCGCCGAAGGGCCCAGCCCAGGAGTGGGACAATAAAATCCCTGACACCACTGTTCAAGAGGCCTCGGGGGGGTGGAAGGCCAGGCCAGCTGCACGCCTATAAAGCTGTCCCCGCTCCCAGCACGGCAGCACAGTTGTTTGCCAGGCTCCTCCAGCGCTCTCCAATGGATATCACCATCCACAACCCCCTGATCCGCAGACCTTTCTTCTCCTGGTTGGCACCCAGCCGCATCTTTGACCAGATTTTCGGGGAGCACCTGCCCGAGTCGGAGCTGCTCCCCGTTTCCCCCAGCTTCAGCCCCTTCCTGATGAGATCCCCCATCCTTCGGATGCCCAGTTGGCTAGAGACAGGACTCTCCGAGGTAATCTTTGCTTCTTGGGGCTCCTTTTGGGCTCTGCCAGGGGCCCAGGAGAGCTGGGAGCGTGGAGGATGCTCCTAGGTGGGGTTTATTAGGAAAAAGGCTGGGGGGAAAGGTGCTGCCTCTGCACTGTTTGGGATGGAGCAAGTGTGGCCATAGTGATGGGGACAGAGCTCAGCAGGCATGGCAGGTCACCCTAGGAGCAGGCAGAGGAAAGGAGGAAACCAAATTTCCCTAATTTCTCTAATTTCCCTAATTTCCCCAATGTCTCTAATTTCCCTAATTTCTCTAATTTCCCCCATTTCCCAGTCTGCTGCACCAAACTTTCGATCCCACTCCCACCTGAGAAGGGAAGGGCACAGGGGCAGTGGGGTCCTTATGCCAAGCACTGCTGAGGGAAAAGGGGCCTTTTTCAAACAACCACTGCCCAGAAAAACAGAATTTTAACAAGATCCAGGACCCAGAGGATCATGGAGCAGACGCCTCCTCCCTCCAAGGGCTGAGCCAAGAGGCTTTTGCCTGTCCTGCAAGTCAACTCTGTTATTCACAAGGAGATTGAGGAGCTATTCCAAGCAGAAGGAGTGAAAGTATTATTTTAATCCTTGCATAATGCCCCTCTTGATTTAGTGCCCTGGGTCTGGCTGCCCAGTGGAGCAGCCATAATAAAGAGTTCAGCTTTAAATCCAGAGTCAGTTTTAACCAATTCAGGTGGAGAATCTCAGGTGCTGCAGGGATGGGCATTAGCACAAGGCCAGCAAGGGACAGAGCACTCACATCAGGTCCCAAAATAAAGGTCAGAGTGTGTGTAGAGACCAGCCTGAGTCTTGGCCTGCTGCATTGCTTTTTAAGCTGAAACCCTGAGCTGCTCTTTTCTGAAGTAATTTCCTTGCTTTAGCTCTTTTCTGAAGTCACCTTCTTGTTTTGCTCTTTTCTGAAATCACCTCCTGCTTTCACTCTTTTCTGAAATCACCTCCTGCTTTTTGTAGATGCGACTGGATAAGGACAAATTCTATGTGAACCTGGATGTGAAGCATTTCTCCCCTGAGGAGCTGAAGGTGAAGGTGCTCGGGGACATGATTGAGATCCACGGCAAGCACGAGGAGCGCCAGGTACCCCCAGCTTTAATCCACCCTGAGAGAACCCCCTCACCCCTGGGGACTGCAAAACAACCCCCTGCTCATCTCAAACATTTGTCATTATTTTAAATCAAGATGCTCCAAGCAATCCCCTCCAAGCTGATCCCAGACAGGGCAGCAAGAGGGTGGAGGTTTATTGCTGATGTTGCATGAGATGTGAACTGAACTGGAAAATCATCTGTGAAATGGGCATTTTTGGGCTTCCCCTCTTTCTGGGGAGAGGCCAGGAATGCAGGGAGGTGTCCAGTGAGCTAAAAAGTAACTCGCAATCTAAAATCGTTAATTATCAAAAATTAACTAACAATCTAAAATTACCTAACAATCTAAAAATTAACTAACAAGCTAAAAATTAAGTAACAAGCCACATAAAAAAATCAGAGCATTGCCCTCTCCTAGGCCCAGCTATCAGTTTCTAACCCTTAAAAGTTGTGTTCTGCTGTCATCCATCCCTCTCCCTGCTGCCTCTGGAGGCCTGTGTGAGCACTGGGCAGGCAGAAACGCAAAGCCATGCCCAGAGCTGGGTGTGACAGCGTTTTCCTGTCCCCAAAGCGGCTGTGTCCCTGGAATCGTCACCCCTAGGAGCACAGCGTGTCACCAGCACATGCAGCACTGGGGGCCTGTAATCCTGACACCATTTCTGGAATCTGTTTTGGCTAAGATAACCAAGGAGTGGGATCAGGCTCTGAGGGTGTCTGGGGCTGGGATGGAACCAGGGGAATGGCACAGGGTGGGCACAAAGCCTTCCCCTGTAAACTCTGGGTACCTGTATAGTGACTAAGGAGGGGAAAATGGTGAGGACTCCATCTTATCAGAAGGCTAATAAATTACATTATTATACTATATTATATTACACTATATTACTATAATAGTAATAATATAATAATTACTACTATATTATAGCAATTACATATAATTACACAATATAATATAATATAATATAATATAATATAATATAATATAATATAATATAATATAATATAATATCTATACATTATATATTATATATTGTCGCTATAGGAGACGAAAGAACACAAGCTCGCTACTGCTCTCAAGGTGAAGGAAAAAAAGGGAAGTTTATTTTCTGACTCCAACATTTATAGTTTTACAAGAGTGACAGCGGATTGGAGGGTGACAGTGCCACCTCTCCAGTGACACTGGTCAAGCCAACAGTTTATCGACTCTCTCCTCCTCCATAAAGGAATGCAAAACAATGAGTTATTTACAGAAAGCGTGTGAGAAAGTTCACTACAAGAATGTCAACATCAGAAGGCTTAGAAAATCTTAACAAAACAGGGTGACAATATATTATATAATAATATAATATATAATATAGTATATTATATTACACTATATTATATTACTATATTACATTGCACTATATTAATGGCTCAGCAATTCTTTTCCTCTATATCGAAATTTGCTTTCCTTCCTATATCAAGGCTTGCTTGCATTTCTATATCAAGGCTTGCTTGCATTTCTATATCAAGGCTTGCTTTCCTTTCTATATCAAGGCTTGCTTTCCTTTCTATATCAAGACTCGCTTCCATCTCTACATCCAAACTCGCTTCCAGCCCTATTCCTCCTTCAGATTCTCCATCCAAATACCTTCCTGCCAGGTCCCACCCGTGCGTGACTCTTGTCCAAACTCCCATCCCTCCCGCACAGGACGAGCACGGGTTCATCGCGCGGGAGTTCAGCAGGAAGTACCGCATCCCGGACGACGTGGACCCCCTGACCATCACGTCCTCGCTGTCCCTGGACGGGGTGCTGACCGTGAGTGCACCCCGCCGGCAGAGCGACGTCCCCGAGCGCAGCATCCCCATCACCCGCGAGGACAAGCCCGCCATCGCGGGCGCCCAGAGGAAGTGAGGCCTGCTCTGCCGCTGTCCCCAAAGCCACCCCTGCAGGGACGTCCCGGAGCGCTGCCCTCCGCCACGTGCCGGCTGTGCTGAACGGCTGCTGCTGTTATTTATGCTGAGTAAGTTTACTAACGAATAAAACCATGGAGAAGCAGCTTGCATTGGTTTGTTTCGGGGTTTGGGTGGAGAAAGGTGGATAAAGGGTGCGGGGTGACATCGTTTTTTTGGGTGGCAGGCTGTGGTGGTGTTTGAGGGTGCCAAGACGAGGGAAGAGATGAGGATCTTGACTCCATGTTTCAGAAGGCTGATTTATTCATTTATTCTTTAGTATATTATATTAAAAGAAAAAAAAACAACTAAAAATATATATACTAAATATACTAAATAAATATATATACTAAATATACTAAATAAATAGAAATGTATATACTAAATATACTATATAAATATATAGTATATTTAGTGTATATATATTATATATACACTATACAAATATATATTTATTATATTTCTTATATATTTATATATTATAGATTTAGTATATATTTATCTATATAGTATACTAATACACTAGATAAATATATATAAATATATATTAAAACATGTATTTTTATATATATTAAATATATATCTATATATACTATATAGATATATTAAAACTATACTAAAAGAATAAAAGAAAGGGTTTCATCAGAAGACTTGAAAGGAATAGAAAGGAATGATAATAAAGGTTTGTGGCTCGGGCTCTCTGTCTGAGCCAGCTGACTGTGATTGGCCATTAATTAGAAACAACCACATGAGACCAATCACAGATGCACCTGTTGCATTCCACAGTAGAAGATAATCATTGTTTATATTTGGTTTCTGAGGAGAAGAAACCTAGCAAAAGGATTTTTCAGAAAATATGTCCGTGCCCAGGACAGATTATCTGGTTCTCAGAAGCACTTTGCTCATCACCCTTGTGCTCTCTCTCCCTTCAATGCTGCCAGAGGATTTCAGAGTGTTTCACAAGCAACAGGAGAGTTTCTCCCGTGCAGATTAAACTGGTAAAACAGCTCCACGCCAACTGAAACCCATTTGAAGTGTGGGGGTTTGATAACAGCTGTATCTCAAATCTCTCCAATGATTCATGCAATGGAGAAACATCCAGGGGCTGCAGCCAGCTCAGAGCAGCTCCAGGTGAAAACTGCAGGGCTGCAGTAAACACACATCTACCCAAAGAGAGGGAAAACATCTTTTTCTGATGATGCAAATCACCTCCCTTTGAAACTCTGCTGATAGTGCCCTTCAAACACTGAGCAGGATCTGATGTCTACAGCAATAATCTGATTTATGCTAGCATTGCTCAGTGATACAAACCACTACTAAAGCCCTTTTCAGGCATCTTCATCTGCCCAGCACCTCTCTTCAAAGGGGTAGAAAGGGATGTGTGGATGGCTGGAAGTGAATTTCTAAAATCCATCTTCAAAAAGGACAGATCTGTCGCACACATCACCAGACTCAGTCATGGCCTGGCCTATTTTCTGTGTTCCTTCCACCTGCTGAGACAAAAGTTCTGTCAGCAGGGATCACAGCTCCCCTCAGCTGAGCAGGGAGGACATCCTGTAGGTGAGAAAAAGAAAATGAGCGCTCTGTGATGCAGGGTCACTGTCAAACACCCCAAATCCCCCCTCATTTCCAAGGTCTGCCGTTTCCCATTAGCTGGTTTTAATTAGCTCTCAGCTCAGGTGTTAATTGGGCTTGTCTGGCCAGGCACAACCTCTGCACGCAAGAACAAACCCCAGACACACACAGAGGTTACAAACAGCCCAGATGAAAAAGCAGGAACAACATTTCCCACATGGCTTTCATGTGTGGCAGCTCTTGGTGCTGGAAGGAAATCCCAGCACCTCTGGTTCCTGGGGGCTTCTTCTGCTTTTTCTGCTTCCTTCTGGGTCCTTCTCCACCTGCAGCCCCAGAGTGCAGCAGCACTGGGCAGTGGGCTGCACAAAAGAGGTTCCAGCTGGAAATCAAGGAGGGTTTTGTTCAAATCCTAAAAGAATCAAAATTGAAAGGAAGCAAATGTAAAACAGTAAGAATTTAGAGAAAGTGCAATTGAGGGAAATGGGTTTTACAGCACAGGGGTTTTGTCAAATCAGGCTCAAATCAGCACCAGAAATGAGAATTTTGAGTGAAAGCTCTCTGGGGATAAACTGGATGAGGTCAGCCAGACAAGAATACTTGAAATGCAGAACCACTCCCTGAGTGACCTGAAATTCCTGTTCTGGGGTGGCACAGGAGCACAGCCCAGCATGGGGAGAGGGACACAAAACACCTCTGTCATCTCCAGGCACAAACATCATCCAGGAGCTCCTCACATCCCGCAGAGTGTCCCAGTTCTGCACAAGTGAAATTCCCTCTCTGATGTTTCCCTGTAATCTGGAGCAGGCTCCAGATTACCAAAGCAGCGAGGGTGCTGAAAAGGAAAACTCACATTTAGCATGGCTAAATACAAGTTTAGAGGGGTTTTTTATAATTACTGGAACGGGAACATTGGGTGGTAACTATTTTCTCAGTACCCAACACCGCTCCAGGCCACTGCACATCATTTAAAATATTTAAAATGATTCTCTCAAGGCCACAGGGAGCCAGCACAGAGCTCACAAATTGTGGCAGTGGGTCTGTGCAGGAGGGCTGGGCCCATTTCAAACCTCCCTCTGTCATTATCTGTGTGAAACACTGTCCCTGCCCTGTGGGGCAGCTGTGGGCACACAAATGGAGCAGGTGACACCCAAGCCTGGCTGTTGCAGATATTCTAGACCATCATTTCCTTCCTTCTCAAAGGCACCATGCACATATGTGAGGCAGGGTAATTAATTTACCTTGTGTCACCCTGTTGAGGAATTAGGGACCTTCTTATTACACCTGGATTATGTCTGCAATTATCTGACACCTGATGATGCTTCCAGCACCTTTCCATGGCTCCTTTTCACTTTTTCTGTCTCTGCTTCTCCCCTTTGGGAACTGAAGCAGCACAAAGATTGTCAGAGAATAAAAATTACAGGTACAGGTAGAAGTCAGTTCCAAGGAGGCTTTGAACTGATCTTTACCTGTACCTGTAATTTTTGGTACAAAATTTGATTATAGGGCTGGAACTCCTCTGTTATGAGGAAAGGCTGAGAGAATTGGGATTGTTGAGCCTGGAAAGGAGAAGATTTCAGGGTGAATTTATTGTGGCCTTGCAGTACCTGATGGGAGCCCCCTGGAAAGGTGGAGAGAGGCTATTCCCAAAGGGCTGGAGTGACAGAGCAAGGGGGAATGCTCCAACCCGACAGAGAGCAGGGTTAGATTGGATATTAACAAGAAATTTTACGCTGTGAGGGTGGCGAGGCTCGGGCACAGGCTGCCCAGAGAAATGCTGGAAGCGTTTGAGGACGGGGCTAAGAAGCGTCCCAGTATAAACTCAGCTTTAATACCCCTCGGAGCCCGAACCATTCTGTGACCCTGCGAGTCTGCGATTCAGATTCAGATATTCAGATTCATCCCGTTTTCCGGTGTTTTGAACAACTCCCATTTCCTGTTGCTCGGCGGCGGGCGGGGAGCGCTCCCCGCTCGATGCCCGGGGCCGCTCCCGGTGCCGCTCCCTTACGGGGACTGTGCGCGCTCGGGGCAGCGGCGGCGGCTGCCGGGGATGCCCGCGGGGCCGGAACGGCTCCGGCAGCGCCCCCGGAGCGGCCGCACGTCATGAGCGAGCGCCGGTGCCTGCGGGGCTGCGAGCGCCGCTGCCGGCCGGGCCATGGGGCCGCAGCCCCGCCGCGTGCTGCTGCTCGGGGAGGGAAACTTCTCCTTCGCCGCGGCGCTGAGCGGGGCCCCGGGCACGCACGTGGTGGCCACTTGCTACGAGAGCGAGGAGGAGGCGGCCGGGAGAGGGGGAGCGGCGCGGAGCATCCGCCGGCTGCGGGACAGCGGTGCGTGCGCGCCGGGGACGGGCTGGGGTGGGCGTGGGGCTGCTGCTGGGAGCCCTGCTGGTATCGGTGTCACCCTGATGGCGTCGCTGGCACACCCCCTGGCATTGCTGTCACCCTGGTGTCACCCAGAGTGGCATTGCTATCACCCTGGTGTCACCCTCCTGCCACCCTGGTGTCACCTTCCTGGCATCGCTGCCACCCTGGTGTCACCCCCCTGGCATCCCTGTCACCCTGCTGGCATCGCTGCCACCCTGGTGTCACCCCCCTGGCATCCCTGTCACCCTGCTGGCATCGCTGCCACCCTGGTGCCACCCAGAATGGCATCCCTGTCCCTGGTGTCACCCTCCTGGCATCACTGTCACCCCCCTGGCACCGCTGCCACTCTGGGTGGCACCCGGAGTGGCATCGCTGCCACCCTGCTGGCATCGCTGCCACCCTGCTGGTGTCACTGTCACCCTGGTGCCACCCAGAATGGCATCACTGCCACCCTGATGCCACCCCCTGGCATCGCTGTCCCCCTCCAGGCGTCTCAGGGGAGGGACTGGAATAGCCCAGAAATACTTTAAAATCTGATCAGGATGAAATTGTGCTGAAACTACTGGTTTCAACTGTTTTCAGAAGTTTCTGCTGCCTTGAAAGGGAGCAAAGAGAGCCCCACAGGGCTCCCTGGCATTCCCAATGCTCCAGGCAGCTCTCACGCACTTCCAAACGCCCTGGAGGATTTGCGTTCCCACCTTTCCTTACAGTTTTCCTCCCTGATAGCCAGCCGAGCCTTGTTTTGCTGTCGCAGGAGCCGAGGTTGTGTTTTCCGTGGACTGCACCAAGCTGAAGGAGCACTTTGTCCCGGGAAAACGGGAATTTGATCGCATTTATTTCAACTTCCCCCACTGTGGGAGGAAGGCTGGGGTGGTGAAGAACAGGCAGCTCCTCGCTGGCTTTTTCCACAGGTGAGTAAACCCTAATTAATGCCGTGCTAATTACCGGCCGTGGCAGAGCTTTCCAGCTGCGCTACAGGTGTTTTTGGGGCGCTGGGAGATTTGGGGCTATGCTTAGAGGATGTTTTGGGGTTATGCTTAGAGGATTTTTTGGGGCTGTGCTAACAGGATTTTTTGGGGTTATGCTTAGAGGATTTTTTGGGGCTGTGCTCACAGGATTTTTTGGGGCTGTGCTCACAGGATTTTTTGGGGCTGTGCTCACAGGATTTTTTGGGGCTGGGCTAACAGGATTTTTTGGGGTTATGCTTAGAGGATTTTTTGGGGTTGTGCTTAGAGGATTTTTTGGGGCTGTGCTCACAGGATTTTTTGGGGCTGTGCTCACAGGATTTTTTGGTGTTGTGCTAACAGGATTTTTTAGGGCTGTGCTAACAGGATTTTTTGGGGCTGTGCTCACAGGATTTTTTGGGGTTGTTGCTAACAGGACTTTCTGCTCTGGCTTCCCTTCCAGCTGTGCAGAGGTGCTGGCCCAGGAGGGAGAGGTCCACGTGGCCCTTTGCAATGGCCAGGGAGGGACTCCTGCGGATCAGCCCAGGAGGGAGTGGCACAACAGCTGGCAAATCGTGGCTGTGGCTGCAGGAGCTGGCTTTATCCTGAGCCACGTTCATCCCTTTAAAGCAGAGACTATCGAGGGATACGAATGCACAGGTTACAGGTAACCATCACAAACTGAAATTCTGATGTTTGTGCTCTTAAAATGCCCCAGCGCTAGAATACTCTTTTAGTGTCTTGTTGGCTGGAGAGGAACTCCTTTTAATTTTCCTTTTAATTTTCCTTTTAATATTTTCAATTTAATTTTCCTTTTAATATTTTCCTTTTAATTATCCTTTTAATTTTCCTTGAAATTTTCCCCAAAATAGCTGCAGTTCTTGTTCATCTCCAAGCAGAATAACCAAGATTAAAAGGCAAGCTTCCTGCCAAAGCACCCTCTAAAAATAAGACTATCTGAGGATTTTAAAGGTCAAAAGCATCTGTTTCAGAACAAATATCAATCTCAGCCTAAAGACAGGAGGGCTGGGATTGGTGCTGGCAGAGACCTCTGCTCCTGCCTACTTAAATATTAAATATTATAAACATTAAATATCAGAAAATAGCAGTGACTTTGCTCTGGTTTTGTGTATTTTTCAGGAGTCAGGATAAATCCTTCTGTGTGGAGGGTGCTTTGAACCACATTTTCACACGGAGCACAGCACCCCAGTGTTTCACATCCATGAGCTGCCACACACAACTGGGGAGCCAAAAAGTTTCTTTTCAAGTGCCACAAGTCCTTGTGGATAAAATTAACAGGTGAGTTTTTTAATTGGTTTCTCTTTGGCAGTAGGAACGTGGGGATGGCCAGCAGTGGGGTCAGATAAATGGATATGGTGGCTGGGAAATCCTTTTTTTTTGCCAGCAAATTGCAGTGAATTCTTGATTGTAACACCAGTGCCCTGAAAATGTGCAACACCTTTGGTGAAAGGCTTGGCTTGGTCAGTTAGTTGCTGGCTTAAGAATGTTTTGGGTGGATTGCTGCACTCAAATTATGGCCACAGGAAGGAAATCACACACGGTGTCTGTAATTTGCACTTTTGTTTTTCACAGGGGTTTCCTTGAGGTGAATTCAAGTCATCCAGTAAGGACAATAAAGGAGAAGCTCAGTGCAGGGCTCGGCCAAGCTTTTCCTCTGCAGGACATCAGCTCCTGCCTTCCCCTGCTCCAGCAAGGTCACCCCGGTGGTGTTTGCCACTCCAACATCTTCTGCGTCACCCTGAGCCCAGGGGAGGCTCCAGGCACTGGGAAAGCATCTCAGGGACTGGCAGATGCAGCTCTGTGTTCCCATTTTGGCCAGGGCACAGGTGGGAATGGGCAGGAGGGATGCCCAGCTCCAGAGCAGTTTTACCTTAGGCCTTCCCTCCTGCCTCGTGCCCAGGCAATGATACAAAATGGAGCCTTTTCCCCAGGGACACTTCAGGTTCTTTCTGGGCCCGTTTTTAGGAAATGTCGGATCGCTCCCCACTCCATGCCTGCTTTCCATGAGATGCTGGTTGTGCTCGCAGGGAGCAGGGGCACGGAGAACAGCTGTGTGCAGATGTTGGTGGAGAACATTAAAACCACCATGAATTCCCTTCACCAGGGCACTTCTGGTGTCAAACCCAGCATCAGCCTGCAGGAACCAAGTTTTGGAGCTGAGCTCAGTGACTTTGCTGCTTTTGAAAGGCAGCTTGGTGAAGTTCAGCATTTCCTCTGTGTGGGGACAGAGCCAGAGCCCCCAGGCTGCTGTGTGGGCATTATCAGGGCAGCTCCTGCTGAATTAAAAAGCCAGGAGCTGGTTGTTGTCTCTGCCTCGCTGAACCTGGACCTCCTGGCCATGCTGCTCTGTGGAATATCCGACTGGAGAATGCTCTGGACGTGGGACAGGCGCTTCCTCAGGCAGTTCCCTGAGGGAGAGTTGAGGCTTTTCAAGAGTTTTTCCCTCTACCCACCTTCCTATGTGCACGATGTCAGCTTCTGGCTTCCTGACGGGCAGGACTTTGATGAAGTGGCTTTCCACACCCTTGCCAGGAGGGTGTCAGGTGAAATGGTCGTTTCCATCCAGCAGAGGGACAGTTTCCAGCAGCCAGGGAGGGGACGGAGGAGCCTCTGCTACAGGGTGACTTTCCAGTCCTGTGACAGGGCCTTGGGCAGCCGGGAGGCAGCGGAGATGCAGCTGCACCTTCGGGAGGAAATCCAGCAGCACCTGGGTGTGACTCTAAGGTAGAACATCTCTCGTGCTTTGCAGGGGCTCCCGTGGCCCTTTCTGAGCTGGAAAATGTCACCTGCCCGTCGTTGGACCCGAGGCTGTGTTACTGCAGTGCCTGTCACAAGGGCGGGGTGGACTTTGAGCACCTGCCCACGTTTCCATGTGGGACCTCCTGTTCTCTGTGTGTGTGTGATGAAACCTCGTTTTATAAAGTGGAGCTTTTCTTTCCTGGGCTCCTGTGAGAGTGGATTTGATCTCTTTACTAATGCAAATTCCTGCTGGTGCCCACCCTGAGCCTGCCCAGCCCACCCTGAGGCCGTTCCCTCTCCTCCTGTCCCTGTTCCCGGGATCAGATCCCAAATCCCCCTGGCTGTCCCCTCCTGTCAGGAGCTGTGCAGACCCACAAGGTCCCCCCTGAGCCTCCTTTTCTCCAGGCTGAGCCCTTTTCCAGCTCCTTCAGCTGCTCCGGACCCTTCCCAGCTCTGTTCCCTGCCCTGGACGCGCTCCAACCCCTCCATATCCTTTCCGTGCTGTCCTTTCCCCATCTCCTGATCACAGCGGGTACCAAATAAATAACATTCTCCATCAGTGCGTTCCCCATTCCCTCACTTTCCTCCCCAAAAAGGCGGGCAGGGCAGCGCGGGGATGGGGCTTGGCTCGGACCCGGGCGTGCGGGACAGAGATGGGGTGAGGGATGGACCCGGGTGGGTGATGGACCCAGATGGGTGACGGACACGGGTGAGTGATGGACCTGGGTGTGCGGGGCAGCGCTCCCCCTGTCGCGGTCCCTGTCCGTCTGTTTGTCCCTGTCCGTGTGTGGGTCCCGGTGCCGGTGTCGGTCCCTGTGTGGGTCCCGGTCCCTGTCCGTCTGTCGGTCCCGGTCCCCCTGTCAGTCCCTGTGTCGGTCCCGGTCCGTCTGTCGGTCCCTGTGTCGGTCCCGGTCCCTCTGTCTGTCCCTGTCCCTCTGTCGGTGCCGGTGTCGCTCCCGGTCCCCGTGGCGGTGCCGCCGCCCGCCGGGAGCGCGCTGCCCACACCCGTGATGGCGGCGGCGGCTTCGGCCGCGCTGCCGCAGCTGCTCGGGCCGGGCCGCGGCGGGCGGCGGGCGCTGCCTGCCCGTAGCCGGCATGGCCGCCAAGGGGGCCCGGCAGCGGCCGCGGGCGGGCGGCGGGGACGCGGCGGGGCGGCGGCCCGAGCCCGCGGGCAGCGAGGAGGCGCGGAACGAGTGGGTGCTGCCGGGGACCGAGCGGGGCTGCCGGGGATGCTGAGGGTACCGGGGCTGCTGAGGGTACCGGGGCCACGGAGGCTGCTGAGGCCGCCGGGGCTGCTGACGCTGCGGGGCTGCCGGGGCTGCTGAGACCACCGGGGCTGCCGGGGCTGCTGAGACCACCGGGGCTGCTGGGGCTACCGGGACCACCGAGGCTGCTGAGGCTACCGGGGCTGCCGGTGCCGGGGTTTACACGGGCGGTCCGTGCTGTGGGGATGGTGCCGGAGCATCCCCGGCCCGGTGCTGAGGGGCTGCTGCTGCTTCCTTTTGAGGGGACCGGCATCTCCATCCCTCCTGCCCTAATGCACCCTCAGCCCTTTGCTCGCTGTCACCTTGTGAGGGCACTGGCATCCCCATCCTGCCCTAATGCCACCCTCAGCCCTTTGCTCGCTGTCACCTTGTGAGGGCACTGGCATCCCCATCCTGCCCTAATGCACCCTCAGCCCTTTGCTCGCTGTCACCTTGTCACCCGTGATCTTGTAGCTGAGTTTTCCTGCTGCATATTTGTAATTTTTTTTTTTTTACCTGCCCCGCTTTTGGATTAGATCATCCGGGAGCAAAGCAGGGCACGTCTGGGCCCCTGAAGGATCAACAGCTTTCAAGTGTCTGATCTCGGCCAGGTTCTGTGCAGCTCTGCTGAGCAACATCTCGGATTGTGATGAGACCTTTAACTACTGGGAGCCGGTGAGTCCCTTCCTGCCCTTGGGATTGGCAATGTGCAAATACCCCTTTATTTAGGACCTTGTGCTCTCTGTTTCAGTTTCCAGTTGGCTTGTGCAAATGCAGATTTATTTATAACCTTGTGCTGATCCCTCTGTTTCAATGAGAAATATTTTGCTCTGGAAACTCTGCTTTGTGGCAAACTCTCTGCTTTGTGTGCTGCAAGTTAATTTATTTATTTGATCTCTGTTGTAGACACACTACCTCATTTATGGGAAGGGGTTTCAGACCTGGGAGTACTCTCCTGCCTACGCCATCCGCTCCTATGCTTACCTGTGGCTCCATGCCTTGCCAGCCTGGTTCCACGCCAGGGTTCTGCAAACCAACAAGGTAAATTTGGTGTGTGGAAGCTGCTTTTGAGAGGAAGAAATGTACATTTAGTGTGTGTGAAATAGCCGTTGTGTTTGGTGTTGAAATTGACTTCATTGTTAAAAACCATGATTGAAATTCACTTCATTTTTATAAAACATGGTTGAAATTCACTTCATGTTTGTAAAACTGGTTTGTTGACAAACATTGACCTCCCTGGAAGGATTTCCAAGGGTTTGTGGGTTTCCCCTGATGTTTTACAAGCCCATTTTGTGTCCTGTGCCTCATTCAGACTCTGTCTTTGTCTGCTAGGTTCTCATCTTCTATTTCCTGCGATGCTTCCTGGCCTTCCTGAGCTGTGTTTGTGAACTCTACTTCTACAAGTGAGTGTCAGAGTGTCTGCAGGGGGTGTGTGGGAGCAGTGTGAGTGCCAGGGACAGCTCCTGCCACAGGAATTAGGCTTTGAGGCTCGTGTGTAGATGAGAAAATACAAGTTTTCGTAATAACTCACTGGGATGCTGGTCAGAATGTCACAATTGGGACAAAATTGCACTCCCAGATGTCCCACCCACACCTCTACTCCAGCATTTTGTTGACTCCACTCGTTTCCTCACTGCTGGCAGCAAGCAGGGTGGGAGTATTGCAGACTGAGGAGACTCTGCTGCTGTGTTTGCTTATCCCAGTGAGTTTGACTGGAACACACTGATTGCTGCTGTCTGGAATCTCTCTGCCAGTGCTGTTTACAGCCACTAAAATCAGTAGCCCTAACATGCAATTATCTTGTTTCAACTGGATTTTTATTTTTACCTGCTGCCTCTTGATTCCTGATTTTTAATCCACTACCTTGCATGAGTTTCTTGTTTGTCAGAAGCCACAGTTCATCTCGTTAAACCAGAGCACTGACACATATCTTCTCATCCACATTCTGGTTTAAAGAGATGAGCTGTGGCTTTTTTTGCATGGTGGGGTTTTGTGAGGGGTGAGGGGATGGATGGGAGTGTGCAGCAGTGCAGCCACCACTCCTGAGATTTGCCCAAGCACAGCTGGGAGAATCCAGCCCCCACTCAGAGTTTTGTACTGGTGAAACTCAGGGTCTGAAACCCCAGGAGAGGCAGCAGCTGAGTGCTGGGGATGCCCCAGCTCAGAGCTCTCAGGCTGCTCCATGGGTTGTTTGTGGTTCTGCATGCCTCGGTGCTGCTGATTTGGCCCTGGGGCTGTTTTGTGGTACCTGTTTCTCTGCTGCTTCCCCAGGGCTGTGTGCAAGAAGTTTGGGCTGCACGTGAGCAGGCTGATGTTGGCCTTCCTGGTGCTCAGCACGGGCATGTTCTGTGCTTCTGCAGGTGAGTTGGCTTGGCACTGGTGCTGACAAAGGTTCAGAGAGAAGAAAATCACATTTCTGGGTGCTCTTTGTTGTATTCCCATGACAGAACAAGCATTGATTCCATTTTTGTTCTCTGTGTTACAATTCCCAGGCCCGTTTCTGTTGCTGCCTCCTGTTTTTAGTATTGCAGTGCCTTTACACAGGCTCCTGGCCCGCCTGCCCTTGCTCTAAGGCAGGAGCTTTGGCACTTTGCCTTTGTGTGCTGTCCCCTCAGGCTGGCTGTACCTGTTCTCCCAGCCACTGCAAGACCTGCAGCAGCATTGTGTGAAGTGTGGGGAGCCTGTGCTGACCTCTCATCCCCTTGTGTTGCAGCTTTCCTGCCCAGCAGCTTCTGCATGTACACCACGGTGGTGGCCATGACGGGCTGGTACATGGACAGGACCTCGGTGGCAGTGCTGGGGGTGGCTGCTGGAGCCCTGCTGGGCTGGCCCTTCAGCGCAGCTCTGGGGTAAGGAGCACTTGCTGCCCTTTCTCAGCTGCTCTGCACCTGCCTGGGCAGAGCCAGCAGGCACTGAGCTGCCAGCTTAGCCCTGGATCCTTGCTACAGCCTTCCTGGCTTTTGAACAGCTCAGGTTGGGCAGATTTCCTGGCATTAATTTGGGTAAATCCTGAGCTGGATGATGAATCTGGAGTAAGAGCAGAGTGGTGGTTCCGCCTCTTGCTTTGAAAGGGCAGCAGAAGCTGCAGTGGGGTTCTCAAAGCCTCCAGCTGACAGCTGGTCTCTCTTCCAGGCTTCCTATTGCCTTTGACTTGTTGATCCTGAAGAAGAGGTGGAAAAGTTTCCTGAACTGGTGTGTGGTGTCCTTGATCCTGTTTTTGGTGAGTGCCTGCCACTGTGCTGGTGTTCACAGGGGTCTGAGGGTGAGGGAAGAGACGAGGATCTGACTCCATGGTTCAGAAGCCTTGGTTTATTATTTTATGATATATATTATAAAACTATACTAAAAGAATAGAAGAAAGGATTTCATCAGAGGGCTGGCTAAGAATAGAAAAAGAAAGAATGATAACAAAGGTTTGTGACTGACTGAGACTGTGATTGGCCATTAATTAGAAGCAACCACACGAGACCAATCCCAGATGCCCCTGTTGCATTCCACAGCAGCAGATAACCATTGTTTACATTCTGTCCCTGAGGCCTCTCAGCTTCTCAGGAGGAAAAAAATCCCAAAGAAAAGGATTTTTCATAAAATGTGGCTGTGACTGTGACATGCCACAGCACAAAGAGGGAATGGATGGCAACACAAGGAATGAGTTCCTTTAGGAAATGAGTTCCTTTAGGAAAATCTGCTGCAGCTGCTGCACTTTAACCAAAATCTGCTTTCCCCCAGGTGCCCTTGGTGGTGGTGGACAGCTATTACTATGGCAAGCTGGTGGTGGCACCTCTCAACATCGTTTTGTACAATGTCTTCACCCCCCACGGGCCTGATCTCTACGGTGAGTTTGGGATAACGAGCCAGGGAGGCAGCCCGAGCTTTTCTGGCTGCCCTGGCCCTCGACTGGCAGTGCTTTTTGTGCCCTACAGCCAAAGCAGCTGCCAGCTTCTGTTCCTGCCAGCTCCGAGGGCTGCAGCTGCAGCTTCTGGACACGGGATGTCTCTGTCGAGCTGGCAATGCGCTGCCGGTTCCTCCGCGCTGGGAGTTGCGCTGCTTTTGTTCGCTTTCCACTCCCGTGAAGCTGCCAGGAGGTGTCTCACTGCCTGGGCACAAGTGGCCCGTGTGTGTTTGTCAGCTTGGATCCGTTCCTGGCTGCTGCTCCTCGCAGTCAGGCTGCAGAACTTTGGGAAAGTGAGGAATGGTGCAGAATCCAGACTGCTTTCTGGCCATATCCTGCACTTCCAGAGCTAGAAATTGATTTCTAGCAGGGCTTTAGAAGGGCTGGCAGAGCCCAGGGGATGCCTGCAGGATCTGTGTGCTCTGTGCACAATCCAGACTGCTTTCTGGCCGTATCCTGCACTTCCAGAGCTGGAAATTGATTTCTAGCAGGGCTTCAGAAGGGCTGGCAGAGCCCAGGGGATGCCTGCAGCATCTCTGTGCTCTGTGCAGAATCCAGACTGCTTTCTGGCCGTATCCTGCACTTCCAGAGCTGGAAATTGATTTCTAGCAGGGCTTTAGAAGGGCTGGCAGAGCCCAGGGGATGCCTGCAGGATCTGTGTGCTCTGTGCAGAATCCAGACTGCTTTCTGGCCGTATCCTGCACTTCCAGAGCTGGAAATTGATTTCTAGCAGGGCTTCAGAAGGGCTGGCAGAGCCCAGGGGATGCCTGCAGCATCTCTGTGCTCTGTGCAGAATCCAGACTGCTTTCTGGCCGTATCCTGCACTTCCAGAGCTGGAAATTGATTTCTAGCAGGGCTTCAGAAGGGCTGGCAGAGCCCAGGGGATGCCTGCAGGATCTGTGTGCTCTGTGCAGAATCCAGACTGCTTTCTGGCCATATCCTGCACTTCTAGAGCTGGAAACTAATTCCTAGCAGGGCTTCAGAAGGGCTGGCAGAGCCCAGGGGATGCCTGCAGCATCTCTGTGCTCTGTGTGAGGCCAGAGGAGCTGTTGAGGAGGGCTCAGCACTGGCAGCAGCAGCATCAGGGCTTTCTCTGGCAGCTGGCACTGCTGGTTGGGTTGAGGGGCTGTTCTGGGTGGTGCTGATTTGTCACTTGTGCCTGGCACAGCAGGGCAGCAGCTGCTCTGCCAGGGCTCTGGGCCTCTGCAGGAAGGCTCTGAAGTGTGGGGCTGGGAGTTTTGTGTAAGTGAGCTCCAGGCTCTGTCTCTGATCGGTTTTGGCAGGGCCTTGTGCCTGACCTTTTCCACACTGGTGCATGAGTTGTTTGCAGAAGCCTCCAGGGACCCGTCTGTCCTGAAGAGTTTTATTCGCAGTGACGTTCACACAACATCCTCGGGCTAGTAAAGGAGCCTGCCTGGAATTGCTCTTTAATGCAGTGTGGCCAGGACAACGCTGTGTGTTTAGAGAGCTTCAAAACACTGGGGAAAAATAACACAGCCAGGGGAGATGAAAGGCTGGCCAATCCCTCTTGGCTCTGCAAGCTGGGATTTCCCAACGTTCACATGATGGGGGCAGAGTCACCAGCCCAGATCATCTCCAGTGTAAGCACTGCAGTGTTTGTGAGACAAGGTTCAATTAATTTTTTTCCCTCTGTCTTTAGCAATATGCTCCCTCTACATAAATATTGTCTGTGCAATTAATATTTCCCTGGAGTGATTTGGTTTCTACAGCCAAGGGAAAACAGCTGCCAAGAGTAAATCCCTGTTTCTGAGGCTTTGGGGTGTTTTTGTGTACTTAATTTGTGACCAGAGTTTTTCCCACTTTGGGAGGCTTTGTTCAGCTTGGGTGGAAGGTGCTGGAGCTGCTCATGTCCCTCCTTTCTCTGTGGAGCCCTGCTCCTTGAGCAGAGTGAGAATAAATGAAATTCAGGGAGCAGACTGTTCATTGTAGCAGCACTGAATCAGAGCGAGGGCTGTGACTCATGACCAAATTATTGCAGCTTAGTTTCTGCTTGCCAGCTGCAGTTCCTGCACTCAGCCTTCAGCCCAGGGTGGGGCTCCTTGTCCCAAACCTCTTTTACAGCTCCCCTGCTCTGGCCTGAGCTGCCCTCACCACTCCTGTGCTCAGGGTGCAGCGTGGATAAATTTGATTCACTCCTGAGTTCTGCAATTGCTCCTGAGGCCGTTCCCAGGCCTCAGAGTTCAAAGCATTTTCTCACTGGGGTCTGACAGAGCTTCCAGCTGCTTTTCCCCATGGAACCACCGTGCCAGGAGCTGCCTGGGTGTTCCTTTCCCACTGCTTTCCCCAGTCTGTGTCCTGGATCCCACAGCTGCCCAGCTCTGCCATGTGCATCCTTGCAGGAACATTCTCCAGCTCCTCTCTCCAAGCACGTTCCCATTAACCCCTGAGCATGGAGAGTTCTCAGTGTCCCTCCCTCTTCAAAGATGATGTTCTGGGCCAGCACTTCTTGTCTGCAGTGGGGTTGTTCCTTTTTGAGGCTGCAGTTCACCTTGAGCAGTGTGGATAAGAGGAATAAAATCCCTTTTGCCCTGGGAGGCTTTGAGCCTGAGTGCCTCTGAATGGCTGCGTCACCAGTGAGCCAGCCTGGTGCTCTCTGCCTGCTGTGCACTGTTCTCTTCTCTTTTTTCCTCCCTTTTTATTTTTTTTTAGCCTCTCAGAGAGAAGAAAATCCCTCATTGGAGAAGCAGGGGAGGCTCAGTGCTTGTTTTTTTTCTGGGCAATTCAGTCACACTGCAAAAAAATGTGAGCGAGCAGCTATTTTTTGGTGAAAGCTTTGCTTCAGAGCAGCTGCTCTGTTTATTAGCAGTGTTATCTGGGCTGTGTTTGGGTTGGGGAGGAGTTGTGTTTTATGAAATGTCCTTCACTCCTGACCCCCAGGCTGCCAAATCTGAAACCAGAGCAGGGAGAGGTGAATTCAGGGTGAATTCCCTTTGCTTCCCATCTCAGCCACAAAGGTGACAGGATGGTCCCTGGACTTACCCTTCAAAGATTCAGAACTTATTTCTATAATTGCTGTTTACTTTCAGAGCTGATAACTCAGGCTTTCCTGCACAAACCCAAGCTGCTTGGCCAGGCAGTGACTCCAGTGCCCTGTTTGTGACACCCCCAGTGCAGCTTCTCCCCTTTTTTTAGCTGCAGGAGCCGCAGAGCCCTCGGGTTTTCCTTGCTGCTATTCAGTTGTCTGATTAATTTCAACACGGACCCGATGTAAGTGGCTCTGATTGCAGGAAATTGCTGTGGCATGTGACACATGTCACAACAGTGCCGTGATTAAAGCCCCCGCGTGTCATTTACTGGCTGATTGAGCTAATCACACTGAGAGAGTGGGAAATGTGTGGAGAGGAACTGGCATTCCTCATTGTTAAGGGCTTTAAGCATCCTGAGTTCAGAGTCTAAATAAATGACAGTTGGACTGGAGTTTCTTTCAGTTTACATCCTGCAGAGCTTGCAGCCAGCTCCCGAGTGTGGAGGCAGAGCTGCCTGGCTCCTCTTGGTGTCAGAACAGGCTGAATTTGGGACATTTAAATAGTGCTGAGTGAAAGGAGGGACCAAAACCAGCATTTAGTGGCAGCGGCTTTGTTGGGGTGAAGTGAGAATACAAACTCCTTCCCTTCTTAATCCTTTTTGGTACCTTTCTGTTGCTGCCAACCCAGAATGAACGTCCTCACTCCAGAATTACATGGCACTGTGTGGTTTTGTGTGACTCCTCTGCAGTTAGAAAGAAAGGATGAATTTGGGGTCAAATTTCCCAATTTTAGAAGTTTCCACTTCTGCTTTCTGGCTGAATGGAGGGGTGAGCTCTGTGTCACAGAGTTCTGCTGGCTCTGGGGTTTATGAGCAGCAGCTGTAATACTGACTATTTTTCACCTTCAGATTAAAAATAAGGAGAAAAATTAATTTCTGAGCAGGAAGACAATGAAGTTTCTTGTGCAGGTGTGAGTGTGAGATACTCTGGTGGGCTGTGTCAGGCAGAGAAGGGCCAAAGCTGCTGCTCCATCCATTCATACTTGAGTTTCAAATCTCTTTTTTCCTTTCCTTTAGGTACAGAACCCTGGTACTTCTATTTCATCAATGGCTTTCTGAATTTCAATGTGGTTTTTGTGCTGGCCCTGCTGGTGCTGCCTCTGACCTGTCTGATGGAGTGTCTGCTGCAGAAATTCCGTGGTGAGTGCAGGGTTTGCCTGCCTAAGAGCAGCTTTTCCCTGCTGAAAGTGAAACTGGGAGCAGGGAGAGCCTTTGGAGCACCAGGAAAGTTCCTGCAGCTCATTAGGGTTCAGGATTGTTCCTTGCCTCCACCTCAAGAGGAAAAATGTGTTAAAAAAGTGAGCCTGACAAGGTGTGTGGTTCCTGAGCTTCACCGTGACATGTAATCCATCAGGAATGGCCCAGTCAATAATCCTGAAGGGGGAAGAAGCTGAACCTGGTGTTGTTCCCATCTTGTCTGCAGCTGGAAATGGGTAGAAACCTTTTGGGGTTGAGGCTGGGCTGTTCTGGGCACTCTGGGTTTTTCAGCTGCCAGGAGTGAGCCCTGCTCTGGGCAGTGTCCCTGTGGGTGTGGATATATGAGAGTTAAAAAAAAACAAAACAAAAAAAGAGGAACCAGAATATTCCCTACTTCACACTGGGCTTTTTCTTGAATAAAATGACATCAGTTTGAACACATGACACTTGTGAGTGACTCCAGAGGGGAAGTGTAAATTCCTTTCTGCTGTTTTCCTGAGGAAAATTCATCAGGGCTCAGCAGCAGCCTCCAGATTCATCAGTCCAGTCAGTGCTGTGCTCTCTCTGTTTTTTTTACTGACTACAACAAACAGTAACACAATCCTCGATGAAAATGTATGTTCAGGGGTGTTTGCTTATGTCTGTTCCTTGGCTGCGAGTGACAAACTCTCAGAAAGCAGTAAAAGCTCAGTAGGAGCTCCTGTAAATGCAAGATTTCCTGCTGTTCACTTGGTGTTCTTGTGCTGAACAGCAGGAGCGACTCTGCCAAGCGCTTTGTTCTTATTGTCTGTGAAATGCCGCTGGCTTAATTGCTTAACTCTGCTGTTGGGAGTAGCAAGGGGTAGGAAAGGGACTGAAAATTGTCAGGCAGCGCAGAGCCGTCCTCAGCGTGACTGAAATTCAGGGTAATTGTTGTTATTTTTGAATCAGTTATTTCCTCTGTTAAGCAGGAGGCGCCTGGGAGAGCTCTCCCGGTGTTGTTTTTGTAATGAGGCAATGAAGGTTGGGCAAACCTTGGGCTCCAAACAACCATTTGGGAGGGGAAGGGCAGCTCCTGAGGAGGCCCTTTCTGATCTTGGTGTGCACAATGCCCAGCAGGAAACCCAGCACTCCTGTCTGCCTCCTCACACCTGGCAGTTCCTGATGGATTTGTCTCTTCTTGGATCCACCAACTCTTATTTTCTGTTTTTGCTCTTCTAAGGCTGTTGGAATTGTCAGTGTTGTTGGAATCTGCAAAAATCCTCTGAGGAAAACGCCCTGCTGGCTGTTTGGGGTGTGTTACCTGAGTTTTAGCAGCACTGGTGCTCAGGACAGGGCGTGTTTGGGTCTCCAGAGTGGGCTTTGGGTCCACTAATACTTGTTTTCTGCTTCTGCTCTTCCTAAGGCCATTGGAATTGTTAGCATTATAGAAATTTGCAAAAATCCTCTGAGGAAAACGCCCTGCTGGCTGTTTGGGGTGTGTTACCTGGGTTTCAGCAGCACTGGTGCTCAGGACAGGGCGTGTTTGGGTCTCCAGAGTGGGCTTTGGGTGTGGGAGGGGATTGTGCAAGAGAAGGAATTCCTGCATTTCTCCTTTGCTGAGGTTTTGTTTCTTCCAGTTCAGAACCTGGGCCGTCCCTACTGGCTGACCCTGGCTCCCATGTACATCTGGATCCTGATTTTCTTCAGCCAGCCCCACAAAGAAGAGAGATTCCTCTTCCCCATCTACCCCCTCATCTGTCTCTCTGGTGCTGTGGCTCTCTCTGCTCTTCAGGTAAATTCCAGTGGTGTTCAATAAACAGCTGAGAATATTTCCCAGCTGTTATTTCATTATGACTTTGAGCTGTTCTCCAGTCCCAAATGGGAATTCTGGAGCTGTGGTGCTGTAGTGCCAACAGCACCCAAAATCCAAGAGATTCCTGAGGGTTCAGTGACCTGCTGATGGAATTGTGGCTCCTTGGCTGCTCAGCTCTAAGGGCAGGAATGTGGGTGTGTAGGAAATGCATTTTGATGTGTCTCAGAAGGAATCCCTCCCTCACTGGGCTGAAAAAAAGCAAAAGGATCTCATTTAAATGTTGGGAATTGCACTGAACGTTTGGAAGAGCCAAAACGTGGATGTTTAGTAAACATCACTTGAAACACTTCACAGAGCAAAGCACTAATAGAGACTGATATAAACCTTCCCAAAGCTCAGAATTATTCATCTCCTGCTGTTAGAAAGGCTCAGGAATGCAGCCAGGAGTCCCTGTTGGAGCCTGTTCCAGCTGTTTGGCCTCACCCTGCTGTTCCTGCTCTGTCCTGCAATTCCTGCCACCCTCAGTCCCTCATCCTCCCCCTGCTCAGGTGCTGTTCCCACTCTGGATCTCCTTCACTCCCAGATGAGTTCCAGTCCTTGCCTCCACACAGGATCCAGCTTGGAATGTCACCAATTTTCTGGCTCTGACTGAGAATTCCTCTGTGCTCTCAGAACATCACAGAGCAATGTTCATTTATTTTTATTGTAACTTGAGGAAACTTTCCCCCCTGTACGTTTCTTGCGTATTTTGCCACTGTTTGATGACATTTTGCCCAGTCTGGAGCATCCAGCTGAGAATCTGGAACTGATTGCCCACCAGCAGGACAAGACTGTCACTGTCCCCCTCCAAACTACGTGGATGTTATGAGAAAAATGCAAACAGGACAAGAGAAACAGAAAGCAGCTGAGGGCAGGGAGTGAACAACCACTCCTGCAGAGCAGCAGGGAGGGACCAAGGCAGGGACTGGATGGATTTCCTCCTGGCTATTCCAGAATGGCTTTTTAATTGAAAAAACCAAACCTAAAGGACTTTTCTTTTATCAGTTTTTCTTTTTATCAATTTTTCTTTTATAAATTTTTCTTTTTATCAGTTTTTCTTTTATCAGTTTTTCTTTTATGAGTTGCAGAGAGTGACTTGCGTTCAAAGCTGGATGCAGAATGTGCTCTGTGGTGTTTTGTTCACTTCAAAGCTGTGGTTTGTGCAGGCAGGGTAAACAAGCAGAGGTCACTCTGGAAATCTGGGTCATGGAGCTTGTGTTAGGCAGGAGTTCAGTCCAGCATGGAAAATCAGGTGAGTGTGCAGGGAACTTCTGAAAGGGACCCTTGCCCCTGGTTCACCTGGGAGCAACCAAACTGGAACCCTTGAGAGAGCACTTTAGGTCCAGAGCCTTTCCTAGGAAGCATAAAAACACTGAAATACCCCAAATTATCACTTAAATATGACCAAACCCTATGAGTTTCTGTGCATTTTGATGGCTCTGAATTTAAAAATCTGGTGGGGGACACACTGTTGTAAGAGCTTTATGAAAAATGTGAATTTTGCTGAATGGATCAGAGTTGGAGTAACTTCGCATTGTCTCTCTTTTTTTTTTAATCTCTTCCCTGAGAAATGTTACCACTTCATCTTCCAGCGCTACCGCCTGGAGCACTACACAGTGTCCTCCAACTGGCTGGCCCTGGGGACTGTCCTCCTCTTTGGCCTTTTGTCACTCTCACGCTCTGTTGCCTTATTCAAAGGTTGGTATTCCACATTTGCCCTCTGCCCTCCTGGCTCTTGGGCTCAGGGCTGCAAAAGCTGTGCTGTAGAAAAGGGAGTTGGCAGTAAAATTTCGTGGGAGAGTGAGCTGAGATCCCTCAAGGAAGAGTTTGAAGGCAGGTAAGACACAGGATTCCCAGCAGGAAGGAGGAGGTTTCATAGTGTGGTCTCCTGCAGGATTCCCCCACAAAGGTTTCGCTTGAAAACCTTCAAATTACGTTACCTGTGTCCTGCAGGTAACACAATTTGTTGAGAAGTTTGTCCTTGAGAAGTTTGGGTGTTGTTGCTGCAGAGGAAGGAATAAGTTCTGCTGGTCACCATTAATTAATTATTAATTATACATTCGTCTATATATATATGTATGAATGGGTCACCAGAATTGCATCACTTAAAAATCCACTTCACCTTTCACCAGTAAACTCCACTGATGTAAAACCTGACTGGTTTTAAAGCAGATAGTTGAGATTTCTGATAATCCCACTTGGAAAAGCATTTTCCTGTGTAAAATGTGAATTAGGAGCATGAGTCCTTAATGGAGATGGAATCAAAGCCTTCCCACCTCATCAGTATTTTTTGGGGGTTTTGGTGGCCATTGACAGGCAGGGAAATGTGAATAAAATTGGTAAGAGGGGAAGCTTTGAATGCAGCCACTTCTTAGCATAAACCAGTTCATTTATTCACTGAGTTACCAGTTAAAAAAATTATACATGAAACAACTTTTGTAGGCTTTAATTAAATACCCCTCTAAGCTTAATGATGGTTTTCTGCCTCCCACAGGCTACCACGGGCCCCTGGACCTGTACCCTGAATTCCACAGGATTGCCACTGACCCCAGCATCCACACGGTGCCCGAGGGGAGGCCAGTCCATGTCTGTGTGGGGAAGGAGTGGCACAGGTTCCCCAGCAGCTTCCTGCTGCCAGACAAGTGAGTGCTGCCCTGGGAAAGGGGCAATTAGGGCAGGTGGATAACGAGGGGCACAGTCATGGGTGTGGGGAACCCTCAGGGACGCTGCTGTCACCAGCAGTGTCATAAACAGTGTTAAAGTACCCAGATAAAGGATTCTGAAGGTTTTTCATCAGAAAAACTGGCCACAAGTTCCTGGGAGTCTCTGGTGTGCCTGGGGATGGTGTCCTTGGTTTTGGCGCTCAAAAATACCCAAATTAAAGATTTTGAAGGTTTGTGGTCAGCACATTGACCACAAGTTCCTGGGGATCACCTGGGGATGGTCTCCTTGGTTCTGGTGCTCAAAAGTACCCAAATAAAGGATTCTGAAGGTTTTTCATCATCATGTTGGCCACAAGTTCTTGGGAATCCTTGCTGTGCCTGGGGATGGTGTCCTTGGTTCTGGTTTTTGTCCTCAAAAGTACCCAACTAAAGGATTCTGAAGGGTTCTGATGAGCACAATGGCCACAAGTTCCTGAGAATCCTTGATGTTCCTGGGGATGGAGTCCTTGGTTCTGGTTCTGGTGCTCGAAAGTACCCAACTAAAGGATTCTGAAGGTTTTTGATCACTTTGGCCATAAGTTCCTGGGAATCCCTGGTGTTTCTGGGAATGGAGTCCTTGGTTCTGGTTTTGGGGCTCTCACACAATGCTCTCCCTGCTCTCTGCAGCTGGCAGCTCCAGTTCATCCTGTCAGAATTCCGGGGCCAGCTGCCCAAACCCTTTGCCAAGGGGCCCTTGGCCACCAGGATCATTCCTGCAGACATGAACGACCAGAACAAGGAGGAGCCCTCTCGATATGTAAGGATTTGTTCCAGCTTCCTTTCCCTTACCTCGCTGGATAATTGAAATTATTGCAATGCCTCACAGTGGATCTCCCCATTTCTGCTGGGTAATTGAAATTATTGCAATGCCTCACAGTGGATCTCCCCATTTCTGCTGGGTAATTTAAATTATTGCAATGCCTCACAGTGGATCTCCCCATTTCTGCTGGGTAATTGAAATTATTGCAATGCCTCACAGTGGATCTCCCCATTTCTGCTGGGTAATTTAAATTATTGCTATGCCTCACAGTGGATCTCCCCATTTCTGCTGGATAATTTAAATTATTGCAATGTCTCACAGTGGATCTCTCCATTTCTGCTGGGTAATTTAAATTATTGCAATGCCTCTCCCCATTTCTGCTTCCTGGGGAGTTCCAAAGCAAAATTGGTCCCTCTGCAGCACTTGGAAGTCTCCCCATTCTTGTGAGTGGTTTCTGTTTGCCTTTCATCTGCCAGTTTGAAGACATAATGATAACAAAAGAAGCAGCAGAAGTAAGAATTCCTAATGATTGCAGTTTGGGGTTTAGTGTAGTGTGTTAATGTGATCACAGGAATGAGTAATTTGAAGTCCCCCACAGAAAATATTTGTCACTGAGCAGGAATTGAAAATTTCCTCTTTTATTTCTTTTTAAATATGAAACTATTCATCATATTTTCAACTGAGGAGGAGGAACTTAATTTGGAACTTAATTGTATTAGTGGGAATCTGCTAAGATAATGTGTATTGGAATTATTGATTTATTTCCTGGTTGAACTAAACAAAACACAGATAGGAATGTCTTAAAATTATTGCTGAACTGACAGGTTCAATCTTGGCAGTCTTGTGGGTTAAAATTCTTATTTTGAGGCTGATTATGCAGTTACTGGAAATGGGAAGGAGGCGTGTTCCCACCTGAGAGGAGCTGTCTGCTGCAGTGCATTTAATTTATGAAATCTTTAACTGGGGCATATTTTTAGCACAGACAGCTGGCTGCTCCAGCCTGTGACTAATAGAGCAAAACACATTTTTGTTTCATGCTTGCTCCTTAATGTCACCCTACAACTTTGTTCTTTCTCATGCAAGCTCAAGGGCCTAGAAATTAAACAGGGGTTTAAAACCCTTACTTTTGACCTGCTAATTACACCAAAAGATCAAGATCTTTCCCTATATTTAGTGAGTATGAGCATATTCAGATTTTTTTTTTAAAAGTAGAAGAATAATTAGCAGGACCTGGACAGGACTGTGAGAGGGGATAAATCTCAATAGCACAAGGCTGTTGGTCATTTAAAGGGGAGAAAACAAATTATTCAGGAGGATTATGTGAGCCATGGATAAAGGCATTAATGGCTGTGATCTCCCTGTTTCAGGTGTGAGTATCTATTACTGCTCTGCTTGGAAATGGAAGAGGGAACCTCAGTGTTCCTGTTGCTATGAGACACTGGGGGAAGAGTGATTTGATCTTGCTTTGCAATCTCTCTTTCCTTAATCACATCGAGCTGCACTTACCTTGCACTTGCCCAGCTGGGGAGGTGCATTTGTCTCTGAAAGTGCCAAGAAACAGATAAGGAATATTATTTCTTCTCAAGATACATCCAAGCAGGACCAGCAGATTGGGCTGAAAGCTGCTAACAGCAGCTGCCTTCAGTGAAAAGGGTTTTTAAGCATTTTCTCTTCACTTCCAGCACCCTCCAGACCCCGTGGCAGCAGCAGATGTGCTCTTAGCCCCAGCTCTGGGTGTTCCCACTCCTGTCAGCCAGGATGGGATCCAGCTCAGCTCTCCTCCACTTGGCAGAGCAGTGGTATCAAATAAAGAAAGAGTGGGAGGAGGAAAAGGAAAGGGGAACAGAAGAGGAGAGGATGTAATTTAGAAATCCCTCACAGCTTTGTTCAGCAGAACTCGTTCCTTTCTTTCATTTCAAGGTCTGGGCATCACCCAGGTCTTGTGTAAATCCCCAAATCAATGCAGAGGTGCTGCAGAGCAGGAGGAATATCATCCTTGGCTTCATTGTAAAGTGAAAATACAAGGGAAACGTGGCTTGCACCTGGAATTTGGAGTCAGGGCAGCATTTAGGATGAGACAAGTGAGGTTCTTGAGGCAGCAACTTGTCTTTCTCTGAATGATTCCACATCACTTCCAGAAAAACTTGGTTAGTGGTTTGGGAGTCCTTGTGCTAATGAGCCAGAGCCTCTCCCAGTGCCTGGAATGTTCCTCTCACACCGAGCACAAAGTGGATTCAGCATCCTCAGCTGCGTTTCCTGTGGTGTAATTTCATTTGCCACTCTGCTGTGATGCCACAGAGCCATCTGCTATCCACCTAATTAAATTGTTTCCAGCCTAAATTGTTACATCAAGCCCCAAAGGTGCTTCAGAAAACGGATGTCAAGCATGGCCAAGGAAGTTGGCAGTAAAATTTCAAGGGAGAGTGAGCTGAGATCCCTCAAGGAAGAGTTTTAGGGAGTAAGGCAGGGTAAGACACAGGATTCCCAGCAGGAAGGAGGAGGTTTCATAGTGTGGTCTCCTGCAGGATTCCCCCACAAAGGTTTTGCTTGAAAACCTTCAAATTACGTTACCTGTGTCCTGCAGGTAACACAATTTATTGAGAAGTTTGTCTTTGGGAAGTTTGGGTGTTGTTGCTGCAGGGGGAGGAATAAGTTCTGCTGGTCACCATTAATTAATTATTAATTATACATTCATCTATACATATGTATGTATGGGTCACCAGAATTGCATCACTTTAAAATCCTCTTCATCTTTCACCAGTAAACTCCACTGATCTAAAAATTGACTGGTTTTAAAGCAGATAGTTGAGATTTCTGATAATCCCACTTGGAAAAGCATTTTCCTGTGTAAAACTTGAATTAGGTGCATGAGATGGAGATGGAATCAAAGCCTTCCCACCTCATCAGTATTTTTGTGGTCTCCTGCTGGATTCCCCCACAAAATGAGTTGTGCACAGAACCAAAGCCACAGGACATAAAGGCAGCTCTGTCTGTCCCCGCAGATGGACATCTCCAAATGCCACTACCTGGTGGACCTGGACACAGCAGCAGAGAGCCCCAGGGAGCCCAGGTACTCCTCCCACCGAGAGGAGTGGGTCACCATTGCCTACAAGCCATTCCTTGATGCTTCCAGGTAGGATTTGCACTTTGGAGAGGGAGGGGTGGGGGCACTCTGGGGTTTCTGGTTGTAAAAGAGGGCAGGGGAGAGAGATCCATGGGCAAATGCCAGCTTGAAATGCAGTTCCCAGCAAAATGGAGCCTTTGTCCAACTCCTGCTTGCAAAATGCATGACCTAAGTTGCTTTAGAGGGCGAAACTCTGTGAGGAGGGTGGTGAGGAGTATTTTTATAAAGAAATAAACAATTTCTTTATAAAGCTTCCTGCTGAAGCAATGTTTTTTGGGGTTGCTTTCCAGAGAAGTGAGGTGGATGTCACCTCCTCCTAGGCCACTTTTCACTCTGTTCTGTCCCAGCTAAATGCAAAACAGGCATAAATCATCAGAGGGGATGAGCTCTGAGGAATGTTCTGGAAGCTGGCAGGGAGAGGAGGCAGTCAGCAGGGCCACACCTTGGTTAGGCAGCAGAAAATCCATGGGGGAGATCCCTGCTGGAGCTGTTCTGCACCGAGCACCTTGCTGCAGCGTCTGTGAGAGGCAGAGGCTGGGATTTGCTCTCCTCCAGGCTCTCAGGGAGTGGGATCAGGGCTGTCCAGCTGGGAATGATGCTCCCACATTCCTGCAAACGCAGGAATGCGTTTGTATCAGCTGTACAAGGATGTGATTTAGCCCTTCAGAGCTCCTGAAGGTGTCACCCCAGGACAGAGACTGGAAAAACCTCTGGGGAAAACCAACCCAGAGTTCAGTGCCCTCCTGTTTTCCATGAGAGACCCGATTGCTTCCTGCAGGGAAGAGCAGGGCAGGGATGGGGGTGTTTGAGCAGCTCCCAGGAGGGCTCTGACACAAACAGCTTTCCTTGGCAAGGTCTTCCCTGAGCTGCATTTTCCAGGAGAACCTGCTGCTACACTGGGGCACGAAGGAGGTGGCCAATGAATTTTATTAATGAGGCAGTTGAGGCATCAAAGGCTCTCCTTGTGCAGAGGATTTGCCCTTAAATGTGCATTTCTGCTTTAAAGCCACATTTCTTTGTTCTCACAGCTGCTTTATCTTGCCTGCTCGATCTCTGGAGCTGAGTTGAGGTTTCAGGTTGGCAGCTCTGTGGTCGCAGAGCAAGGGGCAAAAAAACAAACCCCAAACGCATCAAGCACCTCCCCAGCTCAGCCCAAAGTGCAGCTCTTGTGTGAAAATCAATGAAATCAGTGAAATGAGTGACCCCAGCAGCTCGGTTCAGTCCTGCTGCACTGGAGGCTCTGGGGCTCGCTGCAAGTCTCCCATTGACGTCAGCGAGTGCAAATGTAAATCTCAGCTGGCTCTGATAAATGGTGCTGCTAATTGAATTAGAGAGCACTCCGAGCCACCAGCTAATTATGCTCCTCAGGAAGCTGCTTTGCCAAGGTCCATTTAATTCTATACTGGCTGAATGCTCCGAATCTGGCACAGAAAAGGGGAAATATATCACAGCTCCCCTCTGAGGAGCACATATTTTCCAGCTCTTTAGGGCTGAGCTGTCTGCTTGCTCCAAACACTTGGGTTTTCCATCAAAAAAACCTAAAATTGGCAGTGCAAAATTAATGATTGGGTCACCTTGCTGGAGCATAGCATTCCCCTGCTTTGATAAGAGGCTGTCTTGTTCCCTTTAATGGTGTTTTCCTCGAGTTGTTTTCTATAGTTTTGTTTTTAAAGTGGCTGAATTACCTCTGAAATGTGTGTGTTGGTACAGAACTTCACCTCCAGAGGAAGTGCAAACATTGAAGGGCTTGCAGAGAGCTTTGATCATGAGCTTCTTGTGGCTGGGAGGCGCTGGGACCCGCCCAGGTGGCATTGGGACCTTCCCAGGTGGCACTGGCACCTGTCCCTGTGACTGGAACCTGCCCAGGTGGCACTGGGACATTCCCAGGTGGCTTTGGGACCTGTCCCTGTGACTGGGACCTGCCCCTGTGGCTCTGGGACCTGCCCCTGTGGCTCTGGGACCTGTCCTTGTGGCTCTGGAACCTGCCCAGGTGGCATTGGGACCTTCCCAGGTGGCACTGGCACCTGTCCCTGTGACTGGAACCTGCCCAGGTGGCACTGGGACATTCCCAGGTGGCTTTGGGACCTGTCCCTGTGACTGGGACCTGCCCCTGTGGCTCTGGGATCTGCCCCTGTGGCTCTGGGACCTGCCCCTGTGGCTCTGGGACCTGTCCTTGTGGCACTGGGACCTGCCCAGGTGGCTCCGTGGCAGAGTTCAGCCTCCTCCTGCCATTCCCTGCTCTGCTCCCGCCTCTCTCTGAGCTCTGCTCTCACCAAACTCAGGTTACAAAATGCACTTCTGGGGGGATCTCTCACCACTGCAGGCTCCAAGTGCTGCCAGTCCATGTTAGTCTGGCAATTTGGGAACATCTGCAACATCTTCACTTGGGATTTCCTTCCATCCCACAGCAGCTCCCTCTGGTGCTGCTGGAGCAGTTTTTGAGCTGTTTCTCCTGAAATTCAGGCGGACACAGGCTTAGCTCCAAGGCTCCCTGTGCTTCCAGCTCTGGGAGCTGCTCAGTCCTGCAGCAGTGCCTTTTTCAGAGCCCCAAATCCCTGGAAAAGCATCCCCTGCTCAGCCCTGCTGCTGGGAGCCGAGTGCTGATCCAGGCTCCATCTCTGGGGGACAAATTTAGCAGCAAATGCAAATAGAACATTAAATATATTCCCTGTCATCTGTCAGCCAGCCCCTTGCATGTGCCATCTGCTGTCTGGGGTGGCTGAGCTGCCACAGGGAGGTGACAGGAGGTGAAGGTCCCCTGTGTCTGAGCTGGGAGGGTGCAGGAGCTGCTGGTGCCAGCTGAGCCCAGCCAGAGCCTCGGCAGCCCCTGGGGACACGCAGCTCCCAGTGGCAGTTCCTGCCTTTGTTTTTCTGCTGCGCTTTTGAAAGATCTCCAGTGCAGGCAAACAAAACACAATTTGTCTTTCTGCTGGGGAAAAATAAAAAAATCGCCAGAATTGGGTGTGCAGAGCAGCAGAGCTGGGGTGAAGTGAGCAGCAGGGCTGTGCCATCCCTGAGCTCTCAGCAATCCCAGTCTGAGAGCTGCTGCTGCTGCTTTTCCAGCATTTCTGTGGCTGGCAAGGGTTGATGTTTTCCCATCCAGGTGATCTCAAAGACACAAAAAGAGAAGCTGCGGTGCTGAGGGAGCAAAGCTCTGCCTCAGCCCCGGTTTCAATGAGTTGCTCAGGTTTTTGAAGCCTCACAAAGCTCAGAGCTGCTGCTGAAGGAGGTTTTGTTTGTCCACCTCACACTGAAACCCAGACTGTACCATTAATGAGAGAATACATCCATTCGCAATGCCCTCAGCCAGCACTGCTGCAGCAATTAGCAACCCAATCAAAGGTGCTAATTTCACCCAGACATCATTAAGCCCTCCGTGCTCCACTGGTCCCGTTTTTGGAAGGCTGTGAAATGCCAGCTCCCAGCCCTGGCAGGGCATGGCTCAGTGTGGCTTTGAGAGCTGCCCAGCGCTCTGTAATTCAATATTTCCACAGAAGATCGGCTCAGGAGCCAAACTGCAAAATGCCAGTGCCCATCGCAGCTGCTTTTTGCTCCTCAGAGGGGCGTGGGGGAAAAGGGATGGGATAGAAAAGATGGGACAGAAAAGAGGAGATGCCAGGGAGGAAACGACCCCTTCACCTTCACAGCGCCCCGAAGGACAGGGCTGTGTGACCCCCAAGACCCCCTGGCTGCTGATGTCTGGGATTTCATGTCTTTCAATGATTACGGTTCAATTTAATTTCTTTCAGTAATTTCAATACTTCATAATTACTCTCAGGAATTTCCTCCCTGCCCTCTCTCCCCCTCAGTCCTGCTGGGAATGGACGGTGGGCACGAGGTTGTGTTGGATTTGTGTTGCCCCCAGATAAGGAAGGAGTGATGAGTCTGACTCCATGTTCTCAGAAGGCTCATTTATTATTTTATGATACTATATTGTATAAAATAATACTATACTAAGATTTCCCTCTAATATATAACCCTCCATTTTAATTTGTAATTCTTATGGAATTTAGGGGTTTTCCTTCCCCATTGTTTCTTTCATCTTTCAATGTCTAATTTCATTTATCAGCAAACACTAAAGTTTATTTGTAAAAGCAAATATCTTTCCATTCATCAATCAGTGGAATCCTTCCTGTTGTTTCTTTTATCTCCCAGTGCTGGTTTTACCCACCAGCAGCCCCACCGCTGGTTTGGAAAGAGAAATCTGCTGTTCCTCTCATAAATAACTAAGTAATACAGAAAGGATTCTTACAGAATGCTAAAAAGGTAATAATGAAAATTTGTGACTCTCTCCAGAGTCCTGACACAGCTTGGCCCTGATTGGGCAATGAGTGAAAACAACTCACAGCAGAATCCAGTGAAACAATCGCCTGTGGGTGAACAATCTCCAGACACATTCCACAAATGAGATAAAATTGTTAAATTAAAAAAAAATAAATAGGTAAAAGATAAAATAGATAAAATAAATAGATTTTTTAAAAAGATAAAAATAAATAGATGAAAAAATAAATAGCTAAAATTGTTTTCCTTTTTCTCTGAGGCTTCTCAGCCTCCCAGGAGAAAAATCCCGGGCGAAGGGATTTTCGAAGAGATTTCTTGAAGGGGTTTTTCCAGAGATCACAAGCTTGGGCTCTTAAACCCGTGCCAGCCAGCTCTGGTGGCACCAAGAGGAGAGGGTTGGGCACTGAGGGATGATTTATTTTCCCTTTTCCCTCTGCTCCCCCAGGTCCTCGCGGCTGCTGCGCGCGTTCTACGTGCCGCTGCTGTCGGAGCAGCACACGCGCTACGCCAACTATAGCATCCTGAAAGCCCGCAGGAGGCAGCCCAGGAGGAAACTGGGGGGCTAGCACACACCTGGGCCAGCCAAAAACCCACCCAGAGCATCTGCTGGCACTCCTGGACAGATTCCCCGAGCGGCTCCGGCAGCCTCTGCTCCTCTGCTCTGCCTCAAGCCATTGGGAAATCCAGCACCACCTGGGGATGGGAAATCCCTGCTGCTCCCCGTGTCCCCCTTACAGCAGAGAAGAGGAACATGGAAAATGAAATGGAAAACAAAATGGGTTATCCTTGCTGCTCCCCGTGTCCCCCTCTTACAGCAGAGAAGAGAAACATGGAAAATGAAATGGAAAATAAAATGGGTTATCCTTGCTGCTCCCCGTGTCCCCCTCTTACAGCAGAGAAGAGAAACATGGAAAATGAAATGGAAAATAAAATGGGTTATCCCTGCTGTTCCCCGAACCCCCCGTACACGAGAGAAGAGAAAAATGGAAAATGAGATGGGTTATCCCTGCTACTCCTGGTGTTCCCTCTCACACCAGAGAAGAATGGAAAATAAAATGGAAAGTAAGATGGGTTATCCCTGCTGCTCCCTGTGTCCCCTCTTACACCAGAGAAGAGAAAAACGGAAAATAAAATGGCCCTCTTACACCAGAGAAGAGAAAAATGGAAAATAAGATGGAGTATCCCTGCTGCTCCCCGTGTCCCCTCTTACAGCAGAGAAAAACTGAAAATGACATGGGGTATCCATGCTGCTCCCCCTGTCCCCTCTTACACCAGAGAAAAGAAAAATGGAAAATAAAGTGGAAAATGAGATGGGTTATGCCTGATGCTCCCCAAACCCCCCTTACATGAGAGAAGAGAAAAATGGAAGATAACATGGAAATAAGATGGGGTATCCCTGCTGCTCCTGGTGTTCCCTCTTACACCAGAGAAGAATGGAAAATAAAATGGAAAGTAAGATGGGTTATCCCTGATGCTCGCCATATTCCCTCTTACACCAGAGAAGAGAAGAATGGAAAATAAAACAGGGTGGCACCCTGAGGTTCTGCTCCAGGCTGCAAATGAGGGAAAATCCAGCCCAAATTCTCTCTGTCTCCCCCACCTGCCCCTCTGCTCTCCTCACCTGTGCTGTCTTTCACCCAGGGATTTTTTTTTTCAGGTAACAAAGTTTAGGAATTTTCCTTTTCCAAGGGGAAAGGAGGAAGAACACCTGACTGACAGGGAACTGGAATGCACTGAATCTCCAGGAGTGAACATCGTGCACCACAGAGGAACAGCCAGAACTGCTCTGTCCAGGAGACATTTCCAGGGATAAACCTCTGCTTTTGGGAAAAAAAACCAAACTGGGACAATTATGTGTTTAATGGGATCAGTGTTTGTGTTATCTGTGAAGCCAAGTGTGTGTTTGCTATTTATAATGATTTTTTCAAGATCCTTTGACTTCTAGACTTTAGCATCTTAAAAATTCTGGAATCATCCAGAGAGGAGAAGGATGAATCCTTTTTTTTTTTTTTTTTTTTAATTTTTTTTTTTGCAGTTCTGTTTCCCAGAATAGCCAGGATGTGTTACGTGGGTCCAGCATGCCTCAGAGCAGTGCTGTGCTTGTTAAATTTCCATTTTTAAATGTGCAGCATCACCAGCTGGATGGAGGGAGCTGTTTTCACTCACAGCCCTGGAATTCTGTGGGGGTGGGATTGGGATGGGATGGGAATGGGATTGGGATGGGTTTGGGTGGGATGGGATGGGATTGATAGGATGGGATTGATGGGGATGGGATGGGATGGATGGGATTGATGGGGATGGGATGGAATGGGATTGATAGGATGGGATGGGATGGAATGGGATGGGATTGGGATTGGGATGGGATTGATAGGATGGGATGGGATGGGATTGATGGGATGGGATTGATGGAATGGGTTGGATTGATTTGATGGGATGGGATGGGATGGGATGGGATGGGATGGGATGGGATGGAGCAGAGGGGAGGTTCTGCACCTCCTCCATGCTGTGGCTGTGGTTGGGTTGCTCTGAGCAGGGGGATTGGGGAGCAGATTTGGGTGTTTGGGATCCAACAAAAGAAAAGCTCTGGGGATGCCTGTGTTGGCTCAGGTGTGGGTGCAGCTCTCAGCAGGGTGGGAGGGCTGTGGTCCAACCTGATCCTGCTCCAGGAGGAGCTGGATGAGCAGCAAGGCTGGGCTGAATCACAGCGTCAACCTCAGGAACAGGAGGAGGTTCTGAATCCCATTAAGGGTTTTTAATGCTGGTGCTACAACCTGGATGGAGCCTGGATGGTCACACCGTGGTTTCCTGCTCTGCTGGAGCTCTCTGTGCTCCCCTCTGCCTCCGGGGCTGTGGAGAAGCCATTTCCCTGCCACGGGAATGCCCTGGGTGTTTTTAGCTCCCCTCTGGGCTCTGCTGCAGCCTCTGGGATCCCTCTGTCCTGCCTGTGCAGGCCAATCACCCAGCAACACCTTCCAGAAATATTTGCTGAGGGATTTCCTCGTGTTCTTGTGGCTGGGGAGGGCTCCTCCTGTGTGCCACCAAAAAGGAGCATGAGCTGCCTTTTCCCCCTTAACCAGTCAATATTTACTGTGCCAGGCAAGCTGTTAAAGTGCTGCTGCTGCTGCTGCTGCTCTCTTGGTTTTGGTGTTTGCTCCTCCTGCCTCGCTGGAACCCTGCCCCAGAGTCTCCCACTCTGGCAGCTCCTGTTTATGGCGCGGGGGAGTTCCCAAAGACGGGGCTGGGGGAGCCTTCCAGGACCTGCCGGGTCCTGTTTGGATCCTCTGCTCTGATGGGGGCAGTGAGGGGCTGAGCTCTGGGGCTCCTTTTGTGGGGTTCAGAGCAGGACATCCCCTCTCAGGGGCTGCTTTGTAACTCAGGCTTTGGGCAATTCCTGCTGGGCCAGAGCTGCTGGATTTTCAGGGGTTTTTGTGGTGTTTTCTGTGTGTTTTTGTGCTGTTTTTGTGGTGGTTTTTGTGGGTTTTTTTGACCTTGCTGCATCCAGAGCTTGGCAGGGGAAATCGAGCTCCATTTTCCTTTTCCAGCAGCACCTGTGAGAGTTCTGTGTCCAAACCCAAGGGGAAGGGTTAAAACCCCTCAGAACCTGAATTACCCGGAATTTGGGATGGCCCAGACAGATGTGTTAGCATGGCAACACATCTGCTCCAGCCCATCTGCCTCAAAAAGGGCTGGAGTTTGGGCAGGGGAAGGCACGGGATCATTTATTGAACCCCAAGGTGAAATCTTGAGAGGAAGCCACAGGATCATCTATTCAACCCCAAGGTGAAATCCTGCTCCCACAAAACTCCAGGAGGGAAGGGAACAAGGAGTGTTTCCAGCAGTTTTTTAAGAGTCCTGATAAACGTTGCCAGAGCCCTGTCCAAAAGGAGTTTTGGTTTGTGCCCCACTTGTGTGCAGCATTACCTGGAGCTTTGTCACTGCAAGTCCTTGCACTCTTTATTTTCAATAATTGAAATACCTAATTTCTGTATTTCTGCAATTCCTGTGATCCCCAAGAATGTTTTTTCCAGAGAGGAATTGACATTTTCTGCCCTGCCTTTCATCTCAGCGTTGCCTTTCTTTTCTCTGACAAGAGCCCTGAAGATCCTCCCTGGCAGAGATCTTCCCTGGCACAGTGTTGGATTTGTTAAAGTTGTTTGGCTGCAGCAGGAAACTTTTCTCCCCCTCTGGTAGAGAAGGCAGCCTGCTCCTAATTGCTTTCTGCAGCTTGGCCAAGTGAAATCCATCCCTGTGCCCTCGGAGCTGAAGCCAAAAAAATATCCACAATGGGAAGAGCATTGCCCTGATACCCCTTAAACCTCCCCTGGCACAGCCCCAGCTGTGGATTTCTCCCCAATATTCAAGCTAAACTTCCCCTCTTTCAGTTAGAAAGGTCCTCATCACGTTGCTCAATGGCACTTCTAATTGTGTTTGGTTTTTTCCTCCAAAAGAATTAATTGTAAACTGCCTAAAAATAAGCAGGGAAAATAAGGGGAAAGCAACTTCAGCTCCTGCATTGTCCACTGAGGGATGAGGGAAACCTTTCCAGACCCAGAGACCTCCTGAAAAGGGAGGTCTTCAGGCCTTCTCAAAAAGAGAAATAAAATAAAAAAAGGGGGAACAGCCACACATTTGAGCTGATAACCAAAAGGAGCTGTGATAAGGAGCTCCCCTCTGGAATCAAGGTTTAAAAACCTCCCTCACAGGGAAGGATTTCTCCCCAATGTCCAACCTAAACTTCCCCTCTTTCAGTTAGAAAGGTTCTCATCACATTGCTCAATGGCACTTCTAACTGTTTTTGGTTTTTTCTCCAAAAGAATTAATTGTAAAGTGCCTAAAAATAAGCCTGGAGAGACTCAAGAGGGGAAAGCAACCTCAGCTCGTGCATTGTTCACTGGGGAATGGGGGAAACCTTTCCAGACCCAGAGACCTCCTGAAGAGGCTCAAAAAGAGAAATAAAATAAAATAAAATAAAATAAAATAAAATAAAATAAAATAAAATAAAATAAAATAAAATAAAATAAAATAAAATAAAATAAAATAAACTGGAACAGCCACACATTTGCGGTGATAACTAAAAGGAGCTGTGATAAGGAGCAACCCTCTGAAATCAAGGTTTAAAAACCCTCACAGGGAAGGATTTCTCCCCAATATCCAACCTAAACTTCTCCTCAGTGCCCCTCTCAGTGGCTGGTTTGTAACTCTAGGTTTGGGCAATTCCTGCTGGATTTTCAGGGGTTTTTGTGTGGTTTTGGGGAGTTTTTGTGGTGGTTTCGTGGTGTTTTTTGTGGTGCTTTTTTGTGGTGTTTTTGTGGTGTTTTCGTGGTGTTTTTGTGGTGTTTTTTGTGGTTTTTTTGGTGGTGTTTTCGTGGTGTTTTTTGTGGTGTTTTTGTGGTGCTTTTTTGTGGTGGTATTTGTGCTTTTTTCTGGGTGTTTTTGGGGTGTTTTTGTAGTGTTTTCGGGCTGTTTTCATGGTGGTTTTGTGGTGGTGTGGTGGTTTTTGTGCTGTTTTCTGGGTGTTTTCTGGGTGTTTTTGTGGTGTTTTTTGGGGTGTTTTTGTGGTGTTTTTTGTGGTGGATTTTTTCTGGGTGTTTTCATGGTGTTTTTTGGGGTGTTTTCATGGTGTTTTTATGGTGTTTTTGTGGTGTTTTAGTGGTGTTTTTTTGTGGTGGATTTTTTCTGGGTGTTTTCGTGGTGTTTTTTGTGTTTTTTTTTGGTGGTGTTTTTGTGGTATTTTTTGACCTTGCTGCATCCAGAGCTGGTGCATCCATTGGCAGGTGAAATTGAGCACCTTTTTCCTTTTCCAGCAGGGCTAACGAGGCTGGGCTGGTAATGTGCTGCTTTATTGATGATGTTCTCCTGCTTTGGCTGGCAGAAAAGGGGGCTTAAAGCCACTTTTTCTGCGGGTTTGTGCTTCTATTTCACCCCATCCAGGCCTGGGAGTCCGGGGAAACGGGAATAGCTCTGCTCTGAGAGCAGCACACCCAGTTTGATGGGGGAACTGGGAATTGGTGCCTGAGGGATGCTGGGCTCATTTTCCAGCTCCAGGAATTTTCTGAGAGGAGAACTGTGCCTTTATAGGTGTTCAGAGTTCCTCACCTCTGTTTTCTGGGTGCTGTTGGACACCAGCCTGCGTGTTCTGCTTTGCTGAAGGCCACGACCCAGCTCCTGCAGGCTCCTTTGCCACGAAAAAGAAGATTTTTGGTGAATTTGAAGCTCCTGATTCCCCAAACCAAGAGCTTCTCCAAGTGACCAAAATGTGAATTGTTGATTTACAGAACATCCTGCTCTGGAATAGGGGAAGGGAACAGGAAAATGATGCCTTTTCCCCCTTCTGAGAGGTTTTGCTCTATGCAATCTCTATGACAGCACCTGAGCCGAGCTTTCAGAGAAGCTGAAGGAATTTATTTTTGCATCAGTATACATTCTGTACTATTTTGGGGGCTGGTGGTCCTGGAGAACAGTGCCTGGCTCTGCTGAAGGGTTTTCCATGCAAACAGCCCCCTGTGCTGCCAGCCCTGTGCTCAGGGGATTCAGTCTCATTTCCCCTCCTGACTCAGCCCTGCTGCCCACAGGGAATTCTGAGCTCCCAGAATGTGCCTGGCCTTGGCAGGGCCCTCTCAGCTCCTTCCATGTCCATTTTGGGGTATTTTGGGAACAAACCTTCCATCAGCTCCCTGTGTGTGAGAGGTTCTGCTGCTGCTCTGCAAGGCAGCCCCCCACGGATCCTTATCAAATCCCCTTTATTTGCTGATAAGTCACCCCAGCAGGGGCTGTTCCATAAAACCACATTATGGCATTTCCCTGGCAGGGAATCACCACCTTTAGGGAGCTTTTTGAGCAGAGGGATCTCTCCTGAAAGCCCCACATTGAAAGTGTGACAGCTCTGGGGAAATGGAGCTTTCCTGGGAGGGATGCTGGATTGGAAACCTTGGGAAAATGTGCAGAAAGAACTTTAGAAATGAGATAAAAGGAGGATTAAACCTGCTGACCCTTGTGCCCACATTCCTGAGCGTGCTGCCATGGGGTGTGTGCTCCTTTTGGGATTTCCTGTGCTCAGGGCATCCCTGCTGGTGTCCCCATGGTCACCCTGGGCTCAGGGTGGGTTTTGGATGCTCCTTTTGGAGCTGTCAGGCTCCAGTTCCTCCCCTCACCCCCTGTTTATTTCACCCCCAGGGTTAACTCTTGTCCTTTGTAAGATTTCTAACAGCAGGCACAGATTTTCTGTGGTTATTCAATTATCAGCATGGATGGAATTCTCTGCTGCTGGAGCTGGAGGTATGATTTTTCATCAGGGGCCATTTCTATTCAATTAGAGGATGCTCCTTCCTTGGTTTCAGTTTCCACTCAATCTTGTGGTATTAACCCCAAATTTCTTGGTTTGCCTCTATGTCCAGGCTCTTCCAAAATTCACTTTTTGTTCTGCTGATTTTAACCACTGAGAATCAGGATAACCTGTCCAAAATCAGATGAATATCAGGTTTAGCCACACAGAGCCCATTCCTTTAGCCCTGCAAACCCCAGGCAGTGGCACTGAGTTACTCTCTGTAGGAACAGGCAACAGAATCCTCAAAGCACTGGGGGCAGAAACATTTCCCTTATTTCTCCACTCATTTCCCAATTCTTATCCCTTTGAGGGTTTGCCTCAAATTCCCTATGGGAGTCACCCAATTAAAAGTTTCTTTTCATCACATTTCAGATGAGCTCTCTGCCCTCCAGTGCAATATTCCCATCAGAAAATCACCTGAATCAGCAAAACCCTCTGCTGGCTGAGCCTGCAGCTCTTTCCCCACCGTGACCTGCTTGGCCACGTTCCCATCACGGGCAGGGTTGCAGAATTTCTGCCTCGTTTTTCCACTCTTGCACTTTGTCCAGCAGTGGAGGGAGAAAGGGAGGAGAGGAGAATTAATTCCTGCTGTAATCTTACAGTCAGTCTGAGATATTCCTCAATTTCAGGATTTTCCAAACCAGCTCAGCAGCAGAGCTGTGTGCACTGAATTCAGGCACAGTTTTAAGGCTCTTTTTGGATTTTTGGATTTCCCAAACCAGCTCAGCAGCAGAGCTGTGTATGTTGAGTTCAGACATGATTTTAAGGGTTTCCTTGGATTTTCCAAGCCTGCTCAGCAGCAGAGCTCTGTGCATTGAATTCAGGCACAATTTTAAGGCTACTCTTGGATTTTCCAAACCAATTCAGCAGCAGGGCCATGTACACTGAATTCAGGCACAATTTTAAGGCTCTTTTTGGATTTCCCAAGCCTGTTCAGCAGCAGAGCTGTGTACATTGAATTTAGACATGATTTTAAGGCTTTCCTTGGATTTTCCACACCAGCTCAGCAGCAGAGCTGTGTACATTGAGTAGCAGAAGCAGCCTTAAAATTGTGCCTGAATTCAGTGAATTCAGACACAATTAGAAGGCTCTTTTTGGATTTCCCAGGCCTGCTCAGCAGCTGAGCTGCATGCACTGAATTCAGGCACAATTTTAAGGCTCCTCTTGCATTTTCCAAACCAATTCAGCAGCAGGGTCATGTACACTGAATTCAGGCACAATTTTAAGGCTTTCCTTGGATTTTTCAGACCAGCTAAGCAGAAGAGCTTTGTACATTGAGTAGCAGAAGCAGCCTTAAAATTGTGCCTGAATTCAGTGAATTCAGGTACAATTTTAAGGTTCTTTTTGGATTTCCCAAGCCTGCTCAGCAGCAGAGCTGAATACACTGAATTCAGACACAGTTTTAAGGCTTTCCTTGGATTTTTCCAACCAGTACAGCAGCAGGGCTGCATGCACTGAGTTCAGCCCCAGGGTCACAGCAATGTCACCAGTGATGTTAAAACAAGAGCTGCTGAGGATCTTTCCACTGGTTTTTGATCTCATTTTAATTAATTTTGAACGAGCCTTGTGTTAATGAAAGCGCCAACCCTGTGGCACCAAGTTTCGCAGTCTTTCATATTTGGCAAAAAGTCAGTGGTGCCAACAACCCCAAGCGTGTCAGAACCGTGGGGAGCAAAGCTCATCTAGAAAATCCAGTGTTTGCAGCAGACATCCATTGTTTTGGTGCCTCAGAGAGAAAATAACTTGACCCCAATGAAGACAAGAGTGGCACGCGCTGCTTTAGCTCACTAGAAATTTAAAAAATGAAATGCACATATTCTTTATTTTATATTAATACACTGTAACTGCTTTACAGAGTCCAGCAGATCAGTTGCATGTAAATACTACAGATGAACTTGCCAAACTGGAGCTCACAAAACTAGTGCATTTATCCCAAAGCAGAGACTAAACCCTCTAAATCCTTAAAAAAATACATTAAAGAACATACCACACACACACATATTGCACTTTTCTCCGTATGAAATTTGTACCCCATATACATCACACCAAAGTCTCTTCAAAGGAGGCTGTAGTACAAGATAATAAAGCTAATAATTACTCTAACAGTAGTGTACACAGTTCTCTAATGTTAGAACAGAAGAGATTGGAACAAAAAAGCCACTTCAAAGGAGTGGGAAGCGGTGCCCAATGGATCCTCTCTGTATGAGAAGGCTTCAGAAGCCTTTTAGTCCTAATTGGCTTAAAGGAAATTACATGAAATGTTAAATATGCTTTTGGCCGAGGGGAAGGAGTCAGTCTAAAAACTACATTAAAAAATACTGCAGCTCCCCCTGCCCAGCCCTGCAAAGCTCCAAGGAGCTCCCACTGCTTGGCACATCCTGCTAAATGAATTGCAGAGCTCCAGAACAGAATTATTTTTATCTTGTGAGTCCTGAAACGTGCAGGCTCCTGGAGCTGGATGGGGAAGGAAGTGGTTATTGTTCTGGCAGTCCCCCAGCTCGTGGAGCAGCACTGGGAGCAGCTTTCCCTGCCCAGGAGCAGATCCCACACTGCACAAGGGGTGGGGAAGGGGCAGAGCAAGGCCAGGGCTCTGTTTGCTCCTTGCTCCTGCTCTGCTCTGCCGCAGGTTCTGTCAGGCTCCCTCCCTCCAGGTGTCACTGGGTCTGTGTCACACAGATTTCCTTCTGAAGGGAAGGAAACAAACCCTTTTCTCTTTAAAGCAGCTTTCTGGCCATCTTTATCTCGTGACCCCTGCTCCTCCGGCTCTCCTTTGTGCTGCCTTGAGGATCCCTGCGCTGGCAGAGGCAGAAGCTGAGCCAGAGCAGGTTCCAGAGTTGTCTCTACCTGCCCACACAGGGACCAGGTGCCTTCTGTCACCCGTTAAACCCTTCTCCCCTTCACACAGGGTGCCTAAACCCCTCCTATGCCGTGTTTTAATGTGATCTTATTGCTGTAAACGCTGATTTTCACCTCCCTCTGCCCTGGGGATTTGCAGTATCAAAGACCAAACCTTCCAGCAAACTCTGGTGTGATCAGCACAGTTCCTCTCTCTCTCTCTCTTTGTGCTTTGATGAAGCTGCAATTGTGCTTAATGTTTGCTCAGGCAAGGGCTGGCCTGGCCCACAGCACCACCTCAGAGTCAGAGCCAAAGCCCAAAGTGGAACCTCAGCTTCCTGCAGCTCCCTGAGCCTCCCCCCTCCTGGGACTTGGATTTCATGAGTGGAAAGTTGTGGAGACACAGCTCCAGGTGGAGCTGGAGCATCCCTTGAAATGGCTGGCACATCAAGAGGCTGATGCTGAAATATTGCTGTGATACTTTCAGTGTCCTATATACACGAGCCATTCAAGCACTGAGGAAGTTAAACCTGCCCCACACGGTGGGACGTGTGCTCTGAAGGGACTTTGGCCACAGCAGGGATATAAATGGGGTATTGTCTACTTTCTTCAGAAAAAAGCATATAGGCTGATAAAGAACTGAAAAAGGCACAGCACTATCACTTCACAGGGGTGGTTTTTTTTTTTACTTTTTATAAGCTCATTGTTTGTTTTTTTTTTTATCCTTAAAGTTCTAAAACCCTAAATAATTGTCCAAATATACAAAGCTCAAGAAACCACCAGCAACACATACTGCAAATTCAAAACACAGTTTTGTTTGCTTGTTTGTTTTTAAAATGCAACCCAGGGACAGGTGGATCCTTTCCAGCGAGCAGAATTCCTCCTGAATAAGGGGGTGATTTTAAAAGCCACCCAGGTGGATTTTATTTGTTTTTTAAATGCCATTTCCTGCAGGTCTTGCTGTCTTTCATGGCTCTCTTACCTTCTGTCTCTGCTGGCTCATCCTTGATCCTCCAGAATTCCAATCCCCACCCCGAGGTCTCTCCACACAGTCCCAGGCTCCTTGTGACAAAGTCAGGTCCAGATTCCTTCAGCAGACAGTGAAGAGCTCCTTGGCAGGTTTGGGAAATCCTGTTTGGGTGCCAGCAGGAGGAAGGGGAGGCTGCCTGAGACGCTCAGGGCTGGCCACAGAGGAATTCCAGAGCAGGAGCTCAACCCAAGTGCAGCTTCCCCTGGATTCCACCTCGTGCTCCCGTTCTCCAGAGGATTTCAGTTGCCATCAGCGCAGACCCAAATCTACCCTGAATTTCTGTGAAAAACTATTGCTTTTATTGCCAAGAAGTACGAGAAGTGTGCGCTCACTCTCCTCTCTGAGTGGATGGTGGATGAATGCTGCCAAACTCCCCGGATGTTTTCAGAAGGGGCCTTTTCCTTCCTCTGAAATTCTCCTTTTTTGCCTCCTTCCACGCAGACTTGGTGGGATGAAGCTGCTGTTGAACTCCCTGTTCTCCAGCCCCTGCCACTGGGGCCAAACACCTCCTGCTTTTTTATTTTCCTTCCAGCCAGGTGGATTTTCAGTTCCCCTGTCAATCTGAGAGTCGAAAAACTTCGACGGGGTGGGTAGGAACAGGGCGAAGAAAAAAAAAAAAAAAAACAACCAAAACCCAACCAAAAATTCACATGCTTCTCCTTTTGTCCTTCCAGCGTGCCCTGGCTGCTAATTGACCAGGACATACCCACCGTGCTGGGGATCCACAGCCTCCATCATCTCACAATCAAAGAGTCCGGGCAGCTCTGGCAGGGAGTCGTAGCTGGGCTGAGGCTCTGCAGAGCTGCTCTGGCTCTCGGGCACTGCCCCGGGGCTCTGGGGGGCAGAGGGCACGGCAGGCAGCTCACAAGTCTGGTAGGGGAACGGGAGGGGCTGTGCCGGCTGTGCCTGCCCCGGGCTGGGCTCCAGCTGCACCTTGGGGAACTGCCTGAGGAAGGGCTCGAAGGGCAGCTGCCCCGAGGAGGGCTCCAGCACGGGGCTCAGGGGCTGCTGCAGGCTGAACTGGGCTGGCTGCTGGGGCTGCTGGGGCTGCTGGGGCTGCTGGGGCTGCTGGGGCTGCAGCTCCTCCGGGCAGGGCAGGGGCAGCGGGCTGGCCCGGGGGTACGAGCTCTCTGCTATCTGCATCTGGTTAAAGTAGGCCTGCAGCTGGGACTGCTTCTGCAGGAACAGCCTCTTCTGGTGCAGCCTGCAGGCAGGACAGAAAAAATGGTTATTCTGGCCATTTGGGCCACTCACACGGCCCAAATCCCCGGGCAATCCTGCTCACTGACTGCTGCAGCACAGCACAGCTATCACCTTCCAGTGCTATCAAACATCTCCTCTGCTAACTCTATCACACATCTCCTCTGCTAACTCTATCAATTTTTTAAGTTAACCCCATGCATTGTTTAATTCACTTTGTTAAGAACGAGATGCATTTTTTGTGTTTGTGTTTTAAAGCCCGAAGATCAGGCAGAGAAATTTGTAGACATATGTTCTTGCTTTTAAAAGAAGTTTTGAAGTGAAACTTTCCTTTTTCAGATCACGTCTAAATAGACAAAGAGAGTTCCAGTTCTTTTGTTACTCTTGAGAGTAATTTTTGTGCCTAATTTGGGGGATTCTCACCTGTGCTCCTGCTGTATTTTAAAGCCTGCTGTTCACTGCTCTGGGGAATTTGGGAGCTGAAGATCAGGCAGAGAAATTTGTAAACATATGGAAGAACTTGTTCTTGCTTTTAAAAGAAGTTTTGAAGTGAAACTTTCCTTTTTTTTAGATTATTTCTTAATGGACAAAGAGAGCTCCAGTTCTTTTGTTACTCTTGAGAGTAATTTTTGCGCAGAATTTGGGGGATTCTCACCTGTGCTCCTGGAGCTGCTGCTCCAGACTCCGGGGCAGCTCCTTGCAGTAGAGCTGGCAGGTGTTGGGAGCTTTGGAGAGCAGAGTGGGCTTCTGCAGGGAAAGCAGAGCTGCTTTAAATGCCTTTTGATTTAATGAATGAGTCCAGAAACATTTTCTACCCCTGTAACTGCCCAGCTGTCCACAGAGCGACTCTCTAAACCCACAACAGTGCCCATTGGCTTCTAACCCTTAGACACGATTTTTGCAGGGGAGATTATGCCATAAAAATCCATGGGAAGCTTCTTCCCAAGTGGAAGAAGCTGCAAGCTGGAAAACTGGGGGAAAAAACCAGTTTTTAATGAACTAAAGGTATATGAAAATGGGCTTGAAATAAAGGGGTGCAGAAGAGAAAAGCCCAGGGGGTTAAGAAGTGGCTCCTTGGGTGCTGATGCAGAACCCTAAAAACTCCTCTTTGGGCCCCTTCTGCCAAGCTGTGGGGTCTGCTCTGACCCTTGGGCCTGTCTGCAAGCAGAGGGTGTTGTTCCATCAAAAGGGGATCACCTTCAGCAGCCACACCATTGTTTTCCAGTTGTTCAGTAACTGAGGGATCTCGAAGCTTGCTTTCATTTCAATCTCGCTTATGGTTTCCATATTCTCAAAATCTTTTGCCAGGCAATCATATTGATAAGGCTTTCCTGTTCCATCTCCCCCAACAGGGCAGAGCAGGTCGGGGCAGAGGAGGGTGGGGCAGGGCAGGGCAGGGCAGGGTGGCATCCACAGGGCAGGGTGGCATTCCCAGGGCAGGGCAGGGCAGGGTGGCATTCCCAGGGCAGTGTCGCATTCACAGGGAGGGCAGTGTGGCATCCACAGGGCAGGGTGGCATTCCCAGGGCAGGGTGGCATTCACAGGGCAGTGTGGCATTCCCAGGGCAGGGTGGCATTCACAGGGAGGGCACTGTGGCACTCCCAGGGCAGGGTGGCATTCCCAGGGCAGCACAGGGGTACCTGCAGCCGGTGTTTCAGGTACTGGGTCTCCAGGCTCTGCCTCCGGGACAGCAGCGGGGGCTGTGCACCACTGGGGAAAGCAGCTGGAGCCTCCTGCTGCTGCTGCTGCTGCTGGGAGCCTTCCTCCTGCAGGGGGAAGAGGAGCAAGCTGCATGGCCAGAAAGCCTCCCTTAAGCCTTGCTTTGAGGGTTTTCCCTGGCAGAGGTTCTGTCGTGTTCCTGTTCCACTGAAAACAACTGGGAGCTGTTTAACCTTCACTCTGCACATCAATCTGTGTGTAACTGCAATCTGCTCCTTGCAGCTGTGCCTCCCCCAAGAAAAGGTGACACTGGCCTTTGCTAAACCCCAAACACCCCTCAGACTGAAAGCAGTGGCTGTTGGGTTTGGGAAGCTGGCAGAGTGGGCAAAGGCTGCAAATTCTGCAGTCTGGGGAAGGCAGAAAGGAGAAAGGGACATTGAATCTGTCCATCAGCTCTTCCCAGATCTCCACACCACCTCATCCTCTCCCGGTCTTTCCCACAGCACTGAGATGGAGCTCGAGTTCTGCTTTAATTACCTGTGCAGGGCTGTTAATGAGGTCCTGCAGCTGGGTGGCAGCTGATGTCAGGGAAGGCTCCTCCTCTGATCCCATCTGCTCGTACAGCAGCTGCACTTTGTTCAGCTCCAGGATTCCTTTGGTTCGTGCCAGGTTCTGGAGGTGCTGCCTAAATGCTACAATTCCTGCAGAGGGAAAGGAAAGGGAACAGGGAAAAGGAACAGGGAAAGGGAAAGGGAACAGGGAACAGGGAAAGGGAACAGGGAAAGGGAAAGGGAACAGGGGAAGGGAACGGGGAAAGGGAACAGGGAAAGGGAACAGGGAAAGGGAACAGGGAAAGGGAAAGGGAACAGGGGAAGGGAACAGGGAAAGGGAAGGGAAGGAAAAGGAAAAGGAAAAGGAAAAGGAAAAGGAAAAGGAAAAGGAAAAGGAAAAGGAAAAGGAAAAGGGAAAGAAAAGAAAAGGAAAAGGAAAAGGAAAAGGAAAAGGAAAAGGAAAAGGAAAAGGGAAAGGAAAAGGGAAAGGAAAAGGAAAAGAAAAGGAAAGACCCCTTGTCAGAATAATCTGATTTTCTGGTCAGCCCAGGAGATAAACTGAGTGATAACGGAGCCACAGCTGAGCACAGAGGGCACTTCCTGCTGTGCCTGGGTGTCTGTGCCATTAGAGCAGGGTGTTGAACAGCCGACTGGTGCTGCACGGAGCAGTTACCTTGCGTGAGGGAGGTGTCGGAGGCGCGGCGGCCCTCGCGGAAGCTGACCGGGGAGCGGTTGTGAGCCTCTCGCTTCTGGCAGCTCAGGGCCTGCATGGCGGGGTTGGCAGGCCTGAGCCCCAGGAACGGCGAGGTCACCCCTGGGGGCTGCTGGCTGCTCAGCACCATCTCCTTCAGGGAAGGGGTCTCGCCCAGGAATTTGAGGTCCCTCTGCACCGAGCCCATGTCGTACTCCGAGTCGATGCTGCCCAGGGAGGAGTTCTCATCCAAGGAATAGACTTTCCCTGGGACAAAACAACCCAAAACCCAGGATAAGAGTGAGAATCAGCACCACTGACTCCAGCTACTCCTGCCAACAGTAGCTATCTTAGAGTGAACAGCCAAAGAAATCAATTTGGACAAAGGAATTGTCAAGTGAAACTTGCAGTACAATAATGGGGACTTGCTGCTGGGTTTTGCAGTATCTTGCAGCAGCCAGACACCCTGCAGATCTTCACCGGAAAGGGTTCAGGGCTTTTTAAATCCTGAAAAATATGCAGCCCGAAAGGCTTGGTCACCTCACTGGTGCTGGAGTCCAGAGGGTTTCATTTCCCCACTGCTCTCTGCCAGCTCACCTTTAGGGGATGAATATTTTGATTTGATGATTTGGGGACATTCAGTTGAAAAAACAGCCAATTTTGCCACATTTCCCAGTAGCTTTTGGGGTTTTGCATGAGTTTAATCACCTGTAAATTCGCTGCTCTGATTTCATACTATCTCAGCAAATTTTGGGGCATTTTGTGTTTTTTTTTTTTTTCCTTTGTCTTTTCTAGTAAATAGAAAGTGTCTTGTACTCATCACTCATAAACCCTGATCCCCAGCCGATCAGAGAATGAGCTTTGAGCTGAGCTGTACCTGTGCCTGGCACCATCACCAGCTGGTTGGTGACCTCAGCCAGGGTGTGCCTCCTCTTGCCCCCTCGAGCTGCCTGCAGGGCAGCGAAGGCCTGGGCTGGGTCCTCCTCTGCCTCTCCTTCGGCCTCGATTCCTTCATCAATGGAGGTTTCCATCATGCTGGAGGGCAGGGACTGGCACCCCTTCCTCATCACCACGGGGGGCACGGGGTCCAGCAGGCAGCCATTCACCTGGGGGCACAGGGACAGCTCTGTTTGTGCCCAGCTCTGTTTGTGCCCACCTTTGTGCCCACCCTTCTTTGTGTCCACCTTTCCTTGTGCCCATCTCTGTGCCCACCTTTCTTCGTGCCCACTTCTGTTTTGTGCCCAGCTTTGTGTCCTGCCCAAAGCATCACCCCCACAAACAGCAACTCCCTGGCCCGGAGGAATTGGGATCTTTAACTCTGCTGAGTTAAGTAAGATTTGCCATGTACAATTCTTCATTTCCTATTTACACTCCCTTAACACTCAATTCCCTACAACTAAATATTCTTATTCCCACAGTTCTGTGCTCTCCAGGACTGGGGTTTTTTGGGTTCTTTTTTTGGGTTTTTTTGAGTTATTAAAAACTTTGCCAGCTTAGCCATAAGCATAAAATATTTCTGGAATGTGCAACACTGCTGTTCCCCCCTTCCTATACCTACTGTGCTCATTTATCAGGCTCAGATAAACACCAGGAAAAACCCCAGCCTTGCACTTCATCCCTGCAGGACTGTGCTCAGGAATAACTCCATAAATGCACCTTTTCCCAGCACAACTCCACTTGATTTATGTTGTTCCCCTGCAAACACAGGTTGCCTGGAGAAGCTGTGGAATCTCTCTCCTTGGATTTACCCAGCCTGATAAAGCCCTGAGCAGCCTCCCACAGCTCTGAATCAGCTTTAGAGGCACCTCCCCAGCCCAAACTGCTCCTGGGATTTTAATTCTGGTTTTATTCTCCAAGGCACTTTGCCATATGAAATTCTTTGCCATATGAAATTATATGGGTTTTAAGGAAAAAAATTATTTTAATATATTTAATTATTTCTATTTATTATTTATTTTAATATACTAAATTACTTTATTATTTATATATTTAAAATATTTTATGAACATTCCATTTAATTATATTAGTATTATATATATAAATATAATATACTAAAATATTATGTATATACATTATATATATACACATACATTATATATTATATTATATTATATTATATTATATTATATTATATTATATTATATTATATTATATTATATTATATTATATTATATTATATTATATTATATTATATAAAAATTTATTTATTTATTTATTTATAAATATTTTCATGTCCTGCAGCTTTTGGGGCCTCCGTCCCGTAATTACTATCCTGCTGCACAAATAGGATCACACTGGGTAAAATATGGATGGAAAATCCATGTTTTATCCAATCCTTTACCACAAAAGCTGGCACTGCTGCAGCTGATTTTATGTAAAGCCATTTTTTTGGGAGCTATTCCTGAATTTTCCTCCAAGTTCTTGGGTATTTTGTAAAGAAGGAGTGTTTGGAAAAGAGCTTTCACTGCATGGACAGCAACCCTTAACAAATGGTCTTGAGGCAGAACTATGTGGTAGGAAAATACCAAGAAACAGCTATAAGTAATTTAAACAGCAGTAAAACGATGATTCCTGCACAGGAGAACTCTGGCTCTGCTGAGTTTTGACTGAGTGGATTTTACCTCTAAATTTCATTTTTTTGAACACCTTCCTTCCCATCTGGGACTTCCCCACTCAAGGCCCTGGCACTGATGTGGCAGAAAGGAGGAGCAGAACCCATCCCACGTTGGCTCCCTGCAGATTTTCCAGGGATCAGAGCCCGGAAATCTTTAGTGCTCATGTCCTACAAAAATTAAGAATATTCCCAAGTGAGCCCTGACACCTCACTGCTGTCACCAGCTGCTGACCTACCCTGGCCAAAGGGCAGCTATAAAGCAAAATAAAGCTGGAAATGTTAATTTTGAAGAGCCTTTGAACTGGTTTGTGCTTTGCAGCTGCCACAGACCACACAAGGAGCCCGAGCTGAGAACCAGGGCCACACTCCTGGTGCTGGGAACAAACCAGGGAGCAATAAACCCTTCAAACTGGCAGGCAGGAAATCAGACCCCAGCTGGCACCAGGCAGGAGAAATACGCTGAAATTCAAGTTATAACGTGGTGCAACACCAGAGAAAACAACAGAGGTTTTATGAGAATCACATAGTTCATAAATGTAATTATTTTAAGCTATTTCCCCTCTCTAATTGCTGGAGCTCCTTTTGGACACTTCAGCTGCATCCAGGACCCCTTTGTGTAAGAAGGAATCTTCAGAGCTCTTGAAAATACATTTTAGAAGAACAAGGGAAGGAAATCCACTTTTTTTTTGTTTTTTCCCCCTTTCCAAAAGCAATGTGGTGAGAATGGAATGAGAGCAAAGAACAGGAGGCAGAAGAATGATGAAAAAAGACACAGCTCTGGGGAGTCACAGGGAAGGAGAATTTGGAATACCTACAGCTCTTGATGCTTAAATACTTAAATTTCAGGAAGCACTGCTGTGCTTTTAAAAGAAAACAATATTTTTTAGCTGGAATGATGTCTGGAAAAAAACCATAAACAAATAATAGGGTGATTTCAAGCTGTACCTTTGGTGTCTCAACCCTTTCCTCTTCCATGAAAGCTGCCTCTCCCTGGCAGCTGGAGGGAGGGAAGGAAAAGGTTTCTGCTCCTGAGGCTGAGGGGAGCCCTGGAGACTGCAGCAGCCTTGGGTTTGGGGAATGCAGGTTCACCGAGGGCACCACGGCCTGGGCCTGCAAAACACAACTGAAAAACTCAAAACTGGAACGGTCTGAGGTAGGGAGCGACGTCCAAAGTCACGGATGGAACAATGTGCAGCCCGGTGCCAAAGCAGAACTGCAAGATTTATTTCTTGGTTCAGGATGAAGAACATTCTTAGCCTTTAAAGCTGTTAAAAAAACAACATTACCACCCCCAAACCAGCCAGGCCAACCCCAAATGGAATCAAGCTCAGTGCTTATTGAAGCTGACTTATTCCCAGCAGCACAGGCAGAGTTTGGGGATTTCTGGTGCTCTAAAATTCCTTTTTTATATTGAGTTCAAACCCCCTGACTGCTACCAGGAGGCTCGGGAATGGTTTCAATGATTTTTTTTTGGGAAATTTCCTAAAGATCAGGAAAGCAGGGATGTTTTCCCCTGGTTTTGAGCCTTTATTTCCTGGAGTGCAGTACCCACAGCACTGGCCAAGAGGAAACAATCACCCTCAGCCAGGAGCTGTGGTGCCACCATGTGTGAAAACAAATTATCCTTGGGACAACTGGGAGGCTGTAACTGAAGAATAAAGTGGGAATGTGGCTCTAAAATGCAAGAACTCAGTACAAGAGGTGTTTTATTCCTCCTTGTTCATCCTGCTTTTAACACATCTTAAAATTCATCATTAGTACATCTTAAAATTGATCATTTTCTCTGCGATACTGTGACTTTCTATCACAAGAACCAAGCTTAAACCTGGGTTTAATCTCTGCCATGCTGTTCCTGGACCTGTTTTCATAACTGAAGCTGAGCTTCACCTCAGCAGAACCCAAATATCCCAAGGGGAATTTTGCTGCCTGTTCCAGGTCAGCCTTCCCAAGGCACCACCAGGAGAAGAGCAACGAGATCCTCGCTAAAACCAAACCCAATATTTGCATTTTAAATTTCAGGATGAAACTACACCAAGCAAAGAGGGATTCTAGGTAGGAAGGGATGGATTTTAAAGGGGAATGAGGCAGAGCAGCCCAGGGGTGAGGAGGGAGCTGACCGTGGCTGTGGTTTGCTCAGTGATGGCGCTGGGCCGGCATTTTAAGGTTCAGGATGAAACCTCACCAAGCAGCAATATTTAAAATGCAATATTTGCATTTTAGGCTTCAGAATGAAACAACACCAAGCAGTGAGGGATTCTAGATGGGAAGGGAGAGATTTTGGAGGGGAATGAGGCAGAACAGCCCAGCAGTGAAGAGGGAGCTGATCTAGGCCATGGTCTGCTCAGCGATGGTGCCGGGCTGCCATTTTAACATTTTAAACTCCGGGATGAAAACATCATCAAGCAGTGAAGGATTCCAGGTGGGAAGGGAGGGATTTTGGAGGGGAATGAGGCAGAGGAGCCCAGGGGTGAGGGGGAAGCTGACCTTGGCCACGGTCTGCTCGGCGGTGATGCTGGGCCAGTATTTTGAGCATTTTAACAATTTTAAACACCAGGATGAAACCCCACCAAGCAGAGAGGGTCCCCAGGTGAGAAGGGAGGGATTTTGGAGGGGAATGAGGCAGAGGAGCCCAGAGTTGAGGAGGGAGCTGACGTTGGCCACCGTCTGCTTGGCTGGAGCTGACCTTGGCCATGGTTCGCTCGCCGATGGTGCTGGGCCGGCATTTTGAGCATTTTAAGCTCCAGGATGAAACCTCACCAAGCAGAAAGGGATTGCAGGTGGGAAGGGAGGGATTTTGGAGGGGAACGAGGCAGAGCAGCCCAGGGTGAGGAGGGAGGAGCTGACCTTGGCCACGGTCTGCTCGGCGATGGTGCTGGGCCGGCGCTGGCGCGCGTCCACGCGCTGCTCCACGGGGAAGCTGCTCCGGTGCGACTTCAGCCTCTCCACCAGCAGGTAATAGATGGCAGCAAAGTGGTTGTAGCTCTTGTTCTGCAGGGACTGCAAAAAAATAAATAATAAAGCACAGTGTAGGAATGTGCCCCCTGTTGATGGAGGGCCTGAAACATTCTTTGTCAGCTAAAAAGGCAAAAAGCCCAGAAGTTTCTCTCCCGAAGACACCTCATGGGACCTTTGGAGCTTCACCTCACATGTGGGGCTGAGGACAGGTGTGTTGTACCCCTATTTGAGGGGTTTCACCCCTATTTCAGGGTGCTTTACCTCATTTGAGGTCTTTTACTCCCATTTCAGTATGTTTTACCCTCATTTCAGTGTGTTTTACCCCAATTTCAGTGTTCCACCCCCATTTCAGTGTGTTTTACCCCAGTTTCAGTGTGTTGTACTCCAATTTCAGTGTGTCTCACCTCCATTTGAGGTTTTACCCCCATTTCAGTGTTTTACCACCATTTCGGCATGTTTCACCTCCATTTCAGTGTGCTGTACCCCAATTTCAGTGTGTTTCACCTCCATTTGAGGTTTTACCCCTATTTGAGGTGTTTTACCCCCATTTCAGTGTGCTTTACCCCCATTTGAGGTGTTTCACCCCCACTTCAGTGTTTTTTACTCCTATCTGAGTTTTACCCCCATTTCAGCATGTTTTACCCCCATTTGAGGTGTTTCGCCCCCATTTCAGTGTGCTTTACCCCCATTTCAGTGTTTTACCCCCATTTCAGTGTTTTACCCCCATTTCAGCGTGTTTCACCCCCATTTGAGGTTTCACCCCATTTCAGCATGTTTCACCCCCATTTCAGCGTGTTTCACTCCCATTTGAGGTTTCACCCCCATTTCAGTGTGTTCTACCCCCATTTCAGTGTGTTCTACCCCCATTTCAGTGTGTTTTACCCCCATTTCAGTGTGTTCTACCCCCATTTCAGCGTGTTTTACCCCCATTTCAGTGTGTTTCACCCCCACCTGAGTTTTACCTCCACAGTTTTCTGCTGGTCGATGCCCAGGCTGTGCATCAGCCTGAGCACCTGCTCGTTGTACTCGCCCAGGGAGGGCTGGTTCTCCTCTCCTGCCGGGTACAGGATTGGCCTCTGGGCAGGAACCTCCACGAGCATCCACTTGTGCTCCTTGATCTGAGCAATGCTCAAACGTTTGGAGGGGTCCAGGACCAACATTCTCCTGATCAGGTGCTCACATTCTGTTGGAAAGGGGAAAAAAAAATATAACAATTTTAAACTTAGCGACCTACAAGCCCAGAAATGCATCACTGCTGCTAAAAACCTCTCAAAACAAGACTAAAAATCACATTAAAGTGGAGGAAAAGCCAAAATCTTCATGGCCAGCAGTGCCATTTCCCCTGCCCGCTTTGTGGTTACCCCAGAACTTATTCAAATCACACCAAAATGAATGAAACCACTCCACTGTTACCTTCTGACATGAAATAAGGGATCCTGAACCTCCCCTCCAGCACTCTCTGCCTCAGGATGGGCAGGGTGGGTCCATCGAAGGGCAGGGCTCCACACACCAGCACGTAGAGCACCACCCCCATGCTCTGTGGGGAAAAAAGGGAATTTCCTGCTCAGTTCCAAGCTCCCAGAAGTGTCTCTGAGGGTGCAAGGCAATTGTTTCTGCAGAAATAATTCTTTTCTGCAGAAAAAGGGAATTTAGGTGCAAAGGAGGGAGCTGCACACGGGTGGCTGAGAAGTGAACGCCAACTTCAGCTGAGAATTCAGGATACTTTTATTATAATTTATTTTATTATTCATTCATTATTTCTTTTTATTATTATTATTATTATTATATTTCATGATGTATTATTTATATTATATAATATTATGGCATATTTAGTATCTATTTATTATTATATTATTTATATATTCATCACTAATATTAATATATATTTATTATTATATTATTTATATGTTTATTATTAACATTAATATATATGTATGTATTTATTATGTTATTTATATGTCTGATATTAGTATTATTATATTTATAGGTATTATTTATTTTTTTATTTATTTACTATTAATCTCAGCCTTGCCCAAACAAATCCACCCTCAGACAGCAGCCCCTCAAAGTGAAAAACTGTAATATTTTCAAAGTGAAAACCTGTAATATTTTCCATTTCAAGCCTGTGAGGAGGAGTTTCTATGAACAGTGAGTTTAGGGAATTGTTCAATGTGAGCAAAAGGAGAAATTCTGGGCAAGAGCTCTGCTGCAATTGCTTATTCCTGGAAGGATGCAATGAATTGGCAGTGCCAGTGGGAATGGTTTTGCCATAAAAATCCCAGTGAGAGAACCACAGCAGCCTGACACAGCACTGGCTCTGTCGAGGGGGAAAACGCAGGTGCTGACCTCAAAACTTTGTAAAAACGCTGAGATTTTACAATTAAATATAGATTTTTTTTTAAAGAAAACCCTGAAGTGGGGATTGCTGCAAGCTGAGCACCTTCACTGAATCCTTAACACAGAAGTGAAGGTGATTTTATTTTAAATACCAACACCTTCTCAGGTTAAGAAAAATCTAATACTCCAGATCTGCAGGTAAGAAAAATCAAATATTCCAGATCTGCAGCTTAAGAAAAATCAAAGATTCCAAATCTGCAGTTTCAGAAAAATCAAATATTCCAGATGTGCAGTTTCAGAAAAATCAAATATTCCAGATCTGCCGCTAAAGAAAAATTGAATATTCCAAATCTGCAGGTTAAGAAAAAATCAAATACTCCAGAACTGCAGGTAAGAAAAATCAAATATTCCACATGTGCAGCTTCAGAAAAATCAAGGATTGCAGATCTGCAGCTTTGGAAAAAATCAAATATTCCAGATCTACAGGTAAAAAAAAAAATTAAATACTCCAGATCTGCAGCTTAAGCACAATCAAATATTGGTTCCAGCTTGCCAGAGGGGGACTGGAATGCATTAAAATTGAGGATGATGGTACCCAGATGTCCAGCTGGGGTCCCTCGTACTGCTGCCCCTCAAAGACCTCTGGGGCTGCGTAGGGGGGGCTCCCACACCACGTGGTCAGAGGCTCCCCGCTCTTGTAGAAATTCCCAAAGCCAAAATCTGTGGGGGGAAAAAGAAGGGAAAAGGGAAAGTCACTCCAAGCTTCCACTGCAGCACAAAGAATAATTCCAGGCACATCTCACTGTGATTCCACCCCAAATCCTTCTGTGGGGACAATACAAATCCCGCATTGGGATGTTGGATATTCTCTGTTTTTGCTGGTTTTGTGTTGTGGAATTATTGAAACACTGAAAATCTTCCCAGCCTGGAGGAGCTTTGAGTACAGCTATAAACAGCCATCGTTAAAATTCAACAAACTGACAGTCCCAGCAGATAAATGAGATTATTGGCTTGCCAAGAGATAATCTGAGATTTCCTGGGCTTTCCTGAGGTGCTTTCTAGCCTGGAATACAAAACAAATTTTGACAAGGTTTGGAGCTGGGAGGGAGGAGCTGTGCCAAGAGCAACAGGATGGGAAAGCACGGGGACTTTAGCTGGGAAGGACAGACAGACTCTAGCTGCTACTGGGGCAGTCTGCAGCCCACAAATAAAACATTCCTTTAAATGTTGCTTTTTATGGCTTTGTGCAGGATCTGCTGCGCTCTGATGTTAATCAGAATTTTTACAATTCAGGGGTGAGAAGCAAAAGGAGCTCAGAGACAGAGGCTGGTGCTTCTCCCCTCGAGCTGGTGCTGCTGTGACAGGGGTGACAAACAGGGTGACACCAGGCTGGGGACGCGGCTCTGAGTGCTCCTGGGAGGTGACAAACAGGACTCTGGGAGGTGACAAACAGGGTGACATCAGGCTGGGAATGCAGCTCTGAATGCTCCTGGGAGGTGACAAACGGGGCTCTGGGAGGTGACAAACAGGGCACAGGCTGATGGTGCAGCTCTGAATGCTCTGAGGTGACAAACAGGACACTGGGAGGTGACAAACAGGGATGCTGGGAGGTGACAAACGGGTTGACATCAGGCTGCTGGTGCAGCTCTGAATGCTCTGAGGTGACAAACAGGGTGACATCAGGCTGTGGATGGAGCTCTGAATGTTCCCAGGGATGCTCTGAGGTGACAAACAGGGCACTGAAAGGTGACAAACAGGGTTTGCATCCACAGGCTGTGGATGCAGCTCTGAGTGCTCCTAGGGATGCTGTGAGGTGACAAACAGGGCTCAGGATCATGGATACAGCTCTGAATGCTCCTGGGAGGTGACAAACAGGGCTCAGGATCATGGACACAGCTCTGAATGCTCCTGGGAGGTGACAAACAGGGTGACATCAGGCTGTTGATCCAGCTCTGAATGCTCCCAGGCCGCTGGAATGCTGACCAGCAGATCCCAGAGCTGATAAACGCTGTGGTTATCACAGGCTCTGCTGAACCATCCCAATCACCCTGTTTGTGTTGTCTGTGCTGCTCAGAGGAGCCAGAAAACCACGGGAGATCCCTCAGAAGCAGAAAAACAGAGAGAGATTTAACAAAAAATCAGAAAAAGTCACTCAGGAGTTGGTTTGGGGCAGCAGAGCAGAGCTGGGGCTGCCGACACAGAGCTCTGGGGGAAAGGACTGGGGGCTGCTTTCCCAGCAGCCCCTAATGCACCTCTACCTGCAAGACCACTCAAAAACGAAGCATTTTGGGGACAGTTTTGGTGTTTGGAGCTGGGATTGAGCACCTTGCAGTGCCCTAAACCCCTGCTACGTGCAGACCGGACTGTCCCAGCGCTGTAGTGAACCAGGGTCAGCACACCCGATAGCCTGCAGGGTGAACCCTGGCACCTGGGCACCACCAAAGGCTGCTGCCAGCCAGGCTGGCTGCCAGGCAGGCTCTGAAGGTCAGGGTGTCACACGGAGCCCAGGGTGTCACACAGGGCCCTGACGGGCAGCGACGGTGACGCCACCGCGGCCCAGGGACGTCACCGGGCCCGGCGGCCAAGGCCGGCTCAGATTCCCAAGCCCTGCAGGAGCCAGGGCTGGAACAGCACAGCACGGCCCTGCTGCCCTCCCTCCTCATCCCCCTGCAGCTCTGCAAAGCCTCCAGCTGCCACAACCCAGGGGGGACAACAGAGCCCACCCCAAATCCCCCCATCCCTCTGGGTAACCCCTCAGCATGGTGTCACCTCTTCCCCTCTTCCCGTTTTCCTCCATTTCCCTTTCCCCCCCTTTTCCCTTTTTTCACCTTTTCCATTTTCCCCTTTTCACCTCTTCCTTTTTCACCTTTTCCCCTTTTTCCTCTTTTCCCTTTTCCCCTTTCCCCTTGTTTCCCCTTTCTCCTTTTTCCCCTCTTCCCCTTTTCCTTTTTCCCCCTTTTCCCTTTCCCCCTCTCCCCTTTTTTCCCCTTTTTCCCCTTTTCCCCCTTTTTCTCCATTTCCCCTTTTTCCCCTTTTCCCCTATGACAGCCAGACCACTGCTGTGATTTTTTTTTATCATTATTCCCTTTTTCTCCCCACAGAACTGCCTTGGCCACGGTGACAATGCCTCAGAAGCACGCAGCCATTCCTGCTCTCCACAGGAGCATTTTGTCACCCCGTGTAGGTGTCCTTAAATCTGCTTTCTGCCCTCACTTATCTCGGATTTGTCAGGTTTTCAACATCCTCATAGTACAGATAAACATCAGGTTTTTATCTCAGAGCTGCAGCTCTCCCTCGGGTGCCACCCTCATAAATCTTCCTATCAGATTCACAAGTACAAGAACATTTATTTGTAAGCAGAGCTAAAGAAAGCATGACCTGCTTGGGAGCACAAGGATTTCAAATCCTAAAAAAAGTGACATTCTCTGCCTGTCCAGACTGGGATTTAAAGCCACCTCTTTGGAGAAATCACCAAAAAGAAACATGAAGAAATCCAATGTAAGAGAAGCCTCAGGTTTATGTAATTATTATCTTTAGATGATGAATTCTGTAACACTTAATGGTTTTAATTCTGGTCACCAAAGAGAAACATGAAGAAATCTGAGCAGCAAAACGCCAATGTAAGAGAAGCCTCAGGTTTATGCTATTATTATCATGAGATGATGAATTCTGTGACACATAAAGGTTTTATTTCTGGCCACCAAAAAGAAACACGAAGAAATCTGAGCAGCAAAACGCCAATGTAAGAGAAGCCCCAGGTTTATGTTATTAATATTTTTTAAGAGGATGAATTTTCTAACACATAAAGGTTTTAACTCTGGTCACCAAAGAGAAACATGAAGAAATCTGAGCAGCAAAAAGAACAGAGCCAATGCAAGAGAAGTCTCAGGTTTATGTTATTAATATTTTTAGATGATGAATTTTGTGACACATAAGGGTTTTATTTCTGGACCTCAGGAGCAAGGACACACCCTGGAGGTGCTGCTGGCCCCTCAGAGCAGGAGAAGTGCAGAATTTGCAGTGCTGAACTGGCTGGAGAGCAGCTCTTGGCTGGCTCTGTGTGACAGCACAGACGATTGAGCTTCATTAGAAAATCCATGAATGGGAGGCTGTGAACCGCTACCAGAAGGAGCAGCCACAGTGAGTGGGAATTCCTCACCAGCCCCTGAGCCTGCAGTGCTGTCCTGTGCACCCCGACCATGATTTCCCCACTCTGCCTCAGCCCTGCACTTCTAAAGCTCCAATTTCTTCCCTTTTCATGACCAATGGAACACCAGAATCCTTCAGATCTGAATTTCAGCAGCACAAAGCACTGCCAGACACCTCCTGAGTGGCACTGGGCTATTTCATGTAATACAGGAATGAAAACCAGTGCTCTGTATGTCACCAGCTGGCTCTTAGCTTTAAAAAATCCAACTCTGCTCTGCTGTTGGACAAAATAATTCCCTGGGTGGGGGAGATCAGCATTATTTGTTACGGGACACAACTTCTTGTGCTCATCCCTTTTGTCTCCATTATTCTCCCCACACAAATGGCTGGGAAACAATTTGTAAGCACTCCAGCATGGATAACATCCATGAAAACCCTTTCAAAGAAAAAAAAAAAATCAGGATTTAGTCAGGATCCTGGATGCTTGCTCCATGGGGCTTCCTCAATTTTTAATTACTGCACTGTCAGTTGAGTTGCCCCACTTTTTTGGAGTGGCCAGGATTCAGTTAAGCACAAAAAAATCATCAGTCTCTCATTCTCCCTCTTCCACCTTGTTCCTCTTTTGCCATTGCTGATCTGTCACAGCCATTCTGGATCCAAAGTGGTCATTTTTAACCCCAAAAATGTCTCATTCCAGAGAAAACATCACTGATATTTGAGGGAAAAAATGTGCTAGCCCTCAAAAAAACCAAAATGAAACAAACATATGCCAGCCACAGAATTCTAAAAAGACTGAAATTGAGCTCATTACCAGAAGACTGAGATTATATAATGGAGTGATCTCCTTAACATTTTCCTGAATCTGCACGTTAAAATATATAAAAAAAACAAACAACAAAAAGCCCAAAAAAAGGCCATCATTTGCAGCATTGTGTTCAGTTGAATAAACCCTGTGTTTGTGCAATCTGCAAATATTGGCTCTGCACAGTTGTGGTATTTGGTTTCTCAATCTCATTACCCCCTTCAGAATAATCCTGAATTTCGAAGGTATCATTTTTTCGAGCGCACATCACGCCAGTGGGATCTGTTTTCCCCTTAAAAATGGGAAAACCAGCCCGAGATTTCAGCCCCATGTGCAACGTGAGGAATGGCAGAGGCACCGCAGCTCCTGCTGAGCCTCCAGCAGGATGGCACAGCCTCTCCCTGGTGCCTCCAGAAGCCTCCCAGAAGGAGCTCCAGAGCTATAATTAATCCATTCTCCTAAAACGAGGAGCAGAACTCAATCTGCCTTGCCTTGCAGAGAGCCACAGGGAGCTTTTGTTGGAGGAGAAATGTGAGCCTGGCAGATAATGGGCACAGAGGTGCTGATAAAGGCAAGGTATGAGCAGCAAACCTGACCCACTTCAGGGGCTGTGCTGAGCAGCCTCTCCTGACGTCAATGCACATTTCCCTGTCCAGCAGCAGCTCCAGCCTCCTTCAGAATAACAGTCCCTGCCTACCTGGGCTGCTGCAAGCTGCAGGGCGTCACAATTCCCTGCAGCACCTCAATCTGGGGCTGCAAGGACAAAAACGGGAGCTGGGTCCCCATTTGGATCTGGGTTTGGGTTTCATGGGTGGATTTCTGGCTGCACAGCAAAGGTGGAGCTCAGAGAGAGCTGAAATGCCTCAGATGATGCCCTCAAAAAGCAGCAAAAACCAAAGGACACAGCACCAGGGCAGCTGCTGAACTTTGGGAATAACCAGGCAGAACTGCCTTGTCAATGCTGAGCACAAATTCCACATTAAACCTGGCAGGGAATTCCTCACCTTCCCCCTTCTAATGGACATTTTATCTCATTGATACCTTCAGTTTTCCTACTTACACTATCATTTAAGGGCTTTAATCCCAACTACCTCACATCTTTTACAAAAAACCTATCAAAGCTCTCACCTCAAATTCTTTACTCGTCCTCTGCTTGTTGTCCAGTTAGAGAGAAAAGATCCTTAAAATTCTGCTTGTCCCTGTCCTTGTAGAGCAATATTAACCCAAAACTGGATTTCAGTCCAGCCTCAGGCATCAGAGGTGGCAATCTTATGAACCCACAGGTTTTGGACCACTTTTGAATGTTAGTTTATTCTCCTGGTGGCTGAAATACAGAGGTGACTTTGTGCATGTTTCAGTGTGTGATAAAAACTGTTGTGTTCTTGAGGAGCAAAAAACTTCAATAAAAAAACTTGGAAGTAGCAGAAAGAACCAAGAGGCCCACTGGAAGCTAAGAAGAGTTTATCAAAAGAATTCATCAGTTTTTGTGCTGTTTTTTCAATTCCTACACGACCTGAAACCAGAGGAAAACCTCAGCTATCAGAGCTGGGATCCTGGCTGCCCTCTGTCCTTCCCCAGCCTGATAAATGAGCCGTGAGCAAGATGAACAACTGGAAGAGGCTGTTCCAGGGATCTGCACAGACCAGATAACCCCAAAAACCCCAGATAAACCCAGTGCAGTTCGTCATCCCTCTCCCCTGCAATGAAAATCCCAACAACTGACTCGGCACAAATCACTGCAAAGCTTCCAGCAGCCTGAACTTTCCTCCAGCTCCTTCAGCAGCCAGGCTGGACATGGAGAGCTCTTATCAACTGATAAGGACTGAGATCCATGGAGGAACCAGTTCATGGGCTCATTTACAGCCCACCTGTAATTAACTCCGTGCACTGGAGAAGTGGAGCAGGACAGAGCTGGTGGAATCTCCTCATCCCATTTCCAGTACAGTTCTAATACATCATTTTCTTATAGTATATATCATAAAATAATAAATCAGCCCTCTGAATCATGGAGTCAAGATTCTCATCTCTTCCCATTTTGGGGTTGCCTGCAAATTCCACAAGGCAGGAGCTCAGTCCAGCATGGAAAATCAGGTGAGTGTGCAGGGAAATTCTGAAATTGCCCCTGGTTCAACTGGGAGCAACCAAGGTGGAGCTCCTGAGAGAGAACTTTAGGTGCAGAGCCTTTCCTATGGAAAAGAGCTGAAATTGCCCCAAATTACACTTAAATATGAATTCCCCATGCCAGAACAGCCCCTGGCTCTCCTGAGATGCTCTGGAGGTAATTTCTCCCAGGGGATTTGCATCCCTGCAGTGCTCAGGACATCCTGGGCAGGAAAAGCTCAGGATGCAGGAGCTGAGAGGAAAACAAGCAGAAGTCACTTTGGAAATCTGAATTCCTGTGTTAGGCAGGTGACTGGCAGCCCTCAGACTGAATTTGGGATTTATTCAGTATTAACTGGCCTGGTGAATCAATTATCTCTCAGCCATGATTCAGGTGCTCTGATTGCTGCTGGAGGTGGGTTCAAGTATGAAATCAGAAATGAGCACAGGAAAAGCACCCCAGAAACAGCAGCAATGCTGAACCCACCTGGGGAAGGTGCCACAACCCTTCCACCATGCCAGAAATGCCAGCAGGGAAGTGAAAAAGTAAAATAATCCAGAAATGTTTCACTATTTCACCTTTCTCAGCCTGAGGAAGGGAAATTCCTTCTCCTTCCTTCTCTCCTTCCCTTCCGGCTCCCCTATTATTGAAGGCTGAAGCTCAACACTCCCCCAAATCAAGAAATTCTCTATTTTACCCATCTCCAGCCTCTCTGGGCTAAAGTCAGCATGGAAGGATCCGTGGAATTGTAATGAAAATGATTTCTATTGCTAGCAACATCTGCTGTGTCTAAATTTATAATTAAAGTGAAATCATGCATGCAAAAAGGAACAAAAAAAATCAATAAGCTCCCATTCTGAGTTATTGTTTTTTTTTTTCCTTAATGTTAAAAGAAGTTATTTGATTAACTCTGTTTTACCCTGAACATCTGGCAGCTTTAAAGACAGCCACAAAAAATGTCCATAACTATTATGATGTCTATATACATTATAATGTCTATATATAATATAATGTCTCAATATATATTATTAATATATATAATATATACTAATAATAGATAATGTCTATAACTATTATAATGTCTCTATATTATATATAATTAATACATATATAATATTAATAATATATAAAATATATATAATGTATATAACTATTATAATGGCTAAATATATCATAATGTTTATATATATTATATATTATATATATAATTAATATATATAATCTATTAATTATATACATATTTTATATATATAATGTCTATAACTATTATAATGGCTAGATACATTATAATGTCTATATATATTACAATGCCTATATATGTTATATATAATTAATATATATAACAATACATATTAATAATATATATAATGTCTATAACTATTATAATGTCTCTATATAATAATGTATATATTATATATAGTATTAATATATAGAATATATATTAATTATATATACATAATAGATATAATATATATATAATGTCTATAACTATTATAATGTCCAGATACATTATAATGTCTATATATATTACAATGTCTATATATTATATATAATTAATATATATAATAATATATATTAATAATATATGTATAATGTATATAACTATTATAAAATGTTTATAATGAAATAATTTTTCTTTGTTTTTTTTTGTTTTTCTGGAAGTTAATATTGGAAATCTGGACAGACTTTGACACCCACCATGGAAAAATTCACATGAAAAACCACAATGGAATCTCAGGCAGCACCAAAGGGGGATTTTATTAAAAATTATATAAAAATCAAGTGGAATACCTGCTATTTTGATGTTCATGTTGTTGTCCAGCAGGAGGTTCTCAGCTTTGAGGTCCCTGTGCACGATTTTCCTGCTGTGGCAATATTCCACTGCTGACAGGATCTGCCAGAACTTGCGCCGCGCCTCGGCCTCGCTCAGGCGCCCGTGGCTGGCCAGGTAATCTGGGAAATACAAATAAATCACCCCAAATCAACCAAATCTGCTTTAATCAGCCTGGACAGCAGGCTGCAACGCTGATTTTTAATGCTTTCGCCCCAAAAAATTAGCACAACAAAAATCAAAGTTTTCCAGGCTCTTAATCAGCAGCCGACCCGCCAAAAAATGGAAAAAATAGGGAAAATTTTTCTTTCCTTTTATAGCTACCTGGTCAATATTTACATTTGCGTAATATTTTCCTAATACTTCATATTTTTAAGAATATTTTCTTGGTAATCTGGGAAATAAAAGAAGCAGAACTCTAATAAATCAGGTTTAAATCAGGCTGGGCAGCAAGTAAAAATCATGAAACTCGGTGATTTCTCCCCCGTAAAATCAGCCTCCAGCTTGTTGTTCTCCCAGCCAAATCTCTGAAAAAATGGGAAAAATAAGGAAAATTTTCTCTTCTTTTATAGCTACCTGGTCAATATTTTTATCATAGTTTCATATTTTTCATTTGCATAATAGTTCGTATTATTATTATTATTATTATTATTATTATTATTATTATTATTATTATTATATTTTAATTTTATTTTTATTTATAATATTATTATTATAATATTTTAATATACCTTCTTCTATGGCTACCTGCTCAGTATTTTTTACTTATATTTTTTTAAACTTAGAATATTTTTACAATATTTTCACATTAGAACTCATGGCAATCTGAGAAATAAAAGCAGCAGAAACCAAGAAAATCAGGTTTAAATGGATTTAGGCAACAAGCTTGAAACTCAATATTTTCTTCCCAATAATCAGCACCAAGAAACTTCAACTTTCAGTTTGTTGTTCTCCCACTCAACCTTTCAAGAAAATGGAAAAACAAAAGGAAATTTTTCTCTGCTCCTTCTTTTATGGCAACCTGGTCAATATTTTCACAACCTGGGAACTCAAATCATGATAAATCAAATAATTCAGGTTTAAATGGACAGGGCAGCAAGCAACAACACTGAAATTTAATTTCTCCCAAATAATCAGCAGAAGGGAACTCAAACCAGTTTCCAACTTGTTGCTCTCCCACTCAACCCTCCAAAAAATGGAAAAAAAGAGGAAACTCTCCTCTGCTCCTTCTTCTGCAGCTACCTGGTCAATATTTCCACAATATTTCCACACCATAATTCATGGGGAACACTTGGAATAATTTACTTCACCATCCTGAACACTTCAAGCTTTAATTCCTCTAAAGTTTCACATCACATTTCACCCTTTGAAGCCTCAGCAGAGGCTGTGTGGTGGATAAACGTATTTTTTTTTTAATTTCTGGGAATAAAACCAGCACCCCAAAGGTGCCCATGCTGACCTCTCTCTCCTCTCCACTGCGTCACAGGCAGAGAGAACATTTTGTTTTCATATTTGATTACATTGTAAAAACCAATGGCAGCCCTGAAACCAAAACCTGCATTTATCCTCAGGAACAAAAACAAGGGGAGCAGCAGCAGCTGGGCTGAGGGAGCAGCTTCAGAGCTCTGTTTTGGGGGAAAAATCAGAAATTCAGGGCTGGGATGGGTTCAGAACACCCCAAAAATAATGCGGGTAATGGCCAAGGAGGAGCCAGAGCAGAGATTTTATTGGGATTAATTTTATAGTGATTCAATTTATAGTGATTAATTTTGGCGTGATTAATTTTATCTTCTACAGCACTTGTGCAACATCAGATCCCAGCAGCAGCACCTTGCCCAGCACAGCTCCAAACCTGCCTTGGTTAGCCTGTGATTTATAGGATTTTTAATTCAAATATTATTTAGGGGGCTGTGTTAGCCTGTGTTTTACAGGACTTAATTAATGTATCATTTAGGGGCTTTGTTAGCCTGTATTTTATAGGATTTTTAATTCAAATATCATTTAGGGGACTGTGTTAGCCTGTGTTTTATAGGATTTTTAATTAAAATACCATTTCTGGGTCTTTGTTAGCCTGTGTTTCATAGGATTTTTAATTCAAATATCATTTAGGGGCTTTGTAACTTTGGCAATATTTCAATTTCAACTCTTCTCTGTGGTCAGAGCTGGTCTGTGGGAGCTGCAGCTCAGCTCAGAGCTCCCACCCCAGCTCACACACTCTCAGCTGGTTTCACTTGGCAAAGCACAAGAACAAACAAAAGCCTGGCAGTAAGGGGAGATCATAATATTTGCAAGCTAAATATCACTCAGGCACAGAGTGACTGACAAATCATATGACAGCAAGGCGAAGTCAGATATCAAAGGCACAAACTCAATTAGCCCTGAGCTGTTAATCCAGCATTGGTTGGCAATGCAGCACGAGTTCATGGTAGGAGTGACGGGGGGTAGGATGGTCAGGATGGATGGAGATGAGAGATTTTTGAAGCTGGGGCTTGGAATTTGGGGTTTATTGCAAAGGGCCAAGCGCAGGGCCCTGCTGGGAGCTGCCAGGCACAGCTCAGAGCAGCCCCAAAGAGGGAGAGAGAGGTAAAGAGAGTGGTAGAGAGAAAGAAGGCAGGAGAGTGGGAAAGAGGATGAGAGAGCGAGATTCCTGTTACAATACAATCAATCTTCTTCTAGTCGTGGAATTTGGGGTTCATTGCAAAGGGCCAAGTGCAGGGACCTTTTGGAACTTGGGGTTTATTGCAAAGGGCCTGGGTGGGTGCAGGGCCCTGCTGGGAGCTGCCAAACAGGGTTTATTCCCATTATGATACAATAAATCTCTTCTGGTCGTGGAATTTGGGGTTCATTGCAAAGGACCAAGTGCAGGGCCCCGCTGGGAGCTGCCAGCCACAGCTCAGAGCAGGAATGAGAGAAAAGAGGGGTGGAGAGGATGGGAGGGTAAGAGAGCGAGGTTCCCATTACAACACCACAAATCTTCTTCTGTGTTGAATATTCTGATTCTCCCTTACCAATCTAGTCCAAGATACAAATCCTACAGCATTTCCATGCAGCCTATAAGAATCATTACATTACCATCCTGTGTCACATTTTAAACCCTAAAAACTCCTCTTTGGGCCCCTTCTGCCAAGCTGTAGGGTCTGCTCTGACCCTTGGAGCTGTCTGCAAGCAGAGGGTGCTGTTCCATCAAAAGGGGATCACCTTCAGCGGCCACACCATTGTTTTCCAGTGCTTTAGTAACTAAAATATCTCAAAGCTTGCTTTCATTTCAGTCTCACTTATAGTTTCCTTATTCTCCAAATCTTTTGCCAGGCAATCGTATTGGTAAGGCTTTCCTGTTTCATCCTCTCCATCATTCATGCAGCCAAGCTGGCCTTGGCTTTTCTGGCCCTGCCAGGATTTATTGAGAGATCCCAAACCCAGAGCAAATCCCTGGTTCTGGGATCAGCCCTGTCCCTCCTGCAGCTCCAGGGGTTGTGCATTAACCAGAGGGCAAACAGGGATGGGCACGGCGCCAGCCCTGGGCACAGCAGCCACTGTCCAGGGACCCGCTGGGGACACCAGGGACCTGCTGGGGACACCAGGGACCCGCTGGGGACACCAGGAGCTGCTGGGGACACCAGGGACCCGCTGGGGACACCAGGGACCCGCTGGGGACACCAGGAGCTGCTGGGGACACCAGGGACCCGCTGGGGACACCAGGGACCCTACAGGGGACACCAGGGACCCTACAGGGGACACCAGGAGCTGCTGGGGACACCAGGGACCCTACAGGGGACACCAGGGACACTACAGGGGACACCAGGGACCTGCTGGGGACACCAGAAGCTGCTGGGGACACCAGGGACACTACAGGGGACACCAGGGACCCTACAGGGGACACCAGGGACACTACAGGGGACACCAGGAGCTGCTGGGGACATCAGGGACCCTACAGGGGACACCAGGGACCTGCTGGGGACACCAGGGACCTGCTGGGACAGAGCCACAGCTGGAGCTGCTGCAGAGCCCTGGGCATCCTGAGAGGCTGGAATAGCAAAGCCACCCCAGCCAGGAAAGCTCCAAATTTTCTACATTTGTCTAAGCCTACTGTCACCCTCTGGATACACCTTTCTACAGCAGGGATTGAGGGTTTTTTAAAAATTTTATTATAATTCTATTTTAAAAAGTGTATATATATATATATATATATAAATATATAAAATTATATATATATTGTATAATGAAAATTGAATTTTTTCATGATTCTACTTAAAAATATTAAAATATATGTCTCTATATTTATATTATATAATAATAAAAATTAAATTTAATAAAATTAAAACATTATTATTATTAATAAAAATTAACTTTATTTTCAGTATAATTATATTATTTATATATTTATTTATGATATTATGTTTATATTATAATTATTTATTGTATATGTATTATTTAATACATATAATGTACACAATATATTATATATACTATAATATAATATATTATCTTATATTATATAACATTATAATATAATTATCATATTATATATTATATAATGCATATTGTATTATTTAATATATATTGTATACATACAATCTATATGTATTATATAATACACATTGAATAGATAAAATAATGTACATTATACATACAATGTGTATATATGTATATAATTTCATATAATTTTAAATTATATTATAATAAAACAGAAGCCAGAAGTGATTTTGGATTCGCAGCCAAAGCAGCAGGATTTTGTCCCAAGACAAACCCCAGCAAAAGGACAAGAGGCAGTGGAGACCAACTGAAACAGAGGAAATAGAATTTAAAACTAAAAGGTTTTTAGCTCTGCAGGCGCACAGAAATACGAAATCTAAGAACAGACCCATATGGACACAGACACCAGGAGTGCACTGAAAGGCTGAACATGGAAATATTCTCCTGCTTACCAAAAATCTCCCCATTTTTGGCAAATTCTGTCACGAGGTACAGCATGCTTTTGGTCTCCATCACCTGTGGATGCAGAAATCACACATGAGGGCTCGTGGGAAAAGCCAAGAAAGCCAAAAACCACCCAAAAGAATCTTTATTTTTATGGTTCTCTCCTAAAGCTGTGAAAGTTCTGCCTCACACCTGGAATTTCACAATCTTCCAATGTGTGCAAACAAAATAATCAAATAATAATCACTGAGAAATAATCACTGAGAAAAATCCCCCAGTTCAAAAAGTCATTTCAGATTTCAGGACAATTTCAAGGTATTTTGGGTTTATTTCAACAACCTCAGAGAAACATTCCAGCAGCAGCTGAACTTGTCATGGGCAAGAGCTTTGGGAATTTGATTTTGCATTTTATTTATGAATTGGCCTGAAAGTCCCAAGGGACTGCTCATAAATAAAAGCAAACCAGGGAGACAATTTGAATTTTAAAAATATAATTTATCAAATTTTAATAATTTATCAAATGCATTTTTAGCCAGGCACTGAAGGAGTGAGCACCACCCTCCCTCCAAGTGATCCTGCTGATCCTCAGACTTTATTTAAATATTTTCAACCTCTCTTCTGCCACTTTTGAGTGGTGTCATTAATTCAGAAAGGAACTGAGGGGAGATATCATCAAATAATAAATGGCAAATTTATAAATTGCAAATTCAACTCCTTAAGCTCCATCTCTACCTGGCACATCAATATTTTAAAGACCAGTTTGATTTTTTAAATAGACCATTAAATTAAAGACTATTTATTTTTGAAATATTTTCAAAGTTTCTTCTGCATAAAATGAATTTAAAGCTGAACTGGTCTTAAGAGGGATCTTCATTTTTGTTCAGCAGAGCTAAGAGAGGGAAAAAAGGGGGAAAAAGGGGGAAAGAAAGGGGAAAAAAAGGGGAAAAGCCCCTCTGAGCCCACCTGGTAGAGCTTTATGATGTGTGGGTGGTCGAGCATCTTCATGATCTGCACCTCCCTGTAGATCTTCTCCAGGTTCACAGCATCCAGCTGAGATTTGTCAATGATTTTTATTGCCACCTGCAGACCAAGAGCAAAAATGAGGTTTAAAAACTCCCCCAAGGTGAGTTCACCCTCGTTGGGAAGGGGAAAACGCAGCCCCAGGTCACTGGAGGCTTTCTGGGGAGCTCTGAAATGCAAATCCCAGGCTGGAAAATAGAGCAGGGCAGCACTGGAAGGGTCTGGGGTCCCTCCAAGGGGCTGCAGGGCTCTCACCCACAGCAGCATGGGAGGAAAAGCAGGTTTTCAGTGAAAAAAAACTGGTTTTCTTTGAGAAAAGGCAGGTTCTCAGTGAGAAAAAGCAGATTTTCCATGGAAAAACCCCAGATTTTCCATGGAATGGAAGGCTCAGAACAGGTGAGAGAAGCCAGTGCTCCAGGTGCTCCTAAATCAACAATTTGCAGTGATTTAAATCTTCTTAGTGGTGCCCATTTCTGGAGTCAAGGTGACAAATCTGAGTCCCACAAAATGATATTTTAGGAGAAAAACTTGGCTCCACACAAACAATCCAGTGGGGATTGTCTGGGGATCTCCACAAAAAACCAAGGGGATCCATGCACAGTTGCATGTGTGACATGTTTAATTAATTGAGATGCTGTTACAGAAGGGGGTCTGCAGTTCATCCCTTCAGAGGAAAAACTCTGCTGATGAATTTATCAGGCAAACCTTGGAAACACATCTCAGCTAATTCACAAAACACATCCTGGCCCTGCTGCCCTTGTTTTAAGCAATAAATGCAAAGGGAAGATAACTCTAGATGCTGAAGGGATTAAAAAGCTCCAACAGAAGAAATTTAAAGTTGAAACCAAGAAGAAAGGGAAAATTCAGCCCCTGCACATGCAAAGAGTAAAAATGCTAAAGATGCTGAATATAGAAATGGTGTTTATTCAGCCTGAACGTCACTGTGCTAACGCTGGAGCAGGAGCAAACAATGAGAGTCCCACTAATGCTTCCAATTATGAGAGAATTTCACAAACTATTGAACAGGGCAGAGCTGCTGGAGACAGAAATCCACGGGAGGTGAGCCTCATTATCTGCTGACACTGATTGTGGGCCCACCTGAGCTCACAATTAACTATTTATTGACTTCAGCTCACTCTGAATTTCCCCCTTTAAAAATCCCTTGTCTTTCCTCAACTGCCAGGAAAATATATAACTCAAAGTGTGCATGAAATTTATCCATAAAATGGATACACCTGCTAATATGGATATACCTGCTAACACTGATTGTGGGCCCACCTGAGCTCGCAATTCACTATTTGTTAACCTCAGCTCACTCTGAATTTCCTTCTTTAAAAATCCTTTTTCTTTCCCCAGGAAAATATACAACTCGAAGTGTGCATTAAATTATCCATAAAATGGATAAACCACGGCAGAGCAGCAGCTCCTCCACTCAAATGCAGATCAAACACCTCAGCTCATTCTGCACCTTCATCCTGCCAGGACCAGGGGAGGATTTTACAGAAGAACCACTTGAAAGTACTGAAAATGCAGCAAAGCCTTCCCAAGGACGTGGGGAGGAGCAGGGAACTCAGCAGCTCCTTTTGGAGCTCAGCTGTCTCTTGATGACAGGAAAAGGGATGTAATTCTTAGAGGTGGAGAAGCTCCTTCAAGGCACAGAGCAGTTTCCTATGTGAAAAGTGTGTTTTGTTCCTAAACATGCAGCTTGCCAACAATTACTGGCAACAGTCTGAAACAAACAACAAAAATCCCCCAAATTTCAAGATACAATGTCAGCACATCCTTCACATGACAAGGAAAACCAAAAGGGAATCCCTGATCTCCCCCTGCCACCAGGTTTTGCTGCTTAAGGAGTTAAATTCCAAGGCATCTTTGCAGTTTTAATGGTTTCTTCTCATTTAAAAGCCCAAGGAACTGCATTTATTTCTTATTTCCTTCCCCCTTCCACTGAGGGCCCAGGGAATGGGAGTTTGCTCAATCCTCCCCTGACATCTGGGAATTGCAGCTGCCAAGGAGTGAGGATGAAATGCTTGTCAAGGAAAGATGAAAGTTCTTCTGCTCCTCAGCTACTCCAACTGTCACTTTCCATTGTTTTTGTTTTATTCATTTAATTCTTGAAAGGAAAAACAAAGGCAAAAAGCAAACACCCAAACAAAAACAAACAAACACCAAAACCACAACACAACCTCCTGCTACAAATTCACATTCAAACAGAGCTTTGTCCCTGCAGGTTACAGAAATTCAGATTTGTTAACCCAGGACATTCTTAAAAGAGATAAAAAGCATTAAAATTAACCAACACAACTTCCTGCAGTCTGGAAAAACTCCATATTCTGTTGTGTGGCACAGGGAGCTGCTGTCTCTGCTGGAGTTACTCACTCTGCAAACACCTGAGCCCACCTGAGCTGGTGCCACGGATCAAACCAGGGCCTGCAGGCTCATTTTCCAGACTTTTTACCAGAGAAAACCACAAATTCCCTGCAACAGCAGCCAGGTGAAGGCACATCTGGGAGCACAGGAGAGCCAGGTTTGATTTTCCCCTGGGGAGCAGCGAGCAGAGCTCCTCTGCAGGGGATTAATCCTTGGGGAAGAGGTTAATCAAGGATTTAGGGCTGGGTTCCCAAATTCCCCGCTTTTTCCAAGCAGCACCTTCACTGCTCCAAACTTTTTCCCTATTCCCTACATCCCAAACCTTTTCCAATTTACCTACATTCCAAACTTCCCTATATTCTAAACTTTTCTCTATTCCCTACACTCCAAACCTTCTCCAACTTCCTCCATTCCAAATCTTTTCTCTATTCCCTACATTCCAAACTTCCCTACACTCCAAACCTTTTCCAACTTCCCTCCATTCCAAATCTTTACTCTATTCCCTACATTCCAAACTTCCCCACATCCCAAACCTTTTCCTTATTCCCTACATTCTAAATTCCCTACACTCCAAACCTTTTCCCCACATTGCAAACCTTTTCCAACTTTCCTACATTCCAAACCTTTTCCCTATTCCCTACACTCCAAACCTTTTCCCTTTTCCCCACATTCCAAACCTTTTCCCTTTTCCCTACACTCCAAACCTTTTCCCTTTTCCCCACATTCCAAACCTTTTCCCTATTCCCTACACTCCAAACCTTTTCCCTTTTCCCCACATTCCAAACCTTTTCCCTATTCCCTACACTCCAAACCTTTTCCCTTTTCCCCACATTCCAAACCTTTTCCCTATTCCCTACACTCCAAACCTTTTCCCTATTCCCTACACTCCAAACCTTTTCCCTTTTCCCCACATTCCAAACCTTTTCCCTATTCCCCACATTCCAAACCTTTTCCCTTTTCCCTACATTCCAAACCTTTTCCCTATTCCCCACATTCCAAACCTTTTCCCTATTCCCTACCCTCCAAACCTTTTCCCTTTTCCCCACATTCCAAACCTTTTCCCTTTTCCCCACATTCCAAACCTTTTCCCTTTTCCCTACACTCCAAACCTTTTCCCTATTCCATCCCCATCCCATTTCACCAGAATCAAATCTCCCCACCTTCTCCCAGCTTTCCCATTATTATTCCCGTTCCCTGCTCTCCTCCTCCTCCTCCTCCTCCCCAGGAAAATCTCTGCTCATTTCCACGCCTCATTAGCAGGAGCTGCCCTGGGATCACAGGATTTCTGGGCAGCAGGATCAAGGATGGAGAGTGGCAGCAAAAAGCCACGTGGCCTCCACTCAAATGGCACCAAACACCCAAACAAGGCAGGCAAAGGTCGGGTTCAGCCCCCTCTGGGAGGACTGGCACTAAAAAGGGTCAGGCAGCTCCTCTAGTCCTAATTTCTTTCATTAATTGATTTATTTCTAATATCTTTATCATTTAATATCTTTATTAATCCCCCTCCAGGAAGACTGGCACTAAAAAAGGTCAGGCAGCACCTCTATTCCTACAATCTTTATTTTATTTATTTCTGATATCTTTATCATCTAATATCTTTATTAATTCCCCTTGGGTGAGGTGACACTAAAAAGGGTCTGTTCCTAATATCTTGAGTTATTTATTCCTGATATCTTAATAATTTGTTTATTAATTCCTTCTCTGGGTGGACTGCCAGTAAAAAGGGTCAGGCAGCACCTCTATGCCTACGTATCTTTATTTAATTTATTTTTTCCTGATACCTTTATCACCTAATATCTTTACTAGTCCCATACCTGGATGAACTGGCAGTAAAAAGGTTCTATTCCTAATATCTTTAATTAATTTATTTATTCCTGATATCTTTATCACCTAATATCTTTATTAGTCCCACACCTGGGTGGACTGGCAGTAAAAAGGGTCAGGCAGCACCTCTATTCCTCATATCTTTAATTAACTGATTTATTCATGATATCTTTATCACTCAATATCTTTATTAATCCCACGTTTCCCAACTTTCACACTTCTGTAATGTTGTTTAGAACTTGCCTTAATTCAAGTTCTGGTTTCTGATTTTGTTTGCACACACCCTGTGCTGTTCTCCTGCTTCATGTTTGTTTCCATTTAATTTCCACCTCTGCTCACAATTTATGGCAACAATTTTATTTTCTCACCTGCAGTCTTTCCATAGAAAGGGTGGACTGTACACAACCCATAAGTGCTGCATTCAAGGTAATAAGAGCCCATCTTTTTTAATTTGATGGTTATTGGCTAGGCAGAGTTGTGTTAAAAAAAAGCAAATATTTTAAAGGTCAGAATCATATAAAACACAATTTCAAAGTGCCAGTGCTAGAAAATCCCAACAACAAACAGGTTGTGAATCTAAAGGGTTCAAACCAGGAGATTCAAGAGAAACTTTGACAAGGAGCCCTTTTAAAACAGGATTTTAGCAAACCTCAGCAGCATCACAGCATCCTCCTGCAGCACAGCCCTGAGGGTGCACCAGCACAGCCCTTCCAGACCTAAAAACTGAATATTCTTCCCCTGGAACTTAAGCAACAGTTTATATGAATCTTGAAATATGCAGACCCTTCAGGCTGGAGTCATTACCAAGCAGGATTTCCACTCTGGGCGCTCAGGGACCCAACAATCAGGTGAGCTGCTCCAAGCTGGAAGTGCTTATTCCAAAGAGTATTTGGCTGGAATTAATTTCCTCTGACATCACCAGAAGTGATCTTAACAGGGTTCCCCTTCCTCAAAGATTGTGTAAATACTTCCAGCAACCAAGTCAGCAATTCAGTTCCAGAAAAACACTCTTGCATCCCTCGCTGCAGAAGTCAGAGCTGACTAAAAAAAAATCCTCCAGCACAGGCAAATTTGCTGTAAAAATCCCACGGAAAATAAAAAGGCTGCAGCCTGGACAGAAAAGCTGGTTTAAAAAAATTCAGGATACCAGAATTCAGCAGTTCCTTAGGACACAGATGAAAGAACCATCCAGGAATTGGGGAGCTTTTTAAGCTCTGTGTTTTCTGTTGTTATTTCCAACAATGCTAAACAAACAGGCTCTCTAAAACGACAATAAAAACGAAGATTAAAGTTTTCGTCTCCATCACAAAGCCTGCCAAAGAAACGAGGGCTGAGGAGCAACGACAAGCGAGTATCTTCAAGCGGAGCATTTGCAATTCTGGCACATGGCCCCAAACTTGGAAAGGCAGCGCTGGCACCGCTCGAGGAGCAAGGAAGGGCTCAGAAGGAACCGAGCTGATGATGAACTTGAGAAATGAGGCGAGAGGAGAACTTTGTTTCAGTCCCTGCGATGCAGAGCTCATCAATCACAGCCAGGGCTCTGCCGTGCTCAGCTGAGCTCCAGATTTCAGGAATGCTCCCATTCCCCGAGGATGATTTTCGCGCACACGCTCACGGTGATGGATACCTGCAGCCCTTCTGAATAACAGCGGGTCTGTTTCACTTCCAGTCCGTGCTTGGGACGGGCTTTGAATGACTTTGGTCAAGTACAGAGCAGCAGGAACCTCTTCAGTCAACAATGAAAGCGACCAGAAGAGAGCCTTACAAAAAGCTCACCTCTAGGTGTAGCAACTAAAACTACCTAAAACAGAAGAGGAAGCTGATCCTCCAGAGCCATTTCTCTCATCAAATACCTCTTTTTTTTTTTTCCTTTCCTTTTTTTTTTTTTTAAAGTGAACACGACTGCATTTTTAACCAGGCAGACTGACAATCATTTCTGTTTTAGGTAAAGCGCCAGGTATTAACAATAATCACCGGGTAATACACGGGGGCGGGTGAAACAAAGGGGCTAAAAATGGTTGGATTTGGTGAAGTTGGAGGATGCCGTGCTGAAGAATTCAGCGCACACACACACACACACACACACACACCAAGTTCCTCTGCTGAAACACATAACCCAGCATTGCCCGGGTCAGGAAACCCCAAAATACCCAGGGCACCACGGCAGGCCAGCACAAGGTCTGACCCTTCGCAGGGAGCAGAAAGTGCTGCTGGAGCAGCAGCGGAGCATCCTCGGGTGCCACCCTGGGGCGATGCCACCACCCTGGGGCGATGCCACCATCCCAGGGGTGGCACCGTCGGGCTGACATCCCGAAGGGGAGGACGGTGACATCCCGCGGGTGACATCCTCGGGCATCCCCCCGCGGCCTCGCACGCCTTCTCCTGCCCTCGCCCGGAGGATGCGAGCGGGAGAAGCCCCCCCGGCCGGCGGCCGGGGCTCCGCGTCCCCGCGGGAGGTGCCGGAAGGGACAAAAGCGGCGGCCCCGGCCCCGGCCCCGGCCCCGGCCCCGCGCGGCCCCCGCCGCGCCCCCCGCGCCGTGCCCACCTCGCTGCGGGTGATGCGGTGCCGCGCCAGCTTCACCACCGCGAAGTTGCCCTTGCCCAGCGTGCCCTCGATGTCGTAGAAGCCGACGCGGACGGGCCCGAGCCCGCGGGGCAGCAGCGCCGGGGGCCGCCGGGGCTCGGCCATCACCATGCTGGGCTCGGGGGGCGGCGGCGGCGGCGGCTCCGGCTGCGGCTCCGCGCGGCGCCCCCGGGGCCGCGCCGCCCCCTCCGCCACCGAGCGGGCACCGAGCGACCGAGCGGCGTCACCGCGCGCGTCACCGCGGGCGGGGCCTCGCCATGGCAACCGCGCTGGCACGGCCCGCCCCGGCACGGCGCGGCACCGGGACACCGGGACATGGCAGGGGACAGGGACACCGGCACCGGGACACCGGCACATGGCAGGGGACAGGGACAGGGACACCGGCACCGGGACACCGGCACATGGCAGGGGACAGGGACAGGGACACCGGCACCGGGACACCGGCACATGGCAGGGGACAGGGACAGGGACACCGGCACCGGGACACCGGGACACCCGGGACACCGGGGACAGGGACAGGGACACCGCCACCGGGACACCGGGACACCCGGGACACCCGGGACAGGGACAGTGACGCCGGGACACCGGGGACAGGGACAGGGACACCGGGACACCCGGACACCGGGACACCCGGGACACCAGGACAGTGACACCGGCACCAGGACACCGGGACACCGGGGACCGGGAGCGGGACAAGGGACAGGGACAGTGACACCGGTACCGGGACACCACGCAGGGACAGGGACAGTGGCACCGGGACACCCGGGACGTCCGGGACCAGGGACAGGGACAGTGACACTGGGACACCCGGACACCCGGACACCGGGACACCCGGGACACCGGGACAGTGACACCGGCACCAGGACACCGGGACACTGGGGACCGGGAGCGGGACAAGGGACAGGGACAGTGACACCGGCACCAGGACATCGCGCGGGGACAATGCCAGTGCCACCAGCCCTGGAGGTGGCAGCCGCGGCGCCCGCGCTCTGTCCCCCACTGGAGCGTCCCCTCCGCGCTGGCATCTCCCGGTCCAGCGCCCTCGCAGAGGGACGGTCCCTGGGGCAGGTGGCACCGCAGCGCGGCCGGGTGCCTCGGGTGTCTCCAGCCACCCTCCATGGGATGTTCTGACCCGTTTTGGGGTGGAACTTGGGGGTTTGTTAAATTTCTGGCCGTTGTTCCTCATTCTGTCACACTGAACGGAGCCTGTCCCCATCCTCTGACACCCTCTGAGGGTGTTTGTACACCTTGGTGACCTTGGTGACATCCCCTCAGCCTTCTGTGAGCCAAACACACCCAGCTCGGTTTTGGGTCAAGAGGAACAACCTCAGGCTCTCTGCAGCTTCCCGAGGAGGGGACGAGGAGAAGGAGGTGCTGAGCCCTTCCCTCAGTGACAGGACACTTGGGGATGGCTCAGAGCTGTGTCAGAGAGGTCCAGACAGGAGGTTATGGAGCATTTCTGTACCAAGAGAGTGCTCAAGGCTTCCCAGGGAGCTGCTCAGGGGCCCAAGCCTGGCAGTGTCTCAGGGGTGTTTGAATGGAGTCCCTAAATGACTTTTGTGATGTCCTGAGGTGGCCAGGCAGATGCACAGGGTGATTTTTGCAGGTCCTTTCTCAGGGAATTATTCTTCTGTTTTTAATTCCTGCACACTTGGAAAGGCAGGCTCTGTTGGTCCCTTTGACCTGAAATGGTCTGAGGACCATCAGAGCTGAGAATGTGTGAAGAAATTTAAGGCCCTTTCTGCTGAATTTTCTTTTCAGTGCTGAATTTGCTTTTCAGTGCTGAGCCCACTCGTTCTGCTTTAGAATGTAAGTGTGCACTTAAAGGATGCACTTACTAAGTGTGCATTTAAAAGATGCACTTACATTTTCAAATTCACTTTGTTTGTTTCAGCAATTTTTGCTCTCTGAGTTCATGCCTGTCCCTCCCTCTCCCCTGCTCCATCCCAGGCTGGAGGACTGGTGCCTTCCTGACGTTTGGGAACCAGGAATCACCCCTGGAATCTTTCTAAACTGACTAAACCAGGCCCATCCCAAAGCTGATGGCACAGCACGTGCCTGTTGAATCAGCCACAGAGCTTTATGAGCACACAGAGTGGACACAGAAATAAAAAGAAAAAAAGAAAAAGAGTGGATGAACGCGAGGAACAAAGTTGTGTCATTCTTTCCCTTTTTAGGCAGGTTTTACACGTAAAGCTGCCTCATCCTCGTGAAAAGTTACTTTTGTTGAGTGTCAAGCAGCGATGACTGTTCTGCAGAGGGAACTGAAGGTCTCTGTGCAGAAATTAATGCTTGTCCTTCACTGCTGATGAGATCCCTCCAAGGAGTGACATTTGGGGATGACGCTGCTGCCTCGGGCTGCCATGGAGAAGCAGGGAGCTGCTGCTGCTCGATTTATCCCCTGCACAAGTTCTGGCAGTGAGTAACTGATGGCTGGGGTTAGTCAGACATCCACCCTTTCAGTGATTGATGGCTACGTGAGAGAGCCTTCCAGAATCCTCTTTGAATAGCAAATGGTGTCATCCCCAGCTGCCACTTGCCAAATTTCACTCCTCTTTCACCTTTTCTTCACATCCAAACTCGGCGTGTCAAAAGTTGCTTTTTTCCCTACAGAGTGTTACCTAATACTCCTCAGTCACGTCACCCTAAATGAAGTTTTTTAGCCTGCAAACACTTATTTGCTTCCTGCCCACTTTCAAGCCTCATCCTGGTGAGGGTGAATGATTGATGATTAAGCCAGATTTGAATGATTAAACCAGATTAATGAAAATGAACGACTGAGCCAGATTTTGGTGCTCGGAAGGGAAAAACTTCTGCAGAAACCTCACCACAAAGCTGGAAAGTTCAGGGCTTAAAAACAGGGCTTAAAAACGCAAGGAGAGGAACTGCACCCATAAAAATCATCCTCTGCAGGGCAGATTTCAGCGGTCGCTGATGATTTTTGCTCTGCTCCAAGGAAAGGGATTCAAGCCCCTCCCAAACGGGGCTGAGCGGATTTTCCAGGACACGAACGTGGAGCGCACATGCCCTCGTGTGGTCGCTGCTCCCGCACATCCTCCCGCAGCTGGGATGCCCCAAAGGAGGGGTCAAACTTATACCATTTATAAAAAATTATAAAATTTCCTCGCCTTAATAACGCCCAGCACGTTCAGATCACTGTCCGAGCCCAATGGGAGGCTCAAGAGGTCGGATCATACATTTGGCTTTGCGCAGCTGAACTCCAGCATCTGACAAGTTCTCCCCCTCATTTTCCTCTTTTTCGGTGCCCAAAAGATGCTAAAAGCTGGCAAAAAGAAAAAATAAGGAGGCCAAGAATACAAGATTAAAAGTGGATGGATTTCTGCTTGGTTTGCATTAATTACTGCATTAGAAAATCCAGATACTGTGAGTGCCCAGCCCTGACCACTCTCCTGTATCAAGATTTTGCTTTTCAGGAGAAATTGTTGCCCTCTCAATGCTGTTTTCAAAGCAATTAGAAGATTATTTATTTTTTAAAGGGATTTCTCCTTTCAGGGCTTTATTTGCCCCGTGTCCTGGTGGAGGAACTGCTGTGACACCGCAGCCACAGCACCTGGGACACTTAGGAAGTGAAAAGCAGCTGTGACAACTGGAACATTTCAGTGTTTGCAGCAGTCAGCAGCAGCTCAGAGATCTGAAAACTTCTTCCTGCCTATTTTGGCAGAAGAGATTCATGGCTATGCCTGCACTGAGTTCTGTTGCTGTTTCAGCCACATTTAAAACAACTTTTTGCCAAACCTTTGTTTCCTACCAGCTTATGAAATTTTTTTTCCATTTTCCTATTTATTTATGTGCAATGGAGAACAGCAAACTTTTAGGCAACTAAAACACATTTTAGGTGTTTCATAGTCTTGTTCTGAAGCAATATTGCTCTCCTGGAGCCAGAAAATCACCTGCAGAACAAAAGGTGTGAAATATTTGTGTTCCTGCCGGGCACTCTTTGGTTGCTTGGTCATTCCCCTTCCACTTCTTGGTCTCTGCCCCTTCCAGCAGAATGAGGGAGGGAATTGGAGGAGTAAAAATGAGCAAACTCATGGGTTGAGATAAAGAAATTTAATAGGCACAGTGAAAGTCACACACACAAGCAAAGCAAACCAAGGGGTTCCTTCCCCACCCGCTGTGTTCAGCATCTCCAGGAAAGCTCCATCACACACTACGGGGAACTTTTAGCACCTTTGAGGAGGAGGAGGTCTGTAAATAAATAAGGATTTTGGATTGTCCTTCAGTTTCATGGCATATCCTTGGTACAAAAAGGAATGGGGGGTGTTAACGTGTCATTCCTTGGTGCAAAGCAAAATCTGTACATTCCTTTCAGTTTGGATCTTTAAAAACCCCTATTCTTGCAGAAAATAGAAGAATAAGAGCACAATGCAAAACCAGGACAGACACCACACACAGCATTGTCACCCTGATTTTTTAAGTTTTTCTGAGCCTTCTGATGTTTACATTCTTGTAGCAAACTTTCTCACACGCTTTCTGTAAATAACCGATTGTTTGCATTCTTTTATGGAGGAGGAGGAATTTGATGGGCTCTTGGTTTGTCCAGTGTCATTGGAGAGGTGGCACTGTCACCCTCCAATCCACTGTCACTTTTGGAAATCTATAAATGTTGGGAGTCAGAAATTAAACTTCTTTTTTACCTTGGAGAGTTGTATGTCCATGTTGTTGTCACAGACATATTTTATGAAAAATCCTTTTGCTGGGATCTTTTCTCCTGAGAGGCCTCAGAAACAAAATGTAAACATTGATTATCTGCTGCTGTGAAATGCAACAGGTGCACCTGTGATTGGTCTCATGTGGTTGTTTCTAATTAATGGCCAATCACAGTCTGGCTGTCTCAGACTCTCTGATCAGTCACAAGATTTTATTATTATTATTTTCTATTTCTTTCAAGCCTTCTGATGAAATCCTTCTATTCTTTTAGTATAGTTTTAGTATATAATTTTCTTTTAATATAATATATATCATAAAATAATAAATCAGCCTTCTGAAACATGGAGTCAAGGTTCTCATCTTTTCCCTTGTCCTGGGACCCTCAAACACCACCACACACTGTTTTATTTCATGTCCCAAAGCAACACCCCATTTTCAAACAAGTGCATAGAGAGGGCAAGAAAATTCACGTTGACACCCAAAATCCAAACTCCAGTAGGTTTTTAGGTCCATTTCCTCAATATCCATAAATCTCATTGTCCACCCAGGTGGACTCCTTGCTCCTGCCCACGCGGTCCCCGCAGAGCTCGTAGACGTCGTTGGTGACAAAGCCACTCTCCGTGCTGGCCAGCGCCACCCAGCCCCTGCTGGAGGGGCCCTGGGGGTCCCTGCAGGGGCTCTGCAGCCCCTCCTGGGCACGGAAGGAGGAATTCTTCGTGCCAGGCCTGGCCCCAGCCAGGTCAGCTTCGCTCTGCTTGTGGAGCACCCTGGAGATGTCCAGCCTGGGGCTGTCCCTGCCGGGCTGGGGCAGCCAGGCCCTGTCACCCTCGGGGGCCACATCCAGCAGCTCCTGTCTCCTGAGGAGGGAAAAAACATAAAATAGCACAGAGGAAAACACAAGGCACAGCCCTGACAGTGATTTGGTGATGGGCTTTGAGCCAGGCTGGGCCCAGGGTGTTCCTTATTCCAGGCCGCTCTCCTGGAAAATCCCAGGACATGCTGAGGGCTGCACCAGCAGCTCCCTTCTCCTTGGGAGGGCAGGGAAAAGGGAAAAGCCATGAAATAGCACAGAGGAAAGCACAAACCAACAGCAGAACTGTGACAGTGAGCTGGTGATGAGCCTGGACATTCCTTATTCCCAGGACATTCCTGATTCCAGGCTGCTCTCCTGGGAAATTCCAGGGCAGGACCTGCAGATGCTGGGACAACAAAACTCCTCCTGACACTCCCAAAATCCCAGCCAGCATTCCCTCCCGAGCTGCTGTGCATGCAGGGAAGGCAAGGGTAGGACATTGCTGAACATTCTCTGCTCCAAATTCTTATCCTTTCATTTGCTTCATTTTTTGCTTTTGAAGGGGAACTTCTGAGAATTCAAATCTTCAATAAGAAAAGTAAAACGGTTAACACATCAAAATAGTAATCTTGGTGATATTTTTTCCTGTCTCCTATACAAAAATGTGATTTACATAGAATTTTACTTCTCAATTAACCCAGCCTAGAGCATCAACACCACTTTTCCAGCATTTCTCTAGCTGCAAACACTCCTGTGCAGAGCTTTTTCCAGGATGGTGAAATCAGCTGTGAACAGGACAAGGTGTCACTGCTAATTCAGAACACAAAAATTCCCCTCACCTCTTCATGAAGAGCCAAAAGCAGGAGATGCCTGTGATGGCCAGCAGGAGAAGCAGCACAGGAACGCTGGAAATCAGGATGAAGGCAAGGCCCTGAATGGGTTCTGGGGGCAAAAATGAAGCAGGGTCATGAGAAGAAATTGCAAATTTTTCATGGTTAATCACAGGTGTAAAAAGAAAACATTCACAAGAAATATAATAATAAAATTCACAATAATAACATCATATTCATTATGTAACATTCACAATAAATGTAATAACACAGTTCACAATAAATAAATAATAAAAGTGGCTTTCTCACACCCAAAATACTTGGCACAGCTTTGGATTTTGAACATTTTTACCTCCAGAGCAACCTCCTTATTCTGTCCTGGGAAATTCTTAAGATAATTTTTTTTTTTATTCCAGAGGCAGTTTTCTATATTCAGTCTTCCACATTTTGGGCCAAACACTTGAAATGAGATTTTGAGAGCAGAATTTACCTTTGGCCCTCCCAGCTGTTCCATTGGCACCTTTCCTCCAGCGTTCCTCTGGGAATTTTGGCTTCCAGGGCTCTGTTGCCACAGCTGGAAAGAAGGGGCTTCATTAATACTGCAGATTTATTTTTTTAAATAATAAAAAAGCGAGGCTGGGAGGAGATTGAAGAGGCTGAGAGCTGCGAAGGTGTGTGAGGTGCACTGGGATTCTTGCGCTGCAATCCCTGCAGCATCACCAGCAATGGGATTTTCCCTGCAGGATGGGGCAGGGAACAGCACAGGGGAAGTGCAGACTGCAGGGGAGATTCTTTTGGGGTGTCCCTGACAATGAGTGGCTGATAATGTAATAATTAATAGTTGAAATCATTACTTTAATTATTAAAATATTTTAATAATTTTAGAAAAATTCCCATACAAATCTGTCCAACTCACCTCTTCGGGAATTGTCTATTGGAGCTCTTGTTGGCTTCTCTGGAGGAAAAGAGAAACGCAGAATTTCCCCATGAATGAAATGCACAATTTCTTCTGTGTTCTCCCCCTATCTGAGACCTCAAACCCCTCATGAAAACCCCCAGGGAATTTATGCAAACCACAAGCAGCTACAGACACACGGGCATGTTTTCCTGATTTGCTGAATAAATTAAAAACTGAGGGAGGCTCTCCTGTCCCTGTTAGGTTGGATGTGACACACACACGTGCTCAGTATGTAAGTAGAAAGAGTTTTTATTCTGTGTGTTCTCCAGCTTATATACTCTTAACAAAGCCTGATCTTAAATCATCAACTGCACCACAATAACTCATTATATTCATTGCTGCAAGGCAATTAGTGTTAATATAATCGGTAAGTTTTACAGAAAATTCTGTAAGTTTACAGGACTCCTGTAAAACAGAAATTCTGTAAATTCCGCAAAACAGAAATTCTGTTTTGCAGAATTTATGTATAACTTTGAGAAATTTCTGTAAATTTTACAGAAATTTAATAAGGCATGTATACACATGTACGTATGCACTTAGTCCAGCTCACAAAAACTTTCACGTATCATTTCTAATCTGTTCCTATGCTGACAGCCTTGTCTCCTTCCTTGCTATGGATACACTGGAAAACCATCAATTATTATTTAATTATCAATTGTTATTTAATCACCAATTATTATTTATTCTATTAGTTCAGCTTCTCTTGCAGACCAGCCCTCAATCCCCTCTGCGATTTCCCTATCACCCACCACGCTCCTCATTGCCCCTCCTGCAGACCTGCAGCCCCACAGAGCCTCCTCACCCAGGGAGTACTTGCAGATGAAGTTGTTCCTCACGGTGCACCTGTCATCGTTCCACTGGAACATGTAGGGACCCCCCACCCCCGGGGGGGCAGAGGGCTGGTGGTAGAGCACCACGCACACCTCGCCCCCGCACGACGGCTCGTCCACGTACCAGTTCCTGGGGAAAACCACACAAAAACCACCTCAGGGCCAGCTGCCAGCAGCTTGGAGGGGAAAAAAGCAGAGTTAGAGGGGTAGTGGCACACCCTGCGGCTCCACTGAATTTTGGCTTCCAGGGCTCTGTTGCCGCAGCTGGAAAGAAGGGGCTTCATTAATACTGCAGATTTATTTTTTTTTAAATAATAAAAAAGCGAGGCTGGGAGGAGATTGAAGAGGCTGAGAGCTGCGAAGGTGTGTGAGGTGCACTGGGATTCTTGCGCTGCAATCCCTGCAGCATCACCAGCAATGGGATTTTCCCTGCAGGATGGGGCAGGGAACAGCACAGGGGAAGTGCAGACTGCAGGGGAGATTCTTTTGGGGTGTCCCTGACAATGAGTGGCTGATAATTTAATAATTAATAATTGACACACCCTGCAGCTCCACTGCTTGGAGGGGAGAAAAGCAGAGTTAGAGGGGTAGTGGCACACCCTGCAGCTCCACTGGGGAAATGGGAGGGATGAAATGCAGTTGTTTGTTCTTGGAATTCAGATTTTTCGAACCCCGCAAGCAAGGTGTTCGACAAATATCAGCGAGCAAAGGGTTGAGCTCATCACAATTGCCCTTCCCTCTGAAGGGAGATTCCCTCTGAAGGGAAATTCCCCTCCACTGTAAATGGAAAATGGGAGTGATGAAATGCAGTTATTTGTCCTTTTAATTCAGATTTTCAAACCCCGCAAGCAAGTTCTACAAATATCAGTGAGCAAAGGGCTGAGCTCCTCACAATTTCCCTTCCCTCTGAAGGAAATTTTCCTCCACTGAAAATGGAAAATGGGAGGGATGAAATGCAGTTATTCGTTCTTTTAATTCAGATTTTCAGAACTATTTTTTAATAAATTTGTTTCTTAAATGTAGTGGCAATGAGCATGGACACAATGGAATAAACCAGGAATGAGGATTCAGTTCTGGTCCCTGGGTGCATCTTTAAGAATGTGGGTTTAGAATTCACTATTTTCTTGTAGACAAAATAATTTCTTGAACGTTAAAGTAGCTCAAAATTAGCTGCAATTGTGCAGAGAAAGTCCAAGTTCTCCTGAGTTCACTGAGCCTTGCAGAGGAGCTCAATTTTAACACTTAATTTTAAACCTGTGCAAAAATCATCATTTTTGCTCTCTCAGTCTCAATGCCTGCAGAATTTTGGCACATATTTAATAAAAAAAATTAAAAATCTGAAGCAGGACCTGCCTTCTTCTGTCAGAAATGCACCACCACAGCCTTGCAGATAATTTCTTTTTTTTGTTTTCTAAGAATAAACCTCACCACCAGCCACCTGTGCTGCTTTTCCAGGCAGTGCACAGGAGGGAGGATTTTACAGTGCACTGTAAAATCACTGTTGGTGAGGAGATATTTTATGCAGCTCAGAAAACACCTCTGAAACCGCCCTGATTTTGCCAATTGTTCAATCCCCACTGATTCTGGAACGAGCAATGTTCTGCCTGCCAAAAATTATGCATAGGACATAAATAATTCCAGATTTCCTGAGGTTCTCAGCATGGGAGAACACCCATTTTAAATGGTGTTTTTCCAACCATTCCAGTGCTTTATTCCTCCCTCACTTCCTTCCTCCCCTGGTGTTTTCCTTGGCTCTGTCATTCAGCAGAAAGAAGAGTGTCTCACCAATGGAAGGCAGCAAAGCTGTGCCTGTTTCTTAGCAGCAGATTCTGGTGCCAGCTTCCCATTATCCACCCCCAATATCTGAGCCACGTCTCTCTCATCTGAGAGACTTCAAGATATCAAATAATGCTAAAACCTCATTTTATTTGTTCCTTTCTGAGTCAATGAAATGCTTTATGGCTTGCTCCCAGAGCAAAAAAGGTCAAAATTTCAAGGTGTTTTTTACATGTCTGATATAAGGATGCAAATTGGTGTCAGTTTTGCTGCTTTTATAATTTAATCATAACAAATCCTGTGGTTCCTTAAGACAGAGAGGCAGAAATCTGAAAAGTGCTGTGAACACTTTAGTTTTCCATGGCTGCAATAAATCCTGCAGCTCTAGTATTTTGCTGTCTCACAGGAAAAAATATTATTCCCTCAGTAAAGGAATCACATTTTTCATTATTCAGGACATCAGGTACAAACTTTATGGGATCTGCAGTGCCGGAATCTTAGGTAGGGAATAAAATTTTTCATTTTTCAGGACAGCAGGTATAAACTTCATGGGATCTGCAGTGCAGGAATCTTCAGGTCATTTGTAGCTGCCTAATCAGAGATTTTAAGAACACGCCACTTGTTGTTTCCCCTCTTTCAGCCCCCAAAATGATCAATTTAGCCTAAAGCAGCCACTCCCACGGAGCACCACCAGGAGGGTGATGGGATGGGTGCAGAAGTGCCACCATCACATTTTCTGAAAAATCCCTTTGCCCAGGATTTTTCTCCAGGGAAGCTGGGAAGCCTCAGAGAAAAATGAAAACAATAATTATCTGATTCGCTTCTCGTGTGTTTTGCTGCTTTGGAATGTGGCTGGAGATTGTTTCATTGCCTTCATGTGAATTGTTTTGAACAATGTACATGGAATTGAACAATTCATATGAAATTAATGGCCAGTTGGAGCTAAGTTGTGTCAGACTCTGAGAAGAGAGTCATGAGTTTTTCACTATTATCTTTTAGCCTTCTGTCTGTATCCTTTCTGTAATCTTTAGTATAGTTTAGTACAAGTAATATAATATAATATAGATCATAAAATAATAAATCAGCTTTCTGAGAACATGGAGTCAGTAACGTTCCTCCCAACAATGGTGGTCTCAGAAAACACAACACAGAAGGAGCACAGGTGACAGCTGGGACATCACTGCCTGGATTTTTTGGACAAAATCCCGAATTCCTGTGCCAGCCCCACAGTGCTACCCCCATGTACCCACCGAAATTTGGACGAGCTCCCGTCTGACCAGGAGTAGAAGCGGTGACACTCAGTGCTGTTGTCCCCCTCCTCCTTCCTCCTCCTGAGCCCAATCCAGAAGTCTCCATCCGAGGCCAGGAGGCTCCTGATCAAGGATTCGATCAGTCTCTGCTCCGCTGGGCTCTCGATGCTGACCAGGTGTCCCCCGTCAGCCCTGCAGGCCAGGTGAGCCTCCTCATAGCTGGTCCTGCGGGAGGCATCGTGGAAATAAACGATTTTGTAGCAGGGTTTCTGCGTCCCACGCCTGCACACCGTCTGCCCTGCAGGGAGGGAGAGAAAGCTGTCACAGGAATGGCACTAAACGGCATCGAAATTAAAATAAAACATCAGTTTGGGTGAGGTTTGTGTTGTTTATGTGGAAAATACAACACAGGTGAAAGGCTTTTCTGTGGCATCTCCAAATTTTTATTGCTGAATCTCAAAGTTTAGGTCCTTTCATGTCCTGCTCTTCTCATGATTTCTCTGGGATTTGCAGATCCTGGGAGTTCCTCCCAAAGAAACACTGTGCCAGAGCAAGCTGGCACATGCAACCTCTTAAAAAGCAAAGCTCCCTGGCAAGGGTTCCAAGAGGCTTTTTAAAATGGTCATTATTTTTAAGGAGTTAAATGGTCAAAATTAGAGATTTCCTTATACAAGCAGAGATAGCAAGAACTGATCTTTTATGCAATATGTATCTATATGCAATAATATATAATATATCTATATGTAATATAAATGTAATATAGATATGCAAAATATATAGTATATATCTCTATGCAATATAGATATATAGATATGCGATAAAGATAAAACGTATATTATATCTATATGGAATAAATGTTCAATATAGATATGCAATATAGATATAATATATGTTATCTCTATATAATATAGCTATAATATACTATAGATATATAGTTATAATATAGATACAATATATATTATATCTGTATGCAATATAGATATGCAATATAGATATAATATATGTTATCTCTATATAATATAGCTATAATATACTATAGATATATAGTTATAATATAGTACAATATATATCATATCTGTATGCAATATAGATATGCAATATAGATATAATATGTTATCTCTATATAATATAGCTACAATATACTATAGATATATAGTTATAATATAGATACAATATATATTATATCTGTATGCAATATAGATATGCAATATAGATATAATATGTTATCTCTATATAATATAGCTATAATTTACTATAGATATATAGTTATAATATAGATACAATATATATCATATCTGTATGCAATATAGATATGCAATATAGATATATGTTATCTCTATATAATATAGCTATAATATACTATAGATATATAGTTATAATAGAGATATAATATATATTATATCTGTATGCAATATAGATATGCAATATAGATATAATATGTTATCTCTATATAATATAGCTACAATGTACTATAGATATATAGTTATAATATAGATACAATATATATCATATCTGTATGCAATATAGATATGCAATATAGATATAATATGTTATCTCTATATAATATAGCTATAATTTACTATAGATATATAGTTATAATATAGATACAATATATATCATATCTGTATGCAATATAGATATGCAATATAGATATATGTTATCTCTATATAATATAGCTATAATATACTATAGATATATAGTTATAATAGAGATATAATATATATTATATCTGTATGCAATATAGATATGCAATATAGATATAATATGTTATCTCTATATAATATAGCTACAATATACTATAGATATATAGTTATAATATAGATACAATATATATTATATCTGTATGCAATATAGATAAGCAATATAGATATATGTTATCTCTATATAATATAGCTATAATATACTATAGATATATAGTTATAATATAGAGACAATAGATATTATATCTGTATGCAATATAGATATATCTATATGCAATATAGAGATACATATATGCAATATAGAGATATGCAATATAGATATAATATATATTATCTACATGCAATATGGGTATAATAGATCTATATGCAATATTTCAATGGATATTGCAGTGCCACAGAATCCCAGAATGTTTGGGGTTGGAAAGGGCCTTCAAACCCCCTTATGGGGACACCTCCCACCGTCCCAGGCTGCTCCAAGCCCAGTCCAGCCTGGCCTTGGGCACTCCCAGCATGGGACATCCCCAACCCCTCTGGCCAGGCAGGGCCTCACCACCCTCACAGGGCAGAATTTCTGATTTACATCCAACCTCAAACTCTTTCATTTTCAGTATCTGTACTCGGGATCACAATTTGAATTCCCACAGCCCAGTTTCCAGCTCTGCAATGTTTCTGCCTGCCCAGGGAGTAAACAATGTCTGTTTTCAGGCTGTCACAAGCCAAGGACTGTCTCATGCAGGAGCAGCAGAGCTTATTTTGGTTCTGAGGGAAGATCAAAGTGAAAAGACACATCATCCAAAATGATGCACTCGGGTGTTTTTTTCAGCAGAGCAGTCCCAATATTTAGACTGTGGAAACAAACAGCTTTGTTTTGCTCAGTAAATATTTCTTTGCAGGCACAATCTGCTAACCTACATGTTTTTACAGAAAGAAAACATTCAGCAACACTTGTGGTGTGCTTGGAACAAATGGATAATACAAGGACAGGTCACTACAAACCCTGCCATGGGATCATTGCTGGCTTTGCTTTATCCTTGTATGTTGGTCACTGGAGGGGTGGGAGTTTAAACACCTTTCCTACTGGAATTTTTCAGCAGTTAAATAGCCAGAAATGGAGTTTGCTAACATTTTGCACAGGGATTACAACAGAAGCAGGATTTTTACTATGACAGCACTATTATAAAGTATATTTCTAGCACAGCCTGTGTTTCTCTTGGCAATTTGACGCTCTGAGAAAAAGGCAAAGCCCCTTACCTCTTCTGAGGGAAATGTCCACTGCTGCTGGGAGAGGCAAAAGGAAAACACAGACAGCAGAGCGTCATTAAAAACCTGCAACTCTCTGGAAACTCCCACAAAAACTGCACTTAGCTCTTCCCTGGTACACAAACACATTCTTTCCTCATTAAAAAAATAGAGGAAGAAAGTCTGTGCCTTATCAGCCAATTGCCATTGCTTTCAGCAGAGGAAATTCGCTGGAGCTGATTCCTGGCTGGATTTCAGCGCTCGTTTTGGGAGCCGGAATGCGCAGCTCCGAGCCAGCCTGAAAGGATTCCTTGTGCTCCTTCCCCTTCATCTCCTCCTGACTCGGGGTCTGACTCCAGCGAGCGGCCCGGGGCAGGGCGGCGGGGAAAACCAGCCGGAAAAGTTGGAGAAGATCCCCAGAACGACCGAACCCAACCTCCCCCTGCCCATGCCGCGACAGCATCCCTGCCCGTGTCGCGACAGCGCATCGCGACCCTCCCAGCCACAGAGGCGGGGCTGGGGGGGGTGTTTTTGGGTTAGAGAGGGTCCCCACACGATGTCACAGCGATCCCCAGCCCCTCTTACCGCTGAGCAGCCGCGCCCCCGCCGCGCATCCCAGCGCGGCCGCGCACAGCGCCGCAGCCGCCAGCATCGCTCCGCGGGACGGGACAGCGACCGCGACCGCGACAGCGACAGCGACAGCGACAGATCCTCCTTCCTTCCCCGCCTTCCTTCCTCCTTTCTCTGCCTCCTTCCCTCCTCTTCCTCCTCCTCCCGGCTCAGCCCCGGCCCCGCGGAGCCGCCGCTGAAGCGGTGCTGAGCGCGCTCCCCGCGCCCCGCATGGCTCTGCCCGCGTCCCCCCGACCCCGCTTTATGTCCCCGTGGAACCCCCCCCGCCCACCGGGAGCCACCCACGGGCGGGTCCGGCCCCGCGCTGGCCAGTTCGGATCGTTTATTTATTTATTTATTTATTTATTTATTTATTTATTTGTGGAAAGGTTTTTTCCTTCGCTTTCCCAGCCGTGCGTTTGCTGCGGGGAAGCAGGATGAGCTTTATGGTTTCCTGTCGCTCCAGCCAACCACTGACCTATTTTATCCATGCCTGATGTGTTTTTTTACATTTAGAAAAGCTTTCTAAATCTAACTATTTGGATTTTTTTGTTTGTTTGTTTGTTTGTTTGTTTGGGTTTTTTTGAAAGGGTTTTCCTTCACTTTCCCAGCTGTGGATTGATTCTGCTGTGGGGAAGCAGGATGACCTTTATGGTTTCCTGTCAATCCAGCCAACCACTGATCTATTGTATCCATCCCAATCCCAGTTTTGTAAATCTAACTATCTGGAGATTTTTTTTTGTTTGTTTGTTTGTTTTGGAAAGGTTTTTCCTTCTCTTTCCCAGATGTGCATTTGCTGTGGAATGAGCTTTATGCTTTCCTGTTGCTCCAGACAAACACTGATTTCTTTAATCCATCCAAATCCCAGTTTTCTAAATCTAACTATTTTCTAAAGCTAACTATTCTAAACCTAACTACAGAATCATTGTACATTCTATATTCCATTCTATATTCTGTATTCTTGAATCTAACTATTCTAAATATTCTGGCTACTCTGAGTAGGAAGGGATCACCGCAAGGATCACTTCAAGTGCAAAATCCTGGGAATGGCCCCAAAATTTCAGCGTTTTTAGCCCTGGGAAGGGAAAGCACAGCAAGGGAATTGTGATTCCTGCATGGATTCTTGGGAAGCTGCTCCACACCTGATTCCTGCAGCCCAGGCTCTCCATCCAGCCCTGTTTATGGAATTTGGGCCAAGCAGACAGACTTAGTTCAGCATTTTAATAAACTTTGAGAAGAGGAACCGCTTAATAGGAACCAACTGAAAAGCTTAAATGAAGGAGGAAGGAAAAAAAAGAGGCTTTTATGTCCAAAATGAAGACGTCATTCCTGAAAGTACCTTTTGAAATCTTGTTTTCCAGCTTATTTTTCCAATCTCTGCACTTATCAGCTTTAATATCTCAGTGCTACTCTGTACAACTGAGGAATTAAATTGTGTTAATTCAGATATTTGGTTCTTAACCTTCAGCTCATTTGTCTCTGCTTTGTATCCTGGGAATTACAGCAGGAGGAAGGAAAAGCCTTAATAGAATCCAGACCTCTTACTTCTGGATTTTATTCTCCTGATAAACATCCGGCCAGGCCAGGCCAAACCATTATAAATCAGTGAATCTATATTTCACTGCTGATAATAATAAAAATCCCCAAATGGAATTCTGGCTTTATTGCTCAAATCCAGTTTCTGAGAGCTTTTTAGGGAGCAGAGCAGCCAGTTTGGTAATTTGGTTATAAAGTGAATATTTGTGTTTCAGTAAGGAAAAACTTGGAGACAGCAATGGAAAAAATAAAAAATAAAAAATAGAAAAAATAACAATGGCCAGGCTGTCAAGATTCCTTTCATATTAAACGGAGGAATTTAGACTCACTGCCTAATTTCTTGTGGTTTTGAGACAGAAAATTGTCCTTAATAACTTTTTAAAGTGCTCTTAAACTTCATTTACCTCCTGTGCCTGGCCTGGAATTTCAGAGTTCCCCAGCCTGCAGGATCCTCTTTGCTGAAGGAATTATTTTGATGAATCCACATTCTCTTCCCAGATTTATACAATTTCAGGGTTTGCTCCTTTGGATTTGTTCACATCTGAATCAAATCTGAAATCTGGATTTGAGCACTAAGCAATATCCGTGACTGACAATAACCTGAACATTATTCTTATTCTGTCCGCTGCATTAATTTGAATTTTCTTAGACTTATGGGATGCTTTTAGGGTGTCCTATATTTGTGTAAAACCATTTACTGCTTCAAATGAATCTTTATGGCTGCCCAAAGCTGCAAATCCTGGCTTTCATCCCTGCTTGGAAAACCCCTCCAAACCCATCAAGTCCAACCTTCCAAGGAATTAAGAAAAAAAATTAAAAAACAAAAAGAAAGGGAAGCCTCAGTGAACTGTTGCTGGCTGCAGGCAGAATTCAGAGCAGACTAATGGCTAGTGATGGATGAGATTCCTTTTGGGATTATTGATGGGGAAAGGGGGATTGCTGACTCTCGGGAAAGGTTTGCAGAGCTCAGCACCTCCTGCAGATTGCTCTGCCTGGCCTGGCTCCCAAACCCAGCTCTGCGCTGAAAATGGGGAGTGCCGTGCTAAAATTAGGGGAAAAAAATAATAATTGCAGAGTCAGGCTGAAAATGCAATTTCTGTGCTTAATGGTTTGCCTGAGATTGCTTTATTTGTGGGAGTTCTGTTGATGGTCAGACACTCTAATTAACCAGGTCCATAACTGGGGTTCCAGCAGAAGTTTCCATCTTTTTCCAGGCCATTTCTACTCCAGTCAACTTCCAGTTCCCAAACCCAGCTTTTCACTAAAAATGGGGAGTGCTTTACTAAAATTAGGAATAAAAAAAAAAGGAGAATTGCAGAGGCAGGCTGAAAATCTGAGTTTGCTTTATTTATATGGTGAGACACAATAATTAACCAGGTCAGTAATTGGGGCTCCAGCAGAAGTTTCCATCTCCTTTCAGGCCATTTCCACTCCAGCCCGGCTTCTGCAAGGATGGGGAAGAGCTGGCACCACAGGCTTTAATTTCCTTTATTCAACCAGAATAAATGGAGGGAGATGTGAGAACAGAGGCCTTGGTGAGCCCAGTCAGAATGGGAGTCAAAACCTGCAAATCTGGCGGAGAAAAAACCCCCAAATCCATTTTATCCTCATGTTTTTTAATGGAAATGAGCTGTAAATGAGGTGGATCACGGGGAAAGAGCTAGGCAGGAGGGCAGCTCTTGTTTTATTTCACTGCCTGTCTGTTGGTGCTGATCTCTGGTGTGCTCAGCCCGATTCCTGCTCCCCAGTTCCTGCTCCCAGCGTTCCAGACCTGTTCACCTGGCTGTGTGGCTAGTGATTGTTGCTTTGGGCAATCAGCTAACCACACTGCCTGGCAGCCAGGCTGAGGGCAGAGCCTGTCCCTGTTCCTGTCCCTTCTTCCAGCCAGGTCTAATGAGCTCTTGGAGGTCTATAACACCCAAATATGGATATAGCACAATATAACCAATATAACACACCTCACAAAATAACACACTTATATGGATATAGCACAATATAACCAATATAACACACCTCACAAAATAACACACTTATATAGATATAGCACAATATAACCAATATAACACACCTCACAAAATAACACACTTATCTAGATATAGCGCAATATAACCAATATAACACACCTCACAAAATAACACACTTATCTAGATATAGCGCAATATAACCAATATAACACACCTCACAAAATAACACACTTATATAGATATATAAGATACACTTATATATAGATATATAAGATATATAATAACACACATATATAGTATAACACAATATAACACATCTAAAAATATAACACACTTATACATAGATATAACACAGCTAACAATATAACACACCTGTATACAGATATAACACAATGTAACCAATATAACACAGCTATATATAGATATAACACAATATAACCAATATAACACACCTAACAATATAACACACCTATATACAGATATAACATAATATAACAAAATATAACACACATAACAATATAACACACTTATATATAGATATAAAACTGCAGTGAACACAACACAAAGACCATTTCAAGAGTGCAAAGGCAAAGCAATTAAACACTAAAATACAAATTATTATGCAGCACCACTCTGCATTTGAGTATAATCATTGCTCAGAACTCCCTTCACTTACTTTGCTTAATAAAAGATATGAAAAAGAAAATTATTGATATCTGGCAGAGAAGCTGAAGGATGCAACCTAAAAAAGTCATAGTCCAGTCTCTGTGTGTTAAAAATGAAGTATACAATGAATGAAGAATTTAAAATCAGACAGGCTTCTTGGTCCAGGAAAATTCCTGAGGATTTTAGCACCAACTTCAAGAAATCCAAGATTTCACTTCCCATTACCAACATGCAGCACACACTGACATGGGCAGGTAAAACTCTGGGAATAAAGCTGCAGATAAATCCCATTATTGATGATTTTGCAGTAGGAAATTGGGAGTTTCCAGGTCAAGGCTGGAGCAGAGAATGCTGTGCCTTGTTTTGGTGGCAGTGAAGTTAGTGATTGTGGGGCGGTGGAGACAATCAGCTAACTACACTGCCTGCAAACCAAGCACTTCTCCTGGAGTCATGGAATGCAAGCCTGCAACGAAAGAAAAGACTTCCAATTGTTATATTCATATTCTCCATCTCCTCAAATGCTCTTAAAATAATACAGAATTGGAAATAATGGAAAATATTGGTCATATCACCCTTATTCTGCTAAATGCCAAAGATGTACATTTATATTATATGTATTTACATTATATTTATATTTATAGGCATATTTATATTTGAGATGTATTTCCATTATATGTAAATACACATATTACATCTATACCCAATATAAATTAGAGGTAAATATATATGTTAGATATATATTTCTATTCAATATAAATATACATCTAATATACATATTTAGATAAATATAAACATATTATAAATATATATTTATATTTGTAGCTGTATTTATATTTCTATTCATATTTCTATTCATATTCATATTCTTATATAGTTTAAATACATTTATGTATAATATTTATATCTATATTTAGTATTTAGATTCCTCCCTGTTCCTTTCCCCAGGAGACATTTCCTGGCAGAATTCCTCTGGGCATGTTCCCATATTTTCCCTGGGGATATTCCCATCTTTTCCCTGGGTTGTTCCCATCTTTTACCTGGGGATGTTCCCACCTTTTCTCCTGTGTTGCTTCCATCTTTTCTCCTGGGATGCTCCCATCTTCTCCCCTGGGATATTCCCATATTTTCCTTGGATCGCTCCCATCTTTTCTTCTGGGATATTCCCATCTTTTCACCTAGGGATGCTCCCATCTTTTCTCCTGGGTTGCTCCCACCTTTTCCCTGAGGATATTCCCACCTTTTCTCCTGGAATGTTCCCATCCTTTCCCCTGGGGCTCCTGGCTCCGAATGTCCCCAGGCCAGCCCTGCCTGGGAGCTTTGTGTACTCCTGTCACCATGGCCACCCCTCCAGAGGGACATGGGGACAGCTCAGGTGGCCCCAGCCGTGGGAGCTTTGTTGCAGGAGAGGTTTCCATGGGCAAAGCCAACATGGGGAACACACCCAGAGTTCGGAATTTCCACCCAAACGGTCCCAGGGGAGGGTGAGCCCTGGTGGCACTGGTGGCAGTCCCAGCTGGTGGCCCTGGGGCTCCAGCCTGGTGTGATTCCCACCAGGAATGCCCAGAAGAGCTCAGAGGGGTGAGCGTCCTGTGCTGTGCCACCTCCTGCACCTCTCTCTTGGTTTTTGGGGTCTGCCCAGCCATTGGATCTCTTGGATCTGTCCAGCTCTGAAAATCATGGCACACACACACAGAGGAAGCAAACCCAGAAAATTTAAACACTTACGGCAACAGCTCTTAGACCCCATAAAATAAACCCAGGGAGCTTTGCAGTCTTTCCTTTGTTGTTTAATTTTAGAACATCCTGGGTCGAAACCACTGGGGATTTTTAGGTTTATTTTATTACTTAAATCACTAAATCTTAAATCAAATTCTAGCAATATGGAGTACTCAAACCCTTACAGTTTTTGTGGTGGCGATCAGAATCAGCTTCTGGTTCACTCCAGTCCACAATAATTCTTTTTACAGAGACTGCATGTCTTAAGTACAGGAGTATAAATTTGATGTTTCAAGTATGAGGTTTCTTCTGCCTCTGATTTAATCCATGGAATTGGTGCTTCTGGATGTGCCCAGGGGAGTGACCAAACAAATGCAAGCTGCTTTTCCTTCAGATTGTCACCAAGGATGCTTTTCCCCCTGGAAATCACTCAGCCTTCTTGATTTTTATATCAATATCTACAAACTGCAGCTGCTTACCTGGAGGATCTGCCTGCCTTCCATCACCCAAAAAAATCAAACGCCGTGCAGAGGGGAGATTGCACTTGGCTTCTTTATTCCCATTTTTTTTTTTTAATCCTTTAAAGCAGGAAAACTGCAAAAAAAGTCCTGGAGGGTGGCTCCAGCCAGGGTGTGCTTGGGGGAGCAGTGTTTGCTCTGGGTTTGGGCTGCAGTTACTACAGAAACTGTGCCTGGCTCTGGCCCTGCCTGCCTCAAGCCTGGGCTTGCCTGCTGACCCAGGGACAGCTCATTTAATCTGGCTGAGAATGCTCCTGCCCGGCTGGGGGCCCGTTTCAGCCCCACTCAAGCCTTTGGGCACATTTTCCTGATTTCAGCTCTGGATCAGTCCCATGGATATCCAGGCACTGGTTTTTAGTGGTTTGGCTTTTTCTCCCCGTTCCTAACAAGAATCAAAACAGCATCATGTTCCAAAAGGCACAAACATCTCCTCATTTATCTCCTGCCTCCTCTCAGTCAGAACACTTGGCTGTCCATGCTGGGTTTTGCTAAATCTGCTGGGATGAGAGGAATTCCTGCTTGGATGCAGCTGGGGATGAGTGGGAGGAGAGTTTGTTGGCTGCTCTTTCATGGCTGTGCCAGTTTTGGTTCAGGAATTCCTAGGGCTGAAATGGGGCAGGGTGAGGAGTGATGAGGAAATTCTGTGCTCCCCACCATGGCTGCTGCTGCTTTAGCTTGGGTAGCTCAAGAATAAAAGGAAATCAAAGGTGAGAGGAAGAGGTCATGGCTTTTAATAGGTTAAAATCTGATATGGAGGAAAAGTGATGTGAAATCAAAGAAATCAGACTTAATATTCTGACTTGGCCAGAACGACAAAATCATCCCTGGAGGAATCCCAATCTGTGAGTCTGGGATTGTCTAGGAAACCCAGAGTGGATTAAATGTACTGAGAAGAACTTAAAAATTAAAATTATGTGCATCACCCATCATTTTAAAGTGGCAAACCTTGCTCTTTGACATTTCCCTGCACACAATTTTGTCAGCTCAGAGAAGGAGCTGATGCAGGAATGAAGGCAAAGAGATTTGGGGATACCTTTGGAACAGGCTGGTAATTAATCCAACACCTGCAGCTCCTGCACACCTGAAGGCTCTTCCAGCCCTCAGCTCCACATGATTCCTGTTCCATAAAAACCTGACCCAGCCCTGCCAGGGAAAGGGGGAGGGAAACTTTGGCTGTTGGGGTTGCTCCTGTGTGGCTGAGCCAGGGCCCTGGGCGCTTTTATCTGGATTTTTTTGTGCCTCTTCAAGCTGTTTGCGAAGGTTATCTCAAGTTTTTACTGTCTCTGCTGTGAAAAGGTGATATTTTTGGTGTTTTTTTTTACATTAAAAGCTCTCTTTAGTAAAGTCTACTGCTTGTGATATATATGACAAATAAGAACTTTTATGTCTTAAACTCTTTTTCTCTATTCTCTCTTAACTTGCTTAGTGTAGGTACCTTCTAGTAATGCATTAGAGCGATTTTAATATCCCAAACTAAATTTAAATCTCTGTTTGGCAGTCAGGCTTTTCTCTCCTGGCTTGTGTGGATTTTGCAGCATCAGTTTTTGGAAGCTGATTGTGCCTTAATGTTATTAAATCTCTGCTGCTCTGTTCCATCCCTGCTCCAGCACCTCCTGTGCTCCAATTGAAGATGAAAGATGAAATTGCTGCCACGGTTTTCTTCATCACCAAGCTGGTGAAGAGGGAGGACAGGCTGAGCAAGCACAAAATGGAGAAGTTTGCAGCCAAGCTGACCACGCTGCTGTTTGAGAAGTACAAAAATCACTGGTACCTGGACAACCCCTCCCGAGGCCAGGCCTTCAGGTGAGAGGGGCTCAGGTTGGCATCCAAGAGGCCTCAAAGTGAAATAAATAATGCAGAGGGAACCACCAGGATACCCCTTAAGCTTGAAGGAAAAATTAATGAATTGGTGAAAATTACTTTGGTTTTTTTTAACCTGTAAATGTGTGATTAGAGGTGGAAAACTGAGGTGGAAATCTTTTATTTTACCTGTAAACGTGGGATTAGAGAGTTGAGGTGGAATTTTTATTTTTACCTGTAAGCATGTGATTAGAAAACTGAGGTGGAAATATTTTTTACCTGTGAATGTGCGATTAGAGGTGGAAAACTGAGGTGGAATTTTTTTTTTTTTTTTTAACCCGTAAATGCAGGATCAGAGAACTGAGGTGGAAATGGGTTTTTTACCTCTAGATGTGGGATTAGAGAATTGAGACACTTAAGACTTCCGCCTCAAGTAGCCCCTGACTCCTAGGATGCAGAATTCAGGTGGTCTGACAGTGACTTTTGGGACGGTTTTGTTTTAAACACTCAAAGCAGGGACTTGCCTCATTGATGAGAACTAAAATCAAACCCTGTTTGAGCTGATGAATCAGCTTGTGAGGCTGAATTTCTGTTTGGGGCTCCGAGTGAGAGCCTGCATCAACAAGTTAAAAGTGCTGGGACAACTTATTGAGCTTTTGGGCGCGCTCTGCGTGATCAGACCCCGCAGGGCGGCAGCGGCGTCCCCAGTGCCACCTGTGCTGTCCCCAGGTGCATCAGGATCAACAGGCAGCGGGCTCGGGAGCCGCTGCTGGAGCAGGCGTGCGTGCAGAGCGACGTGGCCTTCGAGCTGCTGGGGCTGCCCGAGGAGATGACGCTGTGGGTGGATCCCTTCCAGGTGTGCTGCAGGTGAGCTCCAGGGCGTGCCTTGGTGCTGGGGTTGTGGGGAATGATGAGCCTGACTTGGTGTTCTCAGAAAGCTAATTTGTTATTTTATAATACTGGATTATACTCTAATATAGCATACTCTATGAAGTTACAGTACACTATAATATATATAATATACTATATGCTATATATAGTATACTATAATATACTATAGTGTACAGCATGTAGCATGCTATACTATAATGTAATATAGCATATATTAAATTATATAATATATAGATATAGAACTACAAAACATTTTTATGTATTTATAATAATATAAATATAAAAATGCATAAATTATATAATATACTATATATATAATATATAATATATAGTATAGCACACATATTAGATGATATATTATTTATTAAATATATATTATATATTTAATAAATTATATTATATATAATATCTATGTGTATATAATATCTATGTGTATATAATATCTACATATCTATGTGTATATAATATATATGTATAAATATGTATTTAATATATACTTCATATATTGTATGTATTATATAATACGTGTTCTATATAATATATAGGTATCTATTAAATATATATAGTATATAAAAATATATATGAATACATGTTATATATTAAATTATATTAAATACTAAACTATACTAAAGAACAGAGGATACTTACAGAATGCTAAAAAGATGATAACAAATGACTCTCTCTAGTCTTGACACAGCCTGGCACTGGTTGGCCATTGAGTTAAAACAACTCGCAGTAAAAACTAATGAAACAATCTTCAAACGCATTCCAAAGCAGCAAAACACAGGAGAAGCAATCAGATAATTGTTTTTGCTCTGAGGCTTCTCAGCCTCCCAGGAGGAAAATCCTGGCCAAGGGATTTTTCAGCAATGCCTTCGTCAGTGCCAGCTTGCTCAGGTGAGCCCTTGCAGGTACGGCGAGAGGAGCCGGCCCTTCACCGTGGCGCACTTTGGTGGGGAGGAGAGCCCCGAGCTGCCCCAGCAGATCAGCCTGGCCGTGGGCAGGGCAGCCCTGGACTATCACTCCAGCAGCTCCTCGGATGAGGAGAGCTTCAGCAGGGAGCCCAGAGCCATCCCCACCGTCAGCAACCCCAACAGCATCTACCAGGTGAGCCGGGGCTCTGCGGGAGCTCCTCACCCCCAAATCCCTCCAGAGGGGCTCTGGCAGGTGGGGTCAGCTCTTCTCCCAGGGACAGGATGGGAGCAAACAGCCCTGGGCTGCTCCAGGGGAGGTTCAGGTGTGATTTCATCCCTGGAAGGGTTTTCCAGCCCTGGCAGGTGGTGTCCCTGTCCCATAAAAGTTGGCTTTAAGTGTTGCCCTTGTCCATGCTTTGTGAAACAAAGTTTAGGAGTTGTGGCCCTATTTCTTTCTAATTAATTCTCATTATACCACTCCATGTGTATTAACTGTTTGAAGAATTGAATTGTTCCCTGGGGTGGTGACCAGTCCTGATGGAGTCACCATCCCTGGAGGGGTTTAAAGGATGTGGCACTTGGGGACACAGCTTAGGGGACAGCTGAGCTTGTCCTTGGAAGGCTTTCCCAGCCTCAGTGGTGCTGTGGGTGGGACGAGCAGTGTATGAACTGTTTGAAGCATGGAATTTTTTCCATGGGGTGATGACCAGCCCTGATGGTGTCACCTGGAGGATGTGCTTAAAGGATGTGGCACTTGGGGACACAGCTTAGGGGACAGCTGAGCTTGTCCTTGGAAGGCTTTCCCAGCCTCAGTGGTGCTGTGGGTGGGATGAACTTCGGGATAAGCGGTGTATGAGCTGTTTGAAGAATTGAATTGTTCCATGGGGACCAGCCCTGATGGTGTCACCTGGAAGGGTTTACAATTTGTGGCACTTGGGCACAGCTGGGCTTGTCCTTGGAGGGTTTTCCCAGCCTCGTTGATGCTCTGGGGTGGGATGAGCTTTGGGAGCAGACAGCAATGATGGCCCAGCTTCCTCAGGAAGGCGCAGGGTGGGTCTGGGGTGTCCTGGCTGCTCCCCCTCCTTCCCCAGCACACTTTAACCTTGCTTTTCCCCATTTTTTGCCGCCCAGTTTGGCGACTTCTGCCCGGCTCCCTGGTGGCAGTACCTGCACAGGAAGCCCCACGTGGCCGAGGGCTCCCACCTTGGCCAGCACAGGGGCTACAGGAGCTACAGACCCACGGCCACCTTCGCTGGCCCCCGGGTGGACAGGTACCACTGGATCAACACCAAGAGGTAGAGCCAGGGCTCCTCGGGGACTGTGGAGCCCTGATTTTGTGAGGGGGTGAAGGCTGGCACTGCAAAACCTCATAAAAACAGCACTTCCTGTCTGATCCCTGGCTCTGACTCTGTATTTGTGAATATTTTTGGGGGATTTTTTTTTTCCCCCCTCCAGGGTTTTAAATGTTTTTAATTGATGTTAACATAAGATTGAAGATGTAATGCGATGCTCTGCTTGTGAGTTAAAAAGGAAATGCATAAATCAATAAATCTGCTGATGTTTTTTTACCAAAGCCAGCTGCTGGTGGTGCCTTGAAGGGTGTTCAGGAGCTTTTTTGGTGGAAACACCAGCAGGTGAAGGAGGATAAAACACCCCTGAGCTGCTTTGAAAAACACTTTGCTTCCTCCTGGCGGAGGTGTCAGGAGCCAAGACCTAAATATCACCAGCAGAAGTGTCTGGGGTATTAAATAACTCATAAAAATATTTAAATTCTGCTGTGCCCCCATGAGTTTTATATTTATAGGGGTAAAAAAAAGGGTTTTGAATGACTTTGCTCTTCCCTCACTTGTTTATCTACACTGGAGGCTGAGCTGATATTGGGAAATAGTGAATATTTCATGTTTTGGGGTTTGGCTCTGGAATTTGGGAGGACAGATGGGTTCCCCAGGTTGAAGAGCAGGAATGGCCTGGACAGGGCATTCCTGGGTGGGTGGTGGCACAGAGCCGGATAAGGTGACTTCAGAAGTTGCTTCAATGGTGGAAAATATGAATTTCTTGCACTTTAAGTATAATTAAACAGCTATAATTAACCCAAGCAACCGTATCTGCAGTTTTTGCTGTGTCATAAAATCAGAAAACTGCAGCTCTCAGCTGCAGGGGCCTCAGAGCACCTCGTGGAGTGATGCATTAGTTGAAAGAATAATTTATTTCACACCAGGAATTGAGTGGTTCTATTTTCTGCTCCTGTTCCTGGAAACTCTGAGTCGGGGCTTTTGCAGCAATATTTCTTCTCAGCACTTGGATGTGGCCAGAAATGTCATTTCCTGCAGCCAAAGTCTTGTCACTTCAATCCCTGCACTGCTCTGCCTCCTGATTTAGTGAGCCTTTGGGAAGGAGAGGAGAAGCACACTGGAATTCAGCAGAAATAGAGATTTCCTTTGGGTTGGACACACTGGAATTCAGGCAAAAATAGAGATTTCCTTTGGGTTGCAGCGTTGGGAAGGATGAAAGTTTGACAAGAAAGTCTCACGGATATTTATGCCTAGCAGAAAGATTTTTTTGAATGGAGGCTCTGAAGAAGGAACAGAAATAAAAGCAAGTTTTGATACAGAAGAAAAGAATTGCTGAGCCAGTCTCACTGGATAACCAGTGAGGCAAAGGGTGTGTTGGTTAGAAGGGGTTTTTATGGCTTAGAGCAAAGGATAAACCCACCCCAAACGAGAAGATGTTTTTACCAAGCAGAAAGAGAGCACAGGCAAACAAGGCAGCAAATGTGGCAGGTCGAAAAAAGAATTTTCTATTGCAAGAAAACTGAAAAACAACTTCCGGCTTAAACTGCAATGTACAAACTATTAGTGATTGGAGAACAGTGACATGAATATGGAAATTATAGCAGTTATGATAGGCTAGAGGTAAAAGTTAAGGGATAGATTGGTTCTCATGTATGAAGATGCTCAGCAAAGAAAAGTAAATAATGCACTGTGACCAAAAGAAAAGTATATAATGAATTTGTAACCAAAAGAAAAGTATAGGATTCTTTTATATTAATTTTTATATTATTTTACATAGATTTCTATATTATTTTATATAGATTTTTAACCTAAACTCAGACTCTCCAGGCCTGCCTGCAGCTGGAGCTGACAGCTGTGGGCACAGCTCTGTCACCCTGGACTGCTGTGACACCTTGGATGCAGTAAACTGCATTTTGGGGTCGGCTGCATTTTGGGGTCGGCTGCATTTTGGGGTCGGCCGCATTTTATGATCAGCTGTGTTTTATAATAAGCTGCATTTTGGAATCAGCTGCATTTTATAATAAGCTGCATTTTGGAATAAGCTGCATTTTATAATAAGCTGCATTTTATAATAAGCTGCATTTATAATAAGCTGCATTTTGAGGAGCTTGCTGGAGTCCCACATCCTTCATTTCAGCTCCTACAGGGAGTTTGGAGCCTCACACCTTCCTGCCCTGGGCTATTTCCTCTTCCAAAGCATTTATTTGTTTCGCCAAGCTCTCCTTCTCCAGGCTGGTGATTTCCAGGTAATAAGAGAGCAAATCCTCGTTGCCTTTGCTGTTTAAGAACTGCTCCTCATCCTCTGCAATCTGCAGCAGCTCCTCGGTCAGGGCATCCACTTTGTCCTCCAGCTCTGAGGGGGACGAGGAATTGACAATTTCCTCTCCAGGGCTAAAAAAAAAACCAGGGAAAAATTTAAATTGGGAGAGAAGAAATGGCAGTATGTATTAAAGTTTCATCTTCACAGGACGAAAGGCAAATTTCACTGTACAAGGCAGCGAAATAATGAGATTAAATAGTAAATAATGGGAAATTCTGCTCACTGTGCCCTCTGTGCAAGGCTGTGCCTTCCACTGCTCAGGAGGTGAAGGAAATTCTGGTTTTTCTTCATCAGCCACTTGTTGTGTGATTCTGCTGCAAGAACAGTAGAATTTAAATTAATTAATTTAATTAGATTATTTATTGCAAAAAAATTGCTTTTCTTTTTGTCCCAGAAGCAACACTGCAATATGAGTGGATAAAACACTTTTATTTTATTGAGCGTACATTATATATTTTATGTATTTTTTTGAGCATTTCTCATATTTATTTTAATCTTTTTCAACCAATCCCTGTTGATGCACTGTGAATTATTATAAAAAGAATGAAGAAAATGTCTAAAACTTTACTTTTCTTAGAGAAACTAATCATCACCAAAGTGTGGAAAAGTGGCATTTAGAGCTGGTGAGCAGCACTAAAATTTTACTTTTCTTAGAGAATCTAATCATAAAGGAGGCATGGAAACCCAGAAATGTTCTTTTATTAAACAATCCCTCTCTCACTGTGGTTTTTGAGTAAATATTTCTGGCACGGGGAATTTTGTAGGCAAGGGGAAACGGTGGTGGGAAAAGAAAGAAAAGTCAGAATTATTTCAGTTTTTATTTACCCTGCAGAGGGGATGCTGCGAGCTCATCCCACCCCAAATTGGCGTGAATTTTCCCCAATTTAATTTGCTCATCAAGCCCAAGGAGATCCTCAACAAAACGGGACCAAAATCTGATTTGTAGGAGAATCTTGTGCGTTTTAAGCTGAAATAATAAAGGAATAAAATAAAGGGGAGTGGAAGTGCTTTTCTCTGTGTCTTACCTGGGCTCGCGGGTGATAAATTGAATTTTCTGTTTTCCTGCAGCAGCTGCAGCACGGACTGGAGCAGCGGGATCAGTTTTTGGGGGATGAATTCCCGTGGATCATTTGGGGTTTTACTGATGCCACGAAACCTGGGGCTCTGGGGGCTCCCAAACGCCCGGGGGGACCCCGGCAGAGGCACCTGGAACAGCACAGGGGCGCTCCCATTTACCATCTTTTACAACCTTTTAAATCTATAAAAATTTAAATTTAATAAATTTAATTTAAATTTAAATAATATAAATATCATAAATAATATTTATATTATTTAAATTTATTGAAATATTATAATATTTATAATCTTTTAAATTATTTAAATTAAACCTCCTGGCATCCCCTGCCATTTCCTGTAAAACTTAAATTACAGATTTGTCCCAAACCAAATGAAGCCTGCAGCATTTTCAAAGCCTTTTCCAGTGGTCATTGTTCCAAACTCTCAGATTTTTTCACCCTCCAAGTTATTATTTGAATATTGCAAATATGATTTGAATATTGCCTTATGTTTAACACCTTTCTCATGTCAAGTTTTTGTTATTTTGCAGGTTTGGGGTGTCACCTCTTGTTTATGGACAATGTTTTGCACCTTATAAAATATGAAATATCTCCTGCACTGACAGTGACATTTTACGTGGCTGTGCCTAAAGTTTCTAGAAGAGAATGCAATTTATTCCATGTGTAAAGTTAATTCACCATTTCATGTGTAAATTCTATTTGTTATTGCATGTATCATTTCAATTCCCCTTTGCATGTATAAATTTAAATCACCATTCAATTTGTAAATTCAACTTGTTATTCCATGTATAAATTCAATTTGTTATTCCATGTATAAATTCAATTTGTTATTCCGTGTATAAATTCAATTCACCATTCCACGTATAAATTCAATTTGTTATTCCATGTATAATTTCAATTCACCATTCCATGTATTAATTTCAATTCACCTTTCCATGTAAAAATGCAACTTGTTCTTCCACGTGTAAATTCACCTTTTTTTGTTAATTCATGTGTAAATTCAATTCACCATTCCGTATGTAAATTCAAGTTGTTATTCCATGTGTAAATTCAATTTACTGTTCCATGTATAAATTCAACTTATTCCATGTAAAATTTCAACTCACCATTCCATTTATACATTCAACTCACCATTCCGTGTATAAATTGGATTTATCCAATAAATTCAAGTTGTGATTCCATGTGTAAATTCAATTTACTGTTCCGTGTATAAATTCAACTTATTCCATGTATAATTTCAACTCACCATTCCATGTATAAATTGGATTTATCCTCTGTATAAATTCAAATTGTGATTCCATGTGTAAATTCAATTCACCATTCCATGCATAAATTCAACTTGTTATTCCATGTAAAATTTCAACTCACCATTCCATTTATACATTCAACTCACCATTCCGTGTATAAATTGGATTTATCCAATAAATTCAAGTTGTGATTCCATGTGTAAATCCAATTTACTGGTCCGTGAATAAATTCAATTCACCATTCCATGTATAAATTCAATTTGTTATTCCATGTATTAATTACAATTCACCTTTCCATGTAAAAATTCAACTTGTTCTTCCATGTGTAAATTCACCTTTTTTTGTTAATTCATGTGTAAATTCAATTCACCATTCCATATGTAAATTCAAGTTGTTATTCCATGTGTAAATTCAATTTACTGTTCCATGTATAAATTCAACTTATTCCATGTAAAATTTCAACTCTCCATTCCATTTATACATTCAACTCACCATTCCGTGTATAAATTGGATTTATCCAATAAATTCAAGTTGTGATTCCATGTGTAAATCCAATTTACTGGTCCGTGAATAAATTAAATTTATTCCATGTATAAATTTAATTTATTCCACCTGACTCCTGCTGAGCTCTACCTGCTCTTCGGCCTCTGTGCTCTCTTCCTCCTCCTCCTCCTCCTCTTCCTCCCCCTTGGCTGGGGTGCTCAGGGCCTTCAGCCAAAGGTTCTTCAGCAAGGAGATTTCGCTCATTACCCTGTGGTACACAGCTCTCACCTGCGGTACAAAACAAAAAGAAAAGAAATAAAAATGAATAAATAAATTCAATTAAAAACTGATTTTAGGAGTGACGGATCACTTGGAGCTGGTGAAATTTTCCTTTTTGTACTAAACCCCAAACTGGGGACAACACATCGATGGCAGCTTGGGGAATGGTGATTTTCCCACATTATTTAATTATTTCTATATCATTTTTAATAATAAAATTATTTCTTTATTATTTATTTGTAAATGCTCACTGTGATCCAGCTCCCTCTATCGTGGTTAAAACCTCACCTGGATTTCCCAAAGTGCCACAGGTGGACTCAGATTTGGGCTGTGAAATGCTCTCCTATTGATTTCAGCAGCAAAATGAACATATTTACAATAAAATTTAAATAAAATTTAAAAAAAAATGATTACTATAAAATTTAAATAATAAAATTTAAATAACCTACACATCCAGTGATTAATTCATCTCTCCTCAGCTTAACCCGCAGCTCTTCAGTGCAGAAAATTCAATATTTTTCATTTTATAGATAAAAAGTCAAAGCTGAATTCACTTTCCAAAACTTGTCAGTTCAGCACCAAGAGAAAAAAATTCAAGAAAAATCAAAATATTTTATCTTAAAACTCCTCTTCCCACTTTTAGAAAACAAAAATGAGGACAGGTTTATTTAAAGAGATGGAAATTGAAATAAAGATTCTACACAGAAATAGAAAAAAATACTGAATTTTATGCTCTTCTACACGAAAAGCAGCAGCAAAAAAATGAATTAATTATTGCTAAATTTAATTTTGATTTAAAATAAGAATTTTTACCTCTTCTTTGAAGTGGCCCAGGGTGGTGGTGACAGATTGGGATTGTCTGAGCAGCACCTCAAAGAAAATTTTGGTGTTAAAATCCTCCAGGTCCATTTGTTCCTCCCAGGGCTGCCCCCTCCTGGGGAAGCAGGCTGCAAATAGGAATTTCATTAATTTTTATTCATTAATTTAATTACTTTGCATTCAATTTATTTAGGTTTTATTAGTTTGAGGGTAGTTCTGAACACAAAATCCTGGGGCTCCCTGAATTCAGCAGCCTGAACTCAGAATTTGGGCTCCACTCTGTGCAGAATCCCCTGGATTTGGGGTTTTTTGAGGATTTTTTTGTGTTTTAGGATTTTTTAGGGTTTTTTAGGGTTTTAGGGGATTTGGGGTTTTAGGGTTTTTTTTTTGTTTTTAAGTTTTTTGGGGTTTTAGGATTTTTTTTTTTTGGCTTTTAGGCCTTTTAGGTTGTGTTTGGTTTTCAGGGGTGTTTTGGGGTTTTTATTTTTTTGGGGGTTTTTTAGGGATTTTTGGGGTTTTTTTAAAGGGATTTTTGGGGGTTTTTTAAAAAGGATTTTTGGAGGCTTTTTAAAAGGGATTTTTGCTTTTTTTTAAGGGATTTTTTGGGGGTTTTTTTAAAGGGATTTTTTGGGAGGTTTTTAGGGATTTTTGGGGTTTTTTAAGGGATTTTTGGGGGGTTTTTTAAGGGGATTTTTTTTTTAAGGGATTTTTGGGAGGTTTTTAGGGATTGTTGGGTTTTTTTAAAAGGGATTTTTTGGGGGGTTTTTAGGGATTTTGGGTTTTTTTTAAAAGGATTTTTTGGGTTTTTTTTAAAGGGATTTTTGGGGGGTTTTTAGGGATTGTTGGGGTTTTTTTTAAAAGGGATTTTTTGGGGGGTTTTTAGGGATTTTGGTTTTTTTTTTAAAGGATTTTTTGGGTTTTTTTTAAAGGGATTTTTGGGGGGTTTTTAGGGATTTTTGGGGTTTTTTTAAAGGGATTTTTGGGGGGTTTTTAGGGATTGTTGGGGTTTTTTTAAAGGGATTTTTGGGGTTTTTTAAAAGGGATTTTTGGGGGGGTTTTAAAGGGATTTTTTGGGTTTTTTTAAAGAGATTTTTGGGTTTTTTTTAAAGGGATTTTTGGGGGGGTTTTAGGGATTTTTGGGGTTTTTTAAAAGGGATTTTTGGGAGGTTTTTAAAGGGATTTTTGGGGTTTTTTTAAAGGGATTTTTGGGGGATTTTTTAAAGGGATTGTTGGGGTTTTTTTAAAGGGATTTTTTGGGGGTTTTTAAAAGGGATTTTTGGGGTTTTTTAAAAGGGATATTTTGGGGGGTTTTTAGGGATTTTTGGGGTTTTTTTAAAGGGATTTTTTGGGTTTTTTTAAAAGGATTTTTGGAGGTTTTTTAAAAGGGATTTTTGGGGTTTTTTTAAAGGGATTTTTTTGGGGGTTTTTTTAAAGGATTTTTGGGGGATTTTTAAAAGGGATTTTTTTGGGAGGTTTTTAGGGATTGTTGGGGTTTTTTTTAAAAGGATTTTTTGGGGTTTTTTTAAAGGGATTTTTGGGGTTTTTTAAAAGGGATATTTTGGGGGGTTTTTAGGGATTTTTGGGGTTTTTTTAAAGGGATTTTTTTGGGGTTTTTTAAAAGGATTTTTGGAGGATTTTTAAAAGGGATTTTTTTGGGAGGTTTTTAGGGATTCTTGGGGTTTTTTTTAAAAGGATTTTTTGGGTTTTTTTTAAAGGGATTTTTGGGCTTTTTAAAAGGGATTTTTGGGCTTTTTAAAAGGGATTTTTGGGAGGTTTTTAGGGATTTTTTGGGGTTTTTTTAGGATTTTTTGGGTTTTTTAGGGTCGTTGCTGCCTGACCTGTGCCCGCAGCCCCGCAGCTTCGCCCGGCGCGCTGAGCTTCGCTCTCAGGAAGCGGCGCCGGAGCCGAGCAGCGAAACGCGGCCAGGCGGGAGCGGCGCTGCCGCCGCCGGAACGCGGGGAGGGCCCGCGGGGCCCGGAACGGCCGCTGCAAACGCAAATGAAATCCCATCACTAAAGTCAAACGAACCAAAAAATCCCTAAAAAAATGAAATAAATTAAAACTCACACGACTGACTCTAAAATTCACAAAAATTCAGAATATGCTTCACAAAAATTCAGGCTAAAATTCGAAATATTCTGAAGGAAAGCCGCAGCGTTCAAAATAAAATTCAAAAAATTCAAAGTTAATTTCGCCAAATTCAAACTAAAATGCACAACATGCAAAATAAAGTTATTAAAAATAGAATTAAAATTTCATATAACATATAACATATAACATATATTACATATAACATATAACATATATTACATATAACAAAACAAAATTGACAAAAATTAGAAATAAAAGGCACAAAAATTCAAAATCAAATCACCAAAAAAAAAGAAAATAAAAGGCACAAAAATTCAAAAAAAATCACCAAAAAAAAAAAGAAAATAAAAGGCACAAAAATTCAAAATAAAATTGACAAAAATTAGAAACAAAATTGACAAAAATTCAAAATCAAATCACCAAAAAAAATGAAAATAAAAGGCACAAAAATTCAAAATAAAATTGACAAAAATTAGAAACAAAATTGACAAAAATTCAAAATCAAATCACCAAAAAAAATGAAAATAAAAGGCACAAAAATTCAAAATAAAATTGACAAAAATTAGAAATAAAAGGCACAAAAATTCAAAATAAAATTGACAAAAATTCGAAACAAAATTGACAAAAATTAGAAATAAGAGGCACAAAAATTCAAAATAAAATTGACAAAAATTCAAAATAAAATTGACAAAAATTCGAAATCAAATCACCAACAAAAATGAAAATAAAAGACACAATAATTCAAAATAAAATCACCAAAAAAAAAGAAAATAAAAGGCACAAAAATTCAAAGTAAAAATGACCAAAATTCGAAACAAAATTGACAGAAATTCGAAATCAAATCCGCCAAAAAGTGAAAATAAAAGGCACAAAAATTCAAAATAAAATTGACAAAAATTCGAAACAAAATTGACAAAAGTTAGAAATAAAAGGCACAAAAATTCGAAATCAAATCACCAAAAAAATGAAAATAAAAGGCACAAAAATTCAAAATAAAAATGACAAAAATTCGAAACAAAATTGACAAAAATTCAAAATCAAATCACCAAAAAAAATGAAAGTAAAAGGCACAAAAATTCAAAATAAAATCGACAAAAAATCGAAACAAAATTGACAGAAATTCGAAATCAAATCCGCCAAAAAGTGAAAATAAAAGGCACAAAAATTCAAAATCAAATCACCAAAAAAAAAGGAAATAAAAGGCACAAGAGTTCCAGGTGAAAGTGCCAGAGGCTCTCTGGGCAATTCTGAGGAATTGCTGCAATTGCAGGAATTGCAAGAATTGCAGGAATTGCAGGAATTGCAGTAATTGCAAGAATTGCAGGAATTGCAGGAATGGCTGCAATTGCAGGAATTGCAGGAATTGCAGGAATTGCAGGAATTGCAGGAATGGCTGCAATTGCAGGAATTGCAGGAATTGCAGGAATTGCAGGAATTGCTGCAATTGCAGGAATTACAGGAATTGCAGGAATTTCAGGAATTTCAGGAATTGCAGGAATTGCTGCAATTGCAGGAATTGCAGGAATTGCAGGAATTGCAGGAATGGCTGCAATTGCAGGAATTGCAGGAATTGCAGGAATTGCAGGAATTGCTGCAATTGCAGGAATTACAGGAATTGCAGGAATTGCAGGAATTTCAGGAATTGCAGGAATTGCTGCAATTGCAGGAATTGCAGGAATTGCAGGAATGGCAGGAATGGCTGCAATTGCAGGAATTGCAGGAATTGCAGGAATTGCAGGAATTGCAGGAATTGCAGGAATTGCCGGAATTGCAGGAATGGCTGCAATTGCAGGAATTGCAGGAATTGCAGCAATTGCAGGAATTGCAGGAATTGCCGGAATTGCTGCAATTCCTGACCCGCCTCGGGAGGGCGCTGCCCGTTCCGTACTCACCGCCCGCGCCAGGGCGCCCCCCAGCGGCAGCAGCAGCAGCAGCAGCAGCAGCAGCCCCAGCCCCGCGCCCAGCGCCGCCCGCCCCGGGCGCAGCCGCAGCCGCCGGGCCCGGGCGATGCCCGCGGGCACCGCGAACCGGGACCGGCAGGGCAGGAACGGCCCCTCCTGCGGGCACCGAGCGCCCGGGGGCAGCGCCCGCACCAGCTGCGCGGAGACACAAAATTGGGTTTATGGTTATTTAAATCCGTGCTTGCGCTTGCGCTGTCCAGCTTGCAGGGATTTATTCATTCCTCCCATTCCTTTCGTGCTCGCTGCTGCCTGTGAAGCTTCTAAACTCTCATCTGGAGCACAAAATTCTTCTACAAAAGGGAAATTATAAATAAAAAATTCAGATTTTCTGGCTACAAATCCAGTTAGGCTTTGTGTCCCCTCAATGGCATCACCCTCAGGTACTGCACGGTGACACAAAATTATATTTAGAATTATTTAAATTCATTTTTGGCTATTGCACTGTCCAGCTTGCAGGGATTTATTCATTCCTCCCATTTCTTTCATGCTCGCTTCTGCCTGTGAAGCTTCTAAACTCTCATCTGGAGCACAAAATTCTTCTACAAAAGGGAAATTATAAATAAAAAATTCAGATTTTCTGGCTACAAATCCAGTTAGGCTTTGTGTCCCCCCCAATGGCATCACCCTCAGGTACTGCATGGCGACACAAAATTATATTTAGAATTATTTAAATTCATTTTTGGTGCTTGCGCTGTCCAATCCACAGGGATTGCCCCGTTTTCCCCTGACAGAAACAATCTCCCATTTGATTCAGGCTATTTTTGCAGTTCCTAAACTCTCATCTGGAGCATGAAGCTCTTCTCCAAGAGGGAAATTATGAATAAAAAATTTAGATTTCCTGAGCGAAAAGCCAGAAATCCCGTTGAGGTTTTGTGTTCCCCCCACTGAGGTACTGTTTGAAAACATAAATTCATATTTATAATTATTTAAATTAATTTTTTTTTGCCCTTACATTATCCAATTTGCAGGAATTTATCCATTCCTCCCATTTATTTCTCTGCTACAAAAAGATGCTCACTGCTATTTTTGCACCTTCCAATCTTTCACCCGGACCACAAAATGCTTTCCGTGCTTTCTAATTTCATATACAACTTTATAAATTACAATTATAATTTATAATTCGGGGGGTTCTAAATAAAAATCAGGATTTTCTGGGTGCTGACCATCCTCTTGTGCTTGTTGCTGCTCAGCTGGAGCGCGTAGGTGCCGGGGGCCTGGAACTGGAAAAGGAACAGGAGGAATTTCTGGGAATTTCGGGGAATTTCTCTGATTTCCTCCCTCAGCATCCGGAAATCTCCCCAGTCAAACTCTGCATTTGTGTTGAACAGGTTGTCTCTAGGAGGGAAAATACAAAAAAACCAAAAAAAAAATCCTGTTATTTGTATTATTTTAATAAAATAAATCTGATAAATGGGTGGAGATTTATAAATTCAGGGTTGTTATTACGTGTGTAAATGTATAAATTCAATTCACCATTCTGTGTGTAAATTCAATTTGTTATTCCATGTGTAAATTCAATTCACCATCCCAGAATTATTTCAATTCACCATTCCAGTATAAATTCCATTTGTTATTCCATGTGTAAATTCAATTCACCATCCCAGAATTATTTCAATTCACCATTCCAGTATAAATTCCATTTGTTATTCCATGTGTAAATTCAATTTATGATTCCATGTGTAAATTCAATTTTGTATTCCATGTACGAATTCCATTTGTTGTTCCATGTATAAATTCAATTTATGATTCCATGTGTAAATTCAATTTTGTATTCCATGTACAAATTCCATTTGTTGTTCCATGTATAAATTAATGGCTGACATGAAATGAGCTGAGATGTTTTACAGTTTTGGCTGTACCCACACATCATAAAGGAAAATGTGCAGAGTTTCTGGGGGCTGGTGTGGATTTGTGTGGATTTTTGTGTAGAATTTTATGGTTTGGCTGTACTCACATCATCATAAAGGAAAAGGTGCAGAGTTTCTGGTGGCTGGTGTGAAATTCCTGCATTTCTGGCTGTACTTACACATCATAAAAGAGGAAATGCTCTAGGGGGATGGGGGATAAATAAGTGTGAATTTCTTAATGAGGAATAAATAAATGTGAATTTCTTAATGATTTAAATGCTGCTTCCTACCGTGCACAGCCCTCTGTAAAAATACACAGAATTATGTTTAAAAATGAGAATTTTCCTGTTCCTTGTTGTGTTTCCTTTCAATTCTGTGTGGGAAAATGTGAAGAATTTCTGGTGGCTGATCTGAAATTCCTGTATGGCTTTGGTTGTACTCACACATCATAAAGGGAGGAAATGCTCCAGGGTGATGAGGAATAAATAAATGAGAATTTCTTAATGAGGAATAAGTAACTGTGAATTTCTAATTATTTAAACACTGTGTTTCCTACTGTACACAGCCCTCTGTGAAAAATACACAGAATTATGTTTAAAAATGAGAATTTTCCTGTTCCTTGTTGTGTTTCCTTTCAATTCTCTTTTGGAATAAGGTGCAGAATTTCTGGTGGCTGATGTAGAATTGAGTGGATTTTTGTGCAGAATGTTATGGTTTGGCTGTACTCACATCATAAAGGAAAAGGTTCAATATTTCTGGTGGCTGGTGTGAAATTCCTGTATTTCTGGCTGTACTCACACATCATAAATGAAAATGTGCAGGATTTCTGGTGGCTGGTGTGGATTTGTGTGGATTATTGTGCAGAATTTTATGGTCTGGCTGTACTCACACATCATAAAGGAAAAGGTTGAATATTTCTGGTGGCTGGTGTGGATTTGTGTGGATTTTTGTGCAGAATTTTGTGCTCTGGCTGTACTCACACATCATGAATGAAAACGTGCAGGATTTCTGGGGGCTGGTGTGGATTTGTGTGGATTTTTGTGCAGAATTTGGTGCTCTGGCTGTACCCACACATCATAAAGGAAAAGGTTCAATATTTCTGGTGGCTGGCGTGAAATTCCTGTATTTCTGGCTGTACTCACACATGATAAATGAAAATGTGCAGGATTTCTGGTGGCTGGTGTGGATTTGTGTGGATTTTTGTGCAGAATTTGGTGCTCTGGCTGTACTCACACATCGTAAACGGGGAAATGCTCCGGGGTGATGAGGAACAGCAGGGTGACGGTGCTGCTGATGCAGGTGATGGGGTTCAGGATGCCCGAAAACGGGGGCTGGGATGTGGAATTCGGGGGGCTCAGGATTTGCTCCCTGCACTCCCCGGGGCTGGGGGGACCTGGGAGAGCACAGAGCAGCCTCAGGAAACAGAAATCCCTTTTTATACTCATAAATGGATTTGTAAATGAATAAAACTATATCAGTTTAGAATATAAATAAATAAATAAAATATACGAATAAATATATAAAATATAGAAATTTTAAAAGCATTAAAATAAAAATATAAAATTAAAAAATATATATTTTTAAATACTCATAAATAAATAATATATGTATAAATAAAGACATGACTATATATATTAAAAACCCAATATATATGTGGGAATTTAATTTTATATATAATAATATTTAGTTAAATATACATAAAAAGTATATATAGTAATGTATATAAATATAGTTTTCTATATATTCATATACTATATATAATTATATATACATAAAAATTACATATAGTTATATATATAGCTATAATATATATAACTATATATATAACAAACCTATATATGTAAATTTAATTTTACATATAATAATATTTAATTATATATATAAAAATTATATATAGTTATATAGTTTTTCATATATATTTATATACTATATATAATTATATATACATAAAAATTACATATAGTTATATATCTATGTATATAGTTTTGTTTACATATTATATATAAAACTACATATTTAAAAAACCTATATATATGTAAATTTAATTTTATATATAAAATATTTAATTATATATACATTAAAATTATATATAGTTTTATATATATATAGTTTTATATATATTTATATGCTATATATAATTATATATGTATAAAAATTACATGTACTTATATATATAGTTTATATATATAACTATATACATATAGTTATATATATAGTTTATATATATATAGTTTTTATATATATAGTTTATATATATAAAACTATTTCTATAGAAACCTATATATATGCAAACTTAACTTTCTATATAATAAAAATATTTAATTTTATATACCTTATGTTGTGTGCATAATAAAAATATTTTAAAATACAAAAATTAAAATATAAAAATTAAAAATAGAGACATTTCTAAATACTTTAAAATAAATAATAAATAATATATGTATATAAGCCCCAGCAGGAGCTCCGGAGCGGCAGGGGTACATTGAATTCTGCTGGTTTTGGCATTTTCTGAGGGAATTAGCTGCTGTTCCCTGCAGGCTAGCGCAGGGGCTGTGTGCACAGGACAAAATTAAAAAAAAAAAAATTTTAAAATACTTTTGTTAAACCCAAATTGAGAAGCTTTGCAGGAGATCTCACCTGGCGCTGCTGCTGGGGGAGGATTCATTCCCTGAACGGCTGAATCCTCATCCTGCACCAGCAGGTCCTGAATTAATTGAGGGTCAGGGTTATAAACCCCTAAAAATCCTTTCCCTGCAGAGGTACAAAAAATAAAAATCAATAATTTCTGGTTTTCACCATGAATTTGGCTTTTCCTTCCAGAATATCTGCTCAGCAAAGCCCCCAAGCTCTAAACCCAAACGGGAGCATTTTTAGCAAAATCTTCACATTCTAGGGCAGTTTTGAAAATATTTGGGCCTTTTAAAATTAAATTTTAATTATAATTGAATTGTTTTTTTAAATTAAAACCTTTGGTTGAAGTCAATGAACCTGCACAGGGGGAAATGAGATTTTTCTGATGTTGGGATTCAATTTTCTGGCTGTGCAAATGCTGTTTTTTGGCCTGGATCTGGAATTTGAGGGAAATATTTTTTAACACCTTTGAATTTTACTTGGCAAAATTCAAATTGGTAAAATATATACATTTTAAAAAGAACAAATGAATTAAGAATAGTTACATTTAAATCTCAATTAAAATCAGTGCAGGTAAAGGAGCTGAGAATGGATTCCAGCTCTGTTTATTGTGATTTAGGAAGGAAACACCTGAACATTTTTCATACAGGAAATACACAACTTTCCTTTGGAAATACACAAATTTCCATTAGAAATACACAAATTTCTTTTGGAATTACACAAATTTCCATTAGAAATACACAAATTTCTTTCGGAAATAGCCAAATTTCCATTTAAAATACATCAATTTCAAATGAATATTCTGACACTGAGCAGGATAAATTTGGTGGGGAGTGCTAATTTACATTTTTCTCAGGAGTAAACCTGGAGATTTCTCATTATTTGTGTTTCACACCCCACAAAAATGCCTTTTGTGTGCAAACCCCATTAAACACCCCAATAATTAATTTCCCTCACCACTCATCTCCACAATGTGTGCTGGGTGGATTTGTTCTCCTGCAGCACAAAAATCTTCCAAAGAGAAATTTGGTCTTGGTAGAACTTTCCTTAAACCTTCCAAGAAAACAGCAGTCTGAAAGAAAAATAATTCAGATTTTTTTTTTCCTGTTTTTACATGGTTAAAACAGAATTAAAAAGCGCTTTATGTGTGAAATAGAAAAACATTTGGGGGTTTATTTTTTGCTGTTGCATTCCGGGATTTTCTGAGCAAAAAAGGAAGGAGGGGCAGAGCCTGATGGAAGAGAGGGATGGTGAAAATCAGAATTTTTGTCACCTTGCTGCCGTTGCTGTGGGTGATGAGAAGCTGAGGTTTTTTCTCTGCACAGGAGAGCTGTAAAGTGGATTTTTGGTGCTTTCTGCACTGGGAATTGCAAATCCTCTCCAGGCTCTCCGAGTGACAAATGCAGAGCCCCAGGACTTTGTCATAGCCCTGGAAATCCCTGGGGTCAGCACAGACCTGGGGAGACAGGGAAAACAGCAGCGCCCTAAAAACCAGAATTTCCTAAAGCTGGAAAAGAGGCAAAAGGGGTATTTTCTGCCTGCTTTTGGGATTTAGCAAAAAAATTAAACAAGTTAATAGGTAGTGAGTTCCTAAAGGTGGAAAAGAGGCAAAAGAGGTATTTTCTGCCTGGTTCTGGGATTCAATAAAAAAAAAAATTAAAAAATATAATACCTTCTATGTCTGGGAATTTTGCTTTTTTGGGGTATTTTCTGCCTGGTTTTGGGGATTTAACATAAAAAAAACAACAAAAAAAAATTAGTACCTTGTGAGTTCCCAAAGCTGGAAAAGAGGCAAAACTTCCAGTGAAAATACAAATAACCCTTGAGTACCATGCTGGGTGTGCCCTGTGAAGGGAGAGCTTGGAAATTTTGCCTTTTTGGGGTATTTTTTGCCTTCTTTTGGGATTTACAAAATAATAAAAAATAATTTTAAAAGGGAATACGTTGTGAGTTTCTAAAGCTGGAAAAGAGGCAAAACCTCCTCAGAAAATACAAATAACCCTTGAGTACCACACTGGGGTGCCCTGGGAAGGGAGAGCTTGGGGATTTTGCTTTTTTTGGGGTATTTTTTGCCTTCTTTTGGGATTTACAAAATAATAAAAAATAATTTTAAAAGGAAATATGTTATGAGTTCCTAAAGCCGGAAAAGAGGCAAAACCTCCTATGAAATCACAAATAACCCTTGAGCACCATGCTGGCTGTGCCCTGTGAAGGGAGAGCTTGGGAATTTTGCTTTTTTTGGGGTATTTTTCTGTCCGCTTTTAGGATATTTACAAAATAAATAAAATAAAATAAAAACAAAGGAATACGTTGTGAGTTCCTAAAGCCGGAAAAGAGGCAAAACCTCCTCAGAAAATGCAAATAACCCCGGAGCACCACGCTGGGTGAGCCCTGCGAAGAAGAGCTTGGGGATTTTGCTTTTTCTGGGGTATTTTTCTGTCCGCTTTTAGGATATTTACAAAATAAAAAAAAAAAAAATAAAAACCGCCTGGTTTTTGGGGGATTTAATTAAAAAAAAAAAAATTTAAAAACCTCAATACCTTTTGTGAGCAGTAGCGAGCCCATGCCCGCCTGGTCAGGCACTGCCCGTCCTGGCTGCGGGAGGCCGAGTCCCGGCACACGGGGTAGGATTTCCTGGCACAGGCATTGCCATCCCTCCCTGCCCTCCGAAATCCGGGGGGGCAGGTGCACAGGGAGTCCCGGGGCTGCAAATTCAAACACAGCTTCTGTGGGACCCGCGCTTTGCGCCACAAACCTGCCCGGGAACGGGGAGCATTGGTGCTGCCACGAGAAATTCAGAATATTTGCAAATCTGGTGTCCACACACCGCCCCAAACCTGCCGGGGAATGGGGAGCATTGGTGCCACCACGAGAAATTCAGGATATTTGTAAATCTGGTGTCCACACACCGCCCCAAACCTGCCAGGGAATGGGGAGCATTGGTGCCACCACGAGAAATTCAGAATATTTGCAAATCTGGTGTCCACACACCGCCCCAAACCTGCCCGGGAACGGGGAGCATTGGTGCCGCCGTGAGAAATTCAGAATATTTGCAAATCTGGTGTCTAAACACCGCCCCAAACCTGCCGGGGAACGGGGAGCATTGGTGCCGCCGTGAGAAATTCAGAATATTTGCAAATCTGGTGTCTAAACACCGCCCCAAACCTGCCGGGGAATGGGGAGCATTGGTGCCGCCACGAGAAATTCAGAATATTTGCAAATCTGGTGTCCACACACCGCCCCAAACCTGCCGGGGAACGGGGAGCATTGGTGCCGCCATGAGAAATTCAGAATATTTGCAAATCTGGTGTCCACACACCGCCCCAAACCTTCCATACTTCCCCTAGTTTCAATATTTGAAAGGTATTATTCAATTTTGGATTTATTTAATATATATAATATATATATACATACAATATATGGAATTGAATGTATTTCATATATAGTGAAATGGGAGGATTGGTGTCACCCTGAGAAATTCAGAATATTTGTAAATCTGGTGTCCACACACCGCCCCAAACCTTCAATAGTTTGCCTTTGGTAAACACACCCAGGGATGGGGACTCCACCACCTCCCTGGGCAGAACATTCCAGAACTTTATCAGCTTTCGGTAAAAAACTTTTTCCTGATATCCAACCTAAATTTCCCTTGGCACAGCTCGAGGCTGTGCCCTCTGCTTCTGTCAGTGCTGCTTGGAGAAAGAGCCCAGCCCCAGCTGAGCACAGCCACCCTTTGGGAAGTTTTAGAGAGTGATAAGGTGATAATTAACATTGATATTCTAGAAGCTGATCAATCTCTTTATTATTCTATACTTATTAAGAAACCCATCAACCTTACAGACAGTCTGATACAGTTTGACCCAATTGGTTCTTTAACTAAAGTTCCATCACCAGTGGCCAATTAAGAAACCACCCTTTGGTGAGCAAATCTCTGCAACGCCTTCCACATGTGCACAACAACAGGAGCAGCAAATAGAGATAAGAATTTTTATCATTCCCTTCCCCGATCCTCTCACAATGGACAATCTTCTCACAGGACAATGCCTGGGGAAGTTGTGCCTTGCTCTCTGTGGTGGAGCCACCATCCCTGGGTGTGTTTAAAACAAGGCTGGATGTGGCACTGGGAGCCCGGGTTTAGTCAGGTGTTGGGGTGGGTTGGACGCGATGACCTTGAAGGTCTCCTCCTGATCATTCTGTGTCTCTGAGATTCTGCGATTCCGAGATTCTGTGACTCTGTGATTCTCTGATTCTGTGACTCTGTGATTCTGTGACTGTGAATTTTATGACTCAGAGCTGCTGCCCCAGCTGCTCACACACACCTGATACACCTGTCCTGGCTCCGGGCACACACAGAGCTGCTCACACACACCTGAGACACCTGTCCTGGCTCCAGGCACACACAGAGCTGCTCACACACTCTGATACACCTGTCCTGGCTCCGGGCACACACAGAGCTGCTCACACACACCTGAGACACCTGTCCTGGCTCCAGGCACACACAGAGCTGCTCACACACACCTGATACACCTGTCCTGGCAGGGGGCACACACAGAGCTGCTCACACACACCTGATACACCTGTCCTGGCCCCAGGCGCACACAGAGCTGCTCACACACTCTGATACACCTGTCCTGGCTCCAGGCACACACAGAGCTGCTCACACACACCTGATACACCTGTCCTGGCTCCAGGCACACACAGAGCTGCTCACACACACCTGATACACCTGTCCTGGCCCCAGGCACACACAGAGCTGCTCACACACACCTGATACACCTGTCCTGGCTCCAGGCACACACAGAGCTGCTCACACACACCTGATACACCTGTCCTGGCCCAGGGCACACACAGAGCTGCTCACACACACCTGATACACCTGTCCTGGCCCCAGGCACACACAGAGCTGCTCACACACACCTGATACACCTGTCCTGGCAGGCGGCACACACAGAGCTGCTCACACACACCTGATACACCTGTCCTGGCCCCAGGCACACACAGAGCTGCTCACACACACCTGATACACCTGTCCTGGCTCCGGGCACACACAGAGCTGCTCACACACACCTGAGACACCTGTCCTGGCCCCAGGCACACACAGAGCTGCTCACACACACCTGATACACCTGTCCTGGCAGGGGGCACACACAGAGCTGCTCACACACTCTGATACACCTGTCCTGGCTCCAGGCACACACAGAGCTGCTCACACACACCTGATACACCTGTCCTGGCTCCAGGCACACACAGAGCTGCTCACACACACCTGATACACCTGTCCTGGCAGGGGGCACACACAGAGCTGCTCATACACACCTGAGACACCTGTCCTGGCCCCAGGCACACACAGAGCTGCTCACACACACCTGATACACCTGTCCTGGCAGGGGGCACACACAGAGCTGCTCATACACACCTGATACACCTGTCCTGGCCCAGGGCACACACAGAGCTGCTCACACACACCTGATACACCTGTCCTGGCAGGGGGCACACACAGAGCTGCTCATACACACCTGAGACACCTGTCCTGGCCCCAGGCACACACAGAGCTGCTCACACACACCTGATACACCTGTCCTGGCAGGGGGCACACACAGAGCTGCTCACACACACCTGATACACCTGTCCTGGCAGGGGGCACACACAGAGCTGCTCACACACACCTGAGACACCTGTCCTGGCTCCAGGCACACACAGAGCTGCTCACACACACCTGATACACCTGTCCTGGCAGGGGGCACACACAGAGCTGCTCACACACTCTGATACACCTGTCCTGGCTCCGGGCACACACAGAGCTGCTCACACACACCTGAGACACCTGTCCTGGCTCCAGGCACACACAGAGCTGCTCACACACACCTGATACACCTGTCCTGGCTCCAGGCACACACAGAGCTGCTCACACACACCTGATACACCTGTCCTGGCCCAGGGCACACACAGAGCTGCTCACACACACCTGATACACCTGTCCTGGCCCAGGGCACACACAGAGCTGCTCACACACACCTGATACACCTGTCCTGGCAGGGGGCACACACAGAGCTGCTCATACACACCTGAGACACCTGTCCTGGCCCCAGGCACACACAGAGCTGCTCACACACACCTGATACACCTGTCCTGGCAGGGGGCACACACAGAGCTGCTCACACACACCTGATACACCTGTCCTGGCTCCAGGCACACACAGAGCTGCTCACACACACCTGATACACCTGTCCTGGCCCCAGGCACACACAGAGCTGCTCACACACACCTGATACACCTGTCCTGGCTCCGGGCACACACAGAGCTGCTCACACACACCTGAGACACCTGTCCTGGCCCCAGGCACACACAGAGCTGCTCACACACACCTGATACACCTGTCCTGGCTCCAGGCACACACAGAGCTGCTCACACACACCTGATACACCTGTCCTGGCCCAGGGCACACACAGAGCTGCTCACACACACCTGATACACCTGTCCTGGCAGGGGGCACACACAGAGCTGCTCACACACACCTGAGACACCTGTCCTGGCAGGGGGCACACACAGAGCTGCTCACACACACCTGAGACACCTGTCCTGGCTCCAGGCACACACAGAGCTGCTCACACACACCTGATACACCTGTCCTGGCTCCAGGCACACACAGAGCTGCTCATACACACCTGATACACCTGTCCTGGCCCCAGGCACACACAGAGCTGCTCATACACACCTGATACACCTGTCCTGGCAGGGGGCACACACAGAGCTGCTCACACACACCTGAGACACCTGTCCTGGCAGGGGGCACACACAGAGCTGCTCACACACACCTGATACACCTGTCCTGGCCCCAGGCACACACAGAGCTGCTCACACACACCTGAGACACCTGTCCTGGCAGGGGGCACACACAGAGCTGCTCACACACACCTGAGACACCTGTCCTGGCCCAGGGCACACACAGAGCTGCTCACACACACCTGATACACCTGTCCTGGCCCAGGGCACACACAGAGCTGCTCACACACACCTGATACACCTGTCCTGGCCCCAGGCACACACAGAGCTGCTCACACACACCTGATACACCTGTCCTGGCCCCAGGCACACACAGAGCTGCTCACACACACCTGATACACCTGTCCTGGCAGGGGGCACACACAGAGCTGCTCACACACACCTGATACACCTGTTCTGGCCCTGGGGCACACACAGAGCTGCTCACACACACCTGATACACCTGTCCTGGCCCCAGGCACACACAGAGCTGCTCACACACACCTGATACACCTGTCCTGGCAGGCGGCACACACAGAGCTGCTCACACACACCTGATACACCTGTCCTGGCCCCAGGCACACACAGAGCTGCTCACACACACCTGATACACCTGTCCTGGCTCCGGGCACACACAGAGCTGCTCACACACACCTGAGACACCTGTCCTGGCCCCAGGCACACACAGAGCTGCTCACACACACCTGATACACCTGTCCTGGCAGGGGGCACACACAGAGCTGCTCACACACTCTGATACACCTGTCCTGGCTCCAGGCACACACAGAGCTGCTCACACACACCTGATACACCTGTCCTGGCTCCAGGCACACACAGAGCTGCTCACACACACCTGATACACCTGTCCTGGCAGGGGGCACACACAGAGCTGCTCACACACACCTGAGACACCTGTCCTGGCAGGGGGCACACACAGAGCTGCTCACACACACCTGAGACACCTGTCCTGGGCTGAGCCATACCTGATACACCTGTCCTGGCCCCAGGCACACGCAGGTGCTCTGTCCCTCTGCAGGCTGCACAGCCCCGGAGCCGCAGGGCAGGCAGGAGCTCTGTCCGGCTCTGGGGTTGAAGAAGCCCTCGGGGCACGGCTGGCAGCCCAGGGATGGCACCGCTGCCCCGGCCAGGCTGAAGGTGCCCGGTGGGCACGGCACTGGCACCGAGCTGTTCCCTCCGGGGCAGAAATACCCTGGGAACAGCAAAACGTTCCTGTCAGTTTTACCCCTGCAAAGCCGCTGAAACGGATGAGTTTGCAGTCTAGATATTGAGGTGTGTTTATGTTATAAATTCGTTAAATGCATCCCGCTGCAACCAAAATATTCCCTAGTTTGGATGTTTGAAGTATATAATTTACTGGTGAATGTATTTTGTATATATAATATGGATTCTATACTATGTAATTATTAATTCTATAATATATATAAAATATATAATATATAATATATAATATATAATATATAATATATAATATATGTAAAATAGAAAAAATATTTTAATTGTATAATATATAATTAGATACTATATATGAATTTTACAATATATAAAAGTATATATTACATATTATATATTATGGTATATATTACATATTACATATTACATATTACATATTATATATTATATATTATATATTATATATTATATATTATATATTATATCTAAAACAAAATTATATTATATATAAAATATATATTATATAAAATGTATAACATCTAATATTATATAAGAAATTTAATCTATATTTAATATATACTGAATCTATATTAATACATATAGAATATACCTCATATATTGAATATTGAATATATTTCAATATTGCATTTATTTCATATACATTCAGTATTGAAATGTTGTAATACAAATATATTAAATATCGTTAAACATATTGAAATAAAATATATTAAACAATGAAATATTGAAAACAAATATATTAAACATAATTCAATTGCAAGATGCAGAAAGGAGGTCTTTTGAGATGTGATGGACACTGACAATATTTTATGACAATATTTTATGACAATAAAATCCTGTACCCTGCATTTGTTCTCCAAGCTTTTTTACCTGTTACCACCTGAATTTCATCAAACCAAATCAATTATCTGAGAATTATTGCAGCACAATTCAGCCCGGCTGCATTTTTATTGCAGAATATGTGACTGAGAAGCAAAAAATCAGCTAAAGGATCTGCAGTTACCTGCTGGGCAGACTGGCAGGCTCTGCTCTCCTCCTTTGCAGTGAACCCCGCTTGGGCACTCCTCGTCATTTTGGGGTTGTGTTCCCCCCTTGATGCCAGGCAAGGCTGCAAAAAGAGAGAAAAAGAAGAGGAAAAGGGCCATGGATTTACTGCCCCGAGCTGCCAGAGACGGTGAGGACTGAGGGGTGAGGAGAGCTTTCCTTCCCTGCTGAATATTTCATGGCAGGGAGAGTGAAAAGATTGGTGTGAAATATTTATGGGAGTTATCTGAGCCCCACAGGTCACAGAGCAGAGATATCCTGCCCTACCAGGAACATTCCTGTGGAATAAGGCCAGGGAAGGGCTGGTTTGGGGTGATGGAGTTTGCTCCTGGGCCAGGGTCCCTAGAGCAACCCTTGGTTTGGAAAATCCTCGTTTACCCCATTTACTTAGTTTACCTCAGTCCACAAATCCTCCTTTACTCCATTTACTGCATTTACCCCATTTACCTCATTTTCTCCAGTCCACAAATCCTTATTTACCACAGTCCACAAACCCTCATTTACTCAATTTACTTCATTTACAATTTACCCCATTTACCCCAGTCTACAAATCCTCATTTACCCAATTTACCATTTTCCTCAGTCCACAAATCTTCCTTTACCCCATTTACCTCAGTCCACAAATCTACATTTACCCTATTTACCATTTACCCCATTTTCCTCATTTACCATTTACCCCATTTACCATTTTCCCCAGTCCACCAATCCTTATTTACCCCATTTACCATTTACCCCGTTTACATCATTTACCCCAGTCCACAAATCCTTGTTTACCCCATTTACCTCATTTACCCCAGTCCACAAATTCTTATTTACCCCATTTACCCCAGTCCACAAATCTACATTTACCCTAATTACCATTTACCCCATTTTCCTCATTTACCATTTATCCCATTTGCCCCATTTACCCCATTTACCATTTTCCCCAGTCCACCAATCCTTATTTACCCCATTTACCCCATTTACCATTTACCCCATTTACCTCATTTACCCCAGTCCACAAATTCTTATTTACCCCATTTACCCCAGTACACAAATCTACATTTACTGTATTTACCATTTACCCCATTTACCTCATTTACCATTTACCCCATTTACCCCATTTACCATTTTCCCCACCCCACAAATCCCCCTTCCCACCAGGGCTCAGCAGTTAGTGTGGGGTCAGCCGTGGGTTTGGGATATTCTCACCACAACCTCTGCAGCCTAAAGCAAAAATCTGTCGAGAAATCAGCGCATTTTTGGAATTTGCAATGAAAAAATTAATTATCCACACCTGGATTGCCCCCCTGTGCTTTTTAAAATTCACAGTGCAATTCAGGGACCTGGTTTGGGAGGATTTTTGGGGGTTTTGGAGGTGACAAACCCAAATCTGGGCAGGATTTCTGCAGCTCGGTGTTACTCCTACAGCAGAGGGCAGCCTGGCTCCCTGCAGGATGGGAAACAGGAATTTGATTCCACATTTTTTAGTTTTAGTTCTTAGCTACTTTAAGCTACTTTTAGCTGTTTTAGATAAATTTTTAGCTAATTTTAGCTATTTTAATCTATTTTTCTTCCTGGCCATCAGCCTCTGAAATGATTTAATATAATTCCACAGCATATGAACAAGCAGGCCCTGATTTGTCAGTGAGACCCATGGCTAGCAAGTCAGATAAGCCAAATTTTTGTCTTATTTCTCTGTAAAATTTGATAGAAATTTCTCAGCAAAAGCAGCCACAAGTGGAATATGTTGAGGGCAAATATTTGATGAGCCTATATTTAAATTAAATTGAATTTTACCCCATTAAATGGGCTAAAAGAACAGCCTCCAAACTCTTATTTTTTCCCACATAAACTTCCCTGTCCAGGTATCACTCAGAGCAGGATTTGGCTCTGCTCCAGGAGATTTTATTTACACAGCCCTCGTTTACAATCCCGTGAGGAGGAGCTGTATAAACGCTGAAATTATTTTTACAATTTCTGGGGAAAGGCTGGGCAGTGACTTTGGGACGAAGCCAAAGCACCTGGTTGGATTTCTGTGCTAGAAAAACAAAAAACAACCCTGAAGATTGGTTATTTTGAGGCAGTTCTGAAAAGCAGCTGAGTCACAATTGAAATTTAAACAAATGAGCGTTCGAGGGAATGCTGCTGAGGTGTTCGGGTTCCAGCAGACAAGAGGAAATGAGCAGTTGCAGCGAGGGAAGGAAAGGAACATTTCTGTCCCGGGAAATGTCCCAGGATGGATTTCACCTTGCGCACCCAGCAAACAGCAGCCCGGCCCTGAGCTCCGGGACCGCTGGGTTCCGCAGAACCTTATCAGCAATCCAATCTCACCAGGGGCTGCCCTGCGCTCTGAGCAACCATTCCAAGGAAAGGTCACAGCCCCTGGCGGCTCCTGCAGCTCCTGGGCGTGGAACAGAACCTGGGAACCCTGGAGATTCATTCCTGCTCCTGCCGGTCCTGGAGCCTCTCTTTTCTTCATTGAAATTCATCCTTTCAATTGTGGGATCTCAGCACCTCAGGATGGAGGTGCAGAGAGGCCGAGACCACCCTTGGGGGGCTCGGGAGTCCTGGAATGTTGCCAGAAGTGTCTGGTGGCAGGATTTTGATCCTACACAGGAGACGAGACCCGTATGAGGATGGGAGGAATTCACTGGGTGAATGGTGAAGGGATAAGTTAGTTAGAGTGTAAAACACAGGGTTTAGGATTTTGGTACAGGGGGGTCTAAAGAAGTAAGATGGAGGAATTGGGGCGTGTCCTGTTCTTCTTCTTCTTCTTCTTGGCCTCCATCTTCTGTGGTGGTGGTGGCACTTTGGGATTGGTCATTACTAAAAGTGCGCCGGTTAATAAGGGTAGAAGGTATTGGGGAGAAATGATAAATATTGTACACGTAACTTTGGGTATAAAGATAAGTGACCGCCCAGGGGTTTGCGGAGTGTGCCCATGGCTGACTTGCTGTGCAGACCTCTGTCGGGCTGAAAGAAAATCTTTTAGATAAACAATTAATAAACACCAAGACCGAGACAAGATCAGAAGTCTCTCCTCGTCCTTTGAAGCGTCGGCTCTTCAAGGCCATCCCTGGGCCTTTCCAGGCCACCTAAACAGCACAGAAAACCTTACATTCAATGATTTCATCGCAGCCTCAGCAGAGCTGCAAAAAAAACCCCTTTTAGTGCTACAGAACCTCCAGGGAAGGAGCAGAAAGACTGGATCCTGCAGTGGTTATAGAGATATATAATATTGTGAAAAATGCCAATCACTTGTTTGTAAAGTTTTAAAAGTTTAATGGTAATAAAATGGTTAGAAAAATAGCAATATAATTAGAGTAATAATAATTTGGACAATCCAAATTAGGACAATACGAGACAATAAAAACAAAGAGTTATGGACAGTCCAGGTACCTTTTCTGGGCAAAATAAGCCCGAAAAAGGCCCCACGTGAACAGAGGACTAACCCTTAAAAGCAACAGCCTGTTGCATATTCATACAGCTCATCCATGGTGCATAAATTCCATTCAAACACAGGATTCTGCCTGGGCAGTGTCAGCTTCTGCCTCTAGATCCTGACAGCATTAAGTTCATTTCTTCTGATAATGGAGCAATAAATTCTCTTTCTCTGAAAGATTCAGGTGTCCTGTGGCTGCTATCTCAGTGAGAGTGCCTCATTCCTCCCTTTTAAAAAAGCATCCTACATAGCATCGTTTCTATTTTAACACTTTATTATAACCTAAAACTCTATTTAACACACTACTTAAGAAAATTAATACAGCATAACTTTCTAATATAACACATATAATATTAATTTTTATATTTGCAAAAAGCCAATGATAAAATACCCATTTTCACAGGGAATTAGGGTTTTTAAAAAATATGTAATTGATTCTCTTTGCCTGTGGTTTGCTACAACCCTGGCATTGCTCTCTGCCTGCCATGATCTTTTTAGTGGGCAGCAGCCCCCGTGCTCCTCAGCTGAGGATTTTGGGCCCTGGGAGGTGCAAAAATTTCTTTGAGCAAAATCCCCAACTCTTGGGGAAGAGTCTTTGGTGCAGTAACTGTGGCCGTGCAGCAAATCAGGGCTTCAAGGACATTTTTGGGAGGCTGGAAACCAAACAGGGCCTGCGTTTGTGCTGTGGGTTGGGTACCAGGGGTGGGGAGCAGCTGGATCCCTCCAGAACCTTCTGCCAGGGATTTGGGTCCTGTTTCCCCCTGGAATGACAGGAATTACTGGAACTGGGAAATATTGGAGTCACTGGAACTGGGAAATATTGGAGTCACTGGTGGGAGAGGGGGATGCTGGGGGATTTCTGCCATCCTAGAAACCAAAATAACAAAACCTTCCCGCACTTCTCAGCTTCCAAACCCTGCTTAATTTGCCTTTTCCACGATGTCCCTTCTGCTGTGAGCTTAGAATGAATAGAAGAGTACAGAAAAAACCAAGTTACTGCATGAAATAAATGTATTTATTGACAGGAAGGAGCATGAAACAATGTAAAGCAATTTACAATGCAATTAATGGATAACTGTGGTAGAATACACTGTAGAAGCAAGTTCATCTCTGAGTATATTGAATAAATGATATCTATAGGAATAGTTTAATACTCCTGTCCTTTCACCTGAGTGGTTCCCATGACTAAAAGATTAATGTTGGATTATTAAATGAGAGTTTTCTATGCTTTTTTAAAGAAAAACTGTGAGAAAATTCAGGTTTTTTCCCTGAAAATGTTTATGGCTGCTTTTCTCTTTGTTCCACACTCTGCCTCACCCTCGTGATGTGGGATTTCTGGGCTGGTTTGTAATGAAAATAAAGAGCTGGGTCTGACCCTTCAATCCCACAAATGGAAGCTGAGCTAACCCAGAAGTTCTTCCTTAATCGTCCTCAAATGAATAAAAAGTTCAGTGAGAGTTTAAATGCAAACAGAAGGAAGGATGGGCAGTGGTGAGGGGACGGAGAGAAATATTCAGAGAGGAAAAATATCCATAAAACCTGAGACAAAAAGGGAAAAAAAAAAAAAGATTTTAGATTATTAAAACATGAGGGAAAGCTGTGGAAGGAGGTGGATGAGTTATGCAACTCCTTATGAGAATAACATATAATATATAGATTTTTAAAATGAAATACTGAAAGATTAAGAATTATTTTATCTCAGACTAGAGAAAACACAAAAGAGAACTCTTCAGCTGTTCAGGGCATCAGAATCATAGGATATGACCCAAACCCCACTGGAATTCACTTCAACACTGCCACTCCTCCAAGTCCATTCACCTTGTGCAACGTAGCTCTTGGAGCTTAACACTTAAGGAAACCCCATAACACAAAAATAACCTTTTTTTTTTTTTTTCTGTTTTTTCACAAGAAACAAATGCAAAGGGTTCATTAAAAACATTCCCCAAAGATGCTGAGTACTTAACACTGGATCCTGCAGTGGCTTCACGTGGGAATCTCCCATTTTCCTCCACAGGAGACACGTGAGAGCTGCTGGATCAGTTTTGGTTTTGCTTTTAGGTTCTGTAAAAGTAGAATTGCTCCCTATGTAGCAAACAGGGAAGTTTCATAGAAACCAGCAAACTCGCAACCAGAAGTTAAAATTGAACGAGAGTAAGTCTGGGAGGAAATAATTAAAAGTAAAAATTATCTAGTTTATAATAATTCTACTGAATAACTCAGTTTTCTGGCAGTGTGGGATTATTTCAGCTCCTTGTTATTGTCCCAACTTTGTTTTAAAAAATGAACTTCAAAAGCTGTTCTAGATTTAAATTTTATAAAGGTAAAATCCTCTGTTAGATCTGTTAGAAAGGAACTTATTCAAAATGCTTTGTCCCAGACTTCACCTACAATCCACTATGGGTGCAAAATTCTGATTGCATCAATAAAAAGCTTGATTTTTGTAGAAGAAACACGGTCAGCACAATGCTCTGTTTTGGAGAGACTGCCTTAAAGTGTGACCACTCCAGCCTTGGCCAAATTCAGAGCCAGACTGCAGAAAACATTAAATATTTTTAATATTAAGCCCTGAATTCCCAGAGCTCGTGTTTAAAATCACTGAGATTTTCAGTCTGAATGTTGAATTTGGAGTGTATAGATAAATTTTAGGCTGAAACCCTCAAGACTAGACCCTGGATGGTTAAAATATTTTTCTTTGTCCAAACACCTGCATGAAAAATCATCAGAGCTTCAGACTGACCTCAGACCTGAGCAGAAAAGCACAAATTTGTGAGAAAATGAAGATGCAATTCTTCCAGGAGCACCTAACCCTGAATTCCTGGCTCAACCTGCACTGAGGATTTCCCTCATTTATCAGCCTTTTAAATTCTGGGTCCAGGTGAGATCTTTCCAGCAGTCAGTTCAAGATAATATATAAAATATTCTAGATTTTGGTGTCTGTGCTCTGCAGCAGGTGGCCCATCAGGTGCAGGTGGTGAGAGCTCTCAGCATTTCCCTGGAAGACAACAAAGCAGAAAAATCTCAGCTCAGTCCCAGCCCAGCTGTTCCTGCTAAAGAAGGAAAAAATTCCCTCATTTTCTGGCTGGTTTTGGGTGAGGAAGGAGGTTTGCAAGGAAAATGAGTGAACCCAAAGGCTGGGATGAGCTGCTGAGCAGCTTTTCCACCAGCCCCCTGCTGTGGAGGTTTGAACTTGATGATTTTGGGGTTTTTTCCACCCCAAATGATTTTGTGGGATGGGACTGGACTGAGCCACTCCGTCCCAGCTGCTGAGCCACACAAACCCCCAGGTACCTGAACTCCACTTCCTACCACAAAATACCTTTGAGAAGGACATCAAGGAGCTCTGAGGATGACAAGGAGCCCACTCCAGGTGAGTTTTCTGCACCTGGGGGAGAGGGGATTCCTCTGGGAGCATCCAGCAGGCTGCAGCTCTGGACAGGTGGAGAGACCACAACAGTCAATTTCCACTTGAACTGGACTGAAATGATTTTATTTTTTCTCTGCTGGGTTGTGGGAGAACCTCAGTGACTTTAAATGTGTATTTCTAATGGAAATCTTGTTATATTATTGCATTTATTACACGTAGTCTGGTGAGAACTCTTATCTGGCCGAGGCAAAAAAGACCTTGTAAAAGACAAGAGAGATGTAACTTTTTTTTGGTTTTAAGCACCGAATATTTGCTTAATCCTGGGAATTAATCATGGAATCGACACTGCCCGTGTAAAGCAGCCACAGTTACCTGCTGAGGAACATCCTGTGCCTGGGGTTGATGAGTCTGAAGCAAACACATGAGCTCTGTGTTCTCCTCCAGCTTCAGGCAGGGGGTGGAGGTTGGACAGGAGTCCAGGACCTGCAGACGACAGCAAATCCCGCGGTTGCACAAGGACAGGAACACTTAAGGCAGGCCAGCCATCTGCTGGGCCTGGTCCTCACCTGCAGCTGGGGCTTTGCTCCCATCTGGAGCAGGCACAGGATTCCCTCCAGGGTTTGGGCCCTCCGCAGCCTCAGGAGCCTCCCCGCGCTGCCGTCCCCGCCAGGGCTCTGGGATTGTGCCACCAGCGCCGTGTGGGCGAGGGCAGCGCAGTGCAGGGGGCTCAGACCTGCGTGGGACACCGCGGCAGAGTCAGACCCAGCGCCCGACCCTGGGAAATATCTGTGTTTGGGGATTTGGGATCTAAGGCAAGCCCCGCGCTTGGGCTGTCCCTCTCACCGTGGTGGTCGGGCAGATCCACCTGCACACACACCCCGTTGTCCTTGCAGCTTTTCAGCACCTGAAATGAGGAATATCCAGCTGATCCCTGACTTTCGGCAGTGTCAAAAATACCCTTTCCACCCCCAAATCCCTCATAAAAACACCCTTTCCCCCCCAAATTGTAGACATTATATTTTCTGAAAAATCCTTTCTTTAGGATTTTTCCTCCTGAGAAGCTGAGAGGCCTGAAGAATAAAATGTAAACAATGATTATCTGCTGCTGTGGAATGCAACAAGTGAATTTGTGATTGGTCTCATGTGGTTGTTTATAATTAATGGCCAATCACATTCCAGCTGTCTGGACTGTCTCAGACACAAGCCTTTGTTATAATTCCTTTTCTATTTATTTTTTTATTTCTATTTTCTATTTATTTTATTTATTTATTACTTTATATTTATTTATTATTCTTATTATTTTATTTATTATTTAAATATTATTTTTATTTATTATTTTCTATTTATTATTTTATTTCTATTCTTAGCTACCCTTCTGATGAAATACTTTCTTCTATTCTTTTAGTATAGTTTTAATATAATATATATAATAAAATAATAAATCAAGCCTTCTGAAACATGGAGTCAACATTCTCATCTCATCCTAGGGCCCCTGTGAGCACCACCACACCAAATCCCTCTGTAAGCACACCAGAACAGAAATGTGAGGAACACCCCAGCTTATTTCCAACACCAGAAGGTGCACGAGTTGTTTTTAGTCCACTTTGGCCCCAAAAAAGACCCAGTTAAGACCCAATTTACCTGCAGAACCCTCAGGTAGCCGTTCTGTGCACACAGGTGGAGGGGAGTTTTCCCTGAGCTGTCCTGCTCGTTGACGTTGGCTCCCAGGGAGATCAGGTCACTCACCATCAGGTGCTGGTTCTTTTCTGCAGCAAGATGTAAAGCAGTCTGAGAAGGGAAGAAGGGCACAGAAGGCAAAAATAGTTTAAAAGCAATATTTTGTAAATAATGAAGTGGGGAGTTGGGATTCTGGGGCTCTGTTCCCACTTGTGCTCCATCACTCCCTCCCCATTCCCATTTTCCCTTCTTTTCCAGGACAGCAGGAGGATTCTTGCTGCTTGGCTGGGGTTTGACAGAAGGTTGCAGGTGATAAAAAATGACTTTTTTTTGTGGCAAATGAGCCTCCTACCCTTTTCTCTGCATCCTTCTCGTCGATCTTGTTGAGGGAGGCAAATCTCTGGGCCAGGGCAAAAGTCAGAGCCCTTCTTCCCTGGGCAACAGCCTTGTGCAGCAGCCTAGAAAAGAACTCAGTTGGGAACGAGCAGAGGGGAAAGGAGGGGTTAAAACACCCCAAAGGAGGGGTTAAAACCCTCTAAAGGGGGCATAAAAGACACCCCAAAGAGAGGGGTAAAAACACCCCAAAGAAATGGTAGAAACATACCAAAGGAGGGGATAAAAAACACCCCAATTGAGGGGTAAAAGCACCCCAAAGAAATAGTTAAAACCCCCCAAAGAGAGGGGTTGAAACACCCCAAAAGAGGGACAAAAACCTCCCAAGGTGAGGGGTCAAAACACCCCCAAGGGAGGGGTAAAAACCACCCAAAGGAGAGATTGAAACCCCCCAAAGGGAGGGGTAGAAACGCCCCAAAGGTAGGGGTAGGGGTAGAAAACACCCCAAAAATAGTTAAAACCCCCCAAAGAAAGGGGAAAACAACCCCAAGGGAGGGGTAAAAACCTCCCAAAGGGAGGGGTTGAAACATCCGAAAGGAAGAATTAAAACACCCCAAAGGGAGGGGTAAATACATCCCAAAGGGAGGATAAAAACAGCCCAAAGGAATGATTGAAAATCCCCCAAGTGAGGGATAGAAACCCCCCAAAGGGATGGGCAGAAACACCCCAAAGAAATGGTAAAAAACACCCAAAAGGAGGAGTTAAAATACCCCAAAGAAACACGGAGAGTGGATTTCAAAGCACAAAATACTAATGCTGGAAAAATACTGAAATTTTGGGATATTTAAGGGTTAATTGCTCTCTGCAGTAAGAGCGCAGTCTGCAAAAACTGGGGCAGAAAGGGAGGGGTAAAACCTGCTGCCATTTTCATCAGGAGCCAGCAGTTCCTCCTCTGGGATGTTCCTCAGCCAATTCTCCTCCCTGTGCAGCTGGAACTGGAAGAAGGAGAGGGCAGAGAGGTCCTGCCTGGTGAAGGAGTTTGGGGTCGGCCTCAAATGTCCCTCCACATCTGGAGAGCCCCTGGGAGCTTCCAGCAGCATCTCTGCCAAGCCGGGGACTGCTGGCGTGTCCTGGGGGGCAGAATTCCTTGGGAAAGGTTCCTGGGGGGCAGAGTTCCTCAGGAGACATCCCTGGGATGGAGAATTCCTTGAGAAACCTTCCTGGGATGGAGAATTCCTCAGGAGACATTCCTGGGATTGAGAATTCCTCAGGAGACATTCCTGGGATGGAGAATTCCTCAAGAAACATTCCTGGGGTGCAGAGTTCCTCAGGAAACATTCCTGGGGTGCAGAGTTCCTCAGGAGACATCCCTGGGATGGAGAATTCCTTGAGAAACCTTCCTGGGATGGAGAATTCCTCAGGAGACATTCCTGGGATGGAGAGTTCCTCAGGAAACATTCCTGGGGTGCAGAGTTCCTCAGGAAACATTCCTGGGGTGCAGAGTTCCTTGGGAAATCCTTGTGGGATGGAGAATTCCCCAAGAAAGCGTCCTGGGATGGAGAATTCCTTGAGAAACCTTCCTGGGGTGGAGAATTCCTCAAGAAAGTTTCCTGGGATGGAGAATTCCTTGGGAAACCTTCCTGGCATGGAGAATTCCTCAGGAGACATTTCTGAGGTGGATAATCCCTCAAGAAGCCTTCCTGGGATGGAGAATTCCTTGAGAAACTTTCCTGGAGTGGAGAGTTCCTCAGGAGACATTCCTGGGATGGAAAGTTCCTTGGGAAACCTTCCTGGGATGGAGAATTCCTCAGGAGACATTCCTGGGATGGAAAGTTCCTTGGGAAACCTTCCTGGGATGGAGAATTCCTCAGGAGACATCCCTGAGATGGAGAATCCCTCGAGAACCCCTCCTGGGAGCTCAAGGGACCTTCCTGCACCCACCAGCTGCCCCCATCCTCGCCCGTCCCGGAGAACATCCCAGGCGAGCCGGACCTCTGGGTGCTCTCCTGCTGACCATGGAGTGGAGGCTGTGCCTGTCCCCGCAGGCCGGGGTGGAAATCTCTGCCCCAGGGCTGGGGGTGAAGCTCTGCTGGTCCCCCTCGAGCTGCCTCCCTGCCCTGCCAGCAGCAGCTCTGCAGCTCCCGGGTGAATCCCTGCCAGAAGCCGTCTGGCACGGGGTGCCGGCGCTCCTCCCCGAGCTGGCTCTGGTTCAGATCCTCCTGCAGCACCTCCACCAGGATGTCGAGGTCCTCCAAGCCTCTGGGGCTTTGCCCAGCGCCCTGCTTGCTCTGAAACGGCAACAGGAGGAGGAGGAGGAGGAGGGAAGGGGAGGGAGGCAGACATGAAGTGTCCTGTTCTCCCTGGGTGATAGAACAGGAATTCTGCCCCAGGAGCCTGGCGCAGAGGGGTTCAGGGTGTTCTGCATACCTGTCTAAGCTGTTTCTCTGTATAAGGGTGAGATCTCCTCTTCTCTGCTGGAGAAAAAAAAAAAAAAAAAAAAAAAAAAGGGAAGGAAAGGTTCAGAGCGGAGGAGAGGCACACACAGGGCAGAGATTCCCAGATTAGAGCCAGATAAGCCAGGCAGGGGGGTGTGGAAGGGACCCAGCAGGGCCCACTGAGCATGGACAGGAGTGCTCTGGCTCTCTGGGTACCCCACAGGGATGATCCCACTAGGAAAGGAGGCTCAGTTACCGAGGGAGGTGTTTCCAAACCTGTTTTTCCTGAGGATCCTTTGGCTGCCATCTTCACTGCTGAGGCTTCCTGAGGAGACAAAACCAGCCAGCTTCAGTGTGAGGCGCTTACAGGGAGGAGGAATGAAACAGTGGCAAATATTGGGATATGAACGGGGGAAATTGCCTCCTGGGCTATGGGTTCTGCTCAGCAGGGGCTGCAGATGGACAGATTTCCATGGGTAATTAATTCATGGCAGCTTTATAAAGAACTTTACAGCAATCTGAGAGTTCATCAGCTCCTTTTTGCAGAGTCTGGAGCAATATTTTTGCTGTTTATTGGGCCACCTTTGCCTTGATTGAATGATGCACAGCACCCATGGCATGGATGGGTTCTGCTGCCGCTGCCTTGGAGCTGCCCCTACCCAGCCCTTGTTCTGCTTGAAATTTGGTTATTCCCCACTTTTAACAGCACTGATGGCTGCAGGAGGCAGCAGCTGCAGGTGTGACCCTGCAGAACACCCAGTGTGCCCCAGGATGCTGCAGGAACCTTCCCAGCCCCGGGGATTCCTCACCTTGCCTGGAGCTGGGTCCAAGCCTTTGGAAAGTCGGATTTTCCTCAGCAACTCCCGCACTGGCATCTTCACTCTCACACCCATGTAGCGCTTCTGAGGGGGATCAGAGCTAAGTTCAGAGTCTGGAAAAGTCACAACACGATGCTGAAAGTACCACAATTGTCTGAGCTGCTGGGCAAGGGTGGGAGGGTGAGGTCAGCCTGGGGAACGGGCTCTGATCCCCATTTTCATCATCACTTGTGGGAAATTTCCACATCTTCCTGCTTATTCCTTGCCTCTGCTCAATAATTCCTTTGATGAATTCCTTCTCAGTTTTCCTGTGTGCCACAGAGTGTGGATTTGCTTTTGGGGAATGTGGATTGGCTTTTGGGGAATGGAACATGGATTTGCTTTTGGGGAATGTGTCAGCAGTGTTTAGGTCTCTGTCCGTCTCACACTCTCATTTTCCTGTGCTGTGGTAAATCTGCCTTTGCCCTTTCCTGTCCTGTGGTTTGTGAAATTGTTATCAGTGCAACGAGGAGCAGAATTTGTTCAAAATTAAGATGGGGATGCTCTGTCCAGTGGCTCTGCCCCGTGGCTCTCAGTGTGTTTCACAGTAAAACAATGATTTTCTGCACTGAAATGGAACAGTTATTTGAGAATATACCTCGTTGTCCAAACAGGCTCTCTCTCTGTCAAAACAAGCTGCTCTGTGATTGTTTGTGTTAGGTCTCCTCGCATCTGGTGCCTGCATCCCCAAACTTGAAAGACTTGCCCAGATTAGGAGCTTAAATCCATTGGCTTTTGAAATAGCTTTTATGTAACTCTGGCATTCACGTCCTTGCCTTGTGTGTCCCCCTGCCTGGAATAACCTCTATCTAAAATTCATTCAGCAGCAGATATTACCATTAAAAAATCACAGATTTCATGCATCAGATCAGGGTTTTCCCAATAAAATATGGAAATGAACCATGGGGAAAGCTCCAAGGGAAGCACAGTGTGGGATCCTAAGAGCAGGAGAAACTTTCTGCTCCCATTGCAGCTCGTGGCAGGAGGAATAAAACCAACTCTTGTGATCAAACACAATTCAGGATGGAACAACACAAGAGCCTGAAATGAGAGAGGAGCATTGGGCCAGCAGCTCCTGGTGCTGTTCAATCCAACAGGAGGTGCCTGAGCCAAAATTCCTGACCAAAATCTGTGTGTGGGACCTGGCTGGGCCCAGGAGGGGAAGCAGGGGAGCTCAGCAGATGGGAAAGGTGCAGATCCTGGTGAGAGGAATGGTGGATTTGTGTTTCCAAACCAGCTGTGGGTCTGCTGGTGGATAAAACCAGCACTGGGAGGGAAAAGAAACAATGGGAAGGATTCCACTGATTGATGAATGGAAAAGGAGATTTGCTTTTACAAATAAACTTTAGCTTTGCTCAGAAATGAAATTAGACATTGAGAGGTGAAAGAAACAATGGGAAAGAAAACCCCCTAAATTCCATAAGAATTAAAAATTAAAAGCGAGGGTTATATATTAGAGAGAAATCTTTGGGATCAGGTGTTCTGGGGAGTCTGAACCTCTCAAGTACCTCCGAAATGCGGAAAGACCCCTAAATTCTGTAAGAATTTAAAATTAAAAGGGAGGGTTATACATTATAGGGGAATCTCCGGTGTCAGGTTTTCTGGGGAGACTGAATCTCTCAAGTACCTCAGAAATGAGGAAAAACCCCTAAATTCCATAAGAATTAAAAATTAAAAGGCAGGGTTGTACATTAGAGGGGAATCTTTGGGATCAGGTGTTTTGGGAAGTCTGAACCTCTCAAGTACCTCAGAAATGGGGAAAGAGAGAAGGGAAATGTGGCTGGAAATTGGGATAAAAAGGAGGCTGCACCCTCCAAAAATTGGAGAGACCCCAGGGGATGCCCCATGGCCTCTCCCTTTATTAGAATAAAGCCAAAGGACTCCTCTGTCTCCTTTTTGGACACAAACCCCTGGTGTTTGTGGGTTCATTTCCCTAACCCTGGGATGGCAGAGAGCAGCAATCCTGGCAGGGGAACCAGCCCCACAAGCTGTGGTTTCTTGTTGCGTGATTTTGTTTCCCAGCCCTGCAGCAGGAGGGAGCAGCAAATGGAGCCTTTGGAATGGAGATGGGGCTGTTGTTCTGTGCTGGGATTTCTGGCACTTCCCAGTGTTTAACCTAGCACTGAATAATCAAAACACTGAGCTCTCAACAAGCAGAGTTTGTTTCTCAGGCTGTTCTAGAAATTATTATTTTTTTCATAGATTGGTGTTTTGGCAATGAATTATTTACTGTTTGAAGATCATTTTAAAGGTTATATTGTAAAGCTTTATAACTAGTCAATAAGATTGCTAAATGTTGTTATCTGGGAAGAGTTTCCAGTGACAGATCAGACATTTCCTGGGAACTGAAGGACTCTGATTCACCAGCCACACTTTGCTGTGACTTTGAAATGTTAATGACTCAGAAGGTCACATCTATTACCCTGCTGCTAGCTCAGAGCCAAACTTGCAATTCAGGATGCAAATGAGCAGCAAAGCGCTGGGGATGGACAGAAAGGATGGAATATTGGGCATCCTTGGGAATTTCTGGCCTCAGCAGCAGAACACAGCAAAATCCAGCCCAGCCTGAGTGGGGGAAATCTGAACATCCCTGGGATTGCTGAGCTTGCTTTGTGCTGCTGAGAGCCCCAGGCCCCACCAGCTGGGGCAAAGAGGCACAAAGCAGGGAATGGGAATAAAGATTTTTCTCTTACCAGCAGGAGCAGGCATCCCTGGAGGCTTGCATGGAGGAGGAGGAGGGTGGAAGATCTTGGGGCTGGCCACGTTGAGCTCGGTCAATCCAGAGTCTGGCAGAGATGGGCTCTGCTGGGAGCAGCTCTTGGGGCTGGCGGTTTCCCCAGGCAGGGGAGAGCCCTGGCCTGGGCTGTAGCCACAGATTTCACTTTCACTCTTGCTTTGGTTGACCAGCAGCTCAGGGCTCATGCAGACTGTCTGCAACATCTCCGCTCTGTGTGTGTGTGTGTGTGTGTGTGCGTGTGCAGAAAAAGACGAAAAGAGATGAGGGGAAGCAAAAACCCCCTGTTCAGTTGTGTTTAAAAAAAAAAAAAAAAAAATTAAAAATCTATCCAGTATCACATGGAGACCGTGGCAATGTAATTAATCCTCCAACGTAATTAGCTGAGTCCAGCTTCCCTCTTGTCTTTGGAGCAGCAAGTTCCAGCAGGGGAAGAATGAAAGCAGCCCTGGAATCCCAGCAGGCACGGGAAGCAGCTTTTGAGAGTTTCTTGGCTGCAGTTCTGCCCTGCTCTTTATACTCAGGTATGGTTTGGAGGATGGCAGCCTGGGAAGGCTCCACCCTCTTTCCTTACAACCCTGAGCAGCTGATGAGGAAATGAGTTTTCCCAAGAAAAAGCTTAACTTCAAGTTGAGTTTTTTTTTTTTTTTTTCCCTGCTGTGAGAAACAGAAAAAAAATTTCTGATTTACTGGGAAGGGAAAAGCAACCTCTGAGTCAGAGTTGTGCAAGTGAGTAAAGTAATAGGAGATCCTTAATTAAATGTTTTGGGAATTCTCACAAGTGCTTTTCTGGGATAGAGGGTGAGTTTTGTTCTCAGTACGTGGTTTGGATTTAGCAGGAGAATATTTGGTATCAAAGTGATGCTGCAGTGCTTGCCCAGCTGTGCTGCCCCCAAATCAAGGAAATTTCCCTGGCAGGAGGTGCAGAAGGAGCCCTGAGGGAGCAGGGCCAGGACAGCTGGCCATGGCCAAAGGGACACCCCATCCTGCAGGAAAATGTGCCCAATATTTAAACTGGGGGATTGAGGCACCAATTTCAGGGCAGCAGCTGGAGGGAGACCTTGTGTTTATTGTTTTAATTGGGGTTTATTTATTTTTCTCTCTGATAATGAAATTATCTCTCTGATAATGAAAGTATGATAATTTCCTTCCATTATTTCATGTATTAAACTGTTCTTATCTCAACCATGGTTTTTTTATGTGCTCACAGCTCAGGGTGACCTGGTGACTGTGGGGTGTGTGGTGCCACAGGGGTTAAGCCGTGACAAATGGGGACACTTCCTACAGGAAATCTGTTTCCTTGTCACCAGATCTCAGTGTCAGATCTGAGCTCCATTGCCATGTCCCTGGGAAATGTATTTCACCCTGTGGGCTGTGCCATTTCGACTGAACAAGCAGATATTTCTCTTAAGTAGCTAGATTGAAAAAAGGATTACGATGTTATCAGTTACATCTCCTTCCCTGGCCGTGTCCTGGAAAGCATTTCAGATTTAATCCCAAACAATTCCATCTTTTCATCTTTGCCATCAGCCTGGGCAGAGGGCGGCCAGGCTTTCTGGGGCAGATTTAAAAGAACGATGACATTTGTGTTATGATTTACAGTGGCCTGGCCAATCCCATCTCCTGCTCTCTCTGCGCTGGGAGCAGCAAGCGCAGCTCAGGGGTGTTGAAAGGATTATTCAGGTATTGATCAAAGGAGATTTGATACTTGTAGAACAAGCAGGGAATCAGGAGCGCATCTGCATTGCAGTGGCTCTGCCCTGGCTGCCTGCCCCACAGATTATTGCTGCCTTTAATTAATGCAGCTGGGAATGGGGATGAGTGAGGCAGAGCACGGCTGGGGCCAGGCTTTGCCACCATCGCATTTCCTGAAAAATCCTCTTTGCCCAGGATTTCTTCTCCTGGGAAGCTGAGAAGCCTCAGAGAAAAAGAAAAACAATAATTATCTGATTTGCTTCTCCTGTGTTTTGCTGTTTTGGAATAGGTTTGGACATTGTTTACCAACTGGTCATTGTTTGATTGGTATCAGAAATTAAAAATCAATTTAGATGATTGCCACTGAAGACCCTCACCCAATTATATCCTCTTGGGTGAATTGTTTTTACTTAATGGCCAATCATGGTCAGGCTGTGTCAGGACTCTGGAAGGAGTCACAAATTTTTCATTATTATCTTTTTAGCCTTCTGTCTGTATCCTATCTATATTCTTTAGTATAGCATAATGTAATATAATGTAATGTAATATAATGTAATGTAATGTAATATGATATAATGTAATATGATATAATGTAATATAATATAATGTAATATAATAATATAATATAATATAATATAATATAATATAATATAATATAATATAATATAATATAATATAATATAAATCTGCCTTCTGAGAACATGCAGGCAGATTCATCACCTCTCCCCTCGTCAGGGTTGCTGCAAATTCCACAAGGCTTCACCTGCACCCTCTGTTATTCCTGAAATTCCTGCAGCTCAGGGACTGAAGGCACAGGGAGCCAGCAGTGAATTTCCTCCTCAGTTTGTCCCAGGGGAAGGGATTTGTCAGATAAATTTTAATTTTTGGATTGTGTTTGCCTGTCTGACACAGAGACAGCCACAAGGTGTCCCTTCTTCTAAGGACACTGTCACCGTAGGAAATAAATTCACTATATGAAATAAAACCACGGGGAGATGCTGCTGTCCCCAGGGTAAAAAGGGAAGTTTATTTTCTGACTCCAACATTTATAGATTTCCAAAAGTGACAGTGGATTGGAGGGTGACAGTGCTACCAATGCCACTGGACAAACCAACAGCTCATTAAATTTCCCATCCTCCCTAAAAGAATGCAAAACAATGAGTTATTTACATAAAGTATGTGAGAAAATTTGTTACAAGAGTGTAAACATCAGAAAGCTCAGAAAATCTTAAAAAATCATGGTGACAGACACCTCCTGCTCTCTTTTGGGGAAATATTTCCATTTCACCTTCTTTACATGGATTGCATGAGTCCAGGAGGAGCTGGATCCAGGATCCAGCCCCTCAGTGCTGTGAATCCCTCTGTTTTCCTGAAAATATCCTGAAAATACCCTGAAAATACCCTGAAAATACCCGGAAAATACCCTGTGCGAGTCTCTAGGATGAGGCACCAGTTCAGGAACTCCTCCAGCTCCAACTCCACCAGTTCAGGAACTCTTCCAATTCGAGGTGGGAGAATTTGGCCTCCTGCAAACAGGAAATGACTGCAGTGACTCACTGCATTTATTGGCCAGTAAATCACATCAGAGACTGCTCCTCTTTCTATTCTCCTCCAGCCCTTATCTTTAGTAAGGTGGTTTTATCTTCTTGTTTATAACTTGCGATTACATCCACAGCAAAGCAGGAATTGGCCTGGGTTTGGTGCAGCTGTTGACATACACTGGTGAGGAATTGACCTTTCTGTGGCACAGAAAGGGCCAAAGTGCAATTTTGAGCCACAAAAAGAGAAGTGGATTTTAAAATCTGGTGAGGAATTGCCCTTTCTATGGCACAGAAAAGGCAAAATGCAATCTTCAGCCACGAGAAAAGAAGTGGATTCTCAAATCTGGTGAGGAATTGACCCTTCTATGGCACAGAAAAGGCCAAAAATGCAATTTTCAGCCATGAGAGGTGGATTCTCAAATCTGGTGAGGAATTGCCCTTTTTGTGGCAGAGAAAGGGCCAAAAATAAAATTTTCAGCCATGAGAACAGAAGTGGATTTTCAAATCTACCAACAAACCCCCTTGGAATGTGGACACTGCAAGGTCTCCGAGGCTTTGCGTTTGTTTAACTGGGAATTTTGTGGTTCTGCTCCCAACCTCAACAGGCACCCCACATTTTGAAAGAACCCTTTGTTGCTCTAATTTCAAACAGCTCCCCACGAGTGTTGCCCTGCAAACGGGCACTGCTGGCCATGAGCTGTCCACCCCCAGCCCCATCCCTGCCTGGTCTGGAGCAATTTTCAATTTGGACCCTCTAATAATGCTGCACGGAGTCCTCTTTTATCCACCGGGGCAGGGCAGGCTCCAGCCTGCACAGCAAGCACAGGGAGAGCCCAAAAGTGACTTTCTAGGATTTGTGGATGCTGCTTCAGTCAGTGCTGATTCCCACAGGGAGTTCCCTATGGGCTGAGCTATTTCATTTATTACCCAGTGAAACCTGGGGAAAGTGGTTTTTGCACAAGAGTGTGGAATATTTTCATTATTTTACACAAGATTGTGGAATATTTTCATTATCTTGCACAGTTTTAGTGATTTCTGTGGTTTTTAACACTCTCTGTGCTTCTATTCTAAGGAAGGGAGAAAAGCATTAAGGGTGTAAGAAAAGAGGATATGATTGGGTGAGGGTCTTCAGTGCCAATTGTCTGGGACAGGGGTGGGGATTAATCCAGGTTTGGGCAGAAACAGAGCTGTGCTTTGAGGAAAGTCAGGTTTGACCTGCAGGAAAAATCACATCATTTTTGTTCTGGGGGGGATTTTATTTTTCCTCCTTTGTACATTCCTGACACCCTGATTGATTCTTGACATCCTGATTGATTCCTGACACCCTGATTGATTCTTGACATCCTGACTGATTCCTGATATCCTGACTGATTCCTGACACCCTGATTGATTCCTGATTGATTCCTGACACCCTGATTGATTCCTGACACCCTGATTGATTCCTGACACCCTGACTGATTCCTGACAACCTCATTGATTCCTGACACCCTGATTGATTCCTGACATCCTGACTGATTCCTGACACCCTGACTGATTCCTGACACCCTGATTGATTCTTGACAACCTCATTGATTCCTGACACCCTGATTGATTCTTGACACCCTGACTGATTCCTGACACCCTGATTGATTCCTGACATCCTGACTGATTCCTGACACCCTGACTGATTCCTGACACCCTGATTGATTCCTGATTGATTCCTGACACCCTGATTGATTCCTGACATCCTGACTGATTCCTGACACCCTGATTGATTCCTGATTGATTCCTGACACCCTGATTGATTCCTGACATCCTGACTGATTCCTGACACCCTGATTGATTCCTGATTGATTCCTGACACCCTGATTGATTCCTGACACCCTGACTGATTCCTGACACCCTCATTGATTCCTGACATCCTGCTGCAGCAATTCAGATTCCTGCTGTAATATTCTCTGCAGAAACAACCAGCACCCTCTGAAGCTCTCAGTGAAAAATAAAAAACCTTGCAATGAGATGATTTCTAATGGGCATCTCTGCAAAGCCTCTCACCCTGAGCACGTTCAGGCCGTGCTCCCCAAGGTTTGAGCTCCTTTTTTACCTTTGGATGGAGGGTGAATCCTCTCTCTTCCCTCCTCCCTTGTTCCTACATGTTCCCGAGCACACACCCACTTTAACAGCCTCTGCCGGGGCAGCTGTTTGTCTGTCTCTCCCTCTGGATTTTGCCTTTGTTGCAAAAGGTTTCCTTTATTAAAATCCTCCTTTGCATATTTGGGAGGGGGCGGGTTTGGTTTGCACCGATGGAGAAAGGCAGGAGGAGGCTCTGCAGAGCCCGCTGAGGTGACAAACAAAATATGGGGAGAGGTTTTAAAGCTCATCGTTGAGGAGAATTGTGAATATATAAAGATATATATTATATGAATATAATCTTTATAAACATGTCCCGAGCTGAGTGGATGGGGAGCGTTTAAAAGGCTGAATATTGGAGATATTTTAAATGAAGGATTGAAGTGGGATATGGGTGGATTTTCCCCCGGGAAGCAGAGCAGGGATGTGGAGGCTCCATTTGCATGGGGAGCGCTGCAATGGGGATGTGACAATCGCGGTGGTGGCAGCGGGGTTGTGACATCGCGGCGGGGTTTGTCACACGCTTTCGGAGTAAACATCCACCCGATTAATTCCCTGATTAATTAATTACCCACGCCGGGACTGGCGCGGGGTCACCTGGGGTGGCTGGGAGCGGTGTCCTGAGCTGGGTGATGCTTCAGAAAGGAACAAAACCTTCTCTGGGGGAGCTGAAAATCCTTGCTGAATGCAGAAGGGCACAATTGTGACAAACCCCAGCATCACTGAGGCTGGAAAAAACCCTCCGGGGTCAGCAAGCCCAAGCTGTGACCCATCCCCAGCCTGTCCCCATCCCAGAGCACTCAGTGCCACCCCCAGCCCTTCCTTGGGCACCTCCAGGGATTTAAAATATCTTCATTATTCTATATATTATATTTTCTTCTATACCTAATTCTATGTATTTATTTAACCCTATACATTATTCTATATATTTATATTTTATTCTAGACATTATTCTATAGATTTATATTATTATATATATTTATATTTTAAATATATTCATTATATCTTCACTATTCTGCCTTTTAAACACTCCCCATCCACTCAGCTCGGGATATATTTACACAGATTATGTTTGCGTTTAGAGATGCACAATTCTCTTTGAAGATGAGCTTTAAAACCTCTCCTGATGTTTTGTTTGTCACCTCATGGGGTGAAACCTCCTTGGGCAGCTCCTTCCAGTGCCTGGCCACGTTTCCCATGGGGAAATTCCTGCTGATGTCCTTCCCTGCTGTAATTTGGGGCTGCTCCCTCTCCTCCTGTCCCTGGGATGGGATCCCAAATCTTCCCCTCCTGGCAGGGAGTTTGCAGAGCCACAAGGTCCCTCCTGAACCTCCTTTGCTCCAGGTGAGCCCCAAGGTCCCTCCTGAACCTCCTTTGCTCCAGGTGGTCCACAGGGTCCATCCTCAGCCTCTTTTTCTCCAGGTGAGCCATAAGGTTCATCCTGAACCTCTTTTTCTCCAGGCTGAACCAGGAGGTCCCTCCTGAGCCTCCTTTGCTCCAGGCTGAGCTCCAAGGTCCCTCCTCAGCCTCTTTTTCTCCAAGCTGAGCCACAAGGTCTCTCCTGAACCTCATTTTGTCCAGGTGAGCCACAGGGTCTTTCCTGAGGCTTTTTCTCTCCAGGTTGAGCTACAAGGTCCCTCCTCAGCCTCTTTTTCCCCAGGTGAACCCCAAGGTCCCCCCTGAGCCTCCTTTTCCCCAGGCTGAGCCAGGAGGTCCCTCCTGAACCCGCTTTTCTCCAGGCTGAGCCACAAAGTCCCTCCTGAACCTCTTTCTCTCCAAGCAGAGCTAGAAAGTCCCTCCTGAACCTCTTTTTTCTCCAAGCTGAGCCAGGAGGTCCCTCCTGAACTTTTTTTCTCTCCAGGGTGAGCCAGAAGGTCTCTCCTGAACCTCCTTTTCTCCAAGCAGAGCCAGAAGGTCCCTTCTGAACACCTTTTTCTCCAGGTGAGCCCCGAGGTCCCTCCTGAGCCTCTTTTTCTGAGCCCCTTCCCAGCTCCCCAGGGTTCTCCAGCCCCTGCACCCCACAGGTGAGGCTGACAATGGCCCTGTCCCCCGCCGTGTGCTCCCCATTGTTCCATTTCCAAGAATTTCCTGCCCCTGACTCATCCCTCCTGCTGCTCCATGGTTACCTCCAAATGTTTTCCTTGGATCCACAGCTCCTGCTGGCGTGTTCAGACTGCTTTTACCTCCCTGAAATGCTGCACCGTGAGGAAATTCCTCCTGTGCGGGGCTGCTGGGGTGGCTCTGTCCCCATCAGAGGGGAATTTTCCACAGTTTTCACCTCTTCAGACCAAGCAAAGCTCTTCTCCCCTGGGATATAATTTCCTAATTTTAATGCAGTGATCACAGGCAGTTAATTGTTGATGACTTCTCAGCTGTGTGGTCTTGAATTGCAGGTGATTAAAGGTGAAGAAATTATTTTAATCTGCCCGGTTTTGATGCCTTGAGGCATGTGGGGATGGGATTTGGTTTGCCCTCGGTGCAGCCCTGGGAATTATCAGAACTATCAGGCTCCACTGGGAGCGATGCAGTTGTGGGTTTGATTTTTGGTGGATTTGTGGGAAGATGAGGAAGGGAAGAAGCCCTGAGCTGCCGTGGGAGGGGTTTGCTGGTGTTCCAGGTTTGAAATGTGCTGTTCAACCTAAAACTGCCCCGTTTGTGCAGCAACAGTGACCTCCCCTGGGCAGGAGGAGCTGCCAGCACTGGGTGCTGCTGTTCCACCGAGCCCACAGATCCGGAATGGAATTATCACCCCATCCCAAATGGAATTGGTCATCTAATCCAGAGTGGAATTGGTCATCTAATCCCGAATGGAATTGGTCACCCATCCCAAATGGAATTATCACCCCATCCCGAATGGAATTGGTCACCTCATCCCAAATGGAATTGGTCAACTAATCCAGAATGGAATTGGTCAACTAACCCAGAATGGAATTGATCACTCCATCCCAATGGAATTGATCATCTAATCCAGAATGGAATTATCACCCAATCCCAAATGGAATTGGTCACCCGATCCTAAATGGAGTTTGTCACCCAATGCCAAGTGGAATTCGTCACCCAGTCCCAATGGAATTGGTCACCCAATCCCAAATGGAATTATAACCTCATCCCAGATGGAATTATCATCCCATCCCAAATTGGGGGAATTGACCTCCCAATTCCAAATGGAATTGATCACTCAATCCTAAATGGAGTTTGTCACCAAATCCCAATGGAATTGCTCACCTCAAATTGGTCACCTCAAATGAAATTGGTCACCCAATTCCAAATGGAATTATGACCTCATCCCAAATGGAATTGATCGCCCAATCCCGAATGGAATCGATCCCCTAATCACAAATGGAATTGATCCCCCAATCCCAAATGGAATTGGTCACCCAATCCTAAATGGAATTATCATCCAGTCCCAAATGGAATTGATCATCCCAATCCCAAAGGACATGCAGCACTTCCCAACTTTCCAAATATCTCAGGATCAGCTTTTTTATTCATCACTCTTCTGACAGAGATTTTCACTTGTTTACACTGCACAAACATCCAGATAAAAGTTTAAATTTGGAGGCCTAGTAGGGATGGAACGACAAAAGGGATAAATCTTATTATTGGAGCATTTTGATGGCTTTTCCTTTGGTGGCTCCCTCAGCTGATCAGTGCTGGGTTCTTAGCAGAGCACCTGAAATGGGAGATGGAGAGAAAATTCAGAGGAAAATGGATCCCTGAATTCAACCCTGCTGTGGGATGCAGTGAGGATTTTGCTGAGCTCTGAGAGAAATAATTTGGATTTTGTGGAGGGGTTGAGCAATAATTTTGATTTTATGGAGGGGCTGGGTTACAGAAATTGCTCTGCATTTGCAGCATTGTGGGCTCACATCAGAGAATGAATGGTTGGATCTGATGAGTTTGGAGTGATCAGGGAATTTTTCATTTTTCTTGAGCTCTTCCTCCTTCCCAGCTGAGTCACCCTGGCTGCAGAGGGGGAGATTTCCTCATTCCTGCAGAGGCTGGGATGATAATTCCATGATAAAAGTGCCCTTCCTCCAGGGCTGGAATGGCCCAGTCTGGCTCTCCACACCAGTTACCTCACTGCCCCTTGGAAATCAAAATATTTTTATTT